>NW_027555847.1:31299706-31997206 GCF_003287225.1 Phascolarctos cinereus
CCATTTCCACCCTCTTCTCCCCTGCTTTGCCCATGGCTGCAACAACCATCCTCAGTACCTATTGCTGTCATACCCTATCCTTGGATCTTCCTTCCTCCATTGTCCATCTCTGTGCCCTTAACTGAGGCAGACTGCCTGGAGTAGGGACCTCCAGTATGTGAGATGCCCAAGGTTAACTGCAGGATCAACAATGATGCCAGCATCCCCAGCAGCAGCTTTGAGGTCACTATCAGCGAGCCCCATACCCTGACTTTGCCCAACTGAATTTGCCATAAAAGATGGCATTCCTAGTTATGGCTTGGTGTGAGGTGGACCTGAATGGAGAAGCAAACTATTCTCTTACAATTACAAAGATTATGAAGACGGAAGTCCACAGAAGTGAAGGAGCTGAGCAGAATCAGCCTTGACCTGGTGATGGCCCAAAAGTCTGAGAAAAGATCCCATTACCCTGATCAGCAGACTCATTATTCTAAAGTAAATAAGCATTGCAATCATCAAGCAATTAATGTAATTAACATAATATAATTATACTAATAAATGCACTGTATGTCTTCTAAAAGGAAAAGACAGAAAATGAACAAGATTCTAGATTTGCAGCTGGACATGTCTTCAGAGGCCATGTAGTCACCCCCATTTTTTATAGATTGGGAAACTGTGACCAAGGAAGATAAAATGCAGCTGGGTGATACAGGCATAAAGCCCTGTCACAAAGACTTGAGTTCAAATCCAGCCTTCGACACTTACTAGCTAGACAAGTCACTTAGCCTAGGTCTGCTTCATTTCCTTAGCTGTCAAATGAGGATGGTAATAATAGTATTCTTCTCACAGGGTTGTAGCATATGTAAAACACTTTTCAAATCCAAAAGCACTATAAAAATGTCAGCTAGTAAGTGACCTTTCCAAGGTCGAACGGGTAGAAAGTGGCAAGGCTGAGATTCAAGAAAATGTTGGCCAGTGCTAAACTCAGGAAAGATGGAGCCGGACATATTTGAGAAGGAAAATTGTGTCCTTAGGGTTTTAAACACTGAATTTCGATCTCTGGCAGCCACAGGACAGAAAGTTGATACAAATCAGCTTACTAGCAAGCACTTCAACATTTGGTTATTATGGATTTTAATTTTAATTGACTCAGCAGAGCGAACTATTAAGCAGCATTGAAAATCAATACCAAATGGGTTTGGGGAGAACACACCCATTCACATGTTGGCTGCTGATGGAAAGCAGGAGCTTCATTGGAATCCAATTAGAAAGACTGGGTTCAATACAGCCCATAATTGATTACCCATAAGTGATACCATAAATACTACTTAGCTTAGCATTGGTTGCTGTTCCAAGGAACACAGATATCTAAGCCAGTTTCAAAATATTTGTTGCCCTGGGCCACTGAGAAGAAGACTTACCCAAAGCAGTTGGTGTCAGAGGCAAGAGTTGAACCCAGATCTTTCTGACTCTTAATCTATTTCTTCATCAGCTATACCAAGCTGTTTTGTAGCACTAATGTGCTTCTCACACACACAGGTACATATATATATATATATATATATATATATACATATAGATAGATAGATAGATAGATAGATAGATAGATATGTAAATTTTTAAAAACTCTAAATGAACAGATGAATTCTAATCTAAGTTTTCTTCTCTCTGTACATAGATCACAACTAGAGCAACAACACAATACACTTGGGTTCTGGAATGTCTTTTAGGGGTGGCTAGATAGCCCAATGGAAAGTGTTCTGATTCTGGAATTTTTGAACCTGGGTTTTGGGTGGCAAAACTGAATTTTCAGTTTTCCTGCCTAGTGCCTATGAGATCATGATCAAATCACCTGAGACTCTTTGAGTATTATAAAACAAGAAGGTAGAATTCAGTGACTTCTAAATTTTCTTCCAGTTCTAAATCCGTGATCCTAGGATCCTAAGGGGAAGAGTCACAATCTATTAATTAACCAATCAATCACAAGCATTTCCTATGTGTTAGGTATTGTGCTAAGCACTGGGGATTAAAAAAAAAGGCAAACATTGTCTCTGCCTTCAAGAAGCTTATATTCTAATGTATGATATGTACATAAATAGGTGAAAACAAGATACATGCAGAGTAGCTGGAAGGATTTCTTTTTTTGTTGTTGTTGAAAATTTTTGTATTTTATTTTTAAAAAATTACATGTAAAACAATTTTAAACATTTGGCTTATTTTTTTTTAATTTTGAGTTCTAAAATCTCTCCCTTCTTTCCCTCCTCCTCCTTGAGAAGGTAAGCAATTTGAGATAGGTTACACATGTGCAGTCATGCAAAACATATTTCCATTTCAACTATGTCGTGCAAGAACCACCCCCCACCCACCCCCCCAAAAAACCCAAGAAAAATAAAGTTTAAAAAAAAGTATGCTTCCATCCACTTTTAGACTCCATCAGTTCTTTCTTTGGAGGTGGATAGCACTAGAATGTGGGAGAAGTGAGGAAAAGCATTCTGCAGAAGGTGGCATTTGAGCAGAACCCTGGAGGAAGCCAGGGATTCTGAGAAGTGAAGTGGAAGAGGGAGATAGGCATGGGGAATGGCGGAGATGGGAGATGGGGCATCATATTTGAAGAACAGCAGGTTAGAGTATGCAGGACATGAAGTGTGGGCAGGGGAGTGACTTTAAAAAAAAAAGACTGGAAAGGTAGGAAGAGAGCAGTCAGTGGCATTTATTTAAACACTTGCAGGGCATAGGACATTGTGTGATGTGTGGTCCTGTGGAAAGGAGGGCTTGGTCTTCGCATCCTCGAAAGGGAGACTGAACAAACAGATGAAACAGAATAGAATGAGTTACAAAGACTTACAACAGAATAAGATGACTTACAAATTTAGAAACATTTTGTGTGTCTGTGTGTATATGTTGGGGATGGAATAAATACCTATAAAATATATGCATCATAAATATAAAGTTAATAATACAAATATATGCAAAGTAAGTGAGTACAGGGTATAGTGCAGTGGATAGAGCGTCATTCCTGGAGTCAGGAAGACCTGAGTTCAAATTCAACCTCAGACACTTACTAGCTGTGTGACCCTGGGCAAGTCACTTAGCCCTGTTTGCCTCAGTTTCCTCATCTGTAAAAGGAGCTGGAGAAGGAAATGTCAAACCACTCCAGTATCTCTGCCAAGAAAACCCCACATGGGGCCTTGAAGAGTCGGACATCACTGAAAGGGCCAAGCATCAACACAGGTCATTTGGGAGGGAAATTGGGGAGCAGGTAGATAAGAAAAGGTTTCAGTTTAAAAGATGATTCCTGAGCTTCATATTAAAGGAAGAAAGAGACTCTGTGAAGCAGCAGTGAGGAGGGAGTGCATTCCAGGCATGGGAACATGCAGAGGCAAGAGATAAAAAATAAACCATCATGTGTCAGTCACTGAGAGAAAGACAATTTGGCTGGAGGGAAGGGTGTGGGAGGGGAAGCCAGGCCCAGAAGGTTGGTTAGGATAAGCAGAGAAGTCCTCATTTTATCCGGAGACAATGGGAAGGCCCCCCCCCCAGCTGGTTGAGTGAGGGAGTCATGTGGCCAGATCTGTGCCGAGGAGACTCACTTCGCCACAGGATGGGCTGAAATGGGGAGAGACTCATCAGGAGCATAATCTAGGCCACAGGTGGTGAGGGCCGGAACTGAGGCCATAGCAGTGTGAGTTAGAGAGGAGAGACGAGATTACTGCATTGACACCAAGGCTTTAGCGAGTCAATAAATAGGTTACCTATCTCTGGAGTCTCTGTTCGAAAAGAGGATGTCCTTCCCAGGGGCAATGACCAAGCCTTTCATTCTATAGAATATAGCCTCAAGGGAAGGATCTGGTTCAGTTTTTAGTTTTTGTGTTTCCTTAGTACCTTGTACCACAGTAGATGCTTATGGAATTGGATTATAAAACCCTACTATCAAAGCAATAAATAGGGATTTTTGTGTCAGGAGCAAATTTGGGGAAGAGGTAGTGTTCAGTGGCGTAAAGTACGGTTGGCCCCAGTGGCAAAAGTCATGTCAGGCTGGCCTGCACCCTGCTGCAGAGATGAGGATTCCCCACCCCCAAATTCTGAAATCAAATGGAGGTGGGGGCAAACCAGTGTGTGTGTGTGTGTGTGTGTGTGTGTGTGTGTGTGGTGGGGGTAAGGAGTGGTTCAGGAGAAAGTGGGTATCCAGAGAGGGGCTCAGTGCTTATGCCACTGAGTTTCTGGCCATCCCATAGGGCAGTAGGGTGCTCTGCCATGAAGACACGGGCTCAAGACAGCATCTCTACAGGCTTCCAACCTCCAAGGCCTTTACAATCAGTATCCGACAATTTACCACTTAATTATATACTGCCTACTATAATAATAACGTTAGTTTCTCCAAAGTGGCATGGTTTACAAAACCACTTTCAAAAGCATTATCTCATTTGATCCTCATAAAAGCCCTGTGAATTAAGTAGGGCTGGTATGATTTATTACTCCTCTTTAACAAATGACTAAACTGAGTTTCAGCGAGGTGGTGCCCTGCCTTCCACATCACATGACTAATGAGTGGCAGAGTCGGTATCTAAATCCACGTCTCCTGAACTACAACTATAATAATAACAGCCAACATTTCCAGAGTGCCTACTATGTGCCAGGCATAATGCTAAGCACTTTACAATATTATTTCATTTAATCCTAACAACAACCCCGGGAGGTAGGTGCTGTTATTATTCTCGTTTTACAGATGAAGAAATTGAGACAAAGGTCAAGTGACTTGCTCAAGGTCACACAGGTAGGACTACAAACCCAGCATTTTTCCGCTATAGCACGAAATCTCTTATGTCCTAATTGTTTTACCTGTTTTCTTCTTGTCTTCCCACATAGATTATAAACTCACTGAGTTCAATCACTCATCTATTTTTCTTGTTTCCTGCTTAGGGCTAGGCTCTAAGAGACCTGAGGCAGGTCGGTGACTCAGTGGATAGAGCTGAGTCTGGAAGACCTGAGCTCAAATTCTGCCTCAGGCCCTTGTTAGCTCTGTCACCCATTGTCTGCCTCTGTTTCCTCAACTTCGAAATGGAGAGGATAATAGCATTTACCTCCCAGGTTGTTCCGAGGATTAAAAGAGACAATATTTGTAAGCACTTAGAACAATGCCTGGCACTAATAAGTGTTTAATAAATGTTTGTTTCTTTTCTCTCTCTGAATTGAGGTGCTGTGCTCTTGAATTAGAGGCTCAGCTAATTAGAGGGTCTAAGACCAGTTAGCTCAGTAAGACCTAGGTTCTAGATTCTGTCTCAATGTGAGACTTTGCATGAAAAAAATAAAAAAAACACCTTCCACTACCTACTGTGCACCTGAACCAGACACTCTGTCCTCAGCTCAGGACTATGAATGCAAATGCAGCCATGACAGGAAACAGAAACCCGAGCATGTAGGTGACTCAGCAGAAACCATGCCCGCTCCTGGAACAGAAGCCAGAGCTCATGGTTCATGGATATACAGCTGGAAGAGAGTGCAAGGGTTAAATCTAGTCCAACCTCCCCATCTTACAGATGGAGAAACTAAGCATCCCAAGATGAAGAGGGGTCTCAAGCTAACCTTGTGCCCAAGGTCACAAAAGCTGGAATTTGAACCCTGCTCCTCTACTCCAGGGGACATTCCCCTGTATTGCTCTCTCTTTCTCAAACTGCCAAACTATTTTGTGCATGAAGAATGAAAACTTAGATTAAAAATATATAGAGGCTGGGGGCTACATGGAAGGAAGGGATGAGTCACCTCGAGTCAGAAGCATCATACTAGAAAGAAAGTGTATGAATATAATGGCTAAGGGGATGTTGTCCTCTATAGCCAATAATACCATTCTCACCAGTATCTCATAATGGGAAGAGAAGCCTTTGAAATGTAACGATTTTGTGCCTCCTTGCAAAGTATTGACACATTTTGTTTTAACCACACTTTCTCTTGTTTAAAAGTTTCTACTTTTAATATGAAAGTCATTAATAATGAATCTTTAAACATGAAAAACAGAACAGTGACCTATCTCCCTCTTCCCCTCAAAAATCTATTTCCTTTAGTCCGTCTCATTGCCAGAAATTCTCATATTAGTTACTTTCCTGACTTCAGGCACTGAAGGCCACTTTACAAGTTTGGACCTCAGTTTCCTTATCTATAAATTAAAAGTGTTGCTGGGAATATTTCTCAAAGAGATCAGACAGAAGGGAATGTCCTACATATACAAAATTATTCTTAAATAGTATTAATTTAATTCATTTAACAGCATTAAAAAATGGAAACAAAGTGGATGCCCATCAGCTGGGGGCAGGGGGAGAATGATTGATCTAAGAGTGGCACCATGCCGTAAGAAAAGACAGACATGAAGAATTCAGAGAAATATGGGAAAACACATATGAACTGAGGCCGAATGACAAAGCAAAAGCAAGAATGAAGCCTAGAGCTCTGTAATTACAATGACTAATGCTGGCATAAGAAAAGGGATGAAAAAGAAAAATGGACTTTCTTCCTTTCCTTGGGGAGGAGGGAGGGAGGAGGAGCATTTTTCCTCAATGTTGCTTGGGACCTGAGTTTCAGTTTGGATTGTGTTAGTAATTTCCTGTGTGCTTTTTCATAAGTCACTTAGCATTCTTGGGCTGAAGCATCCTCTTTAGCAAAATCTGGTTATCAGACTAGCTCACCTCTGAGGTCCTTTCACCTCTGTATTTGATTCTATGAGCCCATGGGCCTTTGTCAATTTAATTTTGCTTAACTGTTTTTCCTTGTTAAAAGAAAAGGCCCACTTTTCTTTGAGGAGTAGAGAGGTTTAGTATTAGGATTACTGCTGCATAGAAACAAAAGTCACAATTAATTCAGATTAATTAAAATGAGTGAAATAAAAAAAAGGATCTCACTAAATGATGTCTAAGATCTTTCTCTGCTCTAACATTCTGTGATTCTATGACTAGAGGAGGGGTTTGAGATAGCCAAGACTTAGAGATGAGAGTCAGTCAATACACCTACTATGTGCCAGGGACTGTGCTGAGCACTAGTGATATAAAAAGAGCCAAAAGACCCATGAGAGTTTTGGTGCTCAAGGAGCTCAGAGTCTAATGAGGGACACAATAAGCCAACCAACATGTACAAATAAGCTACAGAGAGGAGAAATAAGAAATAATTAAAAAAATGAAGGCACTAAAATTAAGAGGGATTGGGAAAAGTTTCTGTAAAGAATGGGATTTTACAAACAAAGCCAATGCAACCAAAATTAGAAGGAAAGCAGGAAGCTGGGAAACAATTTTTTACTGCCAGTGTTTCTGATAAAACCTCATTTTTAAAATATATAGGAGAACAGAGTCAAATTTATAAGAATACAAGTCATTCCCTACTAATAAATGGTCAAAGGATATGGACAGGCAGCTTTGAGATGAAGAACTTAAAGCTATCTATAGTCATATGAAAAAATACTCTCAATCACTATTGATTAGAAAAATGAAAATTAAAACAACTCTGAGGTACCATCTCACACCTATCAGATTGGCTAACGTGACAAAACAGGAAAATGATAAATGTTGGAGAAAATTGGAACACTGATGCATTGTTGGTGGAGTTGTGAAATGATCCAACCATTCTGGAGAACAATTTGGAACTATGCCCAAAGGGGTATAAAACTGTGCATACCCTTTGATGCAGCAATACCACTACTAGGTCTGTATCCCAAAGAGATCATAAAAAGGGAAAAGGATCCACATGTACAAAAATATTTATAGCATTTTTTTTGTGGTGGCAAAGAATTGGACATTGAGGGAATGCCCATCAATTGGGGAATGGCTGAACAAGTTGTGGTATATGAATGTAATGGAATACTATTGTGCAGTAAGAAATGATGAGCAAGTAGATTTAAGAAAAACCTGGAAAGACTTGTATGGAATGATGCTGAGTGAAGTGAGCAGAACCAGGAGAACATTGTACACAGTAATAGCAACATTGTGCGATGATCATTTATGATAGATTTAGCTCTTCTCAGCAATACAATGATCCAAGACAATTCCAAAGGACTCATGATGGAAGATGCTATCTATATCCAGAGAAAGAACTATGGACTCTAAATGCAGATTGAAGCATATCATTCTCATTTTTTTGTTGTTTTTCCTTCCTTGTGGTTTTCCTCTTTTGTTCTGATTCTTCTTTCACAACATGACTAATGTGGAAATATGTTTAATATGATTGTATGTGTATAGCCTATATCAGATTGCTTGCCGCCTTGGGGAGTGGGGAGAGAAGGGAGGGAAGAAAAAAAAATTTGGAACTCAAAATCTTGTAAAAGTGCATGTTGAAAGCTGTCTTTACATGTAATTGTAAAAAAATACTATTAAGTGGGAGAAAAAATGCGATTTCAGCTGAGACTCAAGGGAAACCAGCAGGAAGAGATGAATGGAGAACATTCCAGGCATGGGGAATGGCCAGAAAGAATTCCCAGAACAGAGATGGACTGTCATGTTTGTGGAACATCCAAGAAGGAGGTTATTGTCACTAGAGCAAAGAGTAGGTGATGACAATTACAAGTGCAGGAAGATGGGAAAGATGGTGGGGGGAGGGCTGGTAGGTTTTGGAGGGCTTTGAGCATCAGAGAATTTGATCCTGAAGACAATAAGGAGCCACTGGAGTTTATTGAGTAGAATGGTGTCATGGTTGGACCTATACTTTAGGAAAAGCACTTTGGTGGCCGAATGGAGGGTGGAATGGGGTAGGGAGAGACTTGAGGCAGGCAGATCCACCAGCTGGCTATTTCAACAGTCCAAGTGGTGAAAGCCTGAGCCAAAATGGTGGCAGTGTCAGAGAAGAGAAGGGGCCATATTCAAGAGATACTGGGAAAGCGTATTGGCAATGTATTGAATATGGGGGGGGGTTGGAGGAGGAGATAGTGAGGAGTAGAGGATCACCACCTAGGCTGGGAGCCTGAGGGACTTGCCCTTGACAGTAATAGGGAAATTAGGAAAGAGGGAGAGTTTAGGAGGGAAAATAATGAGTTTAGTTTTAGAGACTCGGGTTTAAGATGTAAGAGAAAAGACCACAGTTTACAAACCTTCAAACAAAGAAAATTTTCTTCTACCTCCCATCCAGCAATAAGGTTACTGTATTTTTTATTATTTTATCTGGGAATAAAAATACTCAATTCAGTCACAATTTATGGGAGGGAGAAACAGTGTAATCATTCATTAAGTGCTTCCTATCGAATAGGAAACAGGCTAAACAAACTGATAATAAGAACGAACTCTGATGGATAATCAGCTCTGCATTCTTGCCAAAGTTGCAGTCTATTGAATGTTCTGCTAGCTTAGCTCCACGCTGAGTAGCTGTATCAGGAATCCTAAATGCAAATGCTTCAATATTTTCAAGGTATTTCCATGTTAACTGGACAACTTAATGTGAATGTGCTTTTTTGAGGACAGATGATATAAAAAAGCAAACAAGGAGAAATTGAGCACAAATCCAGGCATGGGGGGGGGGAATGGGAGAGTGGGGAACATCTAAAATGGGCAAGCCTGTTTTCTTGTCATGTATGATATGACTGGGCAGCTAGGTGGCTCAGTAGATAGAGTGCTGGATCTGGAGTCAGGAAGACTAATTTTCCTGCGTTCAAATTTGGCTTTAGCCACTTACTAGTTCTGTGACCCTGGGCAAGTCGCTTAACCCTGTTTGCCTCATTTTCCTCATCTATAAAAGGAGCTGGAGAAGGAAATGGCAAACCACTCCAGTATCATTGCCAAGAAAACCCCAAATGGAGCCACAAAGAGTCAGACATGACTGAAATGACTGAAACGCCTGAATAACAATGAGGTGATCATGACGTAATGGCCTATCACAAAGCCTCAGGTATGTTTTCACATAAATTTCAGACTCTGGATCTGGAGTTTTAATTTGCCTTCTTTTGAAAGTCCTCCAAAGGTCCTGACAAATATGCTGATGCTTTCTGAGTACATCTTGAAAGTAAAGTGTTCAACAAATCTTCCCTGTTCTTTTTCTCCCACTTTCCATTTTTCTGTACTCAGACACTTTGGACATCTGCATGATGATCACTTCCTTTTCAGCTGGCCCATTAAGACCATGGATCGTAGATACAGAGCCAGAAGAGGCCTTGGAGAAGTAGAAGGCCAAGTTACTGTATGGATTATTTTAGTCATTTCTAAACTGTCCATCGCAGATGGTTGTCACCATTATTGATTTAGTCAATAAAATAAGAATAATTGAATTTATACACTATATTGAGGTATATGTGATCTCACTCTTTCCAACCCCGTGGGGGTACTGTGGGTATTATATTCCTATACTATACATGAGGAAACTGAGGTTCAAAGAGCATGGCTGAGAAGAAGAGGCAGTGTGGTTGTAGTGAATAGTGACGCCAGATTTGGAGCCAGGGAAACCTGGGCTCACATCCCACCTTGTTGTTCTGTTGACTAGTTGTGTCTGACTCTTCATGATCCCTATTTGGGGTTTTCGTGACAAAGATAGTGGAGTGTTTTACCAGTTCCTTTTCCAGCTCATTTTACATATGAGGAAACTGAGGCAAATAGGATTAAGCGACTTGCCCAGGGTCACACAGCTATGAAGTATCTGAGGCCAAATTTGAACCCAGGTCTTCCTGACTGCAGGCCTGGTGCCCTACCTATTGTACAACCTACGTACTTCATATCATTTAAACTCTCTGGTCCTGGATGCCAGTTTCCTCATAAGTAAAATGAAGAGAAAGACTCCATGACCTATAAGGTGTCTTCCACTTCTAAATCTATTATCTTAGAAGGGTCTGAAGTAGGATTTAAACCTAGATCTTCCTCATTCCAATGCCAACATTTTGAATAAAGATGACTGAAAATGAGAGGCAGCGTGGAAAGTGCTGGGTGGGACATCAGACGACCTGACATTTGAATCCTGTGTGACTGTGGGCCAATTGCTTGACATCTCTGGCCTCTGATTCTTCTATATTCCATCTATAAAATGAAGGGGTTGGAATTGTTCACCTTTAAGGTCCCTTTGAGCTCTAAACCTATGATCCCAAGGCCTGTTATTGTTTTCATGGAAGTGGCACTATTGATCCTTGAGTCATGTAACCAGAAAAAAATTAACCATAAAACAAACAAAAAAATGGTGCAACTGTCTTAAAATAGAACAGTATTTTGTGAGTTCATTTTTTAAACATGTTTCCACATTAGTCATGTTGTGAAAGAAGAAACAGAAGAAAAAGGAAAAGGCCACCAAAAAAAAAGTGAAAATAGGATGCTTCAATCTGCATTCAGACTCCACAGTTCTTTCTCTGGATTTGGATAGCATTTCCCAGTATGAATCTTTTGGAATTATCTTGGATCACTGTATTGCTGAGAAGAGCTAAATGAATCATAGTAGATCATCATAATGGTGCTGTTACTGTGTATAACGTTCCCCTGGTTCTGCTCACTTCACTCAACATCAGTCCGTACAAGTCTTTCCAGGTTTTTCTTAAATCTACTTGCTCATCATTTCTTACTGCACAATAGTATTCCATTACATTCATATACCACAACTTGTTCAGCCATTCCCCAATTGATGGGCATTCCCTCAATGTCCAATTCTTTGAGACTACAAAAAAAAAGATGCTATAAATATTTTTGTACATGTGGGTCCTTTCCCCTTTTTTAAAGATCTCTTTGGGATACAGACCTAGAAGTAGTAGTGCTGCTTCAAAGAGTATGCACAGTTTTATAGCCCTTTGGGCATGATTCCAAGTTGTTCTCCAGAATGGTTGGATCAGTTCACAACTCATGAGTTTATTTTTTAAAAGGCATCAGTGGATCCAGAAAGAGCGTTGGACTGGGGGTCAGCAGAGATGGGTTCTGGTCCCCCCAATTTTTGTCTAAATATTTGAGTGACCTTGGAAAAATCACTTCATTGTTTTGGGTGGAGTAGAACTAGATGACCTCTCATAACCCTTCCAGTTAAAAAAAAAATTCCAGCAACCTATACCAGAACCATAAGTATCCTCCACAGAGTGAGCATCCAGTCCACACAGAAGAGTATCAGAAAAGAAATGCACCACCATATTGGAATCATTACACTGAACCCCAGAGCCCTCTCTGGCATTTAGGTCCCATACTCTCTTACACATTGTGTGTTGAATATACTAGAAACTGGCCATGTTGACATCAGGACATCAGCACTGATTGCAATGTTTACTTCACCTGAATACTCTCTTCTCTATCTGCTCCTACGATATCTCCGATAGAATAGTGTCTGGCATTTGTGGACTTCAGTGTTGCCAAAGCCCTCATTTGAGCCTCACAATGGCCAATGGGTTAGGTCAATACTGGGGGCTAACATGAGGAAACTGAAGTTTGGAGAGGTCACTGTAGAGTAAAGGTGAGTTCTTTCTATGACTGGGTCACTGAACTATAGGGGAATGGAGGAGTAGAAATCAACTGAAGATCACACAAAAATAATTTCGGTATTTTCTTTTTTTGGAAGATTCAAAAAAGTCAGTTAATTTAATAAAACCAAGAACAAACAATTCAATTCTATAAGTGCAACAAGTGATATTTAAAAAATAAGATTTCAGCTTTCATATTAAAAGGAAAGGATGTGAGAGTGAAAGTGAAGGGACAGTAAGAAGGGAGGAGGGAATTGAGGGGGTGGGTGGTTAGTTGCCAGGAAAGGTCTCTAGCAGAAAGGCATGCTTGAACTGAGTCTTAAGGGAAGACTAAGATTCTTAGAGGTCATATGAGGAAAAACATTCTTGGCTTGGAGCTGGGGAGACTGGGGTGGGGGCCGGCAGACACAAAATGCAATCAACTACTGACTGTTGCACTTTGAAATGGAGATTACTTGTTTACCCTTGCTTTCCTCTCTCCAGTCACTCTAATTCTTAAACAAAGTACTCCTGAATCAGATAATAAGCAAAGCCTTGGGAGAACAAATTGCTGTAGGCACTGACTAGAGAAAGGAAGGGATGGAAAGAAGGATGAAATCTTTAGGACTACGCCTTGTCCCCCAACTTGGAGGTTCCCCAGACTTGCTGAAAAGATCGTACTAATACGCATATTCATCTTTTACTGGGTTTGGGTGAATATTAAATGCATATATTATAAGAAATATTAGTTGTCCTTCATAGGAAATTGCTATTGCTGACTCTAAGTTTCCTTATCTATAAAATGGGGATAATAATAGCACCTTCTCCTCAGGATTGTGATGAGACAATATATATGCTAGCTATAATAACAACTTATACAGTGCTTTTAAGGTATACAAAGTTACATAAATTATCTCATGTGATCCTCACTATAACACTGTCAGATAGGTGTTGTTGTTACCCCCATTTTACAGATGATGTTAAGTGACTTGTCCAGGGTCACATAAATAATAAGAGTCTGAGGTCACATATGAAGCCACCTCTTTCTGATTCCAAGCCTAGCCCTCTATCCTTTGTGCCACCTGCCTGCCTGGAAATAAATGAAATGTCCTTGAGGGCAGAGATGCTGTCATTTTCATCTTTCAATCCCTGGCACCTAGCAGTGTTCACCTAATGTGCTTAAAAACACTGTTGTTGAGTTGAATTGAAGAGTGAGACAAAGGAAACACTTCCATTTTCTATTGTACCAGATCTACAGTTTAGGGACCCCTGACTACCTCCCCCACTCTCAAGTTGGGAGAATAAAACTGAAGAATCCCCGACAATCAGGGACCTGGGCTTGGGAGTGGGGGGGGTGGCGACAAAGCAATTAACTAGGATATTGGGTGCAGAAGAACTCTTCTGCCTTTTAACAGCAATAGAGGTAAGCTTTAAAGACGCTTTTTATATCAAATGAGATAACATTTGTAAAAGTCTTAGTACAATGCCTAGCACATAGCATACAGTACCACACAAATGCTAGTAGCTTTTATGATTTTAAAAATTACCATTTTATTAATATTTTGCATCTCCCCTGTGTCTCAATGTGTCTCCCCTCTCCTTCTTTGCCATCCCTAGTAACAAAGAATAAAAAAGAAAGAACCCAAAAACTCATGTCAGCAAAACCAATCAACGTAGCAATCTAGAGGGAGCAGATATGGTAGTCCACACTTTTCCTGCTGAGTTCTTTCCCGCCTCTGGAAAGGGGGAAGAACATTTTCTCAAACATCTTAGAAGCCAAATTTATTTGTTTGGTTTTTGTTCTTAAATTTTTTTTTCAAAGAGCAAATGACCATGTAATAACGTCATTTTTGAGTAGAATGTAAACTTGAGGTTAAAATCTTTTAAATCTTTTTTCTCTCTGTATGCTTATTGATTGATAGTATCTCCAGCACCTAACACAACGCATGAGGCCCTTAATAAATGTTGAGTAGGAGTCTTCATTTTTCTCCTCTGATGTACTGCAAATGCTTGGATTTGCTGGATTAATTGGATCCAGTGTTTGGATTCAGAATCCAAACACTGGATTCTAAAAATCAGAATTAATGCAACACAATTTACTTTTAGGTAAATTCTGGCGCATAATGGAAGACTTTCAGTTAGAGAGTCATGGCTGAATTTGGAGTCATAGGACTTGGATAAGACTCACTCCTTCCTCTGTCTCTGGGACTGAAGGTAAGTCACTAAATTTCTCTGGGCCTCAATTTCCTCATCTGTAAAATCAAAGGGGTGGTCCCTAAAATTTCTTCCAGCTCTGAATCTATTATCTTTGGTGTTTGAATTCTTATTAAAACTGCAAAAGAAATACAACCCTTGTTGTATTGTTGTGATCAGAGGTTTATGTGCCAGGGTTTATGAAAACTAATAATAGTAAGTCAAGTCAAGAGGCATTTATTAAGCCCCTACTATGTGCCCGGCACTGTGCTAAGTGCTGGAGATCCAAAGAAGAATAAAAAAGTCCTTATTCTCAGGGAGTTCTCTGTCTAACAGGGGAGATAACATGCAAACATCTATGTACAAACAAGACAAATTCTGGCTGGATTGGAGATAATCTCAGAGATAAGGCACTAAGATTAGGAAGGTTTTAAGAACGAGTTCATGTAGAAGTTGAGACTTGAAGGAAGCCAGGGAAACTGGGAGATAGAGACGAATTGGGAATTGCGGGCATGGAGGACAGGGAAAATGCTCACAATGTAAGGCTGTGGGGGTGCTGAGGGAAAAGAGGAAGAGAGGAGAGGGAGAGGAGGGTGGGAGGGAGAGAGAGAGAGAGAGAGAGAGAGAGAGAGAGAGAGAGAGAGAGAGAGAGAGAGAGAGAGAGGTGTGAGAAGCATCAAAGAGGCCAATGTTACTTGACTGAAGAGTATATGTTGGGGAGTAAGGTGTAAAAAGACTGAAAAGGTAGGAACCTAGCTAAGAAGAGCTTTCAAAGAAAGAGAATTTTCAATACTGAAGGTGATAAGGAGCCATTAGAGTTTATTGGGGGTGACATGGTCAGACTTGTGCTTTAGGAAAATCAACTTGGCAGATGAGTGGAGGATAAAGTCAATTCAGGAGAGACCAAGCAGCAGAGGCTATTGCGATAGTCCAGGTGTGAGATGATAGGGGCTGCATCAGGATGGTAGCTGTGTCAGAGGAAAAAGGGGGGCATATATGAGAGCTGTTACAAAGGTAGAGATAATACGGAAGGGGGTGGGGAGGAAGAGTGGAAGGATGATATCTAAATTGTGAGCCTAGGTGATGGGAGGATGGAGGTACCCATAATGAATTCCATTTTGGGTGTGTTGCATTTAAGATATCAACAAGACATTTAATTTAAGATGTTTACTAGACAGTTGGTGATGTGAGACTGGAGGTCAAGTGAGAGGCTAGTACTGGATGAATAAATCTGAGAATCAGCAGCAGCCGGTGGTACAGTGGAGAGAACACTGAATCTGGTGCTGGGATGATCTGAGTTTGAATTTGGCCTCAGACTCTTACTAGCTCTGTGACCCTGAATGAATTATTTAGCCACTCTGTGCCTTAGTTTTCTGAACTGTAAAATGGAGATGATAATAGCACCCAACCCCAAGGATCATTGTGAGAATCAAATGACATAATGTTTGTAAAGCATTTTACCAACTTTAAATCCTACATAAATGCAAGTTATTATTGCTCTATCAGTATTATTATTATAGTCAGTACAGAAATTATAACTGCATTCATGGGAGATGGTGAGATGATGATGAGGAATAAGGTAGATTTTTTGGGTTCTTTCTTTTTTATTCTTTGTTACTAGGGATGGCTAAGAAGGAGATGCAAAACACAAAATATTCATAAAATCATAATAGCTATGAGCATTTGTATAGTACTATGTGCTATGTACTAGGCATTGTACTAAGACTTTTACAAATGTTATCTCATTTGATATAAAAAGTTTCTTTAAAGGAGGAGAAAAGGACCAGGACAAAGCCTTGGAGAACACATATGGTCAGCAGGTATGACCTGGATAAAGAGACAGCAAAGGAGGCAGAAGGAACAGGCAATCAGGTAGGAGAGAACCAGGAAGGAGCAGTGCCACAAACATTTTAATAATAATAATTGCATCTGTAGAGTATTTTAAGATTTGCAAAGCACTTCATAAATGTTATCTAATTTTATTCTTACAACCACTCTATGAGGTAGATGCTATTATTATGCCCATTTACAGATGAAGTAATGAGCCTGAGAGAAGTTAAGTTACTTTTCATGGTCACATAGATTATTAGTATCTGAGGTAGGGCTTTTTTTTTTTTTACTGTTTATGAATCTTTATTTGGAGATTGTTATTTTAAGGTAGTCTACATACAATTCATCCTATGAAAGCTATGAGGGTAGAAGTCAATAACTGCTCTCAACTTTAAAATGTAAGAGGTTAATTTTGTAGTGTATTTCATGACTGAACAGAATGGCCATTGAGAGGCTCAAAAATTTCTTCTTTTCCCAAATTATCAAGCATTTATTTTTTCTCCCTTCCCTCACCCTAGTGGAAAAAGAAAAAGAAAAACTAAACTCTTGTACTAAAGAAGTGGAGTCAAACAAAACAAATTCCAGTATTGACTTTGCCAAAAAATGAATGGCCTCCTTTTGTATGTTAGTGTCTTGCCTCCCTAGCCGGAGGTGGACAGAACTCTTCGTCATTCAGCCACTGAAATCAAGGGTGATAATTATGTTGATCAGAATTCTTAATTTTTTTTCAAAATCATTCATTTTTCCATTGCTGTTATTAGAGCATGAATTATCCTTCTGGTTGTGCTCACTTCACTCTACTTGGGGCCACACAAGTTTTCTGAGGTTTCCTAGAAGAAACTTCTTTCTTCATTTCTTACAGATCAATAGTATTCCATTCCATTTATATACCATAATTTAGTCAGCCACTACTCAGTTGACAGGCACCCCCTTGGTTTCCAGATTTTTCCCCCACAACAAAAAGAGCTTCTATAAATACTTTCTATGTAAAGGATGCTTTCCTTTTTCCTGGATCTCTTCGGGTATGGGCCTAGTAGTGTTTATTCACAGGGTAGTAAGCTTGGGGGTATAGTTACAGATTGTTTTCCAAAATGGCTGGACCAGTTCATAGCTCTACCAACAGTGGACCCATGTACCTGTTTTCCAGGTATATTTAGAATTCCCCCCCCCCCCAGGTTTGCTAATCTGAGTGGTGGGTGTGTGGTAAAACCCTCAGGATTTCAACTCAGATCACCTTTACTTCAAGTTTAACACATTTCTTGAAGATTCTCTGAAAAAAAAAAAACTAAGGTAGTTAACCATCAACAGGTGTTTATTAAGTTTGTTGATATTTACTAAGGGTCTGGTGTTGGGTTAAGCAATTTACCTGGGGTGGGGGAGGGAGAGGGGAAAAAACAGATATAATTTAAATACATACAGAATGTCAACAGAATAAATATGGGAAAATGTTCTATTAATTGTTCTATCACATAGGCTTGCCCCTTTCAGAGGTCCAAGATCTTGTCAGCTTGGAAATTGAACTGCTGGTAAGTGTTTGGAAGTGACAGTCACCGGTCACCTGTTGTCTCAGTCCCAGGAACTGGGTAATCTGGGTGAGAGTAATTGAGGGTTCTGAGATCCGGCTTAGTCAAGTTGTTAAGTGCCTTTGAAAAGAGTAGGGTGGGGAGGAGCAACCTTGACTTTCTGTTTATCTGTTTGCACCTGGTCTAAGCTAATTGTTGGTTATCTAAATGTTTTTTGTCCTAAAGGGCAAAGGAGGATGAATTCCTTCACACACAAGTAAAGCAAGAGATTGATGAATTGTGCCTGAGCTTCTCAGATTACAAAGTGCTCCTACAAGACTGTTTTGCCCTTTTTAAAAAAAAAAAAAAGCCCCAGGTCAGGTGATAGCTGCTCCAGCCTGTTCTATCTTCTCTTTAGAAAGCACTGGTTAGAGTAAGAAGCAGTTGCCTGATTGGTTGAAGTGGGAATGAAGACTATGTCTTTTCTGAGGAGTGGGACAATGTCAAACACAAATGCTTTGCATTACCCAGTCCCCTCCTACCTTTCCAGTCTTCTAACTCTTCACTCCCCATTACACACGCTCTTCCATCCAGGGACACCGATCTCCTGTTCCATGAACAAGCTTCTCCACCTCTCAGCTCCCGGCATTTTCTCTGGCTATTTCCTGAGCCCGGAATGCTCTTCCTCCTTTGCTCCATGTATGACAGTACATGGCTTCCTTCAAGTCCCATCTAAAATCCCTCCTTCTACAAGAAGCCTTTTCCAACCCCTCTTAATTCGGGTGGCTTCTCTGTTAATTATTTCCTTTTTATTCTGTATGTAGCTTGTTTGTACACATTTGTTTGCATGTTGGCTCCCCCATTAGATTATAAGCTCCTTTTCTTCTTCTTTATGTCCCCAGAATTTAGCACAGTTTCTGGCACATAGTAGGTGCTTAAGAAATGATTATTGACTGACTGGTTCTGAAAAAATATGGTTTGGAAACATGACGTGTTTATAATTTGAGGTGAGTATCTAAGTATAAAGGAGTCTGGAAGACTTGAGTTCAAATCCAGCCTCAGACTCTTACTAGCTGTGTGATCTTGTGCAAGTCACTTAACCTTTGTTTACCTCAGTTTCCTTAACTTTAGAATGGGGATGATATTAAAATGGAGTTGTCATGAGGAGCCAATGAGATAATATTTGTAAGATGTTTAGCATAGTGCCGGCACATAGTAGGTGCTTTATAAATACTGGCTATTATTATTGTTGTCCTTTGAAGAAACACTAATATTTAAGATACCTTTCCCTATAATCTTAATAATACTCTGGACAAAAATGAACAGCTGGATAAAAAGATTGAAGATAAAATATTACAAAACCCCAGAAACTATAAATAATTCTTTGCTTTTTGTTTCCCTCCAGATACATGATTTCATTGGTGTGGAGAAACTGCCAATACAGAAACTCCCCATCTATGCAGATTTTCACCTCAGAGTCTTAGAGTCTCTGTACCTATGGCAATAGAGAGGTGACTGACAATCATGATCACACAGGCAGAATAAATCAGAGGTAGCACTAGAATCCTGATCTCCATTCCATGGCCAGCCTTCCGTCTAATGTCCCACATGCCAATCTTAGATTCTCATATTCAGAGAGATTAAAAAAATGAGCTTTAACACAATAATGATGTATTATTTGTTCTGTCTTCCTTAAATATCTTTTCTGCCTGCAAAATGTCCTCATAAGTTTTTTGTGGAGTTTTTTTATAGTTGCCGTCATTTCATTTTTTCTGATTCTACATTCCATCTTTTTCATCTTTTAGGTGGTCTTTCCAAATTTCTTTGTATTCTTCATATGCGTAGTTTGTAATGGTGCAATAGTATCCCATCACATGAATATGCTCCTTATCACCTCACCACTGGACCATTGATTTCCTTGCCTCACGTCTATCTTCAACCCAGTCCATTCTCTACTCAGCTGTCAAATGGTTCTTAAGGCATACAAGTCTGACCATATCATCCCTTATTCATTCAACTCCAGCTCTTTATTATTTTCAGGATCAAATACGAAGCCCTTCATGCCTGCTCCTTTCCTACTTTTCTCTTTACTTCCCTCCTTTGCAATTCAGTGACAGTGGCTTCTTTTCTGTCCCTGGCAAAAGACACAGAATCTTCTATTTCTGGGTATTTTTACCAACTGCCTCCTCATTCTTGGAATTGTCTCCCTCCTAATCTCCACCTACTGGGTTCTTTGGAACCTCAGCTAGCGTCCTACCTTCAGTAAAAAGCCTTTCACAGTCGTCTTTAATCTTAGTGCCCTTCCTCAGAGATTATCTCCAATTTATCTTGTATATATCTTGTTTGTTCACAGCTATTTGCATGATGTCTCATTAGAATTTGAGCTCCTTGAGAATAGGGATTGAATTTGTCCTTCTTTGTGTTACCAGCACCTAGCACAATCCCATCTCGTAGTAGTAGGAGGGGTGTGCTGGAGGCATCTGGACCCCTAATTGTTAAATTTTCAGTGTGAGCCTCTAAACCTCAGAAAACCCTAAACGCTGCAAAGCAGGACGTGATTTATTGTTTTGTTGATTGTCTGGACTTAAGAAAGTGGAGGAGAAAATGTTCATGCAAATAACTCAAATAAGAGTCCTCCATTTTGAGGGACCAGGTTAAACATTTATCAGCACACCTATAATAGGCACTTAAGAAATGCTTGTTTACTTGACTTGATTTACTCAGCTATTTCCCAATGAATGTCACCATAAAAAAATGAAATTGACTGTCTTAAAAGACAGGAGACAACTAGCTACTACAGATTTGGGAATATTTTTCAAGTTAGCTATTTATGTACACTCAAATGTCCAGGTACTTAAAAGAAATTAAATTCAATTTGATTCAATATTTATTAAGCATTCTCTGTCTCAGGCTACTGAGACAAAAAGAAAGCAATTTATTCCTTGAAGGAGCTTTAATTCATCCAAGAGGTAGCACCTGAACTAAACAAAGTTAAAAACTAACACCAAATTAGAAGAAAAGATAAAGAGGGAAAGAAGCCATAGAATACAATTATATTAGTTCCAATCTGTCTTACTGAATCTGAAAAATGGGAAATGAATAAAGGAAAATACCTTGTTGCTGATTACAATTATTTTTCATCTAAGCTTAACTAATATAAAATAATGTTCAAATCAAGGAGGCCCAAAGAGTCCAGAGACAGCCTCAGTCATCAGACTCTTGATCACCTCTTAAGCAGAGAGAGGCATCAGCTAATGGTGACAAAAATTAGCCCAAGGTTCCAGAGGACAATGGCAAAAATTCTTTTCCTCTTTTTTTTTTCATTTTAAACTTAACAACTCTGCATTTCCTCTTTTCCTATTCCAATCTATATTCTGTTGAGTTTAATGTATTTTTTGCATATCTCCCTCCCTCCTTCCCTCTATCCCCCTCATTCCCTCTCTCTTCTCCCTTCCTCTTTCTCCCCTCCATCTTTCTCCCCCCATCCCTTTTTCTCCTTCCCTCTCTCCCTTCCTTTCTCTTTTTCTCTTTCCCTCCATTTTTCTCCCTCCCCCTTCTCTTACTATTCACAAGATTATATTAGAAATTTTATGGAAAAAGTATTTAAAAATCAATTGGAGACCAAATAACTTAAGCCTGAAAAATTATTAGGTCAAAGAACAAATTGTAGAAATATCAGATTATTTCATTAAAGATAATGACAGCAATGAGAAAGCATATAAACATTTTTGAGACACAGCCAAAGCAATCCTTAGGGGAAAATTTAACTTTTATTAACAAGAAGGAGAAATAACAGATCAATGAATGGTGGATGCAACTAAAAATGCTAGAAAGCCCAACAAACTTTTAAAAAATCCTAATTAAACATCAAAATAGAAACCCTGAAAATCAAAGAAGAAATTAACAAAATTAAAAACAAAAAATGATTTAATAAATAGTCAGTTTTTTTTTTAAAAAGATAAACCATTATGTAATTTGATAAAATAAAAAAAAGAGGAAAGCTGAATCACTGGTATCAAAAATGAAAAGGAGAATTTTAAAAAATGAAGAAAAAGTAAAAGATATTGGAAAATATTTTGCCCAAGTATATGCCAAGAAAGCTGACAACCTAAATGAAGTAAATGAATAATTACAAAAATTTAGAATAATCACATTAAAAGAACAAGCCATAGAGAATTTAAACAACCTGATTTCTTTTTTAAAAGAGATATATAATTTATTCATTCATAACAAACCTTGTTTAGCACAATGAGAATGTACATTTACTGAAGACTAGAAGTGACAGCTTTGTGTCCACCATTTGCATATATGTTATTTCATCTGATCCTAAAAACAATCCAAAAGGAGGTAGGTGTGTTAGCTATTATTATCTGCATTTTACAGACAAGGAAAAAGGCTCAGAGAGATTAAATTAAATGATCAGTCAGACAACTAATAAATGATGGAGCTGGGACTTCAGTCATTTTACTCACTATCTACCAGAAGATGTCTTGAACTTTCAGTGGTTGAATCTATCACTCACTGGCACAGATAGCATATGGCAGAGCCAAAGACTGAGAATTGAAAAATCTGATATTCTAAGAGCAGCTAATCCTCATAGGATTAGGCATCCCTAATGGGATAATAATGATCCATGAGAGGATAAGTAGCTAGGTGGCACAATGGAGAGAGTGCTGGGCCTGGAGTCAGGAAACCTTAGACATTTCCTAGCTATGTTAACCTGGACAAGTCACTTAACTTCTGATTGTCTCAGTTTCCTCAAATGTAAAACAGGGTAATTGTGGAACCTACATTTTAAAGCTTAAACAACCCAATTTCAAATGAAGAAATTGAACAAGCCATAAATGAATTTCCAAAAGAAAAAAAAAACTTCAGGACCACATGGATTCATAAGTAAATTCTATCAAACATTCAAAGAGCAATTAATTCTAATATTACATAAACTGTAAAAATAGGAAAACAAAAGACTCTTACTAACTTCTTTTCATGACACAGATATGTTCTTAATACTCGAACCAGGGAAAGTCAAAATAGAGAAAGAACTATAGGCTAATATCTTCAATGAATATTATGTAAAACTTTAAAATGAAACAATAGCAAAGAGGCTAAAAACTATATTACAAACATTTTAGGCTATGATATGGTTGGATTTCTACCAGAAATGAAGGGTTGGTTTAATATTAGGAAAACAATAAACTCAATTAACCATATTAATAACAAAATCCATAAAAATCATATGATTATACTAATATGTGCAGAAAAAGATTTTTGCTTTCCCCTTCATTGTTTTGGTGGCTTAATTCTTTTTTTTTAATAATATTTTTTCCCAATTACATGTAAAAACAATTTTTTAACATTCATTAAAAAAATTTCAGTTTCAAATTCTCTTTTTCCTTCCCTTCCCTCCCCCTTTCCTGAGATGGTAAACAATTTGATATAGTCTATACATGTGCAATCATGCAAAACATATTTCCTTATTAGTCATGTTGTGAAAGAAAACACAGGCCAAGAAAAAAATGAAAAAATAAAGAAAGTGAAAAAGTGTGCTTTGATCTGCATTCAGAATCTATCAGTTCTTTCTCTGGAGGCGATTAGCATTTTTCATCATGAGTCCTCTGGAATTGTCTTGGATCATAGCTATATGTATAGTTGGGAATAGCTGAGTCATTCACAGTTGATCATTGTACAATATTGCGGTTGCTGTGTACAATATTCTTTTGGTTCTGCTCACTTCACTTTGTATCAGTTCATGTAAGTCTTGCCAGGTTTCAGAAAAAGATTTTTTGACAGAATATAGCACTCATTTCTGTTAAAACACTAGAAGGCTTAGAAAGAAACAGTCCTTTCCTTTAAAATGATAAATAGCATCTTTCTAAATTTGCTTGTCAGATTTCTATGTTCTAAGACACGATCACTTTTTGTAAAGGTGTGACGCGCAACTACACAATGTGTCCACATCTTTCTATTTCCATTCAATAATTTCCATTATTTATAGCAGAGATAAAGTAGAATTCTTTCTAATACAATCAAGGGTGAAATAAGGATGTTAATTTTCATCACTTCTATTTGACATAGTACTAGAAATGCTGGCTATAGCAATAAGACAAGAAAAGGAAATTGAGGAAATAACTATAAGTAAAGAAGAAACAAAATGATCACTTTCTGTTGATGATATGATGTTGTCTTAAAGAACTCTAAACAGGGAGTAAACTAAAAGTTAGTTGAAACAGTGAATAGCTTCAGCAAACCTTCGGGCTATAAATTAAATCCATGCAAATCATTAGCATTTCTATAAAATACCAATAAAATCCAGAGATAGAAAGAGAAATCCCATTTGAAAAACAGTAGAATGTGTGAGATCCTTGGGGGTCTACTACCAAGATGCACCCCCAAAATATGTAGATGCAACTATAAACCATTGCTTACAAAAATAAAGGCAGACTTAAATAATTGGGAAAATATTAATAGCTTATGGGTAGGATGAACCAATATAGGAAAAAATAACAATATGATCTAAATTAACTTGCTTATTCAATGCTAACCCAAACAAACTATCAAAGGATTACTTTATAGAATTAGAAAAAATAATAATAACAGTCATATGGAAGTGAAAGCCTCAAGAATCTCAAGGGAAAATGAAAAGTGAAAGGGGGAATGAAGGAGTGCCAGTGCGAGATCTCCAACTATACTACAAAGCAGTAATTCCCAAAACAATTTGGTACTGGTTAAAAAACAGAGAGATAAATCACTGGAAGAGATTAGGTATACAACACACAGAAGCAAATGTATCTTGTATTCGATACACCCAAAGACCTCAGCTACTGGAATAGCAACTCACTGTTTGACAAAAACTGCTGGGAAAATTGGATAGCGTATGGAAAAAATTAGATTTAAAACATCACCTCACACCTTTTACCAATATACGCTGCAAAAGTATACGTGGCCCAGAAATAAAAGGTCACATCATAAACGAGTTAGAGAAACATGGAAAAAATTACTTATTGGATCTATGGGTAGGAGAAACATTAATGGCCAAACAACGGATACAGAGAGAGTCACAGAAAAAATGGATAATTTTGATAGCATTAAATTAGAAAGATTTTGTACAAATAACACAAATGTAGCTAAGATCAAAAGGAAAGCAGGAAATTGGAGGGGGGATTTATTTTATTTTATTTTTTTCTTTTTCTTTTTCTTTTTTTTTGAGGCATTTGGGGTTAAGTGACTTGCCCAGGGTCACACAGCTAGTAAGTGTCAAGTGTTTGGTCTGAGACTGGATTTGAACTCAGGTACTCCTGACTTCAGGGCCAGTGCTCTATCCACCTAGCTGCCCCTGAGGGGGGATTTATAAAGTTTTTTTCAGATAAAGGTCTCATATCTTAAATATATAGAGAACTTTGTCAAATCTATAAGAGTGCAAATCATTCCCCAATTGATATATAGTCAAAGGATATCAACAGTTTTCTGATGATGAAATCAAAACACTTTATAATCATGTGAAAAATGCTCTGAATCATTATTGAATGTATATTATATACATGAGAAATATATATGAGAAAATACCTATATGTTCTAAAATAGCAGCTCTCTTTGTGGTGGCAAAGAATTGGAAGTTGCTGGGATGCCCATCAATTGGAGAAAGGCTGAACAAGTTGTGGTATATGGCTGTGATGTAATACCACCATGCTTAGAAATGATGAGCTTAATTATCTTAATAATTAATTATCTTAATATGGATAGACTTGCGTGAAATAATGAAGAGTGAAATGGATATGATCAAGAGAATGTTGTACACAGTAACAGCAATATTGTTTTAAAAACAACTTTGAGTGACCAAGTTATTTTGAGTATTATAAATACCCAAATTAGCTATAAGGAACTTGTGAAGGAAGACACTATTACATCCAGAAAAAGAACTGATTGAAGTATGTATAGGATGATTTTACATACGCACATACATGCATACATGCATACGTGTGGTGTATGTGTGTGTCTAGTGGTAGCCATTTCCAGGGCAGGGAGGAGGGAGGAAAAAAGAAAGAAAATTACATGATAGCTTCATATATGTATATATATACATATATATATACACACATATCTACACACACGTATATGTTGTACATAATAGATTGCAGTTTCATGTGCAATCATCTTTTTTTATTCTACTATATTATGGAAATGCTTGTTTTTATTTCATAAATTAAAAACAAAATTAAAAAATAAAGGTATTAATTTTAATTACATAAAATTTGAAAGTTTTTTGCACCAATAAATCTAGTACAGCTAAGATTAATAGAGAAAGAATTAACTAGAAAAAAAGCTTTTGCAGCAAGTTTCACTGATAAAGGTCTCATTTCCAAGATATATAAGGAACGGATTCAAATTTGTAAGAAAAAGAGTCATTCCCCAACTGATAAATGGTCTAAGGATATGAATGGGCAGTTCTCCAGGGAATCTATAGCCATATGAAAAAAATTATTCTGAATCAGTATTAATTAGAGAAATGCAAATTAAAGGAATTCTGAGATTCTACCTCACACCCATAAATTATCAAAGATGATAAAAAAACAGGAAAATGATAAATATTGGAGAGGCTGTGGGAAAAGAGGCGGTTTGATGAACTATTGATGGAATTTGGAATGGGATAAAACCATTCTGGAAAGCAACCTAGAATTAAACACAGTTCCTAAACAGTACATACTCTTTGATGCAGCTGTACCACTATGATGTCTGTTCATAAGGGAGATCAAACGAGCAGGAAAGGATCCTATATGTACAAAATATTTGTAGCCACTCCTTTTGTGGTATCAAAAAACAAAAGTAGAAATTAAAGGAATGTCCACCAATTTAGGAATGACTGGAAAAGTTGTGGTATATGAATGTGATGGAATTTATTGTGCTGCAATAAAGATTGCAAGAGCTGATTTCAAAGAGATTTAGAAAGACTTACATGAACTGATACAGAATGAACTGAGCAGAATCAGGAGTACAATTTATACCACAATATCGACATAATAAAAATGAACAATTTGGAACACTGTTATGAACTGGTGAAAAATGAAATGAGCAGAACCAAGGGAACAATTTATATAATAATGACAATGACATAAAGACAAACAAATTAGAAAACTTGTAAGAATTATGATAGTTACAATGACGAGCCTTGATTCCAGAGGACCAATGATAAAGCTTGCTATATCCATGACAGAGAAGCAATGGATTTAAAACGTATGATACACTTGTATCACATATATCCCTAATGTGTCATTAGAGAAAACCACACACACACACACACACACACACACACACACACACACTCTTGCATACAGCCAATGAGGGAATTTGTTTTACTTGACTATGCATATTCATTACAAGGAATTTATTTTTCTTTTCACTTTTTTTTCAGTGGGGATTGGGGTAAGAGAGAAAGAAAATAAATTTCATTTAGCTCAAATTAAAATTTCTTTTAATCAAAATTAAACTTAATTAAAAATTAATTAATTGAAAATAGTGATGTGGGGAGTGCTTCAGATGTGGAATGTTGCATGTACTTTCAGATGAGCTTACTGTACTGTTAGTTTTGCTTAATTGTTTTACTTTGTTCCGAGAAATCTCTCATGAAGTAGTGGTAATCTGGAAATGTTTATAATGTAAAAATAAAACACATCAATAAAACCTAAAAAAACTTAGTAACTACCAACAAAAGCAACCATGAGTGAAATCTTACATAGCATATTTAGCACTTAACAAGGTTAGAACCAAATAAATGAAAAGAAAATCTCCATTATTTATGGCTCTATAGGTGGTAACCTACATATAACTTAGTAGATATTTTAGGTAGGAGTTCTTAACCTCGTATGTTATGGACCACGCTGGCAGTATGGTGAAGCTTATAGACCCCATCTCAGAATACTGTTACTATTGTATGGGGAAAAAAAAACTCATAAGATTAGAAAGGAAGTCAATTACATTGAAATACAATTATCAAAATATGTATTTTTTAAAAGTTCCCAGATTCTCAGGTTAAGACCCCTTGTATTAGGGTATTACCAGAAAATTGTTTGTTGTCACATAGGTAACAAGGATCTGAGGCTAACACTCTCATAATTCCGTGTCCAGCATTTATCTGCTCTTGACAAATAACAAACAAGCAAAATATGCTTCTGTGATGTATCTTCTTCCAGGTCTGCCTGTAATTTTTGTTTCTCTATTTTCTTTCTTTAGTAAGAAATATAGTGGTAGTTTATGTGTATATGGTTTTGGCCCTGTCAATCTCATTTTACATTACTTCATAGGAATCTCTGTGTATTTCCTTATAAGTTTTATATTTTTCTCTTTAAAAAAACCCCTATGCCATAATACTCTGTTACATGGATAGATCACAATTTATTCATTCTCCATTGCTTAACAGATTGGTTAATTTCATTTTTCTATTAAAATACAGTAGCCAAAAATATTTTTATATGGATAAGAACTTTTTATCCTTTCTAAAAATCACATTTTAGAATAAAATCATGGCAGGGAAATAACTAGATTCTAAGATATGAGTAGCTCTGTGACTCTTACTGTGTGTTTCCACATCATTGTCTAAAATGTTTATGAGAATGGTGGAAGACTGTGAAGGGCAGGGGAAAGGGAAACACGTTTGTTGAAAGCTTGGCAGAAAACCCAGCTCCACCAGATAATCCCAAAAGAATTATGTGCCCATACACTGAGGGTATGCCTCATGCAAACAGGTGAGGTTTCACAGATGACTTCAAATAGCAGATTGCCTCTTTACAGTTGAATAATTTGCAGCAAGGTATGGAGAAAACAAGATGTCACTTGTATTTATCAGTAAAAAAGCATTTGACTTGGTAAAGTAAAATGCACAATTAAAATCATGTTATTCCTTGACAGAAGAATCCACTTTGTTCCATGATCTTCTGGTCATCACTATTAAGGGAAGCATGTAAAGCGGGGGAGGCATTTGTTCTCCAAAGATGTTCGCTGTCGTGGAGGATGTCCAGATGGAAGAGGGATTCTCTATAGATGGTTGTCTTTAAGGTGCCTTATTGGTGAAGAGCATTGAGAAGATTTTAACAAATCTAAGAAAATTAGAGAGCCTCCTAAGAAGCTATCCATAATTACTCAAATAACAATAACAATAATGATAATTAGCATTTATATAGCATTTTAAGGTTTACAAAGCACTTTACCTATTTTAACTCATCTCATCCTCATAACAAGCCTGTGAGATATGTGTCATTACTACGTTTTACAGATGATGAAACGGAGACACAGAGAGGTTAAGTTACTTGACCAAGAGCACACAACTATTAAGTGTCCAAGTCAGGTCTCAAACTTGGACCTTCTTGAATCCAAGTGAAATGTAAATTTAACACTCTACCCAGAGAATACCAATGGAATATAGAATGCTTATTGTCCAGACCATGAAATGTGGTTGGATGGACAGCCCACTGAGTTAGACCAATGGTCCATCTTTACAGGAGAAGCACTACCACCGGTCAATAATCAGGGTCCAGAATTGTGTAAGAGGAAGCTAGTAGGTAGGTTTGCATTTGAGAAAATTGTATAGTGCTTCCTATAAACTCAAGCTGCTCCCTAACACCTCAAACTATCTTTGTAAATACTGATATTCTTCTAGTGATGTTCTCTGGCTAAGAATCATCCTGAGCCCATCATCTCTCAGTCAAGAAGTGATTAGAATGAACCACGCACACACTACCAGTTTTCTCTGAGGAATTTAAGTTGTGATTGGTTACAAAAGGTAATAGATGAAGGTGGGTACAAGTAGTGTCCAGCATTTTTCCCATGATAACTTGCACTTAAGTGGTATGAAAGATATCACTCAGGAAATTAATGATCAGAAAAGTTCAGCCATGTAGCTCCAATGAGGAGTAAGAGATGGAAATGTTGAGCCTTATGCTGGTGCTCCCAGGATATTAAATGTTCAGAGGCAGGCTGCTTGAATGTTGAGCAGATCTGCCATGGGATATTTATGGAGGCAGCTAGGTGGCTTAGTGGTTAGAGCACTGGGCTGGGAATAAGGAAGACCTGAGTTCAGATCTGGCCTCAGACCCTGGCGGTTTGACCTTGACAAGTCACCCAAGCTTTGTCTACCTCAGTTTCCTCACCTGTAAAATTGAGTTAGTAATAACACCTACTTTCCAGGGTTGTTGTGAGGGTCAAGTGAGAAAACCTTTGTAAAGCGCTTAGCACAGTCCCTGGAACATAGAAGGTGCTTAATAAATTCTTGGACAAGTCATTTACTTTACCTCTCGGTGTCCTAGACAGATCTCTACAATTTCATGTTGCAGAGCAGATGCTTTGGTAAAAGAAATTTCCTCACTGGGAATTCTCCATACCATAAAATCACAGGTCTGACCCCTTCACCTTCAAAAGCATAGAGTACACATGAGTATGAACCCTCCACCTTCTTCCTTTCTTACCTTGGCAGATTCAGGCATGGGGGCAGAGTGCTTTTGGGGCTAGGCTAGGAGTGAGTTTTCTCCCTTCTCAAATGGTCACGTATGTAATTATCAGTTTTGATGTTGTTATCCCCCAAGGAGAATATAAGTTCTCTAGACACAGAGACTTGATTTCATTTAGTCTTTGCTTCTCTAATGGCCAGCTCAGCACCTTGCATATAACTAATGCTCAATACATTGACCACTGGATTGGAGTCCAATGTAGATGAGCATATCTCCAGTCTTCAGGGTCTAGCATTATTTGATGAAAATGTTTAACTCAACTTTGCTTGTCAATTAGTAGCCCCAGTTCTTCAGTTAATGGTTAAATCTTTGCTTCTCTTGGTGTTCCATAGCTATAACCTCAGAAATCCTTAGAGCTTTTTAGGTCATGGTTGTACATTCTTGGAAAAAATTATGAAACATTAATAAATTTAAAGTTCCGCTCTAAAGAAATCATTATCTATTGTTTTGCTTAATCACCCCTTCCCCCACACAAACCAGTCTAGTATAAAAGAGGTAGTAAATGAGATGATTGGCAGTTATTTTTTTTTCTAATGCATCACACCTAATACTTTCCAAATGGCTGCCGGGCCCTTTTGAAGGCACTCCACAGTGTCCAGGTGACTAATGCCTTCCAAATGAAGGTTTCAGGGAGAGAGCATAGTTAGTGTAAAGGAACATGTTGGAAAAGTCACTTTTACCCCATTAATCACAACCTTGAGGGCTGCTGAACCTGCACCTGCAGAGGCTCGGCTTGGGAAACAGTCTGCTAAGCCATGTGGGCTGCTCTGACCAAGTGCATATAATCCTTCCCATGACCTCATTCATTCCTGGGGCCCACAGAATAGCATGCCTGCCACCCAGGAAAGTCTGGTGGAGGCACCAATTCACCTTTTCACGGATGAAAAAGGCCCACAGAAAGCCAACATGGACGGATGGGTCCATTTGAGCAATGCTGCTAATTAGGAGAGAGGAGACATTTTCCTTCCCTGGGATTGAATGGAGTCTCACCCTGAGGGTTTGAGTATACATTTGTTCCCTCCCTGGGAAGAGGGCCCAGGTAACTCACATCTGGTGTGTTGGCAAGCTCCCCTAGGGAACCAGTCATCAACCAGTTTTTGAAGGCTGGAACTTCTCTAGCAAACTCCAGCCTAGCATCTGATTTCCCCATTGGCTGCTTTAGGGGAAAATAAACAGATTGGTGTGATGGAGAAGAGTGAAGAGGTGATGACTTCAAGGCCCAGGTCAGTTCTTCTTTCCTCTGGGAAACCTCCTCCATTTTCTCTGGCTCACAGAGATCTCCCCCTTCTCTGAATTCTGCAGTTGACTGTTCTCTGAATGCTATCTATGCGTTATTCTCCTCCCTGACCTAAAAGGCAATGAGAATGAGGGTAAAGGGTAAGAGATTGTACTGACCACAGTTCACTAAGTTACCTGTATTATTTGGTGATCATTAAGTGGTTGGTACTGGTTGGCCAAAAGGCAAAATCCATATTAATTAATCTGCTAAGTAATGCTATTACTAATACTACTCAACCAAAGTATTTATTGAGCACTGACTAAGCCAGGCCCTGTGCTAAGAGCTGAGATTATGGAGAAAAAAAATAGTGAAAAAGGTTCTACCTTCAATAGGCTTTCATTCTATAAGGGGATGCAACAGCAATACAGATAAGTATATGCAAAATGTTTGTGGAACGAACACAAAGTAGTTTGAGTTGGTGAGAACATTAACCCTTATGGGGCTCAGTATGGGAGCAGGAAGAACCTGATCTGTGTTGTGAAGGAAGCTTATCATTGTTATCTTTACTATTCTTCAACCTCTGTCAACACCTATACAGTAAGTGGATGTTTGCCTTTGCCTCGGTCTTACTTAACCTCACCCTAGGATCTATTCTCCCCATACATTCATTCACTGTGGATGAAGATTCTCACTCAATTAGCCTTCTTCCCGTGTTTTCTCTGCCCAGTATTCTACTCCCATTCCACATATACTTGATAGTTTCCCAATACTCCCTTTCCTCTCTTGCAGTGCCAGACTATTTCATTCACTAGACCATCCCAAGGTCCCTCACAGATGCATCCAGGCCAGCCAGGGTTAATTTATACAGTGTTTTGGGGTGTGGTGTTAGGTCTTCTGTCCTTCAAGGACAGTGAGCCAGCTACTAGTAGTGTTTGACATTCCAAGATAGTCCTCAGCCCCAGTGAGAAGCCTTCAGATGAGATCTACTCCAAGGACTAAGTGTTCTCTTCCCCAGTGTCTTGGGCTTGGTGGCCTTTTCAGCTGTAGACAAGCCAGCTCTTACAGCTGTCCCGACAACATTTTCTCCACACATTCTCTTTATTAGGGGGCTTGAGTTTAGCTGTTATATTTGGCAGACTTTCCTCTGAGCATTTGGTAATGATTCCTGCAAAGCAAACCCAGAATTGAAAAGCCAACTTGCAATAATCATCTGCTTTGGGGGCTGTGGGAGTGGGGTAGAGGCAGGACAAAGCAACTTCAAACTCCCTCTCTCCCTCCTGCACCTGCACTTAAGCTTTCCCCAGAGGCCAGAGTCCAGGGTCCAGGTACAGTGATGGAGACAAACATCCTGTAAAGGTCATGAGCGGCAGGGACAACAAGGCTTCTGGATTTAGTCAATCTTCTCTTTCTGCTGTCCCCGTTAAACTCCATCACCTCAGTGGCTATGGGTTGTACAGGGAGGGGATTGAGAAGAGAGAAGGACCTTGACATTGACTGCAATCAGTCAAAATAAAATTATCTACTGGGTGTCCATAGTGTGCCTGCCTATCCCTGGGACTGGGGGTGATTCGAGATGAATGAGGTAAGCTGAAGACCCAGCTCCTGCCCGCTCTCATGAACAGCTTTCCCAAGGAGTAAAGCCAGCGGTCACCATTCACCACATCTGGATGTTTGACCGCAACAGCAATCCTAGGGCAAAAACTGGGTCAGAGGGAAAGATGTTAACCATTTTTTAGGTCTTCAAGTCCAGTTTCTTTGCAGTAAAATTCATGCTTCAAAGACCTGGGTCACAGGTTGTATTCAGAAGCAAATTAGAGGGGAAAGCTGAAGCAATTATTTGAATCATTCAGGCAGCAAAAAACAAAACCTTTTGAGGGAAAGTGGGGTTTGGGAGAACTCTAACAAAGGCAGGGTGACTGGAGTTTTGCAGCAGGGCACTAAAATTCAGAGCTCATAAAGAATTCAAATGGCGATTTAGAAAGATATTCCATTTATATTGTGACATCAATTTTATTCCTTCGGAGATGAAGAAAAAAAATCTAACCTTAGTGCCTACTTAGCAAGAATAATTAAAACAGGAAGGCTTGGAGTGTCTGCTCCACAGGATGGGGAACCTGGAGCTAAGCCAACTACCACTGCTGAGAAAGAGGGCATTTGAATAGGGGCTGGCTGAGTGAAGTTTCTTTCTTAGGGGCTGGCTAGTGTCTGGCCAGGAATAAATAGAGGAAGGAGAAATGGAAAGGAAGGTTGGGGGTGGCATTTAGAACAGTTGTTCAAGGAAAAGAAGTCCTACTTTGTGCCAGCTTTGACTGGGTGTCCCCATTTAGTATGGTAGGGACTACAGATTCAATTGCATATCTCTATCTCTGTCTCTGTCTCTGTCTCTATCTCTATCTCTATGTATACACACATATATACATACATACATATACACATATTCACATACACATATATATGCAAAACAAAACCCAACAACCCAGTACCTTATTTGACAATGTATAAAGCATTCTGCTCCTGCAGTTCCCCACCTTAGGGCCAAGAAGTTCTCTACAACCAATACCGGATTTTACGATTAGTTTCAGCCCTTTCATTTTACAGATAAGGAAACTGAGGCCCAAAGATGTGAAGTCACGTAGGTAGCAAGTGGCAAAAGTTGGATTTGAACTCAGATACCTTGAATCCAAATCAATTGACAAGCATTTATTAAGAAACTATTAGGTGCCAGGTACTGTGCTGGGCTCTGGGACTATAAATACAATGATGAGATGGTCCCTACCCTCATGGAGCTTACATTCTGCTGGGTTGATAGGATATGTAAATAGATAAGTAAATACAAGGTATATACAAAATAAATACAGTCAATCATCAACTCTCGCAGGGATAGCTTTCCTAGAAAATGGTGCAAAAATGCCTACACATGCATAACCTATATCAAATTGCTTGCCTTCTCAGTGAGGAGAGGGGAGAGGGAGGGATAGATAGAATTTGGAACTCAAAATTTTGAAAAGAGAATGTTAAAATTGTTTTCATGTGTGATTGGGAAAAATAAAATATTAAATTAAAAAAAAGAAAATGGCACAAAAGTAAAAAATGTGAATGTTGATACTATGGAAAATAGGGGGTTAAATTCTCTTTTTTTTTTCCCTTGGTGAGGCCATTGGGGTTAAGTGACTTGCCCAGGGTCACACAGCTAGTAAGAGGGGGTTAAATTCTCATGACCACCAAAAACTGTCATCTTTCAGACTTTGCTGAAAATATACTTTTCTGCATACAGCCCTTTATAATGAAACATTAATTTTGATAATACAAACTTTCTCTAACACAGTAACCATCAAATAACCTATGAAATGCAATACGCAAACCAAAATCAATAACATGAAAAACATTTTTTCTCACTAGTAATTCTCTAGAATTCAGTGACTTTCTTGTGCTAACATCTCAATTAAGAAAAAAAAACACATTGATTTCAGACAATGCTCACTTCCAATAGCAGATGAAACCCATGCTGCCATAAATACTGTTCAGCAAATAAAATTCTAAAAACTAAGACGTTTTTAAGCTGAGTCTTACCTAGCACTGTGTCAGGTGGTGGTGTGAGGATGTACTGTACTGTATACTATGTGCATATTATACTGCTGTAAACCTCTCTATCTTGGCCGCCCTCTGAAAACCAAGGGAGAAGTTGACTGTAGTCACTGCTGTCAGAAGATGCCAAAACTGGTAAGGGCCCTGACATATACCTCTGATACTCTGATAGCCATTCATGGATGATGAATGGAGTTGAAGATTGTGAAGAATGCACCAACTTGAAATAATCCATCAATGACATCTGTGCTTTTGAGATCCTTAAGCATATTGGAGTATGGGAACACAGCAAAGGTGAGTTGACGTTTAACCTTGAGGCTGTGATAGACGATGGGACGACAGCTTTGATGTTTCTAGCCAGCCAGTCGTTTATGCCAAACTACCCATCAGGCTTGGAAACTGAGTGGCACAATCTCAGGAGCTCTTCCATCGTTATCATTTTTGTCATTGTCTACACTGTCCCAAAGACCTTCCCGAGCCATGTCATCTGACTCCTCATTCATTGGCTCCTGTGGTTGCTTCTGTAAGATGTCAGAGACATTTTCCTCTCCCACAGCAAGTCCTTCAGCTCCAATGGTATGCACTACGTGATCACTGCTGCCTCACTTCTTCATCAACACCGTTAAAGCCTTCAAAATCCCGGATACAAACAGGTCACACTCTTTTTTTCCAGCAGTTGTTCAAGGTAGCCTGTGAAACATTGCCACAGGCTATGACTTGAGGCACAGTGACAGATTTCCAGAAACCCATCATGGTGGTTTCTAGGTTTGCTTCCAAGTAGTCGCAGGCATGGTGGTAGGTTTCCCGGGCAAAATGGGACTTGAAGGCTCTTATGATTCTGTGATCCATAGGCTGGGTCAAAGATGTGAGGTTGGGTGGCGGAAAAACAACTTCTACATTTTCATGGGCATTTTCCAGGTGCTCATTGACAGGCAGAACCTTGGATGCAACAGTCTTTCCCTGCAGATATTGTTCTACCTTGGGAATGAAGCAGCTGTGGAACTAGTCCCACAAAATCTCTGCAGTCATCCATGTTCTTCTATTCTAGTTCCAGTGCACTGGCATTCTGGTTTATTTTTTATTTTCAAAGCCCCGGAATTTTGGGCTCAATAGAAATCAGTGGCTTATAGTTGTGATGGTGTACAAGAGTAGAGTTGAATGATCCTTAAGAGTCTTGAACCCAAGAGCTTTGGCGATGGTTTTTGTTATGTGTGTGTGCTTTCCTACCTGTTTCATAAACAGACCACTCTCATCAGGATTAAATGCTTGGTCTGGTAGGCAACTTTTTTCTTAAAGTGTGTTCACCGTGTTCTAAAACTTGGCAGTGGCCACATCAGCTGAACCAGCTTTGTCAGAAAGTTTCATATTTTTCTAAAAAACCATACCATAACTTAAAAAATAGGATCACCTTTGGCTAGTTACCAAAGGCTTCACATTTTTTTTTAATTTAATTTTTTTTTTTGTCTAGGCAATCAGGGGTTAAGTGACTTGCCTAGTGTCACACAGCTAGTGAGTATCATATGTCCAAGGCCGGATTTGAACTCAAGTCCTCCTGACTCCAGAGCCAGTGCTCTATCCACTGTGCCACCTAGCTGCCCTGCTTCACATTTTCTTAGCCCTTCATTACATGCTTATAAATTTGTTGGACCTTCAAGAGGATGGTTACTGGATCAACCACACGTCTTTGTTCTTCCACCACATTATTTACCTATAAACTTAGCTGCTTTTCCATTTTCTCAATTCCCTCATTGCATCCAGAGAGGTTACTTTAGCACTTTCTGGAGTGGATTCATGAACGCTTTTAAGAATACTTCCCTCGTTTCTGTGGACATAAGAAATCATAGATTCGTTAACACCAAACTTGTGGCCAACAGTGGCTGCAGAAATTCCGGCAATAAGTTTATCTAACACCTTTATTTTCTCATTAAGCCACATCACTGACTTTGCATGTTTGGACTTAGAATCCAAAGGACTTGCACTATGCTTTGGGGGTATAATTATAAGACGAGTTTTAAAGGCAAACTATGAAAATATGCAACAAATGCACAGAGAGGGCTTTACAGCATTAGGGTGAACGAGACCAGGAAAGTGAACGGTGAGATACCAGCTGCTCCACGAACTTGCACACAATGCCCCTCTCATTTTTTTTTCCTACTGCACTTAGCTGTGATTGTTCAGGATTGACAACAAAAGTGAAAATGAGGTTACTAATAAAATCACGTGAATGCTTGAAGTCTCAAAAGTTAAACGTATGAATGTTGAAGATCAACTGTACATAGTTACTTGGGGAACTTACCACTGGGGGACTAAGGTAAGGTCTCTAGAAAGAAGCAGCTCTTGAGTTGATCCTTAAAGATAGCTAGGGTGTTCAAGAGGAAGAGGTGAAAAGGAAGAGCATTCTAGGCATTGGGGAACAGCCTGGGCAAAAGCACAGAGGTGGGGGATGAAATATTATGCATGAGTGAAGTAGTATGGACTCAATTTGTAGGAAAGATAGACTGGAGCCAGATTTTAAAGGGTTTTAAATCCCAAACATTAAGAGTTTGTTTTTTAACAATGGAGACAATAGGGAGCTGCTGAAGGATTTGGAGCTAATCAGACCTATGCTTTAGGAATTTTTCAATTTTATGGAAGCTGGATCAGAGAGGGGTGAGGCTTCAGGTAAAAGGACCAATTAGAAGGTTATTGCAATAATCCAAGCAAGGGATAACAAACAGCCAGACTCGAATGGTTGTGCGTAGATGTGGGAGATGATGGGGTGAAAATGAAGACCTGCAAGGGAGGGAGAAAGTGAGAGAGAGAGAGAGAGAGAGAGAGAGAGAGAGAGAGAGAGAGAGAGAGAGGGAGAGAGAGACAGAGAGAGAGACAGAGAGAGAGACATAGAGAGACAGAGAGAGACAGAGAGACAGAGAGAGAGACAGAGAGAGAGAGAGAGAGAGAGAGAGAGAGAGAGAGAGAGAGAGAGAGAGAGAGAAAGAGGAGATGAGGTAACTCTAAAGTCCTGGATCCTGGGGCCTAGAAGAGTGATGATGCAGTAGACAGAAATAGAGAATTTGGAAGGAGTGGATTTAGGGGAAAATATGCAAATATGCTGTGTTTTGCTCTGGACATGTTGAATTTGAGGTGCCAGTGGGATGCAGGTGGAGATGCTAAGCAAGTGGTTAGATGAGGGGGTTGAGATCAGGAGACAGGCAGATGAGGGCTGGCTGGGTAGATTTGGCAGTCACCTGCAAAGTGCAGGGATTCTTAGTTATTGTGTCATGGACTCCTTGGGCAGTGCAGTGAAGCCTTTGGTGAAGCTTCCTCAGAATCATGTTTCTAAATGAATAAAATAAAATACATAAGATTGCAAGGGAAATCATTAAGAACTTCTACTGTGTTAGGCTCTTGGGCTACAAATACAAAGGTGAGATAGTCTCTAACCCCATGGAGCTTGCATTCTACTGAGATGAGACAACACGTAAATAGATAAGTAAATACAAGGCATATAGAAACAAATACATAGTTACTTGGGGAAGAGGGTGTTGTGATGTATCTATCTCTATATACATATATGCATGATACAAATATACAATATATGTATATTATATTATACACGAGTATGTATATATGCATATATATGATATAGATAAAATATTGGTATAGATATATACATACACATAAAGTATACATGGAATATGTGCACAATACATTTATGTACAGATTTATAGTATACACATAGTATACACACATATAGCATGTATTGTGTGTATAGATATGTATACATGTCCACATGTATTTATGCGTACAGGTAGAATACATTGCATATTTGTATATGTGTGTATACATATATATGCATGTATTTACTATCTATATGTATATGTGCATGTGTATACATGTATATTGTGTATGTATATGTGTATATGAGTATATGTGTGTATATGTATACACACACACACACACAGAGTTATTAGACCCTAGGTTCATAGAATTTAGCACAGATAGCTGAATGCACGGGAGGGGACCAGATTGCTAAGAGAGAGATTGTGCCAGAGGGAAGGGGAGAAGTCCCATGACAACACCCCGGGTTACAGTCTTACTCTGGGGGTGGGGCATGGATGGTGAACCGGCCAAGGAGACGGCCGATTGGTCAGAAAGGTAAGAAGACAATGATGAGAGTGCTGTCCCCCAAACCAAGGGAGGAGAAGAGGATCCAGAAAGATGGGGTCCTCTTCCCATTGTCCCATGGTCCCTTTGGCCATTGCCCTTTCTTTTTTTACAGGTTGAAAATGCTACTTCCAAACAGCAGTAGTGTATTTACCCTTGGGAGGAAATTCCTGCACAGACACAGTGGCTACACTCTTGATAATAATCGCTAACCATTGCACCACCGGCCTTTTTGTTTTCTCCAGTTTTACTAGAAGCAAAGAGATGACAAAAGGCCATGGAGTTCTCAGTGCAGCACGCAGTGGTATGCCAGGGAAACAAAGAGACGGATCTGATAACATGCCAGGTAATAAAACAAGCTAAATAAAATCAAACTTTTACAGGGTGACTAATATGCCATTTCCCCAGGGGAATAAGTCAAGCGTTCAGCTGCTCAGAGTTTTCAGCTGTATCCTGGGAACTGGTCAAGGAGATTTGGTCAAATTTTTCTTCTTTACAAAGAGAACATGACGTTTTCACTAGGGATAGAGGGGAAAGCCGTTGTCTGGGGGAGGCAGCACAGTGGGAATAATAGCGGATTTGGAATCTGAGTTCAAATCCTGTCTCTGCCATTTTATGTCTGTGTGACCTGGGGCAGTTCACTTAATCTCCCGAGGCCTCTGTTCATTTGGAAAATGAGGGTATTGGACCATTGGTGGTTCCCATTTAGTGGTTTGCAAATCAAGGTTCCTGCTAAAATTCTTTAATAGTGGTTTAAGCAGTGGAGAGAGTTCAAATCTGGCCTCAGATACTTACTAGCTGTGTGGTCACTTAACCCTGTTTACCTCAGTTTCCTCATCTGAAAATGAGCTGGAGAAGGAAATGGCAAAACACTCCAGTATCTCTGCCAAGAAATCCCCAAATGGGGTCATGAAGAGTTAGACACAACTATCATGACAGAACGACAATGAACATATTAAATTAGTCTAGGACGGGAGTGGGGAACCTGGGGCCTCGAGGCCACGTGTGGGCCTCTACCACATGAATTTTGTTACTGTTTTTACTAGCTCTATAAAATAAATTTTGGTGGTTTGATTGGTATGGCATAAGTGAATTAACTTAGCTAGAATTGTCATTTTTATTACATTAGCTTAGCCTACCATGAGCAACGGATATTTTCCCCGTTATTTAGATCTGACTTTATTTGGGTGAAAAGTGTTTTGTAACTGTGTTGATAGAGCTCCTGAGTTTATTTTGGCAGGTAGACTCCCAGATACTGTCCGTCCTGATCCCCAGGTGTGGCCCTTGGACTGGATCCAATGCTCTAGGGGTTCACAACACATTTTTTTTTTTATTAAAAGGGGACAAAAAGTGTTGGGAATCATGCTAGATGGCTTCTGAGGTCCCTTCTAGCTCTATTTGTGCATGTGGTATTGAGGATTCTTTCCAGTCCTTAGATTTCTAGACCTGATTTGTTCCTACATAGGGAAGCTTTAGCACCGGTTAATTTAAATTTTATTCATTAATTCATTCTGACAAGCATTTATGGACCACCTGCTATGAACAAGGTACCATGCTAGACAAGAATAAAACAGAAAAAAATTCTTCCTGCCCTCTAGGAGGTTCTATTCTATTGGACAGATTAAAAAAGCATGCAAACAGACAGGTTATATATGCTTGTTTGAGAAGGCATTGGACATCAACACGCAAGGGTACTGGGAAAATCGTCCTAGAGAGGAAGTGAGGACGTCTTCTTGGCATCTTAAACTCAGCATGTCTAAAACAGAACTCCCTCTTTTCCCACAAACCCACCCCTCTTCCAAACCTCCCTGCTGAGGGCACCACCGTCTTCCCAGTCACCCAGATTTGCAACCTTGGACTCATTCTCAATTCCTTTCTCACTCAACCTGCATTCCAGCTGGTTGCCTTATATTGTCATTTCTTTCTCCACATCTCTTGACTATGTCCCAGTGTCTCTACTTGCACAGGCAATACCTTAGTTCAGGCCTGCGTCACCTCACGCCTAGACTATTGTGATACTCTCCTCATTGGATTCCTGCCTTAAGACTCTCCTCCACCGATCCATTCTCCACACAGCTGCTAAAGTGGTTTTTCCAAAGCAGAGGTCTGACCATATAAGACCCCTCTCCAATAAACTCTGATTGCTTCCTATTACTTCTAAGATCAAATAGAAAGTCACTGGTTTGGCATTTAAAGCACTTTACAACCTGGCCCCTTTCTATGTTCTAGTTTTTTTTTTTTTAACACGTCACCTCCCTCCACACACTTTATGGTCCAGAATATTGGATTTCTCTCTGTTCCTCACACCTAACACTGTATCTCTCATTTCTATGCCTTCACACCAGCTGCAGCCCCATGCCTGTAATGCTTTCCCTCAGTTCAAGCACCCCTTCTGCAGGATATCTTTCCCAGTGCCCCCAGCTGTTAGTCCTTCCCTCTTCCAAGGCTACTTTCTATGTGATCAGTATGTATTTGGGGACGTTAAAATGTAATCCCCCTGAAGGCAGGATGGTTTTTTTTCCCTTGGTATCCCTAGCAGTAATCACAGTGCTGGGCACATAGTACCTAATCAATGTTTGAAGATTGCTCCATCTATTGATTGACGAGGGCACGCTCCAGGCACGATGTTCTTTTTCTTATCCTTCACTTGTCTTGATTCACCTATGAAGTCGATTTACATGAGGCAGAGTTGTGCAAAGTCATCAGCCTCATTATCTTTTCCAGAGTCATCAAAAATCCAAGGCAAAACTCAGGATGACTGGTGATGGCCTGAGATGCAGTAGATGACCCTGGTGTCTTCAATGTCTGACCAAGTTCTAGGCACTCCATGGTGTCTGCTTCAGCCGCCTTCATAGTTATTGGAACAAATTGTTCTCATCCACTCATTCTGCTGGGAGAACTCTTGTCACACTTGGGGGAGACATCCCCCTAGCTCACTGATGGTTGATTACCCTCAATCTGGGTTAGCTGTCTGTGGAGATGGTTTTACCAGGGTGTGGCCGCTGTGCACACTACAGCTTCTTGGAGCCATAGGTGAGAGTTGGGTGATGGTTGGACAAGAAAGGTGGATGAGCAGCCCTGAAAAAGGCCCAGAAAACACTCACACTAGAGGTGCTGGTCCTCCCAAACACCCCACACACCCTAAGCATGAGATATAGCCTATACAAAGACATGGAAATGGGAGAGGTGACAATGCCACAACATGCCACTGAGATCAGAGACAGCAACTGGTCAGTCTTGCTGGAAAGTAGAATATGTGGATGGGGATAATGTAGAATCTGGAAAGGAAGGCTGGACTGTGAAGTGTTGTTAAAGCCAAGTTGAGAGGGTAGCGTTTTATCCCAGAAGCAATAGTGAACCCCAGAAGTTCATGAGCCGGGGGTGAAAGGAAAAGACCTGCCCTTTAAGATGTTGTCTGCTGCTGGGTGGAAGGTAAAGTGGAGAAGAGGGAGGTTAGAAGTAGGGAGGCCATTCCGGCGGCTGTTGTAACAGGTTAGGCCAGAGATAACAAGGGCCTGAACTCAACAAGTAAGTGAAGAGAAGAGATGATGCAAGACATGTTCCATCCCATTCTGATGTATTTAAGAATTGGATAAATAAATTCATCCGGGGCTAGCTGCAGCTCTGTCATGTTCCAGTGATCTAAGTGATTAACCTTCTTAGGTGGGAGCACTGGAAGCTTAAAGCTGGGGTTTCAATAGTGCAAGGAGTTGGTGGTAACTGATTGACTTCCAGATTTCATCCCTTGCTGTTGGTTTTGGCTCCAGACAACGTTCCTAGGACTCCACTAGCTTGAAGCAGGGACTTGCTTGCACTCAGTGTTGGGGGGTCATAAATATGCTGGTGCCAAGCTCTGGACACATTTACACAATCCCAGCAAGCTCCCTGCTTCCTTTGCCTGGAGAGACTCAGCTCATTAAGTTGATTGTCAAGGTTACTGTGATGGTTCCTGGAGTCCACAAGTAAGCAGGATCCTGGCAGAGTTGGACTATTTATGCCACTGGACAGCCCTGACACCACTCCAGATGCATTTAGAGGGCTCCCTGAGGCTAAGCTGGCTGGGAGACCTCACATTCTTAGGAACACATTCAAACTCGGGCTTTCTATGTTCGTATTTCCACTTTCTACCTTCCTGGGTGGGATTATCACCCATATGTGTGTCTACGCAAAGGAGTCAAAGAATCTGGCTTATTTCCAGTATCTCTACATGGAGCCAAACTCTGCCAAGCCACTGGAATATGCTAAAACTTAGTACCAATTAATAAATAAAGCATCAGTGATTTAGGGCTAATCACGCTATGAATTCAGATACCTGTTTGCAAACAGCAGACAGAGCTTTTGATTGGAACATCTAGGAGAACCCCTCAACTCAACCAGTGGGGTCTCCAGATAATACTACCATAAATACAATGTTTCCATATCCCAAACATGTACTATGAGGGGGGCATATTCCCTCAAAACCATAGCTTATGAGGCCCCACTGATTTTTTTTTAGTCACCCAATAGGTGTAATTAATTCTAAACAAAGGTGTTTAATGAAATTATATACTAAGAAAAGTATTGGTAAAATATCTTTCCCATAAACCTCTGGGGCACAATTTCCAATACACACACCCACCATCAGTGGGAAGAAGAGGTACGTATAGGGAACAAATGAAGAGGGACACGTGCATATCTAGGGAACATGTGTGGCCAGGCACTTACATGAAGGGTCACCTTATCCCTGCAATACTGTGAATGACATTGCTCTTCTCCTGGGGTCACTCTGTTAGCTTTGCTCGGTACATTGCCTGTGCCAGTCTCTGCCAGACAGGTAGACTTTGCTGATAGATGTGTGCGGTGCGTGGTTTTTCTCGGTCTTGCTTCCTGTGCTCTTGCACAGTCACTGCTTAGTGGTTGACTATCGGTCTTGTGGTCCCTGCCAGGTGAGGCCCCTCTGGGCATGAGGCTGGATTGCTGCTTGTTGTAGAAAGGACTTTTCTTCACATTCTGCTTGGGCTACCAGGCCTCTGAGGGCTCTTCTGGCATGCTGCGATTCTGTGATATGACATGAACTATCTATCACAGCAAGTCTGTCCGAACAGCAAATGCACATGACTCTTACTTAGTGGTTGCTCAATTTTGTCAAAAGCTGACACTCAACAGGATCCTCTGAAACGAAAAATTGAGAAAGTTGGACGCAGGCCTTCCTAGTCTGGGAGAACAAGACTGCAGAGGAAAAAGACTTGTTTTTGAAAAATAAAGAGCTGGTCATCCATCTTCTGGACCATTATCCAGAAGTGTGCTCCATTTGTTGGTTACGTAGGCAGTGAATAGAGCCCTGGACCCGAAGTCAGGAAGACCTGAGTTCAAATTCAGCCTCAGACACTTACTAGCTGTTTGACCCTAGGCAAGTCACTTAACCTATTTCAGACTCAGTTTCCTCACTGGCAAAATGGAGATAATAATAGCACCTACTTCAAGGAGGTGGTGTGAGGATCAGATAAGATAATATTTGTAAATTTGCCTAGAGTAGTGCTTGGCACGTATTAGGTGCTTAGCAAATGCTTATTTCTTTTCTCCTTTCCTCTTTACTTTGCTTTTGTCCCAAAATGGTGTGATAGCCTCTTTTCCCTAGCCATCATCTATCTTGCAAGTGAACATTGCTGGCCCCAGAGGGGATTAGGGAAGAGAGCACAGAGAGATCAATGTGAATCCATGTCCAGTATTGCCCAGAGATTTCAGAGTGTCTGTCTTATTGCCATCTGTGTGGACAGAGGGAGGCAGCACAGAGGGGTGGATAAAAGAGACAAAGTCTGGAAGACTCAGGTTCAAATCTCACTTCAGGTGGCCCTGGGAAAGCACCAACCTATCTCAACCATTTGTAAAACAGGGATAATAATAGTACCTGCAACATAGGCTGTTGCGAGGGCTGAGTCAGATAATGCATGTAAATACAGTGCCTCAGTATTTATAAAACAAAAGATAAAAACAGGAATTCTGGCACTCTTTCGCGTGGTGGGTAGCACGTTAACGATGCTTTAGAAATACTGGTCAAGGAATATCAGAACTTTTCCACTGACACAGAAAATGTCATATTGTTATAGATTCAATAACATGAAGACCCAGCTTCCTGGTAAGTAGAATAATTTCTTTCTCTCTCCTCTATCTAATTGGCTCTGGAGTCAAAGGACCCAGATTCAAATCCTTTCAAACACTTAGTACCCATGTGACCTTACGCAAATTACTTAACTTCCTTGGACCTCAATTTCCTCATTACAAATGAGGGGCTCCACTGATGACATCCAAGGTCCCTCTCAGCTCCACGTCTAAAGCCCTATGATCTTTTGACCTGTGCAGTTAGGCACAGGCATGGATGTTTCATCTCTGAGTTTCTCCCATTTCTTCATCTCTGAAAGGAGAAGTTTTGAAAAACTTCCCTTTGAGGTCCCTTCCATCTCAAAATCTATGATCTTATTATTGGATGATTTTTTTAATTTGGGGCACCTTACATTGAAAAGGGAGCCATCTCCAGTCATCCTGATGAACATCTGGCCCCTGGACCCAGATGGCTCTGGAGGAGAAAGTGAGGCTGGTGACCTTGCACAGCCCTCCCTCACTCAAATCAAAGTCAGTTGCAAGTCATGTCATCATCTCCCTGATGTCATGGTCCTCGTCAGAACAAAGGACAAACACAACATTGAAAAGGCATGACAGTTATTTGTAGTGAAGGTTAGAGCTACATGAACAGTATGTCTGATGAGTTGAAGAGGTCCAGTCAATCAATTAATTGATACAGTATGAGAAAAAATCAACCGTCTTCCCCATTTGGTGGCTTAGTATCCAGCCTCTCTTCAACAGGGGAAAACATTGGACTTATGAAGATTCTTTATGAATTTTCCAATTTACTTTTAGGATGGGCATTCATTGAAAGCAGACCCCAAAAAATTGCCCTATGCCCTTGAAGTGGCTATCTTTCATGTCTGTGATGTGTGTTTTCCCATTTCAAGTCTGCATCTTCATTTCCCTGGATTTCTCCAAGACTCAGCTCAGATCCCATCTTCTGCAAGATGCCTTTCCTGGTCTCTCCCACCAACTACAAAAGTGTTCCCCTTTCAGATTACCTTCGACCAATTCTGGATATATCCTGTGTGTACTTAGTTATTTACATGTTGTCTCCCAGATTAGAATGTAAGCCCCTTGAGGGCAGGGGCTGTAAAAACAGCCTTTGTATCCCCAGTGCTTAATAAATGCTTACTGACTGATTGGCTGACTTCAAGTGTCCCAAAGCCGTTAACTCGACCTGGATTCAACAGAGACAACTGGGGGTCGTTAAGAATTTTTTTTTTTTTAATTTCAAATGTTCTTTTAGGTTTGAGGCATGATGAGCTGAATGCTTCTGAAGAAAAAAGTCCCAGGCATTTCAAGAAGAGGGTTACTTGAGTTTAAAGGACTGACTGTCATTCTGTTCATGGTCTTCATCAAAGTTCTTTTATATGTTTTGGTAAATGTGCTTATAAGAAGAAATTTCAATAAGAAAAACAAGATGAGAAATGACTCTAAATCTGGAAACATTTGAAAGAGTGTTATTTTTAATAGGCTCTCACTTATGAAAACACTAATTAAAAACCTACTGTGTATATTTTTGTGAGGGGGCACTGTTCTTTATTGCTTTGGTAAAAACCTCTCAACCTTCATTTAACACTGAGAATGGGAGAAAAGTGGGAACCCCCAAACTGGTGCACATTGGAGGGGAAAATCTAATGTAAGTAAATCTGCAGTTACCAACATTGAGGCTTCAGATCCCAGGGAAGAATTAAAGGCCAATTCTAATGAAAAAATATCTGTTAGTTTAACTAATTCAAAAAAGACTGAAGGCAGAAAGGCTTCAGGAATGGATTAATTTTCTTCTGCTCAGATACTTTAAAATGATTTAGCAAGACAGGGTTATAAATACTTCTGCTGTGAGTAACATGAAATTAGCAGCAGATTTGTACAAACTCACAACAGCATGCTTGTCTCCCAAGGGAAATTCTCTGGAAAGACAACAGTGTTGTATGGATGTGAGGTTATGGTTCAACGGAAAACCCTCTTCCAAACCTGATATGGGCAGAGGATATCCTACCAAAAGCATAAAACAAAAACAAAAACTGCCATTCCTTATCACGTGCTTCAACACAAATCTTCTCATCCCCATTACAAGTAATCTAAAAGAAAAAAGAAAAGATTGTTTCAAAATATCTAATTTGAGAATAGAGTTGATCACATCCAGAACTTAAAAGAGAATAATTAATCCCAGGTTGATTCTTAATACATTGTTTATTGATGGTACCCCAAATGGCCTCTTTGCTTACTAAGAGGAAGAGAAAGGGAACATTCCTTTTACCTAAGCCTTAATATAAAGATAGATGAGTGGCAATAATCAGTTGGCCTGATGGAAAAATGGTTGGGAGGATGGTATACTATGGAAAGAAAAGGAAAGGGATAATTAAGAGATGTAAATTAAAATAACTAAGAGGTATTATTCTGATCTATAAAATTGGCAGAAGTAATTAAAATCAATGAAACTCAATGCTAAGGGGTTGTGGAGAAACAGGAGAAACGGAATCCATTGCCCAAAGAACTGCTAACTTCAAGGATCTTTTCTGAGAGTAATCTGGCAGAATGCCGTCATGGCTCCACAAATATTCTTTTTCACTGGATTATTCTGTTGTCTTGACCTAGGAGGACCCTGAAAGTGTCACTAAAAACAAATGATCAATTGGAACAAAAAGATGCTCATAGATATATTATTTGTAATTGCAAGAGAACTATATTTCCCAGGAATAGAGAAGAGTAGAGTACTGTAATGCAGTTATGATGGGCAAAAATGGTGATTAATAAGTGTTTGTTGAATGAATGATGTATGAGGAATATAAAGAAACTCAGAAAAGCCTTTATGAAATCATACAGAGTTTATCAAATCCAGAACCAAAGCATAGAAAAGACTCTACACAAGTATATATGAAGAAAATGAATGGGAATGAATGGACAAAGAATAGTGATCAAAACGTAGAGGGAGTGAAATACGAACAGTTATTACATTTTATGGGATGTCATTTATTTAGCTGCAAACCATCAAAATAAGTTTAATTGATTAAATTGATATTGAACATTTTTTACAATAAGTTTTTTTAAAAGAAAGAATGGGGGAAGTTTTTGAAAGAAAGGTGAAAAGGACGTCATGGGAATGAAATGTTGCATATATGGTCAGATATTCATCGGCTTGATCGGTTTAGCTCAAACGTTTTTCTTTGTTACAAGTTGGGTTTATGCCTATGTGTGTGGTTATATCTGGAAATGACTTCAACATAAAAACAAAAATCCTCAATAAAACTTTTTTTTTTTTAAAGAAAGAACAGAGCAGGGAGGCAAGGAATTTTTAATTGCTCCAGGCACAAGTCTTCAGAGCATAATAAATGCAGAGTTCATTTGGCGCTATTTAGGCAGTCTACAAGACAGGGAAAAGTCATTCTCCCCCCCTCCCCAAATGACATAGAATCTTAGAATGACAGAAAATGGGCAAGATCTTGGAGATCATGCAGCCCAATTCCCTCATTTCTTAGGTGACAAAATCTCCTCCTCCTCCTCTTCTTCCTCCTCCTCCTTCTCCTTCTCCTCCTCCTCCTCCTTCTCCTTCTCCTTCTCCTTCTCCTTCTCCTTCTCCTTCTCCTTCTCCTTCTCCTTCTCCTTCTCCTTCTCCTTCTCCTTCTCCTTCTCCTTCTCTTTCTCCTTTTTCTCCTTCTCCTTTTTCTCCTTCTCTTTCTCCTTTTTCTCCTTCTCCTTTTTCTCCTTCTCCTTTTTCTCCTTCTCCTTCTCTTCTCCTTCTCTCCTTCTCCTTCTCCTTCTCCTTCTCCTTCTCCTTCTCCTTCTCCTTCTCCTTCTCTTCTCCTCTCCTCTCCTCTCCTTCTCTTCTCCTCCTCCTCTCTCTCCTCTCCTCCCCCTCCTCTGTCTCCCTCCTCCTCCTCTCCTCTCCTCCTCCTCCTCCCCCTCCTCCCCTCCTCCTCCTCCTCCTCCCTCCTCCTCCCCTCCTCCCCTCCTCCCCTCCCTCCCTCTCCCCTCCCTCCTCCTCCCCTCCTCCCTCTCCTCCCCTCCTCCTCTCCTCCCCCTCCTCTCTCCTCCTCCTCCTCCTCTCCTCCTCCTCCTCCTCCTCCTCCTCCTCCTCCTCCTCCTCCTCCTCTTCTTCTTCTTCTTCTTCTTCTTCTTCTTCTTCTTCTTCTTCTTCTTCTTCTTCCTCTTCTCCTTCTCCTCCTCCTTCTCCTCCTCCTCCTTCTTCTCCTCCTCCTCCTCCTTCTTCTTTTCTGTTACTAAAAGCTTAAAATTGCACTAAGACTTTTGAGACAACCTATATTATTCTTGAATAATTAGGAGAGAAGGGAATAAACACTTATCTAGTGCCAGGTACTATGCTAATCCCTTTACAAATATTATCTAATTTGAGCCTCAGACAGATCCTGGAAGGTAGGTGCTATTATTATCCCATTTTACAGTTGAGGAAACTGAGGCAAACAGAAGTTAAGTGACTTGCCCAGAGTCACATAGCTAGTGAGTTTCTGAGGCTGAATTTGAACTCAGGCCTTGCTGACTCCAGACCCAGCTTTCTATCCATTATGCCACCTAGCTCCCTAATAGATCTAATGTGTACATTGCTTTCACAGGCTTTATTTCTTTTGATCCTCACAACACCTTGAGGGAGGCAGTGAAAACACTGATGAATAAATTAAGCTTAGAAAGTTGGAGTGACTTGGTCAGCAGAGACGCCAGCATTGCAGTCTTAGAAGATTGCAAGGCCAAACCTGAGTCTTCTGAGAGAGGGTCCAAGTAACATCCAATGATGCCTTTCCTATTTGGGTGTTCCTGTTTCCAGAATTTATTACCGGGTTTCCCCAGCTTACTCTGGGATTGCATACTAAGGTAGGACACAACTGAGAAAAACATCAAAAGATAAGTGCTTTGCTGGAGGGCTTTCCAAATAACTTAAATTTAGAATTAAATGCTCTGGCTGAAAACCTTTGTGGTTTGGGAAGCAATCAATACTGGAGCCTTTAATAAATGCATCTCTTTTTGCCTTCCTTGGTGACTTCAACAGAAGTCAAGGACTGTGCTCAGAGTAAGCCTTGCAAGGAAAATTCTGAAGTCCTATAAATGAGGATCAGGGTGTCCCAGGGCAGATGGCATCCTAGAGGGAGGGTTAGGACTTAAAGTCAGGAAGACCTGAATTCATATCTTGCCTGCCTCAGATGCTGACTAGCTGGGAGACCTTTTTGGGTCTCAGATTTTTCATTTGTAAAGTCAGGATAGCAATAGCACATCCTTCACAGAATTATTGAAAGGCTCAAATAAGAGGATGTATGTAAAATGCTTTGCTATATAAATGCTAAAGATAACAATAACAATAACAATTATGATTATAGATGGAGCAGGAAGGGGTCTCAAAAGTACCTTGTTCAACCCCCTTATTTTACAAATGTGGAAACTGAGCCTGGAGGTTGAGTGATCTGTCTAAAGTAACACAGGTTATGAGTGGAAGACAGAATTCAAACTTAGGTCTTCTGACTCCAAATGTAGCACTCTTTCTACTGTACCTTGGAGGACAGAGGATCTGGCTGGGAGTCAGGAAGACTGGAGTTCAAATCTAGCCTCAGATACTAGTTGTGTGACCCCTTAATTTCTCTTTGCCTCAGTTTCCTCAACTGTAAAATGGAGATAATAACAGCACCTGTCTCCTACGGTTGTTGTGAGGATCAAATGAGATAATATTTGTAAAGCACTCAACACAACACTTGGCATGCAGTAGGTGATTAATAAATGCTTGTTCCCTTCCCTTCTCTTCCTTTCCCTATCCTTCCTTCTTTGTACTGCACAGGACTTTTCCAAAGGCTTTTGACCTGTGTCATACAAGTAGTAAGTGGGCAAGTTAATTCCTCTCTGGGGGGCTCACATGCCTTCTCTTCAAAGGCATTGGACTGAATGGTTTCTGGGGATCCTCCCTACTCTGGGTCCTCTGCTTGCATTTTCTGAATTCAGCTGTTTCCAGTGCTCCAAGCTGCATGAGCATGCTTCCATTGTGGGTTTCATAGGGTGGCTGAGGCTTCAGATAAAAAACAACTTTTAAGAACTGGAAGACCTTCTTGCCTCTGCCTTTGGACGCCTGGGTGTGGGAATGCAGCGTGACTCACTGACAGCTGTCAGCCTCCATGCCTCACGGTGATAGAACCTTTTTTTCTCTCTTGCCTGGGGGGGCACTTTCATGTTTTTGAGACCTGTTGCTTTGGTACCCTTTCCCTGGGAGTGGCTTCACCCAGCTGTTTGGGGAAGGCTTGCACTCTTTCAGCCTGAAGCCAGGATACAGTAATAACTATAATTGTTCAAGGTTACTATTAATAATTACCCAGTGATTAAAATGCAAACTAATTAATTCATCTATCAAAAGAGGCTGAAGAGGTACTTTATGGAGTAATTAAAGCGTTTGCCCAAAGCTAAAAGTAAGATCAGACCAATGAGCCAGCAGGAGCTAACTGAAGGTGAGGAAGGGCAGAGGTCGACACTCTCTCATCATCTCTGACATCTCATGGTGACCACATCCTAACCACTGAACAGACAGCTTTGGCAAGGCTACCCATTCTTCTTTGGGATGTTCATGTTGTTGGGGAGTTTATTTTTTTACTGACCTCAAGCCTAACTTTACTTTCTTGCAACTACCCCAACCCCAGCCCCAAACTCTGAAAATCACAGAATCACAGGACCGTAGCAACTGGAAGGATCTAGGTTAAGTCTTCAAGTAAACTATGACTCCTTTCTATAGCCATTCAGGCTCTTCTTAAAGACTTATTCTCAGTATGAGCAACTTCTTTATGCCTGGAATCTGCCTCCACACAACTTCGCTCTCAAGTCCTTGTTTTGCCTTCAGGGTCAAGGAGAAAAAAAGCCTAATTTCCTTCCAGGAGACTTCGAATATTTGCTATCATTGATGTTCTTAAAGGGCAGGTCTGACCAGTTTATTCTCCTGCACAAGAGGCTTTAGGGAGTCCCCAGGGCCCTTAGGATAAATAAAATGCAAACTCTTCTTTTTGGCATTTTAAGCCTTGATTACAGTGTATTCTTTTAAAAATGTCAAAATTTCTCTTTTATTGTGAAATTAACAGTCATTAGCTATTTCCTGCATTTCTCCTCTTTCCCTTTAGAGTTTCAGTTCATAACAGGTGTCTCCCCATCCTCTCCTCTCATTCTCTTCTAAGCCCTCTTCAATCTGTTTTCTCACTTCATCATTTAACTGAAACTTCTCTCTTTAATGTTACCAGTGATTTCTTAATGGCCAAATTTAGTGGCCTTTTATCCGGCTTTTATCTCATTGAAGAATTTCACACTGTTGACCACGTTCTCCTTCTGGACATACTCTCTCCTTTGTGTGTGTGTGTGTTTTTTTTTTTTTTAACATAGATACCTCTAGGTTCAACTTTGCCGCTCCTACCTGGCAGCTTAAAGAGTTCTTATTCAAAACCACCACGAGATTGAGAGATTGGTTATTCTTTTTGTACACACACTCAGTTCTGTCTAGGCTGCTTCTGAGTCATCAATTCTTCCTGCTCTGAAGACAGTTAAAAGACCTTTCTTTCTTTCTTTCTTTCTTTTTCTTTCTTTCTTTCTTTCTTTCTTTCTTTCTTTCTTCCTTCCTTCCTTCCTTCCTTCCTTCCTTCCTTCCTTCCTCTCTCTCTTTCTCTCTTTCTCTCTCTCTTTCTCTCTCTCTTTCTCTCTCTCTCTCTTTCTCTCTCTCTTTCTCTCTTTCTCTCTTTCTCTCTCTCTTTCTTTCTTTCTTTCTTTCTTTCTTTCTTTCTTTCTTTTTCTTTCTTTCTTTCTTTCTTTCTTTCTTTCTTTCTTTCTTTCTTTCTTTCTTTCTTTCTTTCTTTCTTTCTTCCTTCCTTCCTTCTCCCAGCCGTTCAGTCATGCAGAGCTAGAAATAGACTTCCAAAGTTCTGCCAGTTGGATTTGAACCAGTCAGGGAATATCCCACTAGGGAGGACACATATGGATGTTCTTTCTCTCTTACAGTAGTGATAAAAACATAAGCTAGAAATGTTGATTCAGAAGCTACTGGCCTCTGCTCAGGGACCTGAGGTCACATTTTCATCAAACCTTCTGCAAGTATCTATTGAGTACCCATTGTCAACTCAGTACCATGCTAGGTGGTGGGCACATTGTGAAATATATGACAAGGGAGTCTCTGGCTTTAGAAGCTTGTTGTCTTGCATGTTGCTCCAAACATATGAAAAACAAATATTGTAAAAATTGTGCTTGATCTAGAATTTGAGCACCCGGGTTCAAATACTGTCTCTTTTACTTCCTAACTGTGACCTTGGGAAAATCATTTCACCTATCCTATTTGTAAAAGGAAGGGTTTGGAGTATATGACCTTTACCTTTTCTGCTCTGAATTTGTGATCATTGTGATAAGACAATAATAGGAAATGTGTTGAAAGGCACTCCAGCATTTATCCCCAAGGAGTGGTTCACACAGTAATCATTCTGGGGATCAAAGTGGGCAGAGATCACTTGTTGCTGGGCTAGTCAGAAGAAGTAAGAGGATTCCAGAGGAATTGAGATTTACTCTGATTTCTTTTCCTCCATATTTATTGTTAGCCACTAGCTCAGCATTAGGGGCAGCTAGGTGGTACAGTGTATAAAGTGCTGGGTCTGGAGCCAGGAAGACCTACCTGAGTTCAAATCCAGCTTCAGACACTTACTAGCAATGTGACGGTGGGCAAGTCACTTAACCCTGTTTGTTTCAGTTTCCTTATCTATCAAATGAGTTGGAGAAGGAAATGGCAAACCATTCCAGTTATCTCTGCTGAGAAAACCCCAAATAGGGTCATGACATGACTGAGTAACAGTAACAGCAGCAGCTCATCATTCTTCCATCACCCTTTTAGCCTATCTTTCCAGGCTGATGACACTTTCCTTCCCTTCACCCCCAGTCCACTAAAGCATACTGTTCAGCTCTGTAGGTCCCTGTACTTTAGTCCTGTCTCATAATATCTTCTACTTTACCCAACCCAAACTAACCTGTTCTGTCTCTCTTTCCCTTATTGTCTTAAGCAATCTGATAAACTGACTGCCATGAAGTTAATTGACATTCATCATCTGGTCAGCTATACTGAAAGGTGCTTAGGACCTAACCAGGTGGAGAGTTCTGGAACAGGCATACCAGGGTTGGGGAGAGGAAGTACATAGTCAAAAGTGTAGAGTCCAGAAAGTACAAGACATGTTAGGGGTAGGTTGCATAAGACACTTTCGTTTGAGTACAAGGTCCACAAAAGGTGGAGTATGAAATGGATAGACCTGGAGACCTGGGTTCAAGTGTAGCCTCTGATACAAACTGGCTGGGGGATGGGCAACAGATTAAGATATTATTGGGAAATATTTAGCAAAATAAATAAAAATACAATAAAGTACAGATAATATTATGTTTTGGATCCTTATGTGTGATTTAATGGCCTCTTTTCTTATTGTAGTTTGATACTACTGGGCTTGGCAATTCTCTAAGACCTCAAGATATTGAGAAGGTGCTGACCTTGCTACATTGGTAGGAATTCCTTCTCCTGGGAGGTCCCTATACCTGAGAAACCAAAGGTCCAGTTCCTGTCCTTATGGGGTTCATGGAATGTTTTGATGTGGAGGAAAGCTGTAAGGCTGGACTGAGGACAGATTGTGGAGGTCCTTTGAAAGCTGTGAGAAAAGTCAGCCTCAGGCCTTAGGCCTTTGTAATCTCAGCCAGCTTGGCTTGGGACTTATGGTCTGGATTTTTCACGTGTTGTGGTTTAGCAGCAGGCTGAGATATTCCATGAGCTGGAGTCATTGGAAAAGCAGCTACTGGCATTCATGCCTTCATGAGATCTCAGAGGACTCTGTTCTCCTCAGAGACTAGGAAGGTTGGCGGCCAGCAGACATTCAGAGAATGTGCGTGGAGGAGTTCATGGGGAATAGGAGACTATTCTCGGAACTTCATGGATACATCTAGTCATGCTTGGTCAGGAAAGGGCACTTCTGAGTAACAATGGTTCTTCAAGCAGACTGGTGGTGGGTGGGGAGTACAGGCATTCTTTCTACCAGGGAAGGCTCGATTGGGTCTTGTGGATCTCATGACAAGTACATCCTGCCTAGAAGGAAAGCCTGGCTAGAGAGATGAGGTACTGAATCCAGATGGGGAAAACAAAGACAGTAGAGACATGATGAAAGATGAGTTTGGGTCCTGCAATAGAAAGATGAGCTGAGTTTGAATCCTGACTCTGATATTTACTATCTGCATCATTTTGGGTCCACCACTTAACCCCCCTGTTTTAAAGTTTCCTCATCTTTAAAATGAGTAGGGTTTGATGAGATGGCCTCCTAAGTTCCTTCTTCTCAAATGTAAGCTCTTTGAGGTCAGGAACAATTTTTTGCTCTCTTTGTAACCCCAGGACTTAGCATTGTGCCTGACACACAGTAGTTACCTAACAAATGCTTGTGTTCTAGCTCTAAATCTTTGTCGTTATGATCTCAAGTTGCCAAGATGCAACCGCTATTCTATTATTGTCTATGAGATATAACTGAAATAATGGCAGATCAGAGGCAGACGTGAGAGCAAAATCATCTCCTTCACTTGAGGTCTTCACCAGTTTTTGAGACAGGATCTTAGATTTGTGGGATAGGGCACTGGACTCAGAGTCAGGAAGACCTTATTCTTTCTGTGCCTATGTTTCCTCATCTATAAAATGATTGGGGTTGAGGTGGGTAGCTTCTATGATCACTTTCAGCTCTAAATCTATGACCTTATAAGCAAAGACTAGATGACCAATCATATGTTGACAAAAGAGATCCTTGTTTAGGTACCAATACAACTGGATGGTCTCTAATTTCCCTTGTGACTATGAGATTCTTGATTCTGTGAATTATTCAATAAATTAAAGCTAATAATATTAAGAAAATCCAAGGCAAACTTTAGACAAGAGGGATTGGAATGGGAAGTCAACAGGTACTCTAGTATACTAATATCCCAATGTTGCAATGGATCTGTGATCTCCTCAAAGTAGCTATTCCCTCCAACAACACTGATTGCAATCTATCCATTCCTTCCTATCTTATGAAGTTCTTGGCCACGTGCTCACCTAAGTTGGCACAACGTAATGTGTTGTAGCATTCTTGTTGAGTTCTCTTGACACCACATGGCTATCAATGGAACATAAGTGGGTTATTCTTTGTTCTTAGCCCAGATATAAAACGAACCTCTTCCAGCAGTGCTAAGAGGTTTGGACTTTCTCTTGCAGACAATAGAAAACCACCATTTTCTGAGCAAAGGGATGAGATGCTCAAAGAAAATTTACTTTGCAACTATTCTAGATGCATTAGTTACAGAGAAAACAACTAGCATACATGAAGCAAAAGAAAATGTAAAACAGAATATAATTAAGGCCTAGCTTGAGCTTTATAATATCAGTCAGAGAAGTGGAAGATTAATGAAGAATTACCTGGTCAAAGAAGGCTTCCTGAAAGAGGTGGAACCTGAACTGGGCCTTACGAGGTAGGGTTTGGAGATGCAGAGGGAAGGAGGACAGGCATTCATAATATCATAAGATCACTGTTTTAGAGCTAGAAGGGACCTCAGTAGCCATGAAGACCAACCTCTCCATTCAACAGATGAGAAACTAAGGCACAGAGTAGATAAATGCCTTTTCTAAGATCATAGACAGTAGGTAACAGAGCCGGAATTTGAACCTTGGTCCTCTTACTCCCTATTCATTGCTCTTTATTCAGTACCAAATTGCCTTTATTTTTCATTTCATTTCATTTCATTTCATTTCATTTCATTTCATTTCATTTCATTTCATTTCATTTCATTTCATTCTACAGGTACTAAGGAATTAAAGCTAGAAGAGATCTCAGAGACATAGGGAGGTTGGTACAAGCACTGTCCAGTGAGGAAATCATTGAATTTGAAGGAAGCTAGAAGCAGTGTGTGCCCCATTTTTTCTGCCTTGTGGAGTCCTTATAACTCTTGCTTTCTAAGATGCTGAGTCCTCAAACCAGTGATTTTAACAATTCTCAAAAGTGTGGTTTGTGAGGGCCCTTAGCATGATCCAGAGACTGTTCTAATATTAATGGTTATAATATGACCATGTCTGTATTTTGGTTTCTGGTAGAAATTAATAATTACTCATGATATTTAATAAAAGCCAGGCATTACTTCATTGATATTTAATCTAAAGCAGCACTCTCATCTAATTAATTCTAGTGAGATTGTTTTTGTGGGTGTGAGAGGGAAAAAAGATGAAGGAGTTGGTCCATGGGGTCTTCTAGTCAAGTGATCCATGATGTAAAGACATTTGTGAACCATTGAGTTTGGGGAGTGATCTTTTCTTTGGATAGTTGGAAAGAAATGTTATCGAAGCGGTATGTCTTGATGGGTGAGTGGTGGCACAGAGGGGGTATAGTTAGGCAAGGTAGTAGCAGAAGTGGCCAGTCAGGCTGTGATATATATATGTCTATTCAATAAGATAATGAGGTGATAAAAATAAGTCCTTTCTTCTTTCCAGTGTGCCCCGTTACAGCTCCTGGTTAACGGAAGTCCACAGTTTCCTTCATGGATTTCTCATGAAATTAGTTCCTCTTTGGTATAGCTCTCTGCTGGGTTCAGTGGGCCTGAGTCCTTGTAGAATACCAAAGTTGGTTTCTGTGATGTGACTAGTTTGTCCTTAGAGTGTCTTTTCGGTTCTATTTCTGCTTTGGGGATATTGCTATTCACTCTTTTCCCCCCTTCCTCCCTCCACACTCCCCTTGCTGGTACACTTGTGGTGGTTCTTTTGGATCTCCCAAGTACACATGACCACCACAGACAGAAGGAAGTCAGAAACTTGCTACCACCAAGGGCAATTCCATCTCAGGAGTTTTTCATTGGATTTAACCATTGCTCGACTGGTCTACAGCAGTTCCTGTACTCAAGGTGCTTACAGTCTTATAGAGAAGTCTGAGCCTTTTGTGTTTACATTAATCAGAGTGGGGATGGAAATCTCCACTGTTACACAAGTGTGCCCTTTTTCTCCACTATTATTTGAAGCAGTCCTATAAATTCACGTAATAATAAGATAGTAGAAATAAATTAAAAGCATAAACATGTGCGAGGAGGAGACAAAATTATCCCTCTTTGCTAACATGATGGTCCACTTAGAAAACCCCAGAGAATCAGCAAGAAAGCAAATTAAGACAATTAATGGCTTTAATAAAGTAGTAGGATACAAAACAAATATATGAAAAACCACAGTATTTCTTTATAGCAATAACAAAATTCAGGAAGATGTAATAGAATTGGAAAAGTATATCCTTCATTGTTGCAAATAAGGAACATCAGAGTCCCACCCCATTAAGTTATTTTACTTGTCTCATCTAAGTTTTTCTTTGAAAATGACAAGTTCTTGTAGCACCTCACTTCCTTTTCGAGAACTCTGGCAATCTGCCCACTTTTGTAATTTATACGTATATATATAAATCTAGCCAGTGAAGTCAATAGCTGTTGATTCTGGAGTTTCAACTCCCAGGTTCTGGGACTAAAACCACATGTTGGCAACACGGTCTTCCTGTTATGCCGTGAGATTAAGAGTCAGTCACTGAATCAACAATTCTTTCCTTCTATAATAAAGCTGTATTTAAAAATTTCGCTCTTGACGTTAACTGCAGTCACGCATGAGACATGAGAACGAGGGTGATGTTCCGTAAAGGCACACATTCAAAATCATTTAAGTCTACTTGGAAGTATGGCATGCAATTAATAACTAGAACAAACATTTCCTTAGACCCAGTGATTAAAGGTTTTTAAAATTGGACTCCTTTTGCTGTCAGAGTCAATGGAAAAATCTTGGACTTTGTTTAGATAACTGGCCTTGTCTACATGCCTATCCCTGTCCACACAGCTCAAAACTAAAGTGGAAAACTGGCAGTTCTACAGTTAATATGATTAATGTGTTCAGCCCAAGAGACGCAGGCTGGGAGACTGAGTAGAAGGTTGGCCTTGGAGTCAGGAAGACCTGGGTTCGGCTCCTGCCTCAGTCACAAATTTGCTGATTTGAATGACTGGATGAATCATTTAAACTCAGGCCGAAGATAACTGTAGAAGACTTTGTTACTGATAAGGTGCTGGTTTACCTTTGTGGATGGAATCTTTACTGTAGTAGTTCCCTATGCTAATAAAATCATATCAGCCAAATGAGAGAATGCATTCCCTTTTAGCCTTCTCTCTTCCAATTATACATGTTGCCCAATTAGCCAGTCTGGCCATCTCTGTTGGTCACATCAGCCAGGTCGCTCAACTCAACAATTACTTACTAAGTTCTTACTACGTAGGGCAGCTAAGGTGGTGCAGTGGATAGAGTGCTAGGCCTGAAGTCAGAAAGACTCATCTTCCTGAGTTCAAATCTGGCCTAGCCATGTGATGCTAGGTGAGTCACTTAACTCTGCCTCAGTTTTCTCACCTGCAGAATAAGATGGAGAAGGAAATGGCAAACCATTCCAGTCTCTTTGCAAAGAAAACCCCAAATGGGCTTACGAAAAGTTGGATACAACTGAAATGACTTAACAACAACAACCATATGTAAATGCACTATTCTAGGCATTGGGAGATAACTCTAAGGACAGAAATGAAATAGCCCCTGTCCTTAAGGTCTACTCCTCTGTACTTTCATCTGTATGGGCAATACTGGATCTCCACCTGGGGTGTTACAAGGGATACCTGCCAAATTGACCATGGCTTAAAACTGAAAGAGACCATTGAGATCATCTAATAGTACCCAATTATTTTATACGTGAGGAAACTGAAGCCCAGAAGTGCCAAAAGACTTGTCTACAGTCATTAGAAGCAGAAGAGCCAAAGTGAGAAAGAACCCCAGTTTTCTGACTCCAAATCCAGCACTCTTTTCCATTGTCCCACAGGGTCTTAGAGCTTTACAGATAAAGACACTGAGGAAGATTAAGTGAGTGCTAGCTAGGCTTTGGGTTAGATTTCCCCCTCATTGCTGTTTTTTTTAATTTCTTCTGTTCTTCTGGGGTATAGTATCTCTAAGAAACTCTATTAAAATGCATATCCTGGAGAAAAACATATTAACACCTTGGCAGAGATTAGGTGAGAGAAGTCTGGAGGATTCTACCCTTAAAATTAGAATTAGCAGCTATTAATACCTTGGGTGGGGTTTGGTTTATCAGAGCTCTTTGTGCTAATGGCAGCTGCCTGAGGGAAGGGGAGACAGGCCAGGCCAGATTGAATTGGGTAGGAGTAGGGGATGAGAAAAAAATAGGAGTGAAGCATTGAAAGCTACTGGAAGAAGGTAGACCTGGGCAGGTCACTTCAGTGGCAGGCTCCACGGAACAGCAGAAAGGTATTAATATTCTGGGGAACAGAGCAGAAAGGGGGAAGAGGTCAGAGAGAGCCAAAGCCTTGTTATCATTTTGCTCATGGCAAGTTCTCTTAACATCCAGGGGCTTCTCTCCTCAAAATGGCCAGACTGAGCAGCTGTGCAGCTCTGTACTTGCCCTGTCTTCAGCTAAAACGCCTGTTTTGTAAGGAATTTCATGAAAGAAAAATGGTGAGGTGTATTCACAGAATCAGAAAGGCGCATGGGAAGGGAGGCTGAAGTGGGAATCAGAGAACCAGGGTCTGAATGCCAGCTGGAAATCCCTCCAACTTGGGGGGGGGCATTACTCAAGTCTTTTACCCCCTCTCAACCTCATCTTCCTTTTCTGTATAAACAAGTGCATTGGACTAGCTGACCTTCTGTTTATGCTGACCTTATTATCCTTTTCAATTTAGACATTATTATTTAAAATAACAACACTAAATGCACGACACTCATCCTTACCAAAAACTCATAGAATTCTTCTTTTCCTTCAAGATGAAGCTTAAACTTTACATGAAGCCTTTCTTGATTCCCTCAGCTGCCTGTGTTTGCAGTCCCTAACACAGTGCCTGGCATACTAACTGCTTGCTGATTGATCGGTTCTACCTCCGTGATACAATGAATGCCGGAGCTAGGAAGGGCCTCACGAACTATACGTGCACCTGCACAAGACTCCTCTCCATGGCATCCCAGACGTGAGGCCACACAGTATGAAGACTTTAAGGGAGGGGAAGTCTGCTCCCTTCCCGAGAAGCTCATTCTCCTTTAGATGGCTCTAATCAGTGGTATACTGGTAGATGTTTAACAACTGGCTCTCAAAAAAAAAAGATACTCAGACACACTTTTGAGTTTAATTTGCATTATATTCATTTTGTCTATTACTTTTAAGAAATTTAGTCAATCAAAAAATAATAATTCTAGCCCTGATTTGTAGAATTTGTCCATTTCCAAGGTATAAATGCTGTCATTGAAAATTTAACATTTAGATCTCAAGTTGGCTCCAGCATACATTTGGCTCTAACTGTATTCTAGCAACACCCATAAGATGACATGGAATGTCAATGATTTCTACAATAGAAAAATGGAGCTAAACATTTGACTCTGGCCATTCTGAAAGGACTCTGGTATGCTTTTGAGAACAGCCTGCCTTGGGTTGGCTGCCTCAAGAGCCTCTTGTGGTCAGATGGCTTGTGGACAGCAGCTAGTGTGGTGGAATCCACTTCCAGTAAGGCAGAAAAGAAGTTAGTTCACCCGAGCAGAATCCAGTTATTCCCTGTCCTGGTTAACATGTGGCAAAATAAGAAGTCTGTGGTCGATATGTGGCCTCGAAAATCAGGCACATCCCTGTGTGGAAAACCACAATGGGGAATGAAGGTCAATGCTACTCCTCACTGTACTTGCCCTGGCGTCAGCCAGCTTTGAAGGGCAAAATGGTAGCTTCCTCACTTTGCCAGAACAGAAACCCTTTGAGGAAGTCAGCCAAGACTATCAAACCTTCATAGACTGATCACTGAAGATCTCGAAGCATACGTTGAAAAGGGTTCATTCAGCTGCCCATCATCCTTTCCCATTCTCTCACAACTGAGACTGGGTGAGGACAGAGAAAGGTGCTAGAATTGGGGATCCTTACAATGCCTGTTCTCTCAGAGTCCTTGATAAGCTTTGTTGTATGCCCTCCACCACCCAAATGAAAGCTTCTGGTTTTGTGGGATACAGGTGCGTAAGAGCTGAGTTTTTTGCCAATTGTCTCCTAATCGGAATGGTTGGTATATATATATTTTTTTAATCAGCTCCCTCGGTAATCTGGGCTGTCAACTTTAGTTGATGGCCTTGGAAAAAAGTCCATACACCTGTGAACAGCCTAAGGTATTGTCACAAGAAGGAAGGCCCAATGGATTATTGCCATCTGATGTCTCTGGGAAGAGACAGTAACTCAGATGTCTTTTTTCTGAACACATTTCTGCTTTCTCCTTTTGGTTTTCTACAATTTGGTTTCTATCTTACCTTTAAACAGCTGTTTTTTCATCTTTAAAAAGCACTTACCTCTTTCTTCCTTAACATGCTATGCTTTAAGTTTTGAAATGTTTTTGATGTAGAATGAAGAAGATTTTTTGGGGGGGAGGAGGTGGCAAGAAAAAAAACCAAAACCAAAACATGTTGCCTAAAGAATGTTAGCTGTTTCTGCTATTTGGCTTTAGGAAGGCGTGAATTCCTTCTACGGATCTGAACAATGACAACAACTGTATTTGGTTCTCAGTTTGGAATGCCATGGTGTTCATTTACTGTCCCAACAATGTTTCATACACAAAAGGTTTTTGATTGTGATTTAGGGTCATAGGTTTTAAGCTAGAAGGGACCTCAGAAATCATCTGGTTCAATCCCTTGATTTTGCAATTGGGGAAACCAAGGTCCAGGGAGGGGAAATAATTTGCCATGGATCACACAGGGAGAAAGTAGCAGAGCTGCTTTCCAAATTTGGTGCTCTTTTCCCATTCCTCACCCTTCTATGCGCGATGCAAGGCTCAGATGGAACATGGTCAGTTAGACATTGCCAATGTTTATTCAAACTACCACCACCACCACCCAAATTTCAAGAATTAATTTCCGCAAAGAGCCAAAAGGAGGTAACCACTAAGGCTGGCTGAGTATATATTGTTGTTTGTCCATGGTTTTCAAAAAGGACCAATGGCATCACTAGGTAATGTCTTGACTTGCACGTGGATTGGATTTAGGTAGAGTTGCATAAAGTTGTTAGCCTCATTTTCTCTTCCAGAGTCATGGAAGTCCAGTGGCAAGACAAAAGTTGAGTTGACTGGCCTGGGACACAGTGGATGACCTTGGTGTCTTCACGTCTGACCAAGCTCTGAGTGCTCCACCTTCATGGCTATGGGAACAAATAGCTCTCATCTGCCAAGTCTACTGGGGAAAGTTTTCACATGCTTGGGGTACACATCACCCTAACTCACTGGTGGGTTTGAGGCATGTTGCTTACCCTCAGCCTGGTTTGGCCCTTCTTCCTGGAACAGTTTTACCAGGGTGTGGCCATGCTATAGCTTCTTGGAGGCACAGTGAGAGTGGAGTGGCAGGTAGACACCAAAGGTAGATGAGTGGCCCTGAAAAGGGCTCAGCAGAGGCGCCAGTCCTCCCTGAACATCCCATATACCCCTGAGAATATGTATTAGACATACTATGGAGGGAAAAGAAAATGATTTTCTTATTTTTTCCTAAATGACAAAATGCCTTTTTGGTTTTCAAGGACAAAGGGTGAAGCCGTGAGATCAAATCATCTACGTTTGTGAAGGGGCAGTGGCTTTGAGTACTTTGCCAACTGTTACAACTGAAGAATTTGTTGCCATTTTAAGCAATATTTACAATAGCCAGCTCTATCCTACAGGAAAAGGACTGGGGAGGGGGCATGAAAAGTGAGTATTCCAATAATAACAGGGAAGGGAAGGGTTGTTTATTGTGCAGATGTGAAGTCTGAAAAGAAAGAAGAGACATTTGTAGGCAAGGCCACGATGAAAGAGGGATGAACTTTGTAGCCTGGGGCCAGTGAATTCCCAGGACAAATCACATTGTGCACTTTCCCCTTCCCTCTATCACCTTTTACTGAGCACATATGCATATGTGAGTGCACACACATGCACACCCCAACATTTTTACACAGGTAAAGCCCATTGAAGATGAGTATCTAGTGCAACCTAAAAAATGGGTGAGTGGAAGAGAAAGAAACCTCACCTATTTTCTCTGGGTGACCCAAGATTCGGAGGAAGGGGAATAAAAATAATAATGACTCACATTGATTTTGGTTTGCAAAGGGGTTTCTATGCTCTGCCTCACTGGATCCTCACAATGACTGTGGGAAGTAGTTGCTATTCTTATCACCATTTTGCCGAAGGGGAAACTGAAGGTGGAGAAATTGTAACTCGTCTAGGATCACAACTATTAATAAATGATTTGAACCCAGCTCAAGTCCAACACTCTACAGACTCATAGATTTAAACTTAAAAGGGATTGTACAGGTAATCTAGGTACATTCTTCATTTTGCATATGGACAAACCAATGCCTGGAGAGGTCAAGTCATCTGTTCAAGTCTAACCTTTAAGTCTTGCTAACTCCAGGCCCAGTGCTCTAACCACTGTACCACCTAGCTGCCCAATCTTGGGTATATCATTTGACAGAAAAGCTGGAATTTGAATTTAGGTCTTTTGACTTGAATGGGGGCCATGAAGGATGTGACTGAAACATACCCAAGACTATACCTCTCAGAGCCTCGGTTTCCTCTTCTACCATCATGGGCATCAAAAATACTGGCATTACTTTCCACATAGGGTTGTTTTAAGATTCATGAGGGTCATGCATCTTAACTGCCTAGCCTAAATGCCACTTCTTTATCATTATTATTCCTGTTATTCTCTTTGCCTGTTTAAACTCAGCCTTGGGCCAAATGGTGAAACTAAATAGGAAAGTGAAAAGGTTTTGTCTGGTTCTACAAGATGCCAAAACAACGGTGTGAAAAATGAAAGATTCTGTCACCTGGTTGTTTCCCAACAACCAGGTGTCGGGTGTTATGTAGACCAAATGTTGGAATGATTGATGGAATTTTCCCCTTCATTTGTCACTCTTCACATAGACATAACCTGATTCCCTTGGCTTCCAAGAATCACCCAACTGTTGTATTTCCCCCACCCACCCAAACTGCTCTGGATAACTCTGGGAGTGACAGTCTTGCACAACATTTTCCCACCCTTCATCTTTAGACACTGTTTCAGTCCCATTGGGTCGTCAGATGCCTTTATGGTTTAAAGAATTCAAAGGCCACACATTCATGGCCAAGCAAGACGCCTCCAGTTTATATTGGAAAAGTGTCATAATTTCCACTGAGGAGGCAATGGAGTTGCCTTTGAAACAAAATATAAAGAATTTATTTGGGAAAACACAGACTTACTAAATAATAGGATAAAGAACTGAGATGATTCATATATATATTTATACATATACATACACACACACACACACATATACACACCATTGCAAAGAATGAAAATAATTCTATAGCAAACAATGAATTTTTCCCCAAAATTTAGGGGATTCATAGTTTACAACTTTGGGCTTTGGGGAAGCTCCAAGTCCATAGAATCTTTTTTATTTTTTAAGGGACCTCAGAGGCTAATTGGCCCAATTCCTTCAGTTTACAGAAGAAGAAACAGAGGTTCAGGGAAGTTCTGGGACTTGCCCATGGTCATACAAATCTGAAGCCGTGCCCTGTAATTCCAAAGCTGATTCTCTTATTTTTGTACCACAAGGTCTCCTGTTATGTAATAATAAATAAGAACCAGCATGATTTAGATACATATTTGTAAAAAGATTCGCACAGTGCCTGGCATACAGCAGGTGCTTAAGAAATGCTTCTTTCCTTCTCCTGTGTAGTTCTTTGTGTGTGAAGTACTTACCTGTGACTTCAGTATTAGAGGTATTAGTGTCATTTTATCAATGAGACCGAGGCACAGAGAGCGTGAGTAACTGGACTGGAATCATATAATTAGTGTCAGAAGTGGGATTCAAACCCAGGTTTCACCTCACTTCAAGTTCAATTCTCTTATAAAATGATTATTAATAATAACAATCACATTTATATATTCCTTTAAGGTTAGTAAAGCACTTTACAAATATTATCTTATTTGATCCTCACAACACCCCTGGGAAGTAGGTATTATTATTATTATTGCCCCCATTTTACAGATGAGGAAATGGAGGCAGATACTGGTTAAATATGCTCCTAGCTACTGCATATCTAAAGCTAGATTTGAACTCAGGTCCCCCTGACTCCAGGCCCAGCCTTGTCATTTACCTAGCTGCCTCCTATCAAGATAGCCATCTGGAAGAGAGAAAGAGTGTTGGCTCTAAAGTCAGAGGAGCTGGGTTCAGATCTCAGCTTAGACTAGAAAGGTCAAGTCATGGGTTCAAATCTGGCTTTAGATACTTACTAGCTGTGTGGCCCTGGGCAAGTCACTAACCCTCTTTGCCTCAGTTTCCTCATCTGTAAAATGAACTGGAGAAGGAAGTGGCAAACCACTCCAGTATCTCTGCCAAGAAAATCCCCAAATGGGGTCACAAAGAGTCTGACAGGAATGAAATGATTGAACAACAAATTGGCCTCTATTTCTTCCAAGCATCAGAGACAGGTGAGTCCCCATACCTCTTTTCTGGGGCCAGGCTTGGTCATTATAATTTTGCAGTGTTCAATTTTGAATATTTTCATGTTGATGTTTCTTTTCTACTTTATTGTTGTACAGGTGATTTCCTAGTTTCACCAGGGAGGAACCTGGGTCTTAGAGAGGGAGAATGTTTTTACTCATGGTTATAAATGGCAGGGATCGCATTCAGATTTGGGTCCATCCCAAGATCTTGGAGCACTATTGATCAGTTGACTGTATCTTTCCATGACTATAAGGGGAGGAGCTGGAAAACAGCCCCAGCAGAAGCAGGAAATACATCAAGCATTGTTAGCTATTATTTTCAGCCATATTTTCTAGACTGAGTGCCATGGATATGTAGGAGGGCAGAATGCCTGTCCGCCATCTTTGAGAGGTTGATATTGTGCAAAAAAAGTAAATTCAAGAAAATGCTGCTTCAGCTAGTCAGCATGGACAAGCACGCTAATTTCTAAATTCTAGTAGCTAGGCAGCACAGTGTGGTAGCTGGGTCTTCTTGGATAAATCCTTATGTATTTACTAGCTATGACAAATTACTTAAGCATCTTTGAGCCAAAATGGGGATTAATGATACCTGAGAAGCAGCATTAATCAATCAATAAACATTTATGAAGTGCCTATTATGTGCCAGGCACTGGGCTAAATGCTGAGGATGCAAAAAGACAGAAAGGACAGTTCCTGCCCTCGAGGCGTTTATATAATGGGGGTCATAGCAAGCAAACAAATGTATACAAAGCAAACTATAGATAGAATATATAGGGAACAAATAGGAGAGGAAAGGCAATAGAATTAAGATGGGTCAGGGAAGGCTTCCTGTAGAAAATAGGTTCTAACTGGGACTTGAAGGAAGCCAGGGAGGTCGGTAGTCAGAGAAGGAGTGTATTGGCTAGCAAGCTGGCCTTGGAATCAGGCTGAGCTGAGTTCGAGGCCTACTTCTGATCCATATTGGATAGGTGGTGCCGTGAAGAGTAGTGTTGGGTCTGTAGTCAAGAAGGCATGTGTTCAAATCTGGCCTCTGACAACTGTGTAAAACTGGGTAAATCATTTAACCTCTTTTTGCCTCAGTTTCCTCATCTGTAAAAATGCCTCTCAGGGTTGTTCCCAGGCTTGTTATGAGGCTCAAATGAGATGAATACCTGTAAAGTGCTTTATATGGTTCCTGGCACATAGTAGGGGCTGTCTAAGCATGTGTGGCTGTGGACAGGTCACTTGTCTCCTCGGTGCTCCGGGCATCCCTCTAAGACTACATTGTGTAGAATAGTTACCGATCTGTAACTCTGATTGGGACCCAAACACGAAATACCTACGGTGCCCATCTCATAGGGTTGTAGTGGAAGTCTAGTGAGATAATCTATGGAAAGTGCTTAGCAACCTTCAAAAAGCATGCCATACACATGGAAGTTATCAGAGTTGAAAACAACATCAATGACAAAAAAAAGATTCCGTGTTCTCGGGAGCTGTTCTGCTATTGTAACTTTTGTGCTGAACTAACCCAGATCCAGAACTTTATTGACTCTCCAGTTTCTAAAGTGTCTGTTTTTTTCATCTAATTCTTAGCCTTGAATAGACTTTCTGATTCTAATAATATGAGGGTATTCAGAAACCCAGAATAGAAACTCCAGATTTCTTTCTAGCCAATCACATCTTTCTTGTATGTATTTTCATATTTAATTTTGAGAACGGGGAGGTTGGGGAATAAAACATGATCTGAGGTTGTAGACATGACGGATAGGCTGTATCTCATGCAGACGTGATGCCAAACATCTGGATTGAAAGGGAAACTGTCCAGGTGTTTGGTGTCATAGAGGCCTGAGGGGAGAAACTTTTTCCTTATTGAGAGTCATTGACCTAAGGTGGGGGGAGGGATAGTGGAATCAATTAAGTGCCGTGAAAGTAAAATACAAGTTAATTTAGGTGGAATTTTTTTTTCAAAGAAAAGAATGTACAACATTCCTCATTAAGTTGTGAAAATGTAACACAAGCCTATCAAAGAAAATGAAAAGCGAAATTCAGTTCACTAGGATGAAGAAGTAAGGGAGAAGAAAAGAGTAGTTTGGGAGGGAGAACAAGGCTGAAATGGGACCAGGGCCAGTTGGGAAGCCAGAGAGGTGAAGCCACAGTGGCCTGTGGGAAAAGGTCTGACTCTGACTTCCTCAGATACTGACAGATGGCCATCGGTCAAAGAAGGGAAGAGGGAGAAATATTTATTCATTAATCTATCTATCTATCTATCTATCTATCTATCTATCTATCTATCTATCCATTCACTCATTCATTTACTTATTCATTCATTCATTCACTTATTCATTCATTCATCATTCATTCATTCATTTATTTACCTATGTATCTATGTATCTATTTATTTATTTGTTTGTTTATTTATTGGTGAAGCAATCTGAGTTAAGTGACTTGATCAGGGTGGCACAGCCAGTGAGTATCATGTGTCTGAGGCCATATTTGACCTCAGGTCCTCCTGACCCCAGGGCTGGTGCTCTATCCACCATGTTACCTAGCTGCCTTGGGGGGCGGGGAGGGGGAAGACATTTATTAAGCACCTACTATGTGCTAGGCACCATGCTGAGCACTTTACAAATATTATTTCATTTAGGTGCTATTATGATCCCTATTTTAGAGTTGAGGAAACTGAGGCTAGCAGGGTGAAGTGACTTGCCCAGGGTCACACAACTAGTAAGTGTCTGAGGCCAGATTTAAACTTGATCTTCCCTGCTCCAGGCCTGGCACTCCATCTACTGCATCACCTGCCCCACAGATATTTACAGCAAGTAAGTATCTAAGGTTAAGATTGAACTCAGGTCTTCTTGCGTGTAGACCCAGTACTCTATCCACTGTATCACCTAGCTGCCTCTGCAAGATGGCCTCAGTAGGAAGCATCCAGATTATTGATAGTTCAATCCTTTCCCTCCTTATCCTGCTCCCTACATGCCTGGGATGCCAATTCGATGCCCTGTAATTTCAGCCATGTCTCCTTCCCTCCTCTGGTCATGACTTTGACACCATGACATTTTCATAGAAAGTTAGAGGTGGACAAGGGAGGGGAACATAGAAGAAGCAAAGATTGAACTTCTCTATTGATGCTGCCTTTTTATTTTTATTTTTTGAGGGGGAAAGTCTGGAGAGACATTTATCAAGGATGTTGTAAAAAGCATTCTTCCAACTCAGAAATTCTGTAATTCTATGGTTCTTCCTCTCCTCTCCCCATTTAAAAAGTGGATGAACATTGCTAGATGACCTGAAATTTAGAGGCCCAGATGCTCTTGAGAAATCCTCTTTTCTTTAGAGAGAAATATTAACTTCCTGCTTTTAGAAAGTGAGATTTGTTGCTGCATCAATTAGCTGTGTATGACTGTTTGTGACCCCTGGATGTGCTTTTCTTGTCAAAGATACCAGTTTGCCATTTCCTTCTCCTGGGGACTAAGGCAAACAGAGATTAAGTGTCCCATCTAATTTTACAGGTACAAAAGTTTTTGCTCTTCATCATGCACTGGTTAGATGGCTTTGGGTAAGTTAGTTAGCGTCTCCGGCCTCTTAATCCATAAAACAGGGGGCAGGACTCATTAACTTTTAAGTTCCTGTCTAGCTTCAAATCTGTGACCCTATTTCCTTTTAGGATATTTTCACTGAAGACTAAAAGTTTTGCAGCTGTAGATAGAGATCGACTCCCCTTTTTAAACCTGCCTCATGGCCTGGGAGGAAATGAAGCTGAGGGCTAGAGTTGGCCCTTTTGCTCTGACACTGATAGGCAGGGCTGAATTCTCCTTTTTCCATGAGAATGGTGTGGTGTCAGGCAGACACATCCAAGAGAATTCAGTCACTTTGAATGAACTGACTGCTTGGATCAGTCAACATGGTCACGTTTATTAGATACGGGTCAGTTTCAGTTAAGTGAGATGATTAACCAGAGAAAGTAGAAATTGAGGCATAAAAGTCTTGGATTTTATCCCATTAGCCTCTGTTCTCCACTTCACTGTGGGGACAGGCATTGCCAGAGTAATTTTACCATGACATTTGAAAAATGATTAGGTATGTATCTTCTCATGGTAGGATGAAAAAACATATCTGTGTAAAACATTTCTGAGTAGGAAAACATGCAGCTTGTAATGAGTCCTGTATGGTATGGCATAAAGGCAAAAAAAGGCACTTTGCTTCTTGTAGGGGTCAGCACCATATTTCTAATACTCCCATTGGATGTTGTCACAATTCACTCATAAATACGGATGCCCCATCACTTGCCTGCATTGTTGGGTGTAGACCTCCAAAACAACAAACCCTTTCTACCTCCATAGGAAATACAAATTGCAAATTGCATCCAGCTAAGGAAAATCTCCAGAAGAGACTGCTCAGATGTTACGTAATGGGGCACTTGTCCAGCTCTGTTGAAAATGAGGAAAGTTCACAAGAGCTCAAGCCACTGATTGTAACCAGATACTGACCAAAGCATCACTTTTGTCTGAGCAGTGGAAAAATAGCTGCAACTTGTGGGGTTTGGCTCAAGAGCTGTGAGGTTTATGGTGCAGACATTCTGAACGAGAGATGGACCAGTGGGTCTCCTACCATGGCTGAGAGAGAGACCTGGGGTCCTTGGGCAGATTGGAATCCCATCCAGTTAGGACTATTGACTACTTTGCTGAAGATTAGTATGCACATTTCTTGGGGGCCATCTCCAGTCATCCTGTTCTATATCTTGCCACTGGACCCAGATGCCTCTGGAAGAGAAAGCACATAGCCCTCCCTCCCTTAAATTCAATTCATTTGTAAGTGATGATGTCATCTTCCTGCTGTCATGGTCCTCTCCAAGAATGAAGGACAAACAACAACAAACAGCAACATTTCTTGTAAATGTTCTTTATCCCACAGTGGATAAATGCTTCATACATCTGTAATTCATGTGGCATGAAATTAACATTGTGGCATTAGCCAAAAAGCAAATTCATTCAAAGGAGCAGTGCCCGGATCGGGGTGTTAGTCCCTTAAAGGTTGGACGTTTAGGTCTTCTCTGGAGACAGCATCTGCATAGATTCAAAGGATGCTGGAGGTGGAAAGGTCTTTTCAGATGACATAGTAAGACCCATTTATTTTGTGGATGAAGTAACTGAAGCCCAGTGAGGAAACATTGTAAGTCCTAGTTCCACCATTTCTATGAATACGTAGCAACTTCTGTTCATTCGATGGGTATAGGTAGCTGTTTGAGGTCATTTACTGAGGCTGCTGTGCTTCCAGGATCAAGGCTTGCATGTGTGTGGACACTTCTTGTAGGGTGGCGTTGTGCCAAGAGAATGGGACTTGCCGGGAGACAGTTGGGTTTGAACCTCACCCCTGTCACTTACTGCCTAGTAGTCACCCCCAGCAGATAGGGATTTGCTCCAGGCTTGCTTACACCTAGCAGATGTTCATTCACTAGCATCATCCTCTTCTGTGTTTAACTATTCATGCTTTGTACTACTCTTCTGCTCCCTTTGTTTTAAGGACTCAAATGTCAACTCATATCCAATACACTCGGAGGGCCATGAAGACATGAGAAAGTCAAATAAAAAGGAAGAGAGGAAGGAGAATCTGAGAATATTCCATATTTTGAGGACCACTGTCTGATTTCCATTAAGTATCCTCTTAGGCAAGGGGGCCAGTGATGATTTTCAAGGCTGATGCACCCTGATCTTCTAAATCTCCAAGAGAACCAGATGTGACCTCTCCCTGAGCGAGCCTAGAGCAAGCTGTTTCCGTGTTCCCATTCTTGTATCCTCTGCCTACCAGTGTCCCAACGTCCTGGCCATCATGAAGTTCTTCCACGTGTCTACCTAGGTTTTTCTTGCTGTGACCCTGTTTAATAGTTCTTGCTGTTGTTTAGTAATTTTTCAGTCATGCTGGTTCTTTGTGACCCCGTTTGAGGTTTTCTTGGCAAAGATACTGGAGTGGTTTCTCACGTTCTTCTCCAGCTCATTTTACAGATGAGGAAACGGAGGCAAACAGAGTTAAGTGACTTGTCCAGGGTCACCCACCTAGTGAGTGCCTGAGGCTGGATTTATACTTAGGAGGCAAAAACACAGCCCCGCTTTCAAGGAGTTCGGATTATAAAGGGGAGACAACATGTAAATAATTACGTACCAACAAGACACAGCCAGTGTACATTGGAGATAATCTGTATTTCATCTATAATTAGATATGTGCATGTTGATCCCCGTGTTAGAATGTAAACTCCTTGAGGGCAGGGACTGTCCTATTTTTGTCATTGTATCCCCAGCACCTGGCCCAGAATAGATGCTTGGTGAAAGCTTGTTGATTGGTCGAGTGAAGAGACTCCTCCCACCAAACTTCTCAGATGTTTCTAACTTGTCTTACTAGAAAGCCTGGTATAAAACCAAAGTTGGCTGGGCCACTAAGGCCTTCGTCTCTTTTCTCTGTTGAAGTATTGCTGGGAACAAGGGCACTTGGGAGAAACACAATAACTGTCTTTGGGGATGTGAAAGGTGCATTGTTCGACTTGGTCCTGGAGAGCAGAATTAGCTTGGCACGTGGGTGGAAACTGCCAAGAAACAAATCTAGGCAAATCTAGATGTCTGGAGAAAGCATGTAACAAACAGAGCTACCCCAAAGTGGAACGCACTACCTTGGAAGGCGGCGAATTCTCCTTTCCTAAAAATCATACCTAGCGTTTACGTAGTGTTTTCAGGTTTGCAAAACACTTTACAAGTATCATCTCATTTGATCCTCACAACTGTGGGAAGTGGGTGCTATTGTTATCCCCATATTACAGACAAGGACACTGTGGCAGACAGGGGTTGAGTGACTTGCTCAGGGTCATACAGCTACTATATGTGAGGCCGGATTTAAACTTAGGTCTTCCTGGTTCTGGATCCAGCACTCTGCCCAGAGGTCCTTGAGCAATCTTATGTGGGGTGTGCCCTAAATGGTTTACCATTTTGGGGGTAGAGATCGAGCTATGTGGCCTCTGAGTTCCCATCTCAGCCTAAAATGCCATGATTCTGGATGCGTTGTCTATCGAAAGGGAGCTTGCCATTTCTTTGTTCTGACTGGGCCTCCAAAATGGCGGCTTATCTTTGACTTTCCCTTCTCGCAGCCAAAGAGCACAAGGGGGCAATTAAAGAAACTGGTGTGGGGTTCAACACAAAGACCAGATTCCAACCTGCTAGTGCTTCCCTTTGCCCAGGAACTAAAGAGTCTGTGATGATCAGCCTGAAAATATGTTTGAAAGCCGGGCCAGAACGGAGCCACCGGGCAGCACCAGCTGTGTTTTCAGCCCTGGCCAATCCCAGGCCCTGAAGATTTACAATTTTAAGTTTTGTCACTTGGGGTGGCGACTGTCCTCCCCTCCCAAACTGCCCATCTGTCTTTGTGGGGGCCTTGAAGTGGTTTCCAAGCTGTTTGACAATGCTTCCTTAGAGCCTGACTGAGGAATGGAATTCCCTGTTTATATCTGAAGACTCCTCCCCCTCTCCAAGCCCTCCAACCCCCATATGCAGAGATGCTGCTGAAACTGGAACTAGAGTAAAAGGAACACTGACTTTTAAAGCAAGTTCTGAAAAGGGAACGATGCAAAACGTCCCTAAGCCAGTCAGTCAGCCCCACAGCTCCTTGCACCCAGCCTGTGATTCATTTGCTCCAATCCATCACTGATTCATCATATTCACCCACCAGGACCTTCAAAGCAAACACTACATCTGCTTCCACCATTTACCAATGGGGAATAAAAGGGAAGGGGGGAAAGCAAGGAAAAGAGATCATCGGCTTCCCCAAGCTCCATAATGGGTGTGAAAAAGAGGATGGGGAAAAGCTTATCTAATGAGACCCAGAGCTTCCTAGAATGTGTGTCCCTGAACAAAGCAGCGACAGCCTACGGCAGGCTGGAAGGGCAGCAGGGTGTCCTCTGGCAAAAAGTTTAAGAGGTAGAACATGGCCGATATGAAAGATGTGGAGCAGGAAAAGGAAGAAATGTGGGCACAGCCGTCACTGCTTTGTCCCTTTGGCTACTTTGTGACAGTGTGTTCTGTGTCACAAGTCTCCCTGTTCTTTGGCTGGGGAACACAAATAGGCACTGGGAAATGAGATGTCTCTGCCTCTCTATTTCTCCGTCTCTGTCTGTCTCTGTCTCTCTCTTCCTCTCTCGGTCTCTGTTTCTTTGTTTCTCTGTCTCTGTCTCCCCTCTCTCTTGTTCTCTCTATTTCTCTCTGTTTCTCTTCTCTCTCTTTCTCTTTCTGTCTCTGCTTGTCTCTCTCCTCTTTCTCTGTCTCTCTCCTCTCTCTCTCTTTCTGTGTGTCTCTCCTCTTTCTCTGTCTCTCCTCTCTCTCTCTCTCTCTCTCTCTCTCTCTCTCTCTCTCTCTCTCTGTGTCTCTCCTCTTTCTCTGTCTCTCTCTTTCCTTTCTCTTACTCCTCTCTCTCTGTCTCTCTTTTTATTATCATTTTGTTTGACTGAGGGACTGAACAGCCATGTATTTCATGCCTCTGGTCAAGGTATAAGGACAGATACTTGCTGCTTTGGTAAATTATGTTAAGGGACATGACCTTGTGTCAACTTATTCTGTGGGCATGAGAGAGAGTCACAAATTTAGAGCCTGAAGGAACCTTACAGGCTATTGAGTCCAAGTCCTTCATTTGAATGATGAGGAAACTGAAGCAGAGAGGTTAAGTGACTTGTCCAGGGTCAAACCGTTAGTAAGTGTCTCAGGCAGGATTCCAACTCAGGTCTTCTGGACTCCAGGTCCAGCATTCTATCTGTTCTGCCCCACAACTGGCTTTAGCTAGTGATGAATAAAATTGGATCCTGAGGATTGAGAATAAAAATATCAAGGGTGTATGCATGAACCATTTAAATATTAGGGTTTGTTTTGCCAGGTCATGAAATCAAAGAATATCAGAGAAGGAAGGGGCCTTGGAGACCATATAGTCATTTCCATAAGTAGAGTCCCCTCTGCAATAAACCAGACTAATGAGCGTCTCGCCTTGGCTTGATGGCAAATGCTGACCACAGATCCATTTGACCACTTCTACCTAGGACAATATTAATCTACCAGCCAGATGAGTACACTAGGCATAGTTTGTTCATTATTAACCTTGGCCACTGGGCTTTGGAATGACTTTCCTGTATCAGAGACAAAGTAGCTTCTTTTGGTATTGGAGACTTCTTGCCTGACCAAGGATTTCAAGAGCCCATGAGAATGGTAGCCTTGAATTTCCCATGACATGACACAGGCTATGTCTTGTCCAGACAGATGTGAAACTTCTAATTGATTCTGATAAGGATCCTGTGAATTAGGCAGGGGAATGAAGTATTTGGTCTCCTCTATGGATGAGGAAGTTCATGCCTGGGAAAATGAAATGGTCGAGTGGGTGGAACGGAAAGAACATTGGACCTGGAGTTAGGAGGCAGCCAAGTTCAAACTCTGCCTCTGGAAACAATTAGGTATGTGACCATGGGCACATTGATTAATTTGTGTAAGCCTCATTTTCTTCCCTTATAAAATGAAGAGTAAGTTCCTCATACATTTAGATCTGGATCAGGCATTAAATCCATCATGTCCAACCACTTCATTTTACAGATGAGAAAACTGAGGCCCCAAAAGGTTGAGTGACTTGCTCAGGGTCATACAGCAGTAAGTATCTAAAGCAGGATTTGAACTCAGCACTTCCTGACACCAGTAGGCACTACACCATGGGAACAAATGAGGTGACATATGTAAAGATCTATTTTACATGCCATTTGCTATTATTATTGTTTTCCAGGGTCACACAGTTATAACAGGAGCTCAGCTCTTTTCCTCATAACTGGGAAGGCACAAGTCCTTCCTCATCCATCACTTTGTCCTTTTCAGTCACCTTTACTGGATGGATAACCAGAGATCTGCATGGAATAATCCTAGCTTGTAGAAAGATTTGGAGCCTTTCCTCTGTCTATCCTTCTTCTGGATAGGCAGTGGGGGAAGGGTCACAGATCAGTCCTCCTTTCTTTCACATGTGCGGGGTAGAATTTCATGACCGTGAGATCAACAAGTATTTCTATGACATGCTGATGCAGTCCAGTGCTAAAGGACACCTTGCTTCACTTGGGGGGTTTTTAGAATTAATTCAAACAAACTTGCAAAGATCACTTTGGTATTATGCCTTCATCATATTTGATAATCCATGTTATTGCCAATTTATGTAGATTTCCTATGGGAAGTCTTTCCCGATCCCCAGGATTCTTATGTGTTTCCTCTCTTCTCCTCAAGTTATTGTGTACATGCTCATCTGGGTTAGTCGTGCAACAGGCATTTTTAAAGCACTTACTATGTGCCAGGTATTTAAGTAGTGGAGACACAAAGAAAGGCTAAAGGTTCTTGCCCTCAAGGAGTTCACTTCTAACTGGGGAGGCAACCTGGACACAATATGTACATAGAAGTTATATACATATAGTGATTGCCAAGGGAAGGCAGTAGCAGTGGGAATGGGTGGGGGGGGGTGGAACTGGGAAAAGCTGCTTGTAGATGGTGGGAGGTGTTGGTTGTGTGTCCTATTCCCCCAGTAGCACGAATGTTCCTTGAGATCAAAGTATGTTTTTTCATCTTAGATGAGTTTTCCCCAGTGCCCAGTTCAGTGTGTGGCATTCATTAGACACTTAATAAAAGCTCATAATTGCTAGTTCTAAGAGAAGCACGCAGAGCAGTGCAGTCCACTGTACTGAGGCCCCTACCCACTAATATCAGGATGAGCAGAGCCTTGTTCATTAGAGACTCCAAATCTGGCAACCACGTTTCTAGACCATCATTAAAGTTTCCCCTCCAAAGTAGAGCTTTCACTTTACAATCCATGTTCCCAGGGGGATTTAGCTTGAAGAATGAGCCTGTAATTGTGCAGGTCACCGTGAACCACCAAAATGAAAGCCTTGTAAGTGTGGGAAGCCAAAGTAACAAGGTAATTTTCACAGTGGTATTACTGCCCCAGATGTCCTGAGCACAATTTCTTTGGCAGGCTCGTAAGAGCATAGGGACCTTTGGGGGAAACTAGCGAGCCTACATTGGGGAGACTAGACTAGGGAATGCCAGCTGAGCTTAATGTGAGAGGCACTGAAAAAAAAATCTCCGATCCCACAAAAATTTCACTAGCTGGAAAAATTGGCAGGGCCTGTGTATGTTTGGCGAATGCCATTCCGCCCCCTCTCCTAGCTGTGCTGGCCTCCTCCTTTATAGTGGCAAATATTTGGCATCTGAACGGAATTCAATTCAATTCAATAAACACTTATTACTTGTCTACTGTGTGTATAGCAGGGCAGAATAGTGGATGGAGAACTGGCTTTGGAACCACCAAAACCTGGGTTCAAGTCCCACTTCTGACACATAACTGGCTGTGTGACTGTGGGCAAATCATTTAACTTCTCATGGTCCTAAGCAACTCTGTAGGATGATAAGTTGCAGAGAAAGTGTCAACCTGCTCCTTCTGCCGATGTTATTGCAGGTTCAATGCTGGGCACATGGTGACCCCTCTAAGATTACTTTCCATTTACTCTGTATTGATCTTGCGTGTTCTATTTTATATAAAGAATAGCCCTAAAATTAGAGCAATTTTAAGCTAATTAAGACTTCAGGGCCAACCTATAAGTTATTTCTATTAAGATATAATCTCCTTGAGGGCAGGGACAGTTTTTTTTTTTTGCTTTTCCTTGTATCTTCCGCACATAGTATAGTGCCTGGAAGATAGCAAACACTTAATAAGTGATTGTTAATTGAGTATATAAACTTACATATTAATAATTCTCATTTTGGGTCTTGAAGGTGTCAACCTCTCTGGTCTCAGTTTACTTGGCTGCAAAATGAAGTAATTGGGTTTGGCTTGGGTTGAAATCAAGACAAATGACTCTCCTTTATCTTTTGTCTTCCGTATTAGAATGTGAACTCCTTGAAAGCAGGGACTCTCTTGCTCCCTTGTATTTGTACCTCAGTGCTTAGTACTGTGCCTAGAACATAGTAAGTGCTTAATAAATGCTCTATTATTCTGCCCATCCATCCATCCATCCATCCATCCATCCATCCATCCATCCATTCAAGTATCCCTCTCTGTACCTCTTTATTTCTCTGTCTCTGTCTCTCTCTGTAAAGATATTAAAACTCAGGTTTCCTTCCAACTCTGAATCCATGACTTTGTGGGACTGTAATTTCATTATTATAGGTACTCTTGGCATTGAGGGAAATCACAACTTTTCTCCCAATCTAGAGAAGACAGGGAACCCAGAACTGATCTTCTTCAGATAACAAAGGGCTTAGACTTTGTAAATAAAGATGATACTACAGACTCATCAGCTGGACCTGGAAGTCATCCTTTCAGTAGCTGGATGGGTCTGCCCTGGGCCATCAGTGCTTTTCCAGTCCATTTCCTTCATGACCATGGGCATGCATTTTCAAGTTGCCCAGCTGAACATGAAGGTATGCTCTGTGACCTCAGTGCAGAACAAAATAACTGGTCTGCATAGGGAAAGAATGATGGAATCCTAGACTGCGAAAGCTGGAGAGAAACTTAGAGTGCATTGAGCCCAACTCTGTAACCTTTGACCTCAGGCTCAGTAGCACAAACTGACGGAGTTCACTGGCCCTCAGACATTTTCTTTCAACTGACTAGTGAAACAGAGACAAGTATCCAGTATTGTTGAAGAAAGTCATAGAGGAACACAGTAGAGCCTTAGCTCTCCAGGTCTGGGGGAGCCAGCACTGTGGCCTGGGGTTACTAGGGTTGCAGGATTCACACAATATGGAACCGAGGTGATGAATAGACTTGGAGTCTTTTGGCTAAATGGATCTTAAGATTGTAGGATCTTAGATTTAGAGCTGAAAGGAAAATTACAGGCCTTCAAGTCCAACCCCTTTATTTTACAGAAGAGAAAACTGAGGCTAGGGTAGGGGAGTTACTTGACCTGAGTCACACAGCTGGGAAGTGTCTGAGGTGGGATTAGAACTCACATCTTCCTGGCTTCAGGTCAAGCACTCTATCTACTGTGCAATGAATAGTTGGCCTTGGGATTATTTCCCAATAAAGGTTACTTGCTTTATGGAAAAAAAAAAGATCATAGGTTAGATGTGGAGCTGAAAGGGAATTCAGAAGGTTCTTTGCTCTAAATCCTTCATTTCAATAGAAGAGGACATGAAAGCCCAGGTGACTTGCCCAGTAAGTGGCACAGCTGAGATTTAAGCCTGGCTCCTTTTGCATAGGGTAGACACTGAATACCTGCCTACTCAGTGGGATTTAGAGAGATAGCACAATTCAGGGGAAAAGCATTTTAGACTTGGAGCCAGAGGACCTAGATTCAAAACCTAATTTTCCCCTTTGTATCCAGTGGGTCCTTGGGCAAGTCACTATATTTCTTTGGGCCTCTGTTTCCTTATCTGTAAAAGGAGGGTATGCCCTCTGAAGTCCCTCATGGTTCTGTGAGTTGATTGGAGGACAGCTTGGCTGTTTAACGTTCCAGGGTTGAAAGACGTGGGCAGGCTCTTGATAGGGAGAGCATCCAAGCTTGTTCTCAGTTTCCAGTAGTCCTGTTCTTTCTAAGATCAGAAGATCCTAGAACTAGGTCTGGGAGGCACCTCAAAGACCATCTAGTCCAACCCATTCATTTTACAGAAGGGGAAATTGAGGTCTAGGAACTTGACCAAGGTCATGCAGGTCCTAAGTATCAGGGTCAGGATTTGAACTCCTGTCTTCTGACTCGTGTCACGTTGTTTCCTTGTTTTGGAAAACCCTTTGTTTGTCTTAGCTGAAGCAACATGAAGCACGAGCCCATGCAAATGATGTGCCAGTTGAGGTGTGGCTGCTGTATCAGCGCTGTTCCCTTCCCACAATTCATCAGGACAACAGAGCTAATATGATGTGCAGAAGGAGGCACAGCGTGGTAACCAACATACTCTTGTGCCATCGTCTTTCTAACATTGAACTTACAGGGCCATAGAAGACGTTGGTATTGGGTTGTTCTACATTAAAGCCATGTTCTATGTGCCTTGAAAAGCAGAAAGAAAATCCCAAACTAAACTTAACTCTTTTAGGGTACTCAGGGAAAGTTTCTCCAGGTTCATAGAGAGTTAAAAGAGAAGACAAATTCATCCCTGACAAATTCAAACAGGAAATGCAGATTGGCAGGGATTCTTCCTTTCTTCGCAGGAAAGGTGGGGAGCTCTGTCCAAGGCCTAAGTAAACAGCTTAAGCAGACAAAAGGCCAGGTGTTTTCTCTTTCTGAGCACTGGAAATTCAGAAACAACTTACGTCAGGCTTTTCTAAGAGGCCCAGGCATTGGAGCATGAAGATCTTTCTCTTGGAATCCCCTTCCAGCCAATTGCCACCCTGATTCAGCTGCCCCATGGAACCAGGCCAAACTAGATGGCTGGACCGAGGAGACTGTGGCAACTGGATTGGAAGGGAAGCTCCTGGAGCCAAGGGGATTTGTTTTCCAAGAGGTCTGCCATAAAAAAGTGGAATCTTAGCCAATGCCACCTTCTCTCTCTCCACTGCTCCAGTGTTCCAAGCCCACAGACAGACTTGGATGGTGCCAGTTTACATGGGGACTCAAGAAGCATGTAGGCTTCTTCTGTAAAGGAGGAAGAGAGTCTTGAGTAGTTGGTGGTATTTGCCTTCTTCTTCCCCCCCCCCCCCACCACAGTGGACAGGTGCATAGGCTGGAGAAAGGAACTGCCATGTGGAAAGGAATCTAAGAGAGGGAGGTTTTCAGTGGGTACAAGACACAAGTAGCTCAGATGCAAGAAGAAAAAATGATGAAGTTAAGAAAACAACACATGGATCAGTGGAACATTATGAATTTTCATATGTAGTTGGAAAGAAATTGCACTAATTTTAGATATAGGGGCTTGAGAAGCAGGTAAAAAAATAATCAATTCTAGAATTGATGACATTAATAAAGGAGAGTTAGAGATTGGGACAATGCTAACAACACTTGCATTTGACTTTGCAAGGCATTATTTTTTGTGTGTGTGTGTGTGTGTGTGTGTGTGTGTATGTGTGTGTGATAGGTTCCTTCTCTGATTATGTTAAGTACAGCAGAGCTTTATTAAGCACCTTCTGTATGTGGACCATGGTGCTAGGTACTGGTGATCTAGCCAAATGAATGTGTCCTTTGAGTGTGGGAAGAAGTAGCTCCTAGCTATGGTGGGTAGCACTGATAATAACAATAGCAATTTGCATTTCTATAATGCTTTAAGATTGAGGGCAAGTATTGTTATTCTTAATTTATAACCAGAGAAACTGAGGTTCAGTAATGGTAGGTGATTTACTCATGGTCACTTAGCTATTAAGTATCAGAACTGAATTATGAACCCAGGTCCTCTGAACCCAATTATGAATTATGAACTCCAGTTCAGCACTCCGTCTACAATATCATGCTGCTTTTGCTTTGGATAAATCTTCATGGAATATAGAATTTATTATAGAAAATCCATATGTGGATGATTAACAATTTACTATAATTTGCTTTGCTTTTTCCTGCTTATTATTTTAGAACGAGGAAAAATCCTTGCATACGTAATGAATATCTTACTGCCACTTGATTTCAATGTGAAGTTAATATTTGGCTTCAATCCATATCCAGAACATTCTCTGCCAACAGACCAGATAGGGAAAAGAAATAGCAAAGCATTTAATTAGGACAGATTATCAAAGCAGATGATGAAAAATCAAGCAATGGGAGTCAGATGCCCCCTAAACAAATGAAGCCAATTTCCCAAAGTCTCCTGGGCTGATGGCAGAAAGGCAACAGTTTAACTGTCCAGGAAACTCATACTATGATGGATGATATTGTAGCTAGCTAGAATCCTTCTTCAGCTGAGTTCTCACATTACTGTCTCCTGTCAGCCAGCTCTGCCTCCCTGGTCCTCAGCTTTATTTCTCACAGCTCCCTTTGCAATGTCCCAGAGTTCCCTTGCTGTGGCTGACCCTTCCCTATTGCTATTTATCATCTGTTGAAGTTCCACCTCTCCCAGTCTTCTTACTGCTATACTGTTCAGTGTTCCTCCACTGACTTGTTACTACCATTCACTGAAGCTGTACTTGTTTTTGCTTCATCTGTTTCTGAAGATCATTGTCTTTCGGAGTAAGACCAATCCTGGGTCAACATGCTTTGGCACTAAGGGGTCTGCCTTCAGCTCTTTCATTAGCTAGGTTGATTTCACACAGTTCACACACAGTATTGTTACATATGTCACTGTCAAGGACCTACTTGCCTCCTTCATGGAAAGGTCCCCAACCCCTACTTCTCACTGGGTTAGGTGAGGGAATTCCCTTCTCTTTCCAATAGGCAGGCTGGACTTCTTAATGGTCTTGCTGAGGTTTGAGATAAACCAATATGCTGCCTTTTCAACTTCAAACTGTTTGCTGAATTGAATTGATCTCCCAACAGGTTTCCTGACAGCTAGTATCTCAGTCATACGAATTATCTTGTAACTTCTGGTGAGTCTCCAGGAGGCACTCAGAGAGCTGGAAAATGAGGGGCAGAGCTGGTTAACTCATCCTGAATTATCAGGGAAGAAGTCCCTGCCACCCAACAGTCCAACTAAATGTTTGCTTTCTGTTGTTCTCCAGACACTGGCTCCTGAATGAAGACTGTGACGAGACTGAGGTTCTTCCTTCAATGAGACGCATTGTGCTGATCCAAAGTTCAGCATGGAAATGTCCATACCCTTTAACTAAGAGATTTCAAAGTTAGGCATATACACCAAGAAGGCCACCGGCAAAAAGAGACTTCACACACACAAAAGTGGTAGCAAAGGGAAACAAAGTAGACATCTATTGATCAGCGGATGAACGGCTAAACAAATGGCGGTACATAAAAATAAATATTACTGTACTGTCAGAAATGATGACCATGGTAAAGACAGAGAAACAGGGAAAGACCACAAGAACTGTGAAGTAAACAATGTGTACCAGGACTACAACAATGTAAAAAGGTAGAATCACCACCAAACAATCAACAACGAATGTTGCAGAAGGACGAAGTGCAAGGTTGACCCCAAAGAAGAAATATGAAAGGACACTTTCCACCATTCCTTTATGGAAGTGTGTGTGTGTGGGGGTGGGGTGAGGTGTGGGGGGTGTGGGTAGAGTAGAGGGTGGATGGGTCTATGGATGTAGAACATTTCATATAACGTTAACGTTATACACGCACACACACACACACACACACACACACACATAAACATTATGACATATGACTTGGTTTTCCTGAATCTCCACCCTTTCTTCCTCCCTCTGTCTTTCCCTCTCTCCCTCCCTTTCCCCTCTCTCCCTCTGTCCCTTCCCCCTTCTCCCCTCTCCTCCTCCTCTCTGCCTCTCTGCCTCTATTTTTCTGTCTCTGTCTCTCCCTGAAATTCTTTATTATTACAAGGGATGGCTTTTTGGGAGAAAGAGAAATGATACAAGAGAGAATTGAGGCGATGTAAAAACAAAAGATATCAATAAAAACCTGTTAGAAAAACTATAGTGTAGCTTAAAAAAATTAAAAACATCGAGAGCTCTTAAAACACATTCCTCTAAATGTGGTTAATAGTGAGATTTGTTAATGATTTTAGATTTGTGAGTCATGGTATAAGAAGGCTTTCATTAAACAGGATTTTCTAAATTTATTCATTTTGGCCCCTCTTTTTGGAGTATGTTGATCCCATATGCCTTGGGGATAGGCTGTTGTGAGGCCTTTGCAATTTCACTGCCCCCCCTCCCATCATGAAATCTATATTTTTGAAAAGTACCATGATCTCAGGGGAGCTGGCCCCAGAACTGACTTGCTGTGTGACCTTCTCTGCTCCATAGGGATTCCGCCACCTCCTGTGACTACTAGAAGGTTAAATAAATAATCGTGTATGAAACACTCCTATTCTTAGGGAAGGGAAAACTGATACTACACATGAATAAAAGTATTATTGGTGTTCTCTTTAAAAAACCAATAGCATTTGGAAACAATTCTGGTGAAAAAGGCCCATCTGCACATTGGTGGGGATTGTATGCGTACACAAACTTAACAAATATTTATTGAGAACCCAGATATAGATTGGTATTAAGTGCTTTTGAGCCAAAGAGAACATTCATTCTGAGGTCTGGCTGACCCTTGTGACAACAGCATTATATGAAAAGTGGAAAATTCAGTTTATGTTACATGTGTAATAATATATTTATGGCCATATATCGGTCCATATACGTGTATATACAGGTGTCATGTATACATACACATACACGTATATATATATCTAGTACGTCCTCTGGCCTCCTTGTCTCAGAGTGGGACTGGCTACATCTCTTCCCCAGAATTTGAGAGATGTCCACTAGGAGCTGGTGCTCTTTCTCTAATGCTTTTGCCTTGAATCTCTACTCTAGTCTGGTCTTCCCACTGTTCACTTCCACTGTTCTTTCTGCTGTTAGCACTCCAGCTTCATTTAAGCAGTGATCATAAATTAGCTTTTCCAAAGAGATCTTTACTTCATAGTCACAGAGTACAAACATCTCCCCACCCGACATTTTTAGGGCACGCCCAATCCTATGCCAATTTAGTCCCTGAGGACAGGAGGCTCAGACTTAATGTGGTTTCTACCTAGCATTGGGACCACCAAGTTCACCTTCAAATGTGTTATTGTTACTAGATGAGTCCTAATCTCAACTATCATGGGACTGAGCTCTGAAGAAGCAAAGGTGGACCGGCTGACTACAAGTAAACCTTGCATGGACTTCACTCCCTTAACCTTCAAGTTCCTCTTCTGACCTTTCAAAACTCCCAATGTTGTAACCTCCCAGCTGCTTCACTGAAAATGAAAGAATAAACATCAAGGCAAGGAAACAAGGCTCATTTTATGGGCCGTATGTTAGCCTTGGATAGGGAGGATCTTTTCTTGTGTGGCTTGGTTCCTTTCAAATATCAAAGTCTATAGTTCTACGGTAAGCCATTTTCCTATTTTCCCATCATTGGGCCTCAGTTTCCTCAACTGTAAAACAAAAGAGTTGGAGTAGATCCTCTCTAAGTTCTTTTCCAATGCTAACATTCCATAATATTCAACTTTTCAGACGGATCTCATCAAATGTGAGCTCATCAATTTGAGAGTTCTTTCATGCAATGCAGCTTGAGAAGCCTTCATGCCTACCGATCTTGTTCAACTTACATCCATGTCCTGCTCAAAGTTTTTCAGAGGGCATCTACTCCATGGGCTAGTGGCCTTCTTTGATCTCTTTGGATACTAAGAAGGTACCACTGGGGACTTCGGCTGTCATTCTTCATCCTTATCACATACCACACCAACTTTTCTTCCTATTGTAGTATTCCTTTTTTTAAACTTAACTAATTTTAAATTTAAATACACAATAAGAAAGAAAAAAACAAGCCTATTAGAAACTTAAATACTAAAACTTGAATACAAAATAGAAGAAGAAAAAAAGCATTGGCATGTGCACAGCAGAATGTAAGAGGGGATTCAAAAATATGCAGCAATAAATTTCCATTTCACAAAAGCCTTTGTAATAAATACTACACATTGTGTTCAGAGCTGTTCATCTTTTCTTTCTTCCTTATACATTTTCTTTTATTCTCTGCTGTGCACTTTTTGCTTTGTTCTTTTTTCCCCTCTTCCCCCTCCCCCAAAGAGGCTACAATTAAGCATGGATACACACACACACACATACATATATATGCACACACATACACATATACACAAACATGTATACATGCATATATACACACATACATATACTCAGATTATAATCATACTCATATATAGATATATACATTTTTATACATCTATGTAAGACCCTACTATACTTGCTTGTCCTCTGTTTCTCTGAGGTTGGATAATGTCTTCCTTCATAGGTCCAAGTCATTCCATATTTTTCTAAGCCTGCCAATTCATTGTTTTTTATACCACAGCAGTATTCCAACCTTACACTGTCTGATTATTTTAAATAGTCTAAAACAATATTGATTAATATGGTTGACATGTAGTGTAGTTTCCCTATTTTCTCTTTTGATTATATCTATTATAGTATTTCTTGATGACATCTTTTGCTCCTGTCCTTCTTAGAGGCTTCTGGTGGGCTATATGTTGCACCCTGCTCAGACTCACCAGCCACCTTTCCATCATTCTCTGCTTGATACTGGTTTCCAGCTTTTTTTGGGGGGGGTAGTTCTATTCTGTGTCTTGCTGTTATATGGCGATATGGTAGAATGTGAATATTGAAAAGATGGGCTTTGGTTGACCCACCAAAGCTTCCCACCCATAATAGCTACATTTGCAGAGCACTTTGAGAGTGACAAGGTTCTGTTCCTCATAGCAACCCTATGAGGTTGCCATCTTCATTATCACCATTTTCAGCTGGGGAAACTGAAGCTTAGAGAGAGTAAGTGACTTGAAAACATTCACACATCTCAGAAGGGTCTTGAAACTCAAGTCTTCTGACTCCAAGTGCAGGATGCTTTCCTGTATACCTCTGTGTTTTGAGTCTATAGTTCCATTTAGGTGTTCTCCACACAAAAACCCATCTTTCAAAAAACAAACACACAACTTCGACCAAACAAATATCAATATTCTCCAAAACATTGCTTTCTGTTTGGAAACTATGCACTAGCACAATATCTAGGGAGTTGGGGCCCAAGCAGCACCCAGAATGGCTGTGATCCTATGGATAATGACTCCATACAATCACCGCCATTTTTATTTGTTTCTTTCCTTCTTTGTTTAAAAAGATATAAAGCCTTCTTGTCTGGGTTGCAACAACCTCAGCTGCCTGTCCCTGGCCTTGGGCCCACAAACTCATCTGCAGTCCACCTACACAAGCTTTCTTTCACTGCTCCCATCAGATCAGCCTTTTAGGCAAGGCCCTTTGGCAAGAAGGGCGCTGCAGACACCACCTCCACCCTTTCTCCAGATGGAGCTGTGAACGTTCCTCTGTCATGCCACACAGGTTAGACCGGCAGTGCTTGGGGAAGGGAACGCTAAGGAAAACGCCACAGAAGCAGGGCATACAAGGGCAGGTGCTCTCATACTCACGACAAAGTACCCCAGAGGACCTGAGCAGGAAACGCATCCCACCTGCCTATTCTTTTCAACTCTTAGCCTAACTAGCACCTCTGGGAGGAAGTAATGGATGGATGTCCATGGAGGGTAATTATTTTGTAGGGAGGAGAGTGCTCAGGGGACCAAGTGACTGCTTTGTTGGAATAGAATGTGCACCTACCAACATGACTTCCTCTCCCTGCTCACTTGTAAAAAGACTCGCTGAACCTCCAAGCCTCCTTCTCCCAAATCTTAGCTCCCTCAACCTCCAATTAAAGTGATTAGCCATGAATGATTTAATCTTCTCTCAATCCTTGTTGCCTAGCAAATAATGACAATAAAACACATTTCTTTAAAAAAACATTTTTTGATATCTTTTGCTTATACATTACCAGCATTTCTTAATATATCCCTCTGCACAAAAAGCTATTCCTTGTAACAGGGGTTCTTAAATTTTTTTTTTTCATCCTGGACCCTTTTGGCAATCTGGAGATGTATATGGACTGCTTCTAAGAATAAGACTTTCACATGCCTAATACATAGGCTTCATGGAGGAGGTGGTACCTGAGTTGAGCCCTAAAAGATTCTGCCAGGCTGAGATGAGGAGGAAGTACATAGCAGGGAGCCTCTGAGGATTTTGAATGGGGAAGCAAATCTGTGAGTTAGGAAGATTATTTGGGCAGAGGTATGGCAGGTTGCTCCAGTCTTCTGTCAGGATCCCCCACAAGTCCATGCCATCTAGCCCTGACAACACATGAAAGAGGTAACCCCCACCGCATTCCCACCCCACTTCGGTCTGGGGCAAAGCTCTGGTCACTCCATGCTGCCGGCCCCATTCACTAGCAAATGATGTATCCTCGTTATACAACTTAAGATCTGCTCAGTCTACATTTGTCTCTTTTCCCATTTGTGAAGGATAAATACAGTATCATAGAACACTAGACCTGAGAGAGCCTTTAGAGATCATCTGATCCAGCCCCTTCTTTTTACAGAGAACCCACCGTCCTGACACATTGATGACACTTTTATTTTTTCCCCTTAGTATAAAATAAGCTCTTAGAATCGTAATAATAATAATAACAATAATAATAATAATATGATGATGATGATGATGATAATGATGATGAAATAGCATTTATATAGTGCCCACTCTTTGCCAGGCACTATGCTGAGTGCTTTTACAAATGTTATTCCCTTTGATCTTCACAACAATTCTGGGAGGTAAGTGTTATTATCCTCATTTTCCAGATGAGGAAATTGAGGCAAACAGAAGTTAAGTAACCTACCCAGGGTCACATAGCTAGTAAGTTTCTGAGGCTGGGATTTGAACTCAGGTCTTCCTGACTCTAAGCCCTATGCTCCTAACATGGTATAAAAGTGACCCTGTGCACTAGAAGAAAATTCCACTTGAATACAAGCTCTTAGAAAGTCATAGGATCCTCAAACTAGATCTATGAGACCTCAGAAGTCATCTAGCCCAACCCCTTCCTTTTATAGTTAAAAACTGACACTGAAGAATCTTAAAGGTCATATAGGTAGTTAAGTATCAGAGGGAAAGATTTGAACCCAGGTCCTCAGACTCCATAGGCACTGCCCTTTCCACTGTTAGGTACCACTGAGCTTGAAAAATTTTGAATATGGTCTGACTGTATTCTGTTATCCAGAGACCAGGGTATCTAATTTGAGAGATTCTCATTATATGGCCATGGGGTAATTAATTTTCTTGCCATGGTAGTTTTTGAAGCCCATCTACTGAGTTGTAGAGTACCTGGATATGCGTCAATGGAGTAGTATTCACCTATCCTAATCAAATACTGAAGGGATTTATTTGGGTGATTTCCCCAAGACTACTTTATCTAATACTCCCTGAGAATCAGGGCTCACATTCTAAATACCCTACTTTACTCATGCCCCACTCCCTGGTAACTCTTCCTATTTAGATCCAGCCAATGAAAATCACTTCCTCATTGTAGCAAGAGCAAAGCAGTTTACTAAAAATACCAAGCATTGTGACACCAAGGACCCACCCACTCAACACCTTGAGACTCTGTCCTCAAGTGCCCCCGACTCCCAGGCCCAGATAGCTAGGACTACCAAGTCCTTTGCTTCCATTCCTCAGTCCTGTGAGATGGGGGAAAGAGAGGGATGGAGTATAAAATCTTTTCTTCAGAGATGCAAACCAGAGGGGCTGTTCCCTGATATCACAGCCTCTTCCCTTTGCAGATTGCTGGTAGAGATCAGGATCTGACTAGGTCTGCTGTCTCAGATGTGGAAAGTCTTGCACTGAATCCCTAAGCAGGCATCAGGACCTGCTCTTGAACCAGAATACTCACTCATTTATCTGCTTTGATGGGAGAAAGTGAAACTCTGACTGCTTTTGGTAAGCTGTGGTTGCTTACAGTGGCCATTATCTTCTGTCTCTCTTGTCTTCCTAGGGTTCATTTTGAAAACGGTTTCCATGAGCGTTAGAACGCCTCCCAGTACAATCGGCCCTGGGGCAGCCTCATCAGTTCCCTTTGCAGAAGCATAGATTCAGACAGAGCATGGATGGAAACCTGGCCCTGAAATGCAGTTCTAGAGCCAAAATCCCTACTTCACACTGTGAGTCCTTTCCTGACATTAGAAAGTGGTTTAACTGTGGTTCTGTGTGCAGTAGTGCTGGACTTGGGAGTAGTATGATCTGAGTTCAAATCTCGCTTTAGTCACTTACCACCTGTGTAATGCTCCACAAGTCACTTTCATTTTTGAGCCTTGGTTTTGTCGTTTAATTGTTTCAGTTGTGTCAGATTCTTCATGACTCCATTTGGTGTTTTCTTGACATAGACACTGGAGTGGTTTGCCATTTCCTTCTCCAGCTCATTTTACAGATGAGGAAACTGAGGTCAACAGAGTTAAGTGACTTGCTCAGGGTCACACAGCTAAGCGTCTGAGGTGAAATTTGAACTTAGGTCTTTCTGACTCTGGGCCTGGCACTCTATCCACTGCACCACCTATCTGCCCCCAGCCTCAGTTTACTCACCTGTAAAAAGGACATAATAGTACCTATAGTATCTACCTCACAAGGCTGTTGGTGAGGGCCAAATGAGATAATGCCTCTCACATGCTCTGCACAATTTAAAGCTCATTGTAAATGTCAGTGATGATGGTAATGATGTAATTGGGTGGGATTTAGAAAAGTATGAAACTTATTTTTGAAAACCTTTCTTTGGGTCTGGGAGGCAGAAATTGGGGAAAGGGCTACACTTGGCAGTTGGAGTAATCTGAGGCTAAAGTCACCCCAGGTGTGGGGCCTAATGAGGTGTTAACTGGGAACCAGGTGAACAGTAAAAGGAAGCCGGAGAGGCTGTGAGCTTTTTTCCTATGGTTTTGTTGTTGAGAGAGCAGCCCAAACACCTTCCCCAGTGTTTCCCTCCATCGGGGCACCAAATTTGTTATCCACAGAAGTGCTTTCTTGCTGAAAAGTTTAGAGGGTTAGAGATAACTTTACTGTTGCTATAATTTTCTGATCAGTGGTCTGTGATATACAGGCCATCAACTTGGAAGTTACTAATGAAACGTTACAATTAAAAAGAGGATCTTCATTCTGTCATAAACCTTGCTTTCCTTTGGGGCTCTGGGGAGTAAATAGCTTAGGTTGTCTTGGTGTGTGGTGAGGTGTATAAAGTGCAGGACCTGGGGTTGTGAAGACCTACATTCAAAGCTTCCCTTTCATCCCCCCACTTATTGTCCATGTGATGTTGGATAAGTCACAGGATTATAGGCTCTAGAGGTGAAAATGACCTCAGAGGTCAGCCACTCCAATCCCGTCATTTATTGCCCAGGAAATTGAGACTAAGAGAGGTTTGAGGACTTTCCCCAGGTCTCACAAATAGTAAATGGCAGAGTTGGGATTTGAACTCAGGCCCTAGGACTCCAAGTTCAACAGGAATGTTCAATGCTCTTAAAAAAAATTCCTTTGCATTATGAACTTGACATTCATCAACAAACATGAGCATTCTAACATAGGAATGTGACTGGGCTTTCATGCAAGCCCAGAGTATTTTGCATGATGGTGTATATGTGGAACCATGACTCCGTATTGGTAGAGAGAAGGCTTAGCGCAACGTTTTGTGGACAATGCTGTTGCTGCTTCTTGTTATGTGTAGTCTGAGAGCAGCTCCAAGGAAGAAAGAGGAAGGAAGACTTTGGAAGCTCTAGATGCGTAGGGAAAATTGGATCCTCGACGTGTCTCTGATTTTCAGCTTCCTTCTCTGAGACTTTGGAGAGAGAACACCTTGGATAAGACTGGGACCTCTCTTTTGGTTGAATTGAGATCTTTTCTCACTCCCATCTAATGAACTCATTCACTCTTTTGTATTTTCTGGCATATTCTATATAACTTATGTGATTTCCTTTTTTTTTTAAATTTTTTTAAGTGAGGCAATTGGGGTTAAGCGACTTGCCTAGGGTCATACAGCCAGTATCAAGTGTCTGGGGTCGGATTTGAACTCAGGTCCTTCTGACTCCCCGGCCAGTACTCTATCCACTGCACCACCTAGCTGCCCAGTGATTTCCTTTCACTGTTTGCTTGGCTAAATTGGTATTTGCTATTCACTATTTAGATTATTTTTGTTGTTTTTGTGTTTTTGGTATAACCAGCAAAATTCCCAGTTTGGTGGGAAGAAATTAAACTGGTGAGTGTCAGCTAATGGCTAGTGACCAGGAAGTGACTTTTGTTCTGAGTCAGATTTATACCACCAAACCAGCAATATGTTAAGGGTGTGGGGGGGGTTTGATAGATATAATTCTAGTATGAAACCCCTCTCGTAGATAGGCGAAGGAAGGATCGAGCACCCAGTCATGGCTGTTCTGCTCTCTTCAAAGAGGAAACCCTAGTCTTTCTTGGAGGGGAGTGGGCCAGATTCCAGAGCTATCTATTCATATCTAACCCATGAACAAGCTGCATCCATATGTTTAAACAACCCATATAGAAATATATATATTTCTATAGGTATGCACACATCTTAGACACAGAACAAAAGAGGATTTTTGAAACGAATATGATTTTGAATTTCATAATATATGAAACTATACTTTTGTTGCTTCCAGATTTTTTTGGGGGGGTATATATTAAATGTGACACTATAATAAGAAAATTACATTTTTTTTTGTTTGTGTTCAGTCCTGAGATTCTTAGTTTCTTCTGTGCATTTAAAAATGGTTTTGAATATTCTTTCCATGGAGCCTCAGTTTTCTTATCTATAAATGGAGTAAAATAGTTCCTACTTCACTGGGTTATTGTGAGGATTAAAGTAGACAAGGTACATAGAGTGATTTGCCAACCTTTTAATGCTCTATCAATGCAAGTTATTATTATTGGGTTGCCTGAAAAAATGTCCACTTGAAAAATAGGTAAAGGACTGTGAAATGGAAACTTTCTCATGGAGGTTTTCCTCTGCCAAGCGGTCTTCCTTCCTACTAGGCAGCACTGCCTTCCCAGTCCTAGAACAGCACGGTACCAAGCCTGTGTTCTCCTGTGTTTAGACCACAGAGGAGGTTTTGACATTGTGGAACGCTGAAACTGAGAGTACACGGGAGAGGCATAACCCAGCCCTTGTTTTAAACCCACTTGTCATAATCTGAAGGCAAGCTCCAACTTTAATAACAAACACCCAGTGTTATGACATTTTACCTTTTCCAACTATTTATGTAAGCACAAATATTTCGTTTTAACGTTTGAAACACACGGTTAACATAAAACAGCCCACGTATTTAAACAGAGTAAGGTTTTCATTTCAGGAGGTATTGTTTAGTTGAAAAGGTTAATATTGTTCAACAAAATGAAACGTTGCTAAATTACAAAAATAAAAGTGTCTTCTCCCTTCAGCCTTTGAAAGAAATGTGATTCTGAACCCAGTGGGGACGTGCTATTTCTCTTTTAAAGAAAAATTTTAATTGATAGATTTTGTTTCGACTTATGACTACATGCACAAATGTCCAACTATACAAAGAATAGAGGAAAGTGGGGCAGTGTACAGGAGAATGAAGCTCAGCCCGGAGCTTGAGGTGCTAGGCATGAATTTTCCCTTGCACACTTAGTGTGGGAGGCTGGGGAAGTCACAGAACTGTTCTAGGCTCCAGTCCTGGCCTGTAAGATGAAGGGAATGAACTGGATGACCTCTCACTGTCCTTCCAGTTGCTGATCTACAGTCCTAGGATCTTACAAAGAAGTGTTGGTAACACCAAAAACAAGTACAAGGAATTTTTAAAAAACCCTCCAAACAAAATAAAAACTTTGAAGACAATGAAGCAAAGTAACACAAAAGATGTGATGGTGAACGATTGTACGTGTAACTACATTTCTGTTCTTTATCAGTTGTTAAAAACGTTAACAGGCGTGCCTTGGCAAGGCTTCCCACAAAGTTTCGGCTGTCGAGACAAGGCTGGAAACAACCGAAGAGAGAAGGGCAGGGTTGGGTTGGGTTGTGGTCTCTTTTTTCAAGAAGAAAAGGACTGAACATACACACACACAAAAATGGAGATCACAGAATCAATCTTTATCTGTGCCTGGGCTTGCCCTTCCCGTGATTCCAGAACAGACTAGGTTACAGCAGCTGCCTCATCAAAGAGTGGTGTAGCAAGCCATGAAGTGCAATTATAGATCCATAGAGCCCAGTTTGTGAGTGAGTTGGCCATACTAGGAGTGACTTGGGGGACAGGAGCTAAAGTCCCCATCAGTGTGAATGGTAATATCATTATAGTGAAAACCAAGTGAGTGAGGAAAAAGTACTGGAGAGGTACCCTGTGTTTTGAGTCCCCCACATGAAAGGACATTGACCTTCCAGGGAGTTTGACTTTGAATGGAACAGCCTTGGGGTCTGGCTGCCTGCTGCTTCTTTGTGGGAGAAACTATTTCCAGAGTTCCCAGCACTTGAACCTTATTTCCTTAAATACCCAGGGTTTTAGTGGAGAAGTGAACTTAGAAGTTGGTCTGTGACTTCCCGCAGGGTGTTTGTTTTTAACATATTCAATTTTTATTTTTTTTTGCTATTATGAGTATGAGTGAAAAACTGTATGCAATTACGCTGGGCTTGTATATGATTGAATTCCATCCAACTTCACTAAGGAAGAGAAGAGGGCCACATTTTGTTTTCTTTTGGTGAGTCGAAGCAGGAATCATAACAGACTAACTTGATAAATCCACACCCTGCCCCCAGACTAATGAGAAAAGTGCTACCACCCCCCAAAAAGAGGCAGAGATAGGGAAGATAGATAGCCAGCTCTATGAGAATCATAGAGAACTTGACCTTTCTTCTGAGTACTCTGTGTTGCGGGGTGGAACATGGAACCCATAGTGGGGAGCGTGGGGCCACAAGCACCTGATTCTCATCTACAAATAGTGGCAGGTATCTTGGCAGCAGAGGGAAAGAAGGGAGGGAATAAGCATTTATTAAGCACTTACTATGTTCCAGGTACTCTGCTAAGCATTTTAGAAATAGAATCTCATTTGGTGCTCACAACAGCCCTGTATGTGCTTTAATATAACAGCAGAGTGCCCCTAGTATCCATTACATTTAAAGTGAATTCTGCTGCTGCTTAATAACGTATCCATTGGTATAACTATAGGTAGTCTATGTATTTTTCTTTCGGTTATTTATTTTCTCTGCATCACTTAATAGGTCTTCCTCTGCTTTATTGTTTTCTTGATATTTGCCATTGTCTATGGTATAATGATCTTCTACCACATTCATATACTACAATTTTTTTCAGCCACATCCCAATCAAAGCGCACATAGTTTATACCTTTTCTTTTTACTATTACACAAAGTGCTGCTATGAAAATTATGAAAAATTATCCATTTCTTCCTACCAAACTTAATGGTAGGATCACTGGGTCAAAGAGAAGGGTATGAACATTTTTGTGATTGTCAATTGTATGATTCCGACTTGCTTTCCCAAAGTCAGACCAATGCATCGCTCTGTCAGCAATTAATGGGCCTATTTTTCCCACAGCCCAGTCAGCACTTCATTTTGTTTTTGTTAATGTGATGTCCACATGTAATATATTAAAGTTGTTCTAACGTGTATTTATCTAAATATTAGCAACTCGGAACACTTTTCATATGGTTAATGGTGGTTTTTATTTCTTTTTGGATAAATGCTTATTTGTATCTTTTGACTACTTATCTTTCAGGAAATGACCTTCAATCTCTTGTCTCTACAGATTTTGGATGTCCGACTTTTATCAGAAATGTTTAATCCAGCCCCCCCATCTGTCTTTTCTCCTTATTCTGGATTTATTCGCATAAACCTTTTTATTTTGTATAATTTATTTTATGTAATTAACACTAGCTAACATTTATGCAGTATGTTAAGGTTTATAAAGAATTTTACACATATTATATAATTTCGTCTATTTTTATAATTGTCTCTATATCACAGAATTTCCCCCCTCTGCATAGTGTTGACAAACATCTTCCATTCTCTTTTTCTTATTTGTTTGACGTGGGTTTGATACTTAGATTCCCGATTTATTTGGAATTCATTGTGAGGTTTGGTGTAAGTTGCTGGTCTAATTTCATTTGCTGCCAAACTGTTCTCTGCTCTGCTGCATAGTTTTTGTTGAATGATGGACTCCTTCCTGAGGCATTCGTGTTATTGGATTTACCAAACATGAGGCTGTCTTATAGCTTGCTTATTTAACCTAGGCTATGAATTTATTTTTCTCTTTTTATGTTCCATATGAAATAGTTCAAATTATCTGATTATTCATGTTTTATAGTATCAATTGAAATCTCACAATTTCCCCTTTTTACTCTTTTCATTATCATGCTTGATTTTTTTTTTTGCTTAGGCAGTTGGGGTTAAGTGACTTGTCCAAGGTCACACAGCTAGTAAGTGTCAAGTGTCTGAGGCCAGATTTGAACTCAGGTCCTTCTGATTGTTTGATATTTTAAACCTTTGGCTCAGACATATAGATTTTGTAATTGTTTTGTGCAGCTCTATAAAGAATCACCACGGCACTTTGAATGCTGGAGTATGGAAACTGGAGAGTTCTTTGGGTAGTGTTGTCATCTGTTACTTTCATCTGATCTGGATTCAGATCCTGCCTCTGATGCTTACTGCTCTATGATCTTGACCAATAATAACAATAACAACAACTAATATTTATATAACCTGCTTCAAGGTTTTCAAGGCATGTTGCCTATATCATTTCATTTGATCCTCACAATAACCCTGGGAGGTAGGTGCTATTGTTATTTCCATTTTACAGAGCAGGAAACTGAAGCAAACAGATGTGGAGTGAGTTGTCCAGGGTCACATAGTTAGGAAACGTCTGAGGCAGAATTTCCTTCTGACTCTGGATCCATGCTCTTAGCCATTACACCGATTAGCAGCTTCTTTGGACTCTGGTTTCCCAATCTCTGGGCAGCTAGGTGGCGCCATAGTGCCTAGAGTGCCAGGCCTGGAATCAGAGGACTCATCTTCCTGAGGCCTCAGACACTAACTAGATGTGTGACCCTGGGCAGGTCACTTAACCCTATTTGCCTCAGTTTCCTCATCTGTAAAATGAGCTGGAGAAGGAACTGGCAAACCACTCTAGTATCTTTGCCAAGAAAACCCTAAATAGGGTCATGAACGACTCAATAGCATAATTCCTAATTTCTAAATTGAAAGGATTGTCCGGTGATTTGTAAGCTCCCTTACAGCCCTAAATCTATGGTCCTACGATCTTAACATGACCCCCTCATGAAAAGCATCCATTCTCCTTCTCCTTCTTTTGCCTGTAAATATTTAACCACAGGCTCTATGGGGAAAATAAAGTGCCCACTGCACCTTTGAAAGTTTAATCTGCATTATTCACATTTCCCCCATCACTTTCTTAAGTCTAGACAATCCACAAAATACTAAATCAAGCCCTGATTTGTAGCAGTTGCCAGTTTCCAAGGCGTGAATGTTCACAGTGAAAATTTCACAACCAGCTCTCCTGAGCAGCAGGTAGGAGCTAGCCTCAGCCGCTGCCTGCCCCACAAAAGATCAGCCTCCCATCAGCTCTGTGGAAGTCACAGGGACTCTGTGGCCAAGGAGAGTCCCAGGGGCAGGGGTTAGGAGAGAAGCAGCTGAAAAGACTTTGTTTCTACTGCGATGATCATTGTTAGAAGTGAGTGAACATCCCTGAAAATCTTGGGCTTTGTCATTAACCAGCCTTGAGACTTGGGGAAGGCATTCAGAAACTGGAAGTGGAATTCAAAAAGTTCTTCCTTGTTCTTCCCGTAGACTCCCATAAGATGTTGTAGGAAGAAGACACCTTAGAATTAATTTGACAGATCATAACTGGTAGGTTGACCACTATTTAGAATGCTGGCCTTAGAATTGGAAGACTAGAGTTTGAATCCTTCCTCAGACACTTACCAGCTAGGTGATGTTGGCAAATCACTTACATTCCCTCCTCCTCAGTTTTCTCATCTGTCAAATGGGAGAACAATAGTACTTACCTCAGAAAGTCATCGTGATGGTCAAATGGGATAACAGAATCACAGATTTACAAGTGGAAGGGACTTCAGAGGTTATTTCTTCCAACCCTCTAATTTTACAGTTGAGGAAACTGAGGACTGAGGGTGACTGACTTATCCAAGGTCATAATGGTAGTAAGCTGCATAGTCTAGACTTGAACTCAAGTCCGGTGACTCTAAGTTCAGGGCTCTTATGGCTGTGCCATCCCATTTCCTCACCATTAAATGACCTCTAAGGTCCCTTCTAACTCTACATCTATGATACTGTAATAGAGACTGACACATTTGTAGGGCCCTTTACCCCATGGAAAGGGCTTGGAAGCCTGCTAGCTCCACATGGCCCCATGGCCTTACATGGGAGAAGGCCCAAAACTTCTCCCCTTTACAATTCTGGCTCTCATTGGATGATGTGAATGAAGAAGCCAAATGATCTACCAAGACTCAGCAGCTAATCAGAATAGCCGAGACTCCGGCAGCTAGCCTTTTGTGGAAGCCTCTGGAGACAATCAAAGAGCCTTCTCTTCACTGTGTAACTAGCCAACTTGAAGCAGTTATAGAATGTCTATGTACGCTCCCAAGTCTCTTCAAAACGCTTCCGCTATATGTCATCACAACTATCCTGGAAGTATGTTCCCTGTCATCTTCCACAGGGCAAGATGCCATTGGAAGGGTTCTGTGCACATGTAAGTCTCTGCCCCAATCTAACGATGCTAGGCTCAGCAGCTCTTTCTTTACACCAGGGCTCCCTATAGCTTCTCTCGCATGCCAAGAAACCCTCCCCTCTCTCTTAGAGGTCCATTGGGGAACTTCCCCTGTTTGTTTGGGAGAGCTTGTTCAATAGCAAAGCCTCCTCAAAATGGAGATCCTGGGTCTGAGATTTCAGGAAAGTGTACCCCGCATCATTTTCAAGAAGGCAATTTCCATATTTAAACCAGCTTAGGCTGTTGAAACACAGACATAAATTGGTGAAAAAAGTGATGCCCCTTGACATGCCAAAAAGATAGTGTGTGGGAAGCCAAGGGCTTAGCAGCATTGACTCTCCCTCTCACGCTGAGGCTGTGATTGAATTTTAACAAGAAGCGGGGTTTGTGGTTTTGGAAAGATGAAATTTCTATTGTCTTTTGGTAATTTTCAAAATGCTTTCAGCCATTTAAATGAGTGTCATGTTATTCTTTCTTGGTCTTCAAAACAAAGTAGCAAGCTTTTGTGGTCATAACAAGAAGCAAGAGAGAGAGAGAGACAGAGGGAGGGAGAGAGGGAGGGAAGTAGAGAGAGAGACAGACAGAGAGACAGAGAGAGAGACAGAAACAGAGACAGAGAGACAGAAAGATAAAGGGAGAAGGGGAGAGAGAGAGAGAGAAGAGAGAGAGAGAGAGAGAGAAGAGAGAGAGAAGAGAGAGAGAGAGAGAGAGAGAGAGAGAGAGAAAGGCTGGAAAACTCAGAGGAAGCTCTTTGGAAGTCCCTCTTAACTAAGACCCAGGGCTTTGGGACCTAAACTGATGTAACAGTGGAGAGAATGCTGCCTTTGGGTCAGAGGGCCTAGGTTAGATTCCCAGTTTTGACCCTTCCCAACTACATGACCTTGGGCAAGTTGCTTAAACTCCCTGAGCCTCAGTTTCATCATCTGTAAAAAGAAGGAGTCAGACTAGTTGGTCTCTGAGATTCGTCCCACATCTAGGTCTATGATACTCTGGTCTGGCTGAATCTTCTCAGAACCTCCAAAGTGACAAGGAACACCTCAGAGCCCTTAGACAGTAAGTACACCTTTTCTTCAGGGGTCTCCTCAAACACCTGGCTCCCTTAAGTGCCCCCTTCCACTTCAGTGTCTCTTCCTGGTGATGTGCTATACCTGGGCAGTGACTCATCACAGACTTTTATGACCTTTTCTTTTCTCCTATCAATTTTTAAAAAATCTCCCATCCGTCTGTTCAGTTAGATCAAAATCCAATCTCAGAGCACCTACTATGTGCAAGTCATTTTAGAGATAGAACTAGGCTGTGAGCTAGCTTTTCTATTAACAGTTTGATGCTGAAAAGGCAGCTAGGTTAGGTTGCAAAGTGGATAGAATCCTGGGCCTGGAGTCAGGGAGACCTGAATTCAAATGTAGCCTCAGTCACTTATTAGCTGCATGATCCTGGGCAAGTCACTTGACCTTATTTATTTCAGTTCTCTCATGCGTAAAATGAGGTGGAGAGGGAAATGGCAAACCACTCTAGTATCTTTGCCAAGAAAACCCCAAATGGGGTCATGGAGGGTTGGACGCGAATGAAATGACTGAACAAAATCTCACAGAGTTATTGGAAGGAGGGAACTTTGTTAGTCATCAAGAGCTGTGGGAACATGGGATCATTGCTTTAGGACAGGAAAGGATCTTAGGGGTCATTTAGTCTAATGCCCTCATTTTAGAGTTGAGGCAAAGGAGACCCAAGGAGGTTAAGTAATTTGGTGAGTGATTACTATTTAACTAAAGGACTTAAATAATGGTGAGTCTCCTGGGGGCCAATATCTATAAAAGCTCCCAAGAAAGAGGGCAATAAATAAAGAATGGGACAAAGTAGGAGAGGTATCATTGGAGTATGATGGAGAAGAGACATCTTTGACCAGGCCTTGTTAGATAAGATTTAAATAAAGAATATAATGAAGGGAAAGCATATTGCTGGGGTGACTTTGGGAATATCATGTGATCTTTCTGGGCCTCAGTTTCCTTATCTTTAAAATGAGTTGGGCTAGAAGGCCGCTATGATACCTTCTGGCTCTCAATCTACCTGGGCTGTTCCGGCCAATCTTTGTCTGGGGGAATCTCTGAAAGTCTAACATAAAAGGGTCATCTCCAGCCCCCCACCCCCAGCACTTTCCCTTGGTGGTCCTCCTTCCTGTTTGAAGAGGATCAATGACATCACAGGGTGGTCTTGACTGGCGTGTGAATTGGATTTAAGTGAGGCAGGGCTGCATAAAGTCATCAGCCTCACTCTCTCTTCCGGAGTCATTGAAGTCCAGTGACAAGACAAAAGGTAAGGAACTCACCTGCCTGGGGCAGACATCCCTCTGACTCACCAGTAGTTTGTGTCCCATCGGTTACGTCAACGTGGTTTAGCCCATCTGCTGAGACAGTTTTACCTGGGCGTAGCGACTGCATAGGCTATAGCTTCTTGGAGCCGCAGCTGAGTACTTTCCCTAAAAACCAGAGAAAACACCACTTTTCTTTCCCCCTCCCCAAGTCTTTCCTCTTCTCCATTTAAGACACCAATATCTCAAATTAAGACTTTAAAGAATAACTTGTTTATTATTAACTAACCTTGCCCCCTAATCTCCCCACAACACAACGGCAAAAGTAGAGTTGGAAATAAAACAACCCAGATTACTGAAGAAGCTGTGGAGGCCCGGATTCCCCAGGATGCCTCTAGACTGTCCCTGAGTGTGGGAGAATTTGTTCAGTGGGAAGATGTGAATGCATGCCGCTTACTAGGGACAAAAGACCGGGAAGACAAGCTGTTCTCAATGAATGAAGCTCAAAATGGGTTAGAAAAAAGGGGAAACTGACCCTGCCAATGAAAAGCAGAAGCCATCTTTTATCTTTATTCCCTTAATGGGAGGCAGTCCTCTAAGGAGAGGTTCTCATAGTACATGACCCCTCACCACCCTGGTTAGCCTGGGAGAAAAGGCCTCTTGTGGCAGCTAGCATCTGCTGGCTCATTGATTTCCTTTTATCTCAGCACTGAGGTTGGCACATAGATTAAGTTTGTGGGGCTGCTGCCAGATACTTGGAATCTAATATTTGCGAGATGGCATCTGAAAAATGTCAGCTTAGATCAAAATTGCCTTCCTTTGTGAGCAGCTGGAAAGCTTCCTTTCCACCGCCCCAAAACATGCTCAAGGGCAGAGAAATGACCCTCTTTTCAAAATCATGCTAAGCCAAGCTCTGATTCGCACTGGAGATTTACATCAGAGGAATCTTTTACCACTTGGGTTTGAAAATTTAAAACCAAGATCACACAATAACAGGGCTTCATTCTTACCTCACTCTCTCACATTTTCTGTTTTCTTTTCTTTTCAATTAACATGCATTTATTTTGTCTTCCTCCCATCCTTTTTCCCATTAAAAAAAGAGGAAACCCTTGTAGCAAATGTGCATCACTGAGCAAAACAAATTGCCATGTTGTCCATGACCAAAAATGTCTCTCATTCCTCCTTTTAAATTCATCACCTCTCTTTCAGGAAATGGGGAGCTTATTTCATCATCAATCTTTTGGAATCATGGTTGATCATTGTGTTCATCAGAGATCTTTATTCTTTCAAATTGTTTGTCAACTCTTTTTTATCCATTCATATTTGCAAGAAATTTGTGTTAAAAAAACAAGCTCAAATATTTAAAAAAAATAACCAACCAATGTATGGTCAACTAGTTAAGTAGGTGGGATTGGTAGATGAGAGGAGGAAGTGGTGGGGGAGATAATGGCAGCTAGGGATACCTTAGCAATGCAGTTCAGGTAAATCTGAATCAGGATCTGAATCAGGATCAGAGATTTAGAGCTGGGAGGGGCTTTAGAAGTCACTTCTCCTTTCCCCCAGCTATTAGATGGAAATTTGGGAGTATGATTAGGGCTTCTATCTACTGAGAGTTGTTGTGAGACTGCTAGGTAACGTAGCGTAGTGGATAGAGTGCTGGATCTGAAATCAAGAAGACCTGAGTTCAAATCCTGCCTGAGACACTTATTGACTGTGTGATCCTGGTAATTCTCTGTGTTGGATTTCTCATGTATACAATAGGGGATTGATAGAGATAATTGTGTAAGGAACTTCGTAAGACTTAAAATGCTTTGTAAGAATTTGCTATTATTCCTGAGGGAGCATAGTGGATAGAATGCTGGACTTGGCATCAGAGTAGGAAGATCTGCGTTCAAATTCTGCCTTACTAACAGTATGATCATGGGTAAGCCATTTATTTAACTTTGCTGATTCTTATTCTCCTCACCTGTAAAATGGGAACAATAATACCTACAGCATTTGCTTCACAGGGTTGTCGTGAGGCTCAGATGGGATAATATATGTGTTATCTATGTTACCAGGGAGATGCTGCTCCAGAATATAACAGCAAGCAGTATTTAGAACTAGGATATCTGGGACTAATTTTTGGAAATTTCTGGAAGAAAGGCCTCTGATAAAGAGGTACCTACTATTTCCTGGGGCAGCTCTTCCCACCGTGGCACAGCTATAATTATTAGGACTTTTTCTTTCTGTTGGCTTTATCATACATTCAAAGGTTATAAGAAACCATTTTATGGGACGCTTGGTAATTATTTGCTGCAGAGGATGAAAAGGTAGATAAATTCTGTGAAAAATTTCTAAGACTCTTCATATTAAATCAACATTTATTTATTTTAAATTTATTGGTATTGTTTTGGTAGTTCTTGCCTCTTTTAAAATGTTTTATTAATGACTTTTGTTCTTATATCATAGCTGTTGTTTGATAAAGCACCCCTCACTTGCCAAACGAGCCCCTTTAATACTTGGTGACTTCAATGCAAAAATAGTCATGGGTGAGGAAGGTAAAAATAAATAGAAAATATGGTTCAGAATCAAGAAACAAAAAAGAAGCTAGGCTTATAGACTAGAGGTCTCATGCCCCCATGGCATTAATATTTTATTCTAAAAGAGAGGTAAGAGGTGCTAAATATGGTGAGTTCTGAATAACCACACAAAAATAGAATTGATTATATCTTTACAGATAGGAAATGGCTCATTACCAGTATGAGTCATTCATGAATTAACTGTCTGTGTATAGTCAGATCACTGACTTGTTAGAGCAAAGAGTAAAGTGAAAGAACAGAAATGAGAATAAGATATATCATGCAATTAAAATAGTTCCAAACATCCCTAAGAAAACTTCAGGCACCAAAACTTGGGAAATGTATAAAGGAACAGACATTGACATAGACTATCACCATTTCCAATGGAAGTTTAACTGCTGTAAATTAAAGGCAACAATGAGGAGGTCCAAGAAGCCTGGAAACTGCCTCAGAATATACTTGATTTCCTTACCAAGAGGTCAGAAGGGCTGGCCAGAGTCAGCACTATTTAAGAACATGAACTTGTTTACAAAATCTTAAGGAGGAAGATCAAGAAAGATCATGAATAGGATTGCAAGAAGCAGTGGAGGAAAAATGAGATGCATAGGGCAGAAAGGCACGAATGGGCTAAGTTCTGCTTTCTTAGAGGGAGTATCTCTTTAGTGATGAGTTCACAGAGCCAGTGAAGTACATTCCAGTCTTTGCTCTACAATAATCTAGTTAGATAACTCTGGAAAAGTCATTCATTAGATCATAGGATTCCAAGTTCAAAGGGACCTCAGAGGTCATCTTATCCAGTGGTTCTTAACCTAGAGTCTATGAAATTGTTTTTTAAAAATATTTTCAATAACTGTATTTCAGTAGTTTGTTTCTCTTATAATCCTGTGATATTTTCTTTTATGCGTTTAAAAATATCATTCTGAGATAAGGTCTGTAGGCTCCACTAGATTGCTGAAAGGGTCCATGACACACAAAAAAGATAAGACCTCCTGATGGAGTCTAACCATCCCTTCTAGACCTGCTCCTCCTCCCCAATGTAGGATGAGAAAAATGAGATCTATAGTGGTTAACTAACTTGCCGGAGGGGCAGCTAGGTGGTACAGTGGATGGAGTGCTGGGTCTAGAGTCAGGAAGACTCCTCTTTCTGAGTTCAAATCCAGCCCCAGACATTTACTGGATGTGTAATCCTGGGCAAGTCACTTAACTCTGTTTGCCTCAGTTTCTTCATCTGTAAAATGAGCTGGAGAAAGAAATGGTAAACCACTCTAGTGTCTTTGCCAAGAAAATCCCAAATGGGTTCATGAAGAGTTGGACATGACTGAAATGACTAAACAGTAACAACAAACTTGCCAATGGTCACAAGGCAGTAAGGAACAGAACTAAGATACCAATGCCAAATCTGACGCCAAATCCATAGACGCCAAATAAGTCTAAAGAAGAGAAAACCAAGAAACAGAGATTAAATGACTTGCCCATGGTTATGTAGCTAAATCTCTTTAGAACTTGAAGCCAGAATTTCTAAGACGAAAGTTTGAAGGGACTTCAAAAAGCATCTGCTTTAACCTAGACTTAAAACAGGAATTCCCTCTACAATATCTCCAGTTTTCTCCTGAAGACCTCCAGCAAAGAGGAACCCACTACTTTCTGAGGCAGCCCCTTTCTACACTGGTCCAGCTGTAATTATTAGGAAGTTTTTCTTTCTCAGAAACTGACACATACAAAATATTAAACAAGACTGCCCATTTCCCCCAAGTACAGAATTTGGATCATTGTACTCTCAAAGAGGAAAATTCAGGGAAAGGGAAGAAGAGATGGGATTACTTGCTCACTAGTCAAGTGTAGAGCTTTCATTTTGTGTGAAAGGGTGTCTGAGATGAGAGGAATATTTAAATGCATGTAGAGCCCTGCCTCCCTCCACCTCACTCCAAATAGATTCCCAGAAAGCTACCCCAGGTTCAAGGTATTCCATGAGGCAGCATCCACTCAGAACTATAACTCATGTGATCCTACCTAGGCCTTTACTTTTACTCAGATGACCAAAGATTAATTATTAGTATCAAGCAAAATAATTTAACAAAATAGCATTGAAAATTTGGTTACAAGAAGATTTTCCCACAAGGACAAATGTATATTCTTCTACAAATGTAGATGTGACGCGTGGCACCTTCTATGTTTGTAGAGCTGATAACATATTCCAGGGATGTCATTGTGCTTTTCTCTGATGCTCCATTTTGTGAGGTCATGTTTCTGGGGGCACTAAGCCTCTGCTCTCTTTTGTGCATCACATTGTTTCTTCTACACATCACTGTGGTATTTGATGAGCACTATCAACTGATATTCAGCTGTTTAACCTCTTCTAGTCATTGTTATCTGCTGGGATACTGTAGGTGGTAAACATCCCCTTGAAGATAGCCCAAGGCTCAGCAGAAAGCATGGAACCCATTAAAAGCCAATGGAAGCCCTTCATCTAAGGTTAAGTATGTTCTTTTGACTCCTGAATGCTGTTCTCCTCTGAAGTCCCTAATCCCAGCCAACTTTCTGACTTAGAGTTAGAACAGTGCTTTTCCCTTTTGTCAAGTTGCTGATTACATGCATCCCCTCGAATCACTGTGAGAACTCCAATCACGAGAATGACAAAGGATCTGTATAGAGTCCCATCACGTTCTGGCTGGCAGGCAACTCAAGAATGAAAATATCGGTGAATCTCTAAGGCTTGGCTATTGGCCTGTACCTGAAATCCTTGAATCTGTACCTTTATTATGAAGACCCTCCAGCAACAAAACCAGTGGCCTTTATTTAGCTTTCTTACCAGCACCAATCTAATTGGTCGCCTTGCATACAATTTTGCATATAGATAATTCACCACAATACAAACAGACCTTCCACTATCATCTCTCTTTCTCTGCCAACATCTCCTGGCTTTGTCTTAGCACTTATCTAGCCTATTAAGACTATATGGTTTTGCAGGAGACTCAGCAATCAATTTTTGAAGAAAATAATTCAATTCAATTTAATTACTATCACGAAAAGACAAGAAAAGAAACAGTCCCTACTCTCAAGGGGCATGCATGCATTTTACTGGATGAGACATAGTTGATAGTGGAAGACCTAGGTTCAAATCCCATTTCAGATGCTCACTGTGCAACCCCAGTCCAACCACTTCATCCCCTTTGGTCTCTTTTTTCCCCTCTGTAAAATGGGGGTCATAATAGCTGTGAGGATGAAAGGAGCTAACATACGGAAAATTTGCAGTGTGCTATAGAACTGTTGGCTGTTATGATTTGCTGCTGTGCATCACAGGGTCACCGTGAGGATGAGATGGGCTAACGTATGGAAAACTTGCAGAGTGCTAAGGATCTGTTGGCCATTATGATTTGTTGGGGGTAGGAGGAAAGGGACTTCCTTTTCTTAAGGACACTACCAGCTTCATTTATGAGTAAATTCACTCCCTGTGAGAGGATCCACAGCAACTTTGTGAGCTGCTCACACTTTCATTTTGCCCCTGATAAGGCGCTCATGCAACAAGCCAGGACCCAATGTGCCCATGTTTCTAAAACAGATAGTTTCTCATTTTTCACCTAAACCTCGGATTAAAAAAAAGCCCACACAGGTAGGGCCATGTGGCAGCAGCATCCCTACTTATCTACTATCCTCCTGATGTCCTCCTGATTCAGTGTTTGAAACAAGCAAAGGAAGCTCCTTCCATTGGCAATAGGAGGCCAGTAGTGGTGAGGGAAGAGGTGTGTACATTTGGTTTTCCAATCTACGGCTCCCCTGTGGAGCTAACATATGGGTTTTGACCTTCCATATGCTCTTAATGCATGCCACACATAGATCAGCGCTCCAACAGGTTGGAAGCAACAGTTCCAGGTGGTGGTTTTTTCCACTCCCTCTGAAGCCTGCTGGCTCAGAGAATATGTGACCACTAGAAATAGACAAAACAACCTGAATCTAAAATGATCAGCCTTCTTAGTGGATTTGGAGAGCGCCGCTGCCCAGGAGGAAGGTACCAGCTGAGCACTTCTGGATAACGAAGAGACGCAGCTGTGGCTGAGGTCATGGAAGGCAGGCAGGATCCCCGGGGAGACATTGTTAAGGATAACCAAGCCCTGTGATTTTTTTTAAAAAAATTCATCCTCAAGTAAGTATCAGAGAAATGAGCGGGTTGAAGTCAGTAGACTCTGAGATTCTTTCTAACTCTGAATCTATGATCCTAAGATCAACCAGAGAGCTGTAAGAGAAAGACGACCAAGAAGAGTTAGTTAAGAATTCACTCCACTTTTAAGTGTGCTTACCTCAGTTTTCTTTCACAGAAAAATGCACCAGCACCAGTGAAATCCTTCTCAACAAGCCCGTGTAATAGTGAAAGTAATTCAGCTGAACTGTTTTAGGAAGATTGCTTCCAGATGTTTCTGGTGGCAATATTGTTAATTGGATGGCTTTAATTTGATGAGAGGCAGAATTTTGTCGCCGAGAGAAAATGGGGGCCAGGCACTTAGTGGAATGAAGAACTGAAATAGAAATGTTCCTAACTGGGCTTGGGACCACAACCAGGCTGGGAGGGGGACAGATTTTCCTTGTGAAATCGTGTGTCGGTCTGAGCACATGGATATCCATGTGTGGCTACATGCATGTGCAGAGGTGTATTCGTTTTGGTTCGATTCATCAAGCAGTCTTTACATACCTGCTGTGTGCTGACTACTGTGCTAGGTTATGGAGATACAAAGACAAGAGTGAAAACAGTCTGCACACCCAAAGAATGTGCATTCTTTTTGGGCAGGGGGAGGGGAACAACATGTAGATGCACAAAATACATGCCCCAAACCATCTGAACCTGAAAACATACTTACCTGAAAGCAAAGCAATTTTGGGGAAAGGGCTTGTAATTTGAGGGAGCAGGAGAGACCCCTTGAAGGAGGTGGCTGTTGAGTTAAGCCTTGAATGGAGCTAGGCATTGGAGAAGGGAGAAACAAGGGGGAGCGCATTCTAGGCTTGGAGATGGAGTGCTATGTATAGGGGGTGTTGGCTGGATTGTAGCAGGGAGTCATGGGCTGGAAGTCTGGAAAGCTTGGTTGGATCCAGATTATGAAGGGTGTTGAAGGTCAAACATGGGAGTGTGTATTCTATCCTGGAAGCGATAGGAAGCTACTGAAGGTTTTTGAGTAGTGGAGTGAATGTTCATATATATACATATATACACACATATACATACACACATATATATCCAGAGGATACAAGTGTGCATGTGCACACACACATATATAGGAACATGCATACTAATATACAAACATGTACATTTTATATAAAATAGGTATCTAAAACAGGCATACTACAATGTAAAATATACATGTATGCGTATTTGTGCTATGACAATATTTATGCACATACATGTTCATAAGTCTATGGGCACATATAAGTACATGTGTACATGCATGTCAATATGCCAGTGAGAATTTATTGATTTATTAAATGCTTATTATGTGCCAGGCATTATGCTAAGCACTGAGGATACAAAGAAAGGCAAAAACATTTCCTGCCTTTAAGTAGCTCACAATCTGATGGGAGAGACAACATTAAAGTAACTGTGTATCTATCTATCTATCTATCATCTATCTATCTATCTATTGATCGATCGATCGATCGATCTATCCATCCATCTCTCTGTTTCTCTATCTTTCCATTTATCTTTCCATCCATCTATTCATCTATCATCTATCTATCTATCCATCTATCTGTCTCTTTGTCTATCTTTTCATTTATCTTTTCATCTATCCATTGATTCATTTACCTGTCTATCTATCCATCATCTATCTCTCTATCTATCCATCCATCTATTCATTTATCTGTCTGTATATCTATCTATCCATCATCTATCTGTCTCTCCATCTATCTGTCTGTCTGTCTGTCTGTCTGTCTGTGTGTCTCTGGCTTCCTGAAATAGCTAGGATTTGAATTGAGATTCAAAGGAAGCCAGGAGGCAGAGAGGAGGAAGGAGATCATTCCAGCATGGGGAGAGAGCCAGTCAGAATGGATGGAGTCAGAAGCTGGATTGTTTTGTGGGAGGACAAGCCAGGAGGCCTGTGTTACTGAATCACAGAGTATGTGGAGGGGTGTGAAATGCAACATATGATAAGACTGGAAGGGCACAGGTGGTGGCCAGGTTCTGAAGGGCTTCCCATGGCAAACTGAGGATTTGACACTGGATCCTGGAGGCAATGGGGGCCCACTAGCATTCATTAAATAGGAGGGCGACATGGTCAAATCTGCGTTTCAGAAGATTCATTCGGCACTGGAATAGTTGATGGACTGGAGTGCAGAGGGACTTGAGACAGGGAGACTGACCAGAAGGCTATTGCAATAGTCCAGGTGTGAGGTGATGAGGGCCTGCAGCCAGGTGGGGACAGTGTCAGAGGAGAAATGTGCATACAGAACAGATGTTGCAAAGCAAAAGTCAGGACTTGACAACAGATTGTAGATGGGGGCATGAGAAAGAATGAGAAGTCCCAGAGAACACCTTGATTGTGAGCCTGAATGACTGGGAGAGTAGTGGGTACCCTGTACAACCTGGGCCCCAGAGCCCCACCTTCTATCCTTACCCAGACCAGGTTCAATCTCAGGACACTGTCTTAAGTCACTGACTTTTGCTCATGTCCCATCACCCAGGGCTTCCTTTGGTAACAAAGATAACTCCTTCCCTAGTTGATTTGAACCTTTTAAATAGCTTTTGAAAGCAAGAGGGCAAAATTCAGATGTACTCCTCCACATTATGGCTCAGTCCCTTGCTGCTCCTCAAGGTGGGAGGTGAAACATATGCTCTTCTTTCCCCAGAAGTCTAGGCTCAGGAACTTTCATCCCTTCTCAGAAGGCTAGATCTAGGACCACTTCTCTACTGATCCCAGCTGGTATGTGGTTCCTTTCTCTTCTGGGAACGTGCTTTCCCTTCCATATTCATTAGAAATTGCTCTGCTGGTTTCTCTCTCCATGAATCATTTCCTTTGGCTTAGGGGGAAATAATTCAGAGATAAAAAGGACAGCTATGCCCCGAAAGACTGTTAAAAAAAGAAGACTCACAGGGGCAGAAGGTAGGCTGGAGCTAACTTGAATCAAACCAGCTTGTGAGACTGGTAACTTTCAATTGCTAAATATTATTGTTAGATATTCAGTGTGAACATTTACACCTTGGAAACCAGCAAACTACAAATCAGGGCCTGATTTACTGTTCTGCTGATGATCTAGACTTCAGATAGTGATGGAGACAATATTCATAATACAGATTATGCTTACAAGTTGGGTATATATTTTCAAAGAGCTGATTGTTAAATATTTACTAGTGCATCACTGATTCTAGGGGACAGATATATCCAGTAAAAGTGAAAGGCATCAACAAAACTTAAATATAAGAAAATAAAAATGTGAGGTCCTACATTTCTAGTTCAAACTTGGTATGCTTAGAGAAAATAGCAGCATGATTAGACTGTTCCTTTCCTCTTAACCTTAGTAATCAACCAAATGATGTCACAAATTGTAAGATGCAGGTCCTATGTTGAAAGGTGTCCTCCTATGTAATGATCAGGGGAGGTCTAATTATTGCCACTTCTTATGAATATAAGCAATGTACTATGAATATTTCCTGCTAACTTTCAAATAGTAATCTTGTAGAAAAGAATGGCTGTCACCACCCATTCTTCAAATCATAATAGAACAAAGGGGACAGGTTCCCTAGACAAATGCATGTCCTGGTCTCACTGAGAATCAAAGAATTTCAGAGCTGGAAATGCCCCAAGTAACAGAGAGAACATGGAGCCAATGTCTTCATTTTACAGATGGAGACACTGAGCCCCAGAAAAATGAAGTCTTTGTGTCCTTGAAGAACTATACTGGTTCTACATGTTTCCAAAGAGGGAGGGAGTGTGGTGTAATGGATAGTGTGTCCAGCTTGAAGCCAGGAAGATCTCAGTTCAAATCCCAGTTTTGACACTTAATAGGTATGTGACCATGGGCAAGCAATTTACTTGCTCTGAATCTGTTTCCTCATTTGTAAAGTAAGGGGGTTGAAATGGATACATGACTTAGATATGTCTGACTCCATCCTCAAGAAATTAGAAGAGCAAGGGAAGAGATACCTTTCACTGCTATGGAGAAGGAAAGAGTTCGTGGCCAAGCAAGGAACAGAGAGGATCTCTGCAGATAAAATGGCCACTTTTTGATTGTATAAAATTAACAAGTTTTTGTACTAACGGCCAATGCAGTTAAAATTAGGAGGGAAACAGTTAACTGGGGGAGATTGTTGCAAAAAGTTTCTCTGAAAAAGGTCTCATACCTAAACTGTATAAGGAATGGATTGAAATATAGAAGAACAGGAGCTATTTCCCCAAAAATAGCCATGTAGCTACTGATCCAGAATGTCTCCATTGCTGTGTTTTCAGAAATAGTCCAGACACCAGTTAGCCTGTGATACTCTAGGTGTGGTTGCTGTCTTTATACTGGAGAATGGACTGATTTATGTGTTAGATTTCTTCTTAGTCTTCTGAGTCTGTGAAGCAAATGACTAATAGCACATGAACTCTGGTCTGACCACCATCTTCAACTCAACAATACTCAATTTCTAATTTAATATGGAGACTATTTAATTTCATGTACTTTTAATGTTAATAGTAATGCTATAGTACAAGAATCCAATCATTGTATAATCACATCTTGCTTTTCTCAAAGCCAGTTTAACATTTTTGTCAATGACATGGCTGAAGGCATGCTAATAAGATTTGCAGAGGGCAGTAAGCTGGAAGGACTAATGAACACATTTGGAGGATGCAGTAGGCAAGAAGGATAGGCTGAATCTAATAAGATGAAATTTACTGAGGAAAAAATGTGAAGTTCTATACTTGGACAGAAAATAATCAACTTCACAAATATATGAAGAGGCTGAAGAGAGGGCTGATTAGAAAACAGTTCATTTGAAAAAGCCCTGGGATTCTTAGTGAAATGCAGGCTTGATATGTTGACAGAGTGCTCTGACAATAAAAAAAAAAGAGACTGAAAGTTTAAGAATGATACCAATGTGAATATGGGTGACTGGGAGAAGGGTGAGGCCTTTGAAGTGAATGATGGACTAAATGAATGCCCTCTGTCTTTCAGCTCTAGACATTTTCTCTGACTCACCTTCATGCCTGGAATGCTTTCCCTCCTCTGCTCTGAATATTGACCTTTCTGGCTTCTTTTAAGTCACAATTGAAATCCTACAGGAAGCCTTTCTTAGCCCTTCTTAATTCCAATGTTTCCCCTCTTTTGATTATTTTCTATTTAATCTGTATATAGCTTACTTTGTATATATTTGTTTGCATGGGGTATATGAGTGTTCAAGGACTAGCACCTTTGGTTTGAGGGCTTACTGAGCCCTTTTCAGGGCTGCTCATCCACTTTTTATGTCCATGTGACACTCTACTCTCACCTGTGGCTCCAAGAAGCTGTGGCATGTACAATGACCACACCTTGGTAAAGCCATTTTGGCAGATGGGCTAAACCCGATTGAGGTCAACTGATGGGACACACACCCATTGGTGAGTTAGGGGAGTATTTACCCCAAGTATATGAAGACTTCCTCTGAGGAATGGGCAGATGAGAACAATTTGTCCCAGTGATCACAAAGGTGGCTGAAGCAGGGGCTGTGGAGCAATTAGAGCTTGGTCATTCATTGATGACTCCAATGTCATCTGCTGCATGCTGGATCATTGGCAGTCATCCTGACTTTTGTCTTGCCCCTGGACTTTGATGACTCTGGAAGAGAGAGTGAGGCTGATGACTTTGTCCAGCTCTGCCTCACATAAATCCAATTCACACACACACACACACACAAACACATACATACATATACACACACGTCAAGACATCACCCAGTGATGTCATTGGTCCTCTTTGGAAATGAAGGACACACAACAATATCACCATTAGATTAAAAGCTAATTGAAGGTAGAGCCTTTCTTTTGCCTCTTTTTGTGTCCCCAGTACTTAGCACAGTGCCTGGAACTTAATAAATATTTATTAAATGAATGACTGAAAACATTTATTAAGTCCTTATAATGTGTCAAATCTTATGCTGAGTCCTGGGAATACAAATACAAAAGAGACAGTTCCTTCTTTAGAGAACTTTGTATTCTAATGGGGGAGACACATCTAAAGGAGTGGTAACCAGGGAGGAGCATTTTGCTTTGGAAAGTTACAGATTGGAGCCATAGGAGCATAGATTGACACACTCCTTCCCAGAAGCAACGGCACAGTTGATTTGATCTTGGTTCCAGAAATGGAAAAGTGGAGACAGAGGAGCAGAAGCTGTATCTACAGAAGCATGGTGGCTATCGAGAGGATGGTAGAGGGGTGAAGTTAGACATGGATGGGGTCATGCACAAGTACTGTGAATAACTGAGGCAACAACCAATCAGGACATGGGGCCCTAGAGTGGGAGTTTCCTGTGTTAAAAGAATTAAGTCCTCTGGGGCATGGTTCCTAGTCCGGACAGCATGGCAACTGGAAGGAAGATGGCCAGGGAATAAAAAAAGTTAATGGGATCTTTCAATCAATTGTTTTTCAGTCATGCCCAACTCTTCATGACCTTATTCGAAGTTTTCTTGGGAAAGATAATGAAATGGTTTGCAATTTTCTTCTCCAGCTTATTTTATAGATGAGGAAACTGAGGCAAACAGGGTGAAGTGACTTGCTCAGGATCACACAGATCTGAGGTTGGATTTGAACTCAAGTCTTCCTGACTCCAGGCTCAGCACTCTATCCACTGTGCCACCTAGGTGCCCGATGGAATCTTATACTGTATTAATAGAAGCATGATATTTGGAATGAGAGAGATGTTAGTTCTTTTACACTTTACCCATATTGGACAGCCACAGTTTTGGAAGTTTTATTTTCGGAAGGACATTGACAAACTTGAACACATCCAGAAGAATCAGTCAGTATTTATTAAATACTTAATATGTGCTAGGAACTGTGCTAAATGATTGTGACTCTAAGAGAGGCAAAAACAGTCTTTGCTCTTAAGAAGCATGCATGCATATTTCAAAATAAGCTTTTTTAAAAAATTAAATTATATTTTTTCAATTAACAAAATAGATTTTCTTTCCCTCTCACCCACCTGCTGGAAAGGGAGTTTATCCTTGTTAAATCTCTTACAATTGTTTGCCCATGTTTACCTTTTTATGTTCCTCTTGACTAATGTTATTATATTTCAAAGTTTCTACACTGCTCATGAATGTTGGCATGTCCTCTATTTAATTAAAAGTCCATTACCCCTCTCCCCATCCCGCCCCAACTCGATCATGTTCACTTTTGCTGTGTAAGTTATTCTTGGTTGTAAATCTATATCTTTCGCTTTCTGGAATACCATTTTCCAAGTTCTTTGCTTGCTGTAGTAGTAGCTGCTAAATCTTGTGTAATCCTGATTGTAGATCCTGAGTACTTGAATTCTTTCTTTCTGGTTGCTTGTGGTATTTTTTATTTGACCTGGAAGTTCTGGATTTTTGCTATAATGTTCTTGGGAGTTTTTCTTCCCTCCCTCCCTCCCTTCCTTCCTTCCTTCCTTCCTCCCTCCCTCCCTTCCTTCCTTCCTTCCTTCCTTCCTTCCTTCCTTCCTTCCTTCCTTCCTTCCTTCCTTCCTTCCTTCCTTCCTTCCTTCCTTCTTTCTTTCTTTCTTTCTTTCTTTCTTTCTTTCTTTCTTTCTTTCTTTCTTTCTTAGCTTTGAAATAGTCCAGTGCTTGCCCTGAAAGTTTCTAAATTGGGTTTGGATCTAAGTGACACACTTTTGAGCTTTCCTTATTTGGAGTTCCAGTAGAATGCTGCAGGACCCACTCAGCCATTATCAGCCATCCAGAAATCTCTGCCAGTTCAGAAGGACAGAATTCCAAACTCTACTCTGGTCTGAGATTCTTGCCTTAGTTATTCTGCTGCAATCTTTAGACTGCAGTGGAGGCTAGAACTGAGGCACTATTTTGCTTTTGAGGTCAGAGCTACACAGCTGCGACTTACTTTTGGTACTCCATCCCTGGGCACATGTCTCTTGCATCTGGTTTGAGAACCACTGACAATCCAATCCCCCTCATTTACAGATGAAGAAAACTGAGACCAGCATAGCCAAGATTAGAAAGAAGGTCTCCTAATCCCTAAGCCAGTGCTTTCCTCACAACATAATGCTATATCATAAAATTTGTGAACTCAAGGTCAGGCACTTTCCTTATAGGAGAGCCCCTCTGGTCCTCCCTCGGAGTCTCTTTACTCTTATTTTAAACATTTTTCTAACAAGGGTGTTATCTGGTTTTTTAGACCACAAACATTAAAAACATCAAAGTAAAAGGGGGAAGATAGGGAAGATAGACAGATAGAGACCAGCACAAGGACAGTTAAATGAAGTGACAGCTAATAACCAACAGATTGATAGGGAGGGAGGAGCCAGAAAGTCTTACAAACAGCACATACAAGAACTCAAGAAAGTCCATAGTTTGTGGTCAGCTAGTGTTGGGCCCCATAACCTTACATTCCTTGACAGTCTTTGAGCATACCATAGTATCACAGCATGGTATAACTTAAATACTTCAGTGTCTCCCTATCACCCCCAGCATCAAATTTAAAATCTTCTAGCATTCAAGGTCCTTCATACCTACCCACCATTCCTTCCACCCTGCCTTCACCTTTCCTGTCTTCTTTTACCTTATACCACATACTTTTAATCCAATGACTCTGGCCTCCCAGCTATTTCTTCCACAAGATGGTTCAGTTCCTACTCATCCTCCTCATCTCCTGGCTTCCTTCAAGAACCAGTGAAAATCCTGTATTCTACAGGAAGCCTTTCTCTATCCCTCTTAATTTTAGTGTCTTTCTGTGTTAATTATTTCCTGTTTTTCCAGTATGTAGCTTGTTTGCATGCTGTCTCCCTTATTAAATTGTGAACATTTAACACAGTGCACTTAGTGGCACTTAAGTGTCTAATAAATGTTTATTGACTGACTTCTGAGACACCCTACAATGCTTAATATGGTGCCTAACACCCAGCAGACATTTGATAAATGCCTCTTGACTTGGTTTAACATTAGATTATGTAATAAGGGGAGTAGGGTAGCATTTGCTGATGTAGCATCACAGCATAATGGGAGAGGTAGAGAGATAGGGAGAGGAATTTTTTGTGTGGTCTTTATTAGAATTTTCCAAACAATGTATCTCCTCAGTAATGGGAAATAGTGATCCCCCAAATCCATAAATGATTAATTTTTTTAAAAGCCTTATTGATTGATGCCTTTCTTTTTTATAAAATTTTATAAAAAGTCATTTCCTTTTTTAAAGTTTTTATTTTTATTTTTATTTTCAGTTCCAAATTCTCTCTCTTCCTATACTCCCTCTTCTACTAACTGAGAAGGCAAGAAATCTGATTCTCATTATACTTGTATCATAGTCATTTCCAAAACATCTCTCTTATTTCTCTCCCTCCCTCCCTTCCATTAACTGAACCCTCTCTGACAACAAAGAAAATCAGTTGAGCAAAAATAACTGACATAGGTATTGGCTAATGATAAATTCACCATTCTGTTTGAAGAGCGTCATCTCTTCCCCACCCCTTCCTCCTCTGGAGCAGGTTGGTGTATTTCATTGGCTGGACCATTATTGGCTTTTCAGCCACTTAGAGTTCGACTGCCTTTCATCAATTTTTTCATTTGCATTATTGTACTTATTGTGAATATTGCTCTTTGGGTTCTGCTTATTTTAATCTGCAGCAGATCACAAGATGCCAAAAAATGGACATTAGTCATTACTAGTGTGCTGGAGTTGGTGTGGGATGAGAGACACACTAATGCATTGTCAGTGGAGTTGTGACTAGCTCCAATTTACTGAGATTCAATTTTTCTGTTGGAGTAAAGTGACAAAGCTTGTTTTTAGATTCAATTCATATCATCCCTCAGTGTTCTATGGTTTGCACCTGGGCCTCCTATGCTCTCGGTGATCTCATCAGCTCCCATGGGTTTAATTATTATGTCTACACAGATGATTCCCAGATCTTTATATCCAACCCTAGTGTCTCTTGTGAGAGCCAATCCTACACCACCAAATACCTACTGTACATATCAAAAGGGTTGTCCCGAAGGCACCTCAAACTCAGTATATCTGAAAGAGAACCAGTTGTCTTTCTCCCCAAAGCAATTAGTTAGCATTTATTAAGCATCAGCTATGAGCTAGGCATTGTGCTAAGTGCTTGGGATATAAAGAAAGGTAAAAAAAAAATTGAAAAAATCTCTGCTCTCAAGAAGAGCACATGTAATGTAATTTCATTAATGTAATGTAATGTAATGGAGACAACATGAAAGAGCCAGGTACAAACAAAGTCTAGAAAGGATAAATTGGGGGTAGTCTCAGAGGGAAGGCACTAAGATTAAGGAGGTGACTTGGAGGAAGCCAGGGAAGCCAAGAGGCAGAGATGAGAAGGGAAAGTACTCCAGGTACGGGGGACAACCAGGGAAATGCATGGAGTTGAGAGCTGGAGTGTTGGCAGGGTGAACCACCTCATGAGATCCAGTTAAATTTTTAGCATGAGCATTGAAACCTCAGAAACTGGCTAACACTACAAATCCAGGCTTGATTTATTATTTTGTTGATTGTCTAGGCTTAAGAGAGTGATGGAGAGAATGTTAACACTATAGACCCCTAGAGGGTTTAGAAAAGGTACAACACAGGAGATGATGACTGAGCTGATCTTTGAAGACCGAGAGAGATATTCAAAGAGGTGGAGGAGAGAGGGAAGGGGGCACTCCCATTAGAAGCATGGGAGTGACTTCAGCAAAGCCATGGAAACAGGAATTGGGTTGTCATGTGTGAGGGACAATCGGGAGGCCAGCTTAGTGGCACCATCGAATTTGATTGAGAAGGGGAGTCCAGTGTCATAATTCTGGGAAGGTGGGTTGTGAAGAGCTTTAATGTCAAACAAAGTAGTTCAGAGACCTGATCCAAGAGGTAATAGAGAGCTTCTGGGGTTTACTGAGCATGGACATGAGATGGTTAGAAGAGTACGGCATTAGGAAAACCACTTCAGTGGCTTTGTGGAGGATAGTCTGGAGTAAAGAAAGACTTGAGATGTGGAGGCCAATTGGGAGGCTATTGCAATAGTCCAGGGGAGAGGCGATTAAGGCCTGGCATAGCATGCTGGCTGTTGTGAGTGGAGAGAAGGGGAAATGCTGTAGTGGTAGTATAGCAGGGGCCATGATGCCTGCTGCCTACAAATGTAGTGCTTTGTACAAAATATTGCATTTACAAAGCCATCAATTTCCTTAACCAAGAATTGGTGCATGGGTTTGCATTTGCCTTGCCATACCTTTCAGTCTTAAGTTCAGGGAGGGAGCCGAGGTCACAGAAGGTAGGAAGCCTAGGTCTGGTGGACGCTCCACTCACTCCCTCAGCACTCTCCTGTGAATGGTCAAACAGACTGAATCCCGTGTTCTTAGTAAATGTAACAAGGGAGGCTCAGAGTCTTTTCAGGTTTTGCTGGTTACATGTATATAATAAAGTCAGGAATGTGGCTAGGCAGGGAGGAGATAACAAACTTGCCCCCTGGGCTTAGCTGTGTCTCTGTACCTCCACATATACAAACTTATCTTCACGGGAGAGTGGAAGGGGGCTTGGGAGTAAAGAAAATGGGGACCCTGGACCCCAGAACCTCAGTTATTTGTGGGGAGTTCAGCCTCAAGTGAAGAAGCTGATTAGTCTCCAGAGACAAATCAGGAGGTGTAATGAAGACTTAAGCCCCTTGACAGGGAGTGGAGTTCCCAAAGCAGAAAATTCTAAGGACACTAGCTATTTAATTTGGAGAGACCCTGCTCTGTGCTCTAAAGAGCTTAGCACTGGGAATAAAGGAGGATTTGCTGGAAATGAAAAGCCTATTCTAGGCAACACTATGAAAGCAATATACAGGCTGCTCCATAAGGGAAAAGCCTTTAAGGAAGGTATTCTTCCTAGGAGACAAGTACAATGGCTGAATTAAGGGCTGGTTCTCTGAAAGAGTTATGGAAAAAAAAATAGGCTGGGCATGGTGGCACATGCCTGCATCCCTAATGTTGCAGGAGGCTGAGGCTGGTAATTGGATTGAGTTTGAGGATTCTCAGGTACACAGTAGGGCTAAAAGTCAATCAGTTATCCACACTAAGTTCAGCATCAATATGGCAGGTTCCCAGGAATGGAGGGCCACCAGCAGGATGCCTTAAGAGGGGTGAGATTCAAACTCAGTTCTTTCTTGATTCCAGGTCTAATGATCTATCCACTGTACTACCTAGCTGCCTCTAACCTTTCCCCCCACCCCAACCAAACCCATACAGGTGCTCCTTCACATTTATTATCTACCTGTGTCCATCTTCCTAATGATTTCATGAAATAGCGTGCTCCAGGTTTATAGGGGTGACATTCTATTGCTGTTTTTTATCATCGTACTTTTTCACTAAATGCTTTGGCTTTGGACAAATTGTGTTCTCTGGATATCCAAGAGCAGGCGGTGGGGAAGAAGCTTTGAACCTCATGGAGGACATTGTGCTGGATTGCCAGAGGCTACAACCCCTTCCGGAATCTTCTACCATTAGGTTACTTTTAGCACTGTTGTTTTATTGTAAAATTATTTGGTTGGACAAAGAGGTACTAGGATACTGAAAATGGACATTTTAGAGCATGTAGAAAATATTTAAAGGAAGTTATAGAATATCCTTCCATATATATATATATATATATACATGTATGTACATATAGAGCATACATACACACATATATACAGACATAAATAATAATAAATACATATAAAAATGTATAAATGAATAATAAATAAATAAAAGAATCCATGGCTATCTGATGCAAGGGAAAGAATGTTGGATTTAGAGTTAGAGACCCTGGGTTCAAATCCTGCTTCTGGCAACACTAGCTGTGTGATCTTGGATAATGCCTTTGGCACTCTGGGTCCCAGCTTCCTCCTCTACTCATTGAGGCAGTTGGATTGGGTGATTTCTGAAGTCTCTTCCAACACTGAATCTCTGACCCTATGACAGCCTCACATATTGACGCTTAGAGATCAGTCCAGCGCCTTGGTTGGGACTACTTGAAGGAAGACCTATGGATCCCACTTTGGGATCCTCTATGGAAACCATGAGAACTGGTAAATCATCCTTAAATTTGACCCATTCTCATTGTTATGTAAGGTACCCAGTACTGGATGACTTCTCCTGGTGTTGGGAGATTGACTTCACCATGGAGCTTTTAGAGATGCAGATGTCAGGCAGAATCTATAGGACATGTCATCACTTCCTCATCTGTAAAAATGAAGTCATGGAAATAACATTTATTAAGTACTTACTATGTGCCAGGCACTAGGTTAAGTGCTAGAAATTTGTATATAAGCACAGACAGTCCCTGCCCATAAGAAACTTACATTCTAATGGGGAAAGACAACATATAAAAGGATGCTGGGAAATGTGTGGTGGGAGGAAGGAAAACGTTTTGGGGGAGGGGGAGAATGGTAGAGAAAATCCAGAGTTCCAAGAGGAGTCCAGTGAGGATGACTGGCCTGAGGGCTGTTCTTCAAATAGAGGTTCTAGGAGGAACCAGCCAATCAAAGGGAGGCATTGCAGGGGCAGAGGGTACTGCCACTAGGACTGAATTTCCAGGGTGAAGAGACTGCTGGGATATGGTAGAGAAAATCACAAAGTCAGAAGTGGAGTCCACAGAGTAGATGATTTTAAAAGGCTCTTCCAGCACTAAATGTATAATCCTATGAAATTTTAGGAGGTTTTCCCCTTCTATTATATCTATATCATCCTCTCTGTAGCTCCTATCCATTGTTCCTAATTCTCTGGACTCCTATATCGTGTTATTCATTACCTGGAGCTGTTCTGGGAATCCCTGGATCATCTGGTAAAACAGTATCAGTCTTGGACTACAAGTACTCAGAACTTGGTTCTACACATTTTCTTTCATTCCTTTCCCTTCCTTCTCTCTCTCTCTCTCTCTCTCTCTCTCTCTCTCTCTCTCTCTCTCTCTCTCTCTCTCTCTCTCTCTCATTCTCTCTCTTCTATCCCTCTGTCTCTCTCTGTCTCTGTCTTTCTCTCTCTATGTTTCTCTTTCTCCCTCTCTCTCACTCTCCCTTCCTTCTCCCCACTATTCCTCTATGTCTCTGTTTCTGTCTTTATCTCTATCTCTGTTTCTCTGTCTCTAGCTCTCTCTGTTTCTGTCTCTGTTTTTCTGTCTTTGTTTCTAGATCTTTTTTTTTCTTTTTTGAGTGGGGAGTGGGTGGGAGGAGGGACAATGTCAGGGTGAGTTTTTGTCATGATTCCATTCTTCTCTGTGGGGAACATAAAGATGCTTGTTGGTCATAAACCAAAGCAGCTCATTCTCTGGTTTGTTGTCCCAGCACAGAGATCATTTGGTGCATTTTCTCTAATTAGTGTCAGGAGTTGGCTGTGCAACAAGGCAGAGATGGAGAACATCTGAGACTTTGAACCTAAAATATAATTCTATAAACAGATTATATTTGTAGAAATAAGGAGCTTGACATACTTAGAGCAGAGAAACATCATCTTTATTTTGAGCCTCTGAGATCCATTGGAGTCTCTCATTTCACAGCACAGGTTTCTTTTTTTTTTTAATGTGTTTCCACAAGAACACATCTTTTAGAACAGGAATTCTTAACCTGGAGTCCACAGACTCCCAAGGAATCCATGTACAAATTTCAGGGGGTACATAAACTTGAATGGTAAGAAAATTACATCTTTATTTTCACTAACCTCTGACTGAAATCAAGTATTTCCTTAAATTATGAATTTTAAAAAAGCCCTTTATTCCAAGAGGAGGTTCATAGGCTTGATCAGACTTCCCAAGGGGCCCATGACAAAAAAAGGTTAAGAATTCCTACTCAAGCTTTCTAGATCTTTCTGTTGAAGGGTTACCTTGGTAGAACATGTAACATTTCTTAGTGCCTTGACTTTGATCTATCATCTTGGTTTATCTTCACAGCTTTGGGAGGTGTAGGTATCATTCCCAATTGATGAGGAGGAGACTGAGCCCAGATGGTGAGTAGGACTTTAATTCTCCGGACTCTCAGCCCAGGATTTTTTCACTGGATCACACTGATTATTAGCAAAAGAACATATCCTTGATGTATTGTTTCCATCCATATCGCTATTAGAAAAATAAGTAGAATGAAAAAGAGAAAGGAGGAAACAAGGGGGAATGAAGGGAAAAAAGAAGGGAAGAAGAAAAGAGAGAAAGGAGAAAGGAGACAGAAGGAAGAGAGGAAATAAATGTACAAGAAAAAAGGAAGGAAGGAAGAAAAGAAAGAAAGAAGGAAGGGAGAAGAGAAAATGAATTCCATGGTAAAGGGGGATGTGGACATGCCATCATATATGAAAGATCCAAGCTTTTTCTGTGGAAGGGATGGAGATGTTTTACAGTATTGCACAATATTTCCCAAGATTAGACTGCTTGTCCAACTCTTTTTTTTTTTGTTCTTTATAAAGATCACAATACTATTTCTCGGCAGCAGGTATCTGCATGTTATGAGTTTCTGGGCTGTTTGTTAGGCCCTCGGCCATCTGAGTATCTTTGCCCGTTCTGGGCCTGACCCTGAAGCGGTATTGAATGCTTCCCTCTTTTCCTTGTCTCTTTAATCCTCCCCCCACCATCCCTGCCCCAACATATGTGTTATTTGCTGAGAATGTTTGTCTAAACCAGGTGGTCAGAAGGAAAATGCCGACATCTCTGCCTCGTGTAACTGGGCTGGAAGCTTGTTAAGTGAGTCATCTGGGGCTGGGGTGCATCTGGAGCTGTCAGCCTTCCAAGGCCCTATCTCTGCTGTACATGAAAGGAAACTTTTCTCAGTACATTTCCCAGATGCAGAATTGTTCTGTTGGAGTCGTTCTTTGGTAACAGATCACACAGGACATTTCACCCCCTCAAAAAAAACCCCTACACCTCTTTTTAGCTCTCCACAAAGTTAAATCTGAATTTATTGTTCAGTCTAAATAATAAATATCAGTGTGGGGTTATCTGATGTTCATTTATCTATGTAACCTGCCCATTGAACAACTATTTTCCAACCAATGACATTGTACAATGCATTGTCCTAGACATGGAGGGGAAATACAAAGATGAAGATGCAAGGCCTCTGACTTCTGTGGGAAAAAAAATGGTATAGAAGATCACATGTGGACCCAAGGAGATATGTTGCAAATGTCCTGCTCATTGCTCTGAAAAAAACCCTAGAAGTCTTAGTAGACTACAAGCTCATAGGAGCATAGATTGGGGCCTTAAAGATCATCTAGTCAAGGGGTGGGGAACCTGTGGCCTGAAGGCCACACTACTGAATTTTAGTCTAAACCTTTATTTTATATTATACACTGAGAAATTAGGCCAAAGGGCTTGGCCAAGGTCATGCAGGGGTTAAGTAGTCAGGATCTCAGCCTCCAATTCTAGTCCTCTTTCTACTATCTCATGTTGACACCTCCATGTGTCAATAATCCAATATGGTAGCTGAGAAAGGCAGAGTGTGAAGCACCAGGGTTGTGCTAATCCCATTATACTCTGCCCTGGTCAAGCCAAATCTGAGATACTGTGCTCCATTCTGGATGTCACATTTTAGGAAGGAGTACCTAGATAAACTAGAGAATGTCCAATGGATATCAGCCAGGATAGTGAAGGGCCTTGGGTCCATGTCATATACAGATTGGTTGAAGGAACCAGGAATGGTTAGCTGGGAGAAGAGAAGACTTGGGGAAGACGATGATAATTGTCTTCAAGCATTTTAATGGTTGTCATAGGGTGGAAGGTTGGGCCTCATTCTGCTTGACCCCAGAAGTCAGAACTATGAATGATGGTGCAGGGGAATTGCCATGAAGCAGATTTAGCCTTGATGTAAGGAACTCTCATGAAATTCCAGAGTGTGGCATGGAGGTCATGAGTTCTCCCCCACTGGAGGTATGCAAACAAAGTCTGGATGAATAGTTGTCAGGTATGTTGGGGATTTATTTTAAGGTATGATTGGAAGTAGAACCTCCGAAATTTCTTCCAGCTCTGAGACTGAAATACTTGCTGAAGTTGGCACCATGAAGTGAATCTTTGGGCTTTGATGACAACTGTTAAGATGCCATTGATGACTAGGTAGGGAGGTACATGGATCTGTTATGTGCTATTCATACCCTTTCCCTGAATTCATATATAAAGTCAGCTAGGCATGGGGGGGGGGGTGGCATGGCATAGCAACTAAAGTGTGGGAAGTGGAATAAGGAAGATGTGAGCTTGACTCCCCTCTCTGTCATGCCCCAGCTGTGTGATCTTAGGAAAGTAACTTAACCTTTCTCAGCCTCAGTTTCCTCATCTCTAAAATGGGGACGATAATACCAGTTATACCTACCTCATAGGCTTATCGTGGGACTCAAACAAGATATTGGATATAACAAGTAAAAATGAAATGACTGAGCAGGTGGAATACAAACCAGATTAATTCTGATGGGAGAGGGAAGGCGTTACAATGTATCTCACAGAGCGCTACTGGCCCTTGAGAAGGGTGGTGGCATCTGGTAGCATAGCCTTCCTGAGTGGAAGGATTTTAGAGGAGAGGAATGGGACGCCAGCGTGCCTCTCTCACTTTTTTTAGACAAACTTTGATGTCCCAATTTTGCCAATGGCTGCTCTGGTTCCTGTGTCCCAGATAATCTAGAAACCACAAAGCTGGGCTGAAGTTAATTAGATGGAGCAAAACTTTTGGTTGCATCCAGTTCCAGGCTGCCTCCAAGGCTTACTGTTCTCCTGTACCCTTATAGTGCTCGTGGCATGTGATAGCTATCAAGTGGCTTGCAGGGCCATACTAGGCACTAGACCGGGAATTAGTTGAGTGATTTCACTTAGTAGGTAGGGAGATCAAAGTCCCCCAGCACTTGTTCGACATCTGGAATATCTCCCGAATTTCCTCCCTGTGGGTTACATGTCTAAGAGTGCTTTTGGAGCACGCCTAGTTTGTCTAACATGGCAGCACCCTGAATCCCGTGTTTTCCTACCCCGTGGGTGGGTGTAGACTCTTCTGATTGGCTGCTTAGCCAGGATGGGCAGCGTTTTTAAAACTCCCCGAATGGACATAGTTGCTCTCTTTCCTGCCATGTCCAGAGAATACAGATCAACCGTTCACAGCTCAGGTGCCGTGAATGAAGAGGAGGGATAGTGCCCCCTCACTTTTTTTCTGAGCTCCAACAAATGGGCCTGGGGCTTCTGTTCTGCCTTGCTTATCTCTCTCAGTTTCAGGTGCTGACACCCCACCTACAAATTGGAGCCAAGGCAATCTTGGAGCCAGGATTGCAGGTGGGACGTTGCAGCCAACCAGGCAGGCAGGGAGGGCCTGAGAAACCAGGGTGCCTGGGACCCGATCCCCGGGGGGGGACTTTGGACTTGGAACTTGGGACTGTGCTTTAGAAGAACTGAGTTAAGCTGTGAGCCTAGTTGCCTTCCCCTCCCCAGAGACTGAGGTGCCAGGGGGAAAGATTAAGCCCCACATGTTGGGGGAGTAAGTTTGTATAATTGTGACTATATCTTTTCTAGCAAATATACCTTCATAAAAGCAATCTGATTGTTAGTGACTAAATGGACCTAAGATGCAGAAGACCCCCCCCCCCCACAATTGAAGGAGCACAATTGGTGGTGGGGGGGTTTGGAACCATTTGCACAGCCTACATACCCTTAATTTCCCTTTAAGGGCACAGGAGAACCTTGGGGGAGGGGTTGAAATGAACATACATGGCCTTTAGGTATTTTAGGGAGTGGGGGCCAGGGCAGCCACACATGTACATATATACACACACACACATACACATGCAGATGTATACATTCTATATAATAGGATATTAATTATTAGTAGGATATTAATAACTGACATTTATATAGCAGTTACTAAGAGCCAGGCACTGTGCCAAGAGCTTACAATTATTTCATCATTTGATCCTTCCAACAACCCTGGGACCATAAAGGCCATTTGGTCTAACCCCTTTCTAAAGCTCGGAGAGGCTCAGGGCCTTATTCGGAATCGCACAGCAGCTGGTATGTGCCACAGGCAGGGCTGGAGTCCAGGCCTTTCTGACTCTGAGGCCAGGTGTCTCTACTTGGCCACTTACATTTTTATATTAAGAAAGGCAGTAGAAGCAGTGTAGCAGTTTATATAGTGTTTGAAAGTTTGCTGGAGGACTTTCCATACATCGTATCATTTGAACATCAGACAACAGCCCTTTGAAGTAAGTATCAGTCATTATGGTCCCCCTTTTATAGATGAGGCGGATGAGACTCATACAGGCTAAATGACTTGTTCAGGGTCACACAGCTGGTAAATATTAGAGGCATGATTTGAAACCAGCTCATTCCTGACTCTGCCACGTGACACTTCCTAGCTATGGGATAATGCTGAACAAGTCACTGAATCTCTCTGCTTGCCTAAGGCGATGTATTGGAGCCTCATCTACTAACTCACAGAGATGAGAGCTCATTACCTCCTGGTGAGACGTTCCTTCCTGTACTCACAAAGGAGATGTGAAATCTAACTATCTGTGTGTGTGTGTGTGTGTGTGTATGACTATAAACATCAATTCATCATGTCTATATATATATACATTATACACACACAAAATACATTATATATGCATATACATAGTGAGTTAACATTTGTAGTACTTTGCAAACCATAAAGTGCTACATAAATACCAGCTATTTTATATATGCACATATGTATATGGGGAGAGAAATGTATATATGTGTATATATATGCATATATGTACATATATGTATATGCACACATTTAATAGCTAGTATTTATATAAAGCTTTATGGTTTGCAAAGGACTGCAAATGTGACCTCATTTTATCCTAACAAGAACCCCACAAGATAGAGCTATTATATCCTCATTTAACAGATAAGGAAACTGAGGCACAGAAAGAGTAAGTGACTTATTACAAAGCTAGTAGGTGTTTGAGGGTGGATTTGAATCTGGTTCTTTCGGACTCCCACACCCTATCCATTGTGCTATGTTTACGTATATGTGTTTATGTACATATATTCATGTATACATATAATATATGTATATGCAGCTATGTCTCTGCATGCATGTATATGCAGGCACTTTTTAAGAGGCAACATGATGGAGTGAATAGAGCTAGGAAGACCTGCTTTTGAGTCCTATCTCCAACACGTACTGGCTCTGGGACCCTGAATAAGTCACTTAATGTCTTAGTGCCTAGCTGCAGAGAAGGTTCCAACCTGAAATGGTAGGGGAGGTTCCTCCCTGGGAGCTCCCGAGGCCAGTGAAATCACAGATCCAGTACCTATCCATATTCCCATCTTCTGCCTTCTTACTAATGAGGGACATTTGAGAAGCCTGACAAAATGAGATACTTAATGACATAAAGGAATATGATCTCTGTGATCTCCATGGAAGTGAGGGCCTGGCATAACCAAAGAAAGTTAGTGTTGTATGCCAACTTTGCTATCCATGGTTATTGACTGGAACTGAGAAACCCTGTAAGGCATCTCTGATCCACTGAAGTTCCTCTGACTATTAGTGGGGCACACCTTAGAAATCACAGGCTGAGAATGGAGGGGATGTAGAGATAGTCTAGTCCAAAAAGATCATTTTGTAGAAGGAGAAACTGAGGCCCAGAGAGGTTAGTTGTTTTGACTGATTCACACAGGTAGTACAGAAGGAAGAAAGAAAGAAGAAAGGACAGAAAAAGGAAAATAAGTGGGGAGAAAGAAGGAAGACACGAGTTAAGGAGGAAGGAAAAAAAGAACGGAGAAGCAAATCCAGATATTTTGACTTCATCTAGAACTCACTATACCATATAAAACCAACCTTTGATTTTAATAAGTAAAACTGGACCCAAGGTCAGTTTAGATTGCACTAAGAGTGGCATCTTTTATGAAAAAAGAATCAGTATTGAGCTGAGATTTTCACTGAATGTTTGATGTATCCACACGCCCCCAAAATACCTCATCCTTGAAAATGCCTTCACACCCCAGAATATATTGCTGCTGAGACATCTATCTGACACCAACATTTAAATGGTTTTAGAAAAGCCAAAGCTGGATGGTGACAGAGGATTCTGGAAGGGCTGGGGCATGATGTCAGTCATCTGGCACAGATACCATCTCTGCAACAGGAAGGATGATTTGCAAAGAAATGCCAGCTCTTACTTCCTTTAGGTGGCAGGTTTCATGTAATGGCAACCTCGTTGGAATTCCAGAAGCTATTCCTAGGTACCTGGGGCAGTTCTACTGAGGCAGCTCTGATTTGTGGGACAGTTCAGCTGGTTGTGTGTGGGTGTTTTCTGGAGACACATTTAGATTCAACAAAATGTGTTTTCCCAAGTACTTTGCCTCTTAATTTTAAAGCCCCTGTTTATTTTAAGTGAAATTTAATCCATATGCTTCTGATTCATTTACACTTAACTCATCAAAATGTTGTTTCACAAAGGCCCTTTGATGTTTAAGAAGACTTTGGAACTTTCTTCAGTAAGTTCCTTTCTCTCTCTGTCTCTCTCTCTCTCTCTGTCTTTCCTTCCTGCCTTTTTTAAATTTTCCTTTCTTTCTCTTTCTTTTCTTCCTTCCTTCTTCCCTCCCTCCTCCCTTCTTCCCTCCTTCCCTTCCTTGCTCCCTCCCTCCCTCCCTTCCTTCCTCCCTCTCTCTTTCCCTCTTTATTTTTCCTCTCTCTTTCTTCTTTTCTTCCTTCCTTCCTTCTTCCCTCCTTCCCTCTCTCCCACCCTCCCCCTCTGTCTTTCTGTCCTTCCTTCCTCCCTTCCTTCCTTCCTCCTTCCTTTCTTTTCCCTCCTTGTTTTTCTTTCTTTCTTTCTTTCTTTCTTTCTTTCTTTCTTTCTTTCTTTCTTTCTTTCTTTCTTTCTTTCTTTCTTTCTTTCTTTCTTTCTTTCTTTCTTTCTTTCTTTCTTTCTTTCTTCCTTCCCTCCTTCCCCCTTTTCAAGCTGTTTTCCTTATAAATAGAAAGTTCCCTTTTGCTGGGAGTAAACAGCTAGTATCTCAAAGGGTTTGAGTTCAAATTGCTTTTCAAAGTTCTAGAATCTGAGTTCCAGAAACTCAGTCAATCAATCAATTAACAAGGATTTAGCAAAATTTAGTGCCAGGCACTGTGCTGGCACTGGGGATACCCAGAACTGAAAGGGACATCAAAGACCGCCATCTAGTAGAGTCTACATCTGACCCAGAATCCCTTCCACAACAGCGATGAGACAAATAGCCACCTAGTCTTTGCTTAAGGAGGGGGAGGCCACCACCATCCGCAACAGCCAGTTTTATTTTGGGATAGTAGATAAAGCACGGGTCCTAGAGTTGGGAAGACCTGAGTTCAAATTTAGCCTAATACACTTATTAGTGGTGTTACCTTTCACTGAGGATAAAATGAGCTAATCTTTGTAAAGCACATTAGCCTAACTAATCAGCACTGTCAAAGGAGTCTGAGAGTGTATGCAATATTTCATATCCATAGTCCCCACCTCTGTCTTTTCCTAACTTTCAGTGTTGAGAGCAAATTTTTTCACACATATTTTGAGAGTTCTCCCAGAGGGCTTCCCTATCCTCCTAGACCAACAAATGTGAACACAAGATCTTTGTCTTTGGGAACATGACTGTGGCCTGTGGATGATGCTGAGCCTTTTGGCTCTCACATGCCCTCCCTGTCATTGGGATTGTTGCATACTGAGCTGTCTAGGATTCTGGAACCAGAGGAGAAACCTCTTTGCCACACAATGCAAATGGCCAAGCTCTGCCCTTTCTCACATCCATCTTTCCTGGTGAATAGAAAGACCTGAGTGGTCTGATTCTCACCATATGGAACAATTGATCCCTTCACTTAATTTCAAAAGTAGTCAGATACTTCTGCTAGTCATAAATTTCAGCCATTCTTTTTTGGGTGGGTGGGTGGGAGCTTGTGGAAAATATAGAGCAACAATGGAAGAAGGCCATAAAAAAAGCACAGCTGCTTGAATAGCAAGTGGGTGGTTATTTATTGGGTCCTTGACATTGGGGAAAGGCCTTTGGTATTGGCTTTTACTGGGGAGGGTGGGGCCTTCTCTAGAAGGTAGCTGCTTGTCCTGGGCCTCCAGATCTTCCTTCATCCGAGCTTCTGGACTTGGGAGTCAATGGACAGGCCACAGAAGGTTCCCAAGTCTCCTTGGTGGGAATTCAAGTCTCAGCCTCCAGCAGAGCCCTATGGAGAGAGTGCTAGACTTGGAGTCAGAAAAACCTAGATCTTTCTAGATCTCGGTGGGACTTAAACCCAGGCCTTCCTGGCTCTCTTTTCCCTATGATCTGTTTGATTCTGGGTAAATCATAGACCCATAGATTTAGAGCTGGAAGAAATCTCAGAGACCATGTAGTCTAACCTCCTTATTTTATAGCTAGGGGGTGAGCTCCAGAGCCCTGAAGGGGCTGGTCCACAGGAAACCCAGTCTAGATTTGAACTCAGATTCTGTGACTCAAAACCACACTATTTTGCCAATCTTTCTCAGCCTCATTTTCCTTATCTGTAAAATGAGAATTATAACAGCATGTGTCTTATGAAGTTATTGTAAGGATTATCTAGACTAATGTATGTAAGGGACTTAAAAAACATTAAAACACTATACAAATGTGAATTGTTATTATGCCCCATCTTCCTCAATACAAACACTTTAACTCAGACTCCCAACAGGATTTTTAGAGCTAGGGGAATCTGGCTTGTCATTGAAACTGATGAAATAAACCAGTGAAAGTCCAAATCAGCCTGGCATTTTATGCTATCAAGATACAGCTAAGTAAAAAAAAAAATGCTGCTTGCTCTCATTTGAGAGGTGGTGGACTGCAGGTGTGGAATGAGGGATACATTGTCAGCCATGGCTTTGGATCAGTTTGCTTTACTCAGCTGTGTTGTTACGAGAGTGGATCTTATTGCAGAGGGACAGTTATCAGGAAATGATACTGATGTAAGAAAGAAGAACCATCAATAAAGTCTTGTCTGGTTTTCAGATTTATGAAAAATAAACATGACAACATCAACATAACACGTAGTTTTTTAACAATGTTCAGTTTTTTCCTCAGAATACTTGCATCATTCATGTAAAATAGTTTGATACAGTACGTTGTTTGTTATAGGTGTTTTTCCCTCATACATTCTAAGGCTCTCCTACTTCTTTCTCCTTTGCTGAAGTAAGCGCACCCCAAGTAACGTGCAATCAAGTTTTAAGAAAGAAAATTAAATGAACAAAACTTTAGTTCCACTACACCAAGTCAGCTCTGAAAATCAGGACAAGATATCTGAATGGATGCCGCATGTTTTTAAAGGAAGTTATCACCTCATGCTTTGTCATCTCAAAGCATGCTCACAATCGGCAACACCAACAGAAAAAATAAAACACTGTCTATGACAGTCTTTTTAATTTGTTTGCTAAACCAAACAGGTTTATATCAATGACGACATACTTATTTACTATCAAATAGCAGCTTTAATACTAGTCATCAATTTAAAAAACAAAAAAACAAAAAAACAAATTCATAGGTTGGAAATTAATCTTTGGGAGTTCTGAAATCTGCTGGAAAAATTGTGTGGCTTTATGTACTTTGAAAAAAATACGTATTAATTTTGTTGGGCAAAAACACTGATCATGTGGGAAATGAATCAACCCATTGAAAAGACTAAAAAGAAATATACACCAAAATGATCTTAATCTGAATCTTGATTATTTTGTTGGTATACTGTATGTTTCAAGTACCAGTTAAAGGATTTTGTGTACTATTGGTCAGATAATGTTATATCGAGAGAATTCACAACATACAACAAGGGGTCTACCCTTTGCACATTTCACAGCTTCAACTGCTACAGATTGTCACTGAAAAAATGCATCGGTCAGTCTGAACCATGTCAAGTAAACTGTGGAAATAACATATCCACAACACAAACTGTGCCAGCATAAAGTCTTAAGTCTTTAAGTAGGAACTGGACGACTACTTATTGGAGCTATTAATTTTGTTTTTTGGATGAACAAAAAAAAATTTGGATCAACAATAAAACCCCCAGCAAGTCTTCTCTCTTTCTCACTCCCCAGTCATGAAACTCTTGTGACAAATATGCAGAGACAAAGCAAATTCCCACCTGGACTATGTCCAATAAATAGCTATCCCAGCCTGCCCCTGAGCCTGTCACTTCGCTGGTGGGGTTACCGTTGGCCAGATACAGTTTGAACTGACTGCTGGGGTCCTGTCCAACTCTGAACCTCTGGGATTCTGTGGAAACTGAGAGGCAGCCTGGTTTAGTGGAAACTGACTCTGCTACTTACTACCTACCAGACTAGGCCACTTAGCTTCTCTTGGCCTCATTTTCCTCATCTGTAAAATGGGGTGGTTGGACTCCTTGACCTCTAAGCTCCCTTCCAGCTTTAAATCTGTGATCCTGACCCCTCTGGGCCTCAGTCGCTCATTTTAGAAGCAAGGAAATGGGACTAGATGATCGTTAATGTCCTTCCAGCTTTTATGATCCTATGTAACCCATCTTCCTCACCCTTCCTGCCCCCAATCCCCATCTAGGGAGCTAAAATAACTGCTCCAAGAGGCTAATCCTCAAGAGATTTTTTTAAGGATGGGATTTAAAAAAGAGTCTCTCTTTTTCCCTGCAAATGGCTCATGTTCTCAGGTTCTCCAACAGTTTTCATGATCCCTCCCCAGGGCGCCAGGTGGATGGAACCCACTTGTCTTCATTCTCTTGAGGGCTGAAGGATTGGAAATGAAAAAGCAAAGTCTGCGGGGCTGTGAAATCATTGGAGTCCTTATAAAGAAAACTCTGAGCTCTTCTCAACATGGGCCTCAGTAAGCACCACCTCCCCCCAGGCCGTGGCTAGATTTATGTATTTGTTCTGGGCCCAAGATTTCTGCACACAAGACACAATAGCAGAGGTATTGACTAAGCCAACTCATTCCCTAAAGCAAACAGCTGTGCTGACAATGCCGGGCACCCCAAGACACCCAGGCAGCCTCTTCAGGGAAGCAGGTGTGGAGCCCCCTCCCAAAGACTGGGGCTCCCCCCTGTTCCCCCCTTCCCTGCTTCTCCTTTTCCAAAAATGAAACTCACTTGGGAAGGCTGTTCTCTCTTTCCTGCCCTTGGTAGTAACACATCAAGACGAAGGCATTGACTTGCCCCCTTGTCTGAGGGGAAGGGCAGGGTGGCTTCCTTAGGAAGCTGTTGATAAACCCATTCCCGCTACAAAGGCCCTTTATCTGGTGGGTTGGCAGGGAGGGGTGGAGTGGCAGAGGTGGAGGCCTTCAGCAAGAGGGAGAATATGAAAAGGAGAACAGAGGCGAGGGATTAACCAGTACAGGAGGCTCTTCAAAGGCCTTGAATCCCTTCCTGAAGGAGGGTAGTGGGTACAGCTTGGCAGAAAAGGTCCCCAGGGCCTCTCCCAATCAGTTGGCCTAAGGGATTTTTTTGCCTTTTTTTTTGTGTTATGGACCCTTTTGGCTGTCTGTGAAGCCTAAGGTAAACAATATTCTCAGAATATCATTTGAAAATGCATAAAATAGAAGACATAGGATTACAAAGGACACTGATTTTAGTGAAATAGTTATCAAAGTTAAAAAAAATGGTTCAGGGGCCTAGTGAAGAGCCTGTGTGAAGGAGGTCATGCGATTTGAGGCATTCAGCACTGGAAAGGGCACCAATCTATCAATCAGTCAACACATGTATTTATTAAGCACCTATTCTATAGACTGTATGCCAGGTACTGGAAATCCAAAGGCAAAAATGAAATTATCTTTGCCTTGGAGTTTGCATTGGTGAGGAAGATGCATGGGGAGAGAATGTGTCTGAGTCGTGACTAGAAGGCGGGATTTGGAATCAGGAAAACCTGAATTCAAATCCCACTTTGGATCCTTATTAGCTGTGGGATCATGAGAAGTCACTTAACATCTCCCACTCCCAATTTCCTCATCTATAAAAAGAGGTGGTTGGATGGATGGTCTCCTAGTTCCCTTCTAGCTTGAAATCTATGGTATCACACTTTTGTAAAGTAACTCAATGCAAGGAACATTATTTGAGCTAGTTTTGAAATTTTGCAACTTGAATGCCTAATTTGGTTTTGTTCTATGTTAACTCACGGTTATACGTGTTATATATAGTATATACAGGTATAATTATGCAATCTCAGTGCCTGACAAACTCACCTGCCCCTTGAGGGAACACAGATATCTATGGATTAAAATGCCAGTATTGTTTGGAAGGGGCGATTCATAAAAACATTATTAGCCATAAATGCCTCAGCTCATGTTCCTAGAAGAGAATTTGGAAGCCAAGGCATGCAGGACAGGGAGGTTTTCATGGAAGGTGGCAGTAGATGGAAGGGCTTAGATGAAAGGGAGAAAGCCTAAGAGTCTGGGACACTGAATGACCTAATCTGGTTGGGGCAATTTTTATATTTCTTGACTACTTTTTGGCCGTTATCATGTACCACCTCCTATGTGAGGTCTTTCTGGAGTTTCCCAATGGTCCCCTCTACTCCTGAAATTACTTTTTATTTCCTTGAAATATACTTTTCTGTACAAATGGTGCTTCTTCCCTTCCCCTTCCAATTTAAGATCCCTTTTTGCCTTCTTATTCCCATTACCCAGCACATAGTAGGTACTTATCAGATGCTTGTTTTGTATTAACTTAGATTGAATTCTCAGAATAAGGATGGCATTGGACAGTCTTTCACTTGAACACTCAATTTTTTTGTTAATGAGCAGAATCACAGATCTGTCAGGAAGTTACTGTGGCAGAATGCCAGACCAGACCAGACCAGGAGGAAGCTGGTTGAAATCTTCCACAGACATGGAACCTAGATTAGGTAAGAGATTTATGTTTTGGTGAGTTTTAGAATTTTTTTTTTAAGCAAGACTTCTAGGAGTTTTGAGCTGGAAGAAACCATAGAGGCCAGAGTCCAAACAGTCCCCCCTCCTCCAACATTTTTACTATAAGAAAACTGTTGAGTGACTTGCCCAATATGACTTGGGTAGTAGGTGTCAGAGGTGTGATTTGAACCCAGACCCCTCTTAGGTACAGGTAAGGGCTTTAGAAGAGCTTGCTTGAGGGATAATGTGGCATTTGAAGTAGGCCTTCAAATGGCAAAGATGTGACATTTTAGGCATTAAGAGATGGTAGAAGGAATCAGAGAACAAGAAATTGAAGTGAGTGTTGAAAGAAGTTGGAAGGAGAGAGGTAAAGCAGCCCATAATTCTTTAGTGCCTTACAAAGCACTTGGATCACTACAACCTTATGGGGCAGGTGGTATTATCTATTTAGCAGATGAGGAAACTGAGGCTCAGAGAAATTGTGTTTTATCCAAGGTCAAGTAGCTTGCAAGTATTGGAGGCAGGACTCAACAGATATTTTGGCTCCAAATCCAGTGTTTTTCTTATTATACTTAATCTAGAGCCTCAAATGCCAAACTAGGGAGTTTGTGTTTTATTTAGTAGGGAACTGATCTTTGATCAGGGGAGTGATGAGGTCAGAGGGATGTATCAAGAGGATTAATCTGTCCTCAAGACGTAAAACATATTGGAGGAGGAAGCTACTGAAGGTAGGGATACCTGGGAAGTAGGTAGGAGAAGCAAGGGGTAATGATGTCTTTGGCTAGGTCTGGGATGGCAGGAATCACAAAGAAAAGAAGATGACAGAGAGGAGGAAGATTTCTGAGGTAAAAATAATGCTGAATAAACCTCGCATTTGTATACTTTTTCATGTGTTTACATATGTTTATCTTTTAATCTGAATTTCAAAATGGCCCCATGAAACTTGTAGGGCAGAAATTATTACCTCTCCTATTTTTCATAGTGTCAGTGGGGCCAAATCACCAGAAGGGAAGAGGGGAATAGAGGAAGAAGAAGAAGAAGAAAGGAATCTTGGCAGCATGGTATGGTGACAGATTGTGTTTGGAGTCAGGAAGACTCAGGTTTGAATTGAATGAAAAGCCACTTTCTAGCTGTGTGACTGAGCAAGTTACCTAACTCTGAACCTCAGTTCTCTCCTCTGTAAGATGGAGGCAAAAATAGCTTCTATTTTATGGGTTTGTTATGAGTATGAAAGGAAATACACATGTGTTTATACATATAGACACATCTATCTATCTATCTATCTATCTATCTATCTATCTATCTATCTATCTATCTATCTACCTATCTACCTATCTGTCTGTCTGTCTACCTATATCCTTGCAAACCTTAAAGCCCTATATAAACACTCTCAATGACTTTATAATTCTTCATAGGACCAACCTTGCTGGGCCCTACTCTAAGCTTAGCAATATAAATGTTAATGAAAATGTAGCTTGAGATTCCTTTAAAAATTATTTATTGTGTTATTAATAAACTACTCTTTGAGCAATTATAATAAAGGAGAAAGTATGTTTCTAAAATGCATAAGGATAGCAAACATCCAGCTGGATGCAGATTTACATGGGTCATAAAGGTCTTTCCCAAAAATTTCCAACAAGGGGGGAAATGGAGCCCCAAAGCTCAAAAACGACGTACGTTAAAAGGTGCTGAGGTCAGTAAAGCAAGCACAGCTCTGAACTATCCTCAGGCCTCTCTGCAAGGGACCAGCCAAACTGATTAAGGTAGCACAGAGTATAATTGGAACAAAGAGATATCGTGATCAAAATGAAAATGACCGTTCGGAGGATTGAATCAGGATTAAACCTCTAAGCTGGGTCTCAGATGGGCCACGAGAGTTATGGCCCAGAGCTCAGTACTCACATCCAATTGCATTCATGAACCACAAGCAGTCCGTTTGTGGCATCCATTTTGGTTTCCAGCTGCCAAAGGCCAGGATGGAAATTTCAAATCCCAACCCACATCATTTATCACACACAGAAGTTCTCTTGATGTGGAGAGTGGAGAGCCTTATTATGAGGTGGGGCCAAGGACCAGGCAACCACAAGGTTGAAGCAGTCATTCCAACGATGAATTCAAGGTCTTCCCGAGTCAGACCTGATTTGATTCAATTCAATCCCAGTCCAATACAATCTTATCCAATGCAATCATTTCTATTCCAACAAGGAATCATTTGATATGGGCAAAGCCACATGCTAGGGGCTGAGGATTGGAAAACTTAATGATAGCTCCTCCTTAAGGGGTTTACATTGTACTGAGGGGAAATATGGGATGTAAACAACTAAGGTTACATTCAATGATTTTAGGTGGGAGAATATTCCTTTTAAAGAATAAATTAAATCTGATAGAATAATTGCATTAATAATCAAAGGGTAGAGGAAGAAGCCCTCCAACCCTAGAAAGACATCACTAACCCCTCTGGGTTGTCCCTAGAGCCCTAAAGGGACGTAGCAGCTGAGTTCTAGGGACCAAACTAACCTATACAATAGGGTTGGAAGGAGGGTTAAGTGACTTGCTCAGGGTCACACAACTAATAAGTGTCTTAGGCTGGATTTAAACTCAGTTCTTCCTGACTCCAGGCCTGGCTCTCTATCTACTGTACCACCTAGCTGGGTTAGGGGTATATGGGGTGTTCAAGGAGGACTAGTACTTTTGACGTGAGGGCCTGCAGAGCCCTTTTCAGGGCTACTAATCCTCTTTGGGTGCCTACCTGGCACCCAACTCTCACCTGTGGCTCCACCCTAGTCAACCATTTCAGCAGATGGACTAACCAGGTTGACGATAACCAACAGGCCTTTAACCCATTGGTGAATGGGGGGAGGGGTCTACCCCAAGCATGTGAAGACTTCCTCCAGTGCAATGAGTGGATGAGAACATTTTGTTCCAATGGCTTTGAAGGCAGCTGAAGCGGGTGCTGTGGAACCCTTAGAGCTTGGTCAGACATTGAAGACACCAAGGTCATCCACTGTATCCCAAGCCATTGCCAGCCATCCTGACTTTTTTCTTGCCACTGGACTTTGATTATTCTGGAAGAGGAAGGGCTGCTGCTGATTTTGTGCAACTCTACCTCACTTAAATCTGCTTCATTCACGAGTCAAGACATTGCCCCATGACATCATTGGCCCTCTTCAAAAAATGAAGGACAAGCAGCAGATCTGTGCCAGCTAAAATACCGATGGTACTTCAAGGGGGATTTCAATGGCTAAGTGGAGACTAGACTACAGCTCAAGAGATAGACTAGGATTGGAGATTTTGGGCAGGAGTCATTTGCATGGAAGTGTTCATTAAACCCATGAGAGCCAATGAGACCACCCTGCCTACTGAACTCATCAAAAAAAGAGGTGTGGAGGGGGCAACTTTCCCATACTTGATTGGACTTTGAATTCAGAATTTGGAAAGCAGCTTGTTCTTGAAATAGGAGATGTATTTGGAGTTAGGAAAATGAAAACCAGGACAACACAGAGGGGTGACTCCATGTATGAAAACTTCTGTTCAGTAAGGGTGGGGATGGTGGTGGTAAGTTATATAGGGAAAACAAATATAATTCACTGATTGGTTTAAACAGTGAATATGGTACTCAAATAGAATGTCCTCATGGTAAAAAAAAAGTGGACACATTCCAGTAGTTAAATGATGCAGTGTCCAGGTGGGTATTTAATGGGCCATGAAGAATTGGGAATGACAGTACAGACATCATAAATATCTGCTCTTTAACAGATTAAACACACAACCTTTTATGGAAAGCTGTTGCTCACTTCATGCATGTGGTCACCATATTTTCTACAGAATTTTTTTCTGGGGATGCAATTAAGCTTCTATTTTATACAAGAGAAAAACAATCCGTACCCCAGCAAGTTGCCAATATCTTGCAATGATTTTCATTTTCATTTGCATCATTAAAGACACATCCACTTTCTGGGCCTCTCCCACTTATATTTATTTGTCTGTTTGATTTAACCCAGTTTACATTTTCAAACTGTCCTAGGTCATAGTGCATTAAATAAATTATGCAGTTTTTCCACATAAGGAATGAACATTGACTTGACACATGGGAACAGAGCATGGGTTTAGGTGAGTCTTACACTAGTTTGAAAAAAAATGAACACAAAAAATGCAAACCCAGCTGCGGGCCTGTAAAAAAAATCTACCAGGCTGAAAAATCTGTACCAGCTCCAAAGAGTCCTACCCTCCACATTTTCTTAAAGAGTTCTGTTTGATCACTCTCCCCTGTAACTGAGTTCAGAAAACACATACAAGTTGTATGGTAATTTTCAATTCTGGGCTCCCTAGACTAACATGTCAAAAAAGGCCACACTTACCTTTGGTTTACTATGAAATAAAGATTCTTGGTAGAAGGGGATCTTTTCTTTCCTGGGCACCTCTGCCATGCAGGGTCAAGAGTCAACCATCTAATAGGATGTAAGTTCCTTGAGAGCAGGGACTATCTTCTTTTGTATTTGTATTCTACATAGTTCCTGGTACACAGTAGGCACTAAATAAATGCTTATTGGTTGATTGGACAATTAATTTTCTGTAAGAAAATAAACTTAATTTATATTTGATTTTGGAATCATATGGTTTTTGTTTGCATTTTAAAAAATAATCATCCTGATTTCTGCAAAATTGTGCTCATCTCTTCCCCAGTTCATCCAGTTAGGTGAGAGTTTTCAATCCTATATTCTTCATTATACAAGAATTTTGGGTGGACCTTCTCATTAAGGTCCTTTCCCAAGTTTGGACCTAGGAATAATTATGATACAGATAAAGTTTATCATCAGTGCCTTTCAATTGTCAGTAGAAAACAGAAGGATGTGTATATGTGGGGGTATTGTTGCATGCTCAAATAATTAATAATGATGTTGCCTATGTAGAATATACTAGGCACCTATTTCCAGGACACTAGAGTATTGGAGAATGCATGGATATTCTATAATAACTTCCTAGCTAGAAAGGTTTGTGCCTTTAAAATGATGAGTAACTCAGTTGGTTTTTCTTCACTGAAGGGTGAAATACTCCTTCACTCACAGAAGGAGGAAGGACTTGAGGGCTTCCTCCTCACGATCTCCCTTCCTCTTTAGGTCATGTAGCCTCAAGAAATAGGTCTGGGATTTTAGCCTTTTCCTTTATCCTATTTTGTTCTAGGTACAGAGATTGGAGTCTCTGACCCTGGAGGGCAGGCCATGGAGATCTAGGCTAGGTGTTGTAACCAGCTCAGGAGTGAAACTCTGAGAAATGAGACTGGGGATAATAGCTCAATAGGTCTCTGGATTTGAACTTGGTGGGACTAATGCTTTGTAGAAACTTAGTTAAGCTATGACCCTATGATCCTGTCTTCAGAGACTGAGGTAGCGTAGGAGTTGGAAATTATGTCCTTATGATATTAAGTGTATATATATATATTTGTTTTTGCTATACCTTTAAAATAAATTCCCTTTTCAAGAACTGTTCTGACATTAAATAATTAAATGGAACTGGGGTGCTAGGATGATAAAATGGAGGGAGTAGAATTAGTGGTGGCTCCAGCCAGTGGCAGAAAAGAGTCTTCCCAACCTTTTCAGGGTGCTCAGAGAATCCTACGAGGGGTAAAATATAACAGGTTTATCCCTAAAATAGTGGACTCAGAGAAAACCTTGTACCAGAGTGATGGCTAGAGATTAATAATCCAAGGAAACAAGTAATGGAGAGGGGAATGCATACCTCTAGCCTGGGATTACTGCCTATGATTACATCTCCTGGGAGTATAATTAAGGCAACGTATTAGATCACCAGCAATCTACTTGCTCTGGTGATTATGAGAGAAATTATATGGTGCTTCTGTTGAGACAATGCATGAGATTACCATTACTCTTCAGCAGCGTTATCTTGGGATCTAACTCAGGACTTAGATACATGACCACAGCATTTGTGATATTCTCTTATTACTCTTTTATATGAAATGTTTGTTTTCCTATTGGTTTTGTTAGTGAGGGATAAGTCCCTTCTGTGTAAATTTCTGTTTTGAAAAACTTTATTCTGAAGTTGAACATAAAAAGAGCATCTCTGTATAAATAGCAGAATACAAAAGGAGGGTTTTATATGAAATGATACATCTTCATTTTGTGTACTTTTAAAAATTATATAACAAAAATTTGCATATTACTTTTAAAACTGTCTTACCTGTCTGTTTCCTTCTGAATTTTTTTGTTCTCTGTGCATTAAAAGATTCTATGGCCATGTTTTTGCTTTATTGTTGCAAAACACATACAAATTGTACGGTAATTTTCAATTCTGGGCCCCCTAGACTAAAATGTCAAAAAAAGGCCACACTTACCTTAGGTCCCTCCCTCATCAAAAGCTATGGGGAAACACTATAAACAAAAAAGAAAAGAAAAACCCTTGTTACAAATAAACATAATCAAGCAAAAGAGATCTGCACAAAAGCCACATCAAAAAATGAATGTCAGGAGGTGGGAAACATAGGTCCACTGAAGATAAAAATTGGTCATTTCATTGATAAGTTTTTAAAATATTTTATTCTCCTCTATCCTTTTCACATGAGAGTGAGGGTCATCTAATGTCCATTCCTTCTATACCTCCCTCTGTCTCTCACACACCAATCATGAGAAATAGCAAATTTCATCCTTTTCTTCCTTCCTTCTATACTGGTGTATTTCTTTTACTCTCCCTTCTCTTCCCCTTCTTATAGCTTACAAAACAGAATCACCTCATTCCAGGTCTTCTCTTTTTCTTTTTAAACTCCTGTAATAAATACCCTTTGAAGACATTAAGGCTCTGAAGGGACATTAGTTTCTTCTCCCTCTATTAGGATGTTAGCATTATATCATCATATAGTTTATTTAAGTATTCAAATAAATTTACCTTTCTAGGTTCCTCTTGACTCTAAGGTTTATATTTTAAAGTTCCTGTTTAGCTTTGGTCATTTTATCAGAAATGTTTGAAAGTTCTCTATTCCATTCAAGATCCATTTTTTCCTCTGTAGTATCATACTCAGCTGTGTAGGACGAGTTATTTTTGGTTACAAGACAATATCTTTTGCCTTTTTGAAATATTGTAGTCTGCTATCCTCTCTCACTTATAGTAGAAGCTGCTAAGTCTTGTATGATCCTGAATGCTGTGTCTTGGTACTTGAACTACTACTTTAGGGATTTTGGCAGTATTCCTTCTTTGATGTGGAAGTGCTGGATTTTGGCTTCGATATTCCTGGGATTTTTACTTTTGGGAATTCTTTTAGGAGGTGATTGCTGACTTCTTTCTATTTTTACTTTACCTTCTAGTTTTATTAGATCTGGACAGTATTTATGATTTCTTGAAACATGGAGTCCAGATTTTTTAAAATCATAGTTTTTAGGGGGACCAATGATTCTTAAGGGGCAGCTAGGTGGTGCAGCAGATAGAGCACTGAGCCTTGAGTCAGAAAAATGAGTCTTTCTGGGTTCCAATCTAGCCTCAGCTGCTCACTAGCTGTGTGACCTGGGCAAGACACTTAACCCTGTTTGCCTCAGTTTCCTCACCTGTAAAATGAGCTGGAGAAGGAAATAGCAGATTACTCCAGTACCTTTGTCAAGAAAACCTCAAATAAGGTCATGAGAGTCAGACGTAACTGAAATGACTGAACAGCAACAAAAAAGTGATTCTAGGGACAGCCGGGTGGCGCAGTGGATAGAGCCCTGGCCTCGGAGTCAAGAGGACCTGAGTTCAAATCTGGCCTTAGACCCTTGACACTTACTAGCTGTGTGACCCTGGGTAAGCCACTTAACCCAACTGCCTCACCAAAAGGGAAAAAAAAAATCTAAAAATGGATTCTTAAAGGTTCTCTCCTTCACTTGTTTCCAGGTCAGTTGTTTTTTTATATCAATATGTTTTCTTCTATATTTTCATTTTATTCTAATATTTCTTGCTGTCTTACGGAGTCATTGATTTTTGTTTGATATTTTCTAATTTCTTGGTAAGGTTTTCCATTTTCTCTTCTATGTTACTTATTCTTCTTCCAATTATTTTCTTTAGAGCTTTCATTTAATTTTAAAAAAAAATTTTGTGCTTCATATCTTCTAGGAATTCAGGTGGTCTTTGTGGAAAACCTCTTTTTTCTCTTTGAGTTACTGCTTGAAAATGATTTGGAATTACTCTCTACTTTTAGGTGGTATTCTTCCAGAGATCTAAGTCTGTTAATAATCTGATGCTGGTCAGTGTCTTGCTTTAGTTTCTGCATTGGGGCTTTGTGCCAAAGCCAGCGTCTATCCCTTGCTGACCACTGCTTCCTGGGGTTAGGCACCCCTGGGTTTTTGAGGTTCAGAGATCTGAATCCTCAGGGGCCTCTTTGACATCTCAGGACTGAGTGCTAGGCACTTTTCAGCCCCAAGGTACCAAGGCTGTCTCAGTCTGAGATCTTTCATGGTTCCAAGTTCCCTACTGGGGCTTTCTTGTTTAAGCTTTCCATCCTTACTTCCTCTTGGACATAGAGCCTTGAAGGCCACAGGTGCTTCTGGCTCATAGACAGACTTATTTGCCTAGATTGGCACTGGTTTTGTTGGCTTCCTCTTGTTCCGTTGCCCATGGGCTTCTGGATGTTTTTTTTTGTGTAATTCTGATTAGGAGTGTCACATACTGTGGTTTCTCATTGGATTTCTTGATCATTGTTCACTACAGTGTCAATTTCAGGTTTTTCCTGGAGTAGCTGTGTAAGAGAGTTCTGCCTCCATACAGGAAGCCATCTTGGTCAGAAGTCTTCCTTCAAATTTCTAGTAACGCTTTGTCAAGACTTCTCTTTTGAATTGCTCTTGTAATGCCTTGTCTAGCTGTTATCTGGCTGGCTAGCTATTCTTCTAACTCAGCATTCCAGCTCCTGACTGCACAAGTCACCCCTGGCTAGAGTTTCTGTCTGTATTTCAGGGAGAATCGCTCAGAATTGTAGAAATAGACTGCTCAAGTCACTTGCTATTAGAGAACTCTCTGAGATGAAACATCAACTCCACACTGATTGAGTAGGAAGCACCAGATGAATCTCTACTGAGTAGTTTACCCCTTTCCTTATAATTATAAAACAATGGGGAGAAGTGGTAACATCTACCTCCTTTCCATTTTAGAGCAACTTCCTTCCTCTCCCCCTTCAACCTCTCAACTCATATCAGGTGTGTTTCCTTTTGTTTTATTCCTTAAAGGATCTTACCATGTGCTTACTACCATGTTTGGAAAGTTTTGAAGGTTGTATCTATCCTAGCAATATTTTCAGTTTGATAGAGGACTTCTAAATAATAAAAAGCCTTTAAGATTTGAAGAAATGAACCTTTAATGGAGGACTTTCAGGCACCATGACAAGGTAGTAGGAGAGAACTTCCTGGCATCCCTCATACAGATGACCAGAGGCTGGTTAGGATAGCTAAAACATGGATTAACAAAGCTAAGATACAAAAAAATAACCTGACAGGTTGGAATGATGAGTCAACTCCAATAAGACAGGTGTGCTGTAGCCTTCTTTGGTTAGATCACACCTGTGGTATTATGTTGAGTTCCATGTACTCCATTTTAGGGAGGACACAGACAAACTAGAATAAAAATGGAGTAAGAGGAGACTAGGATGGCAATGAGGCTGGACACCATGACACAGGAGGACCAGTTGAAGGAACTGGTATTGATTAGTTTGGAAAAGAGAAGCCTTAGGAAGGACTTGTTATTGCAATCAAGTATTCAAAGGGCTGTCACATGGAAGGGGGATTGGATTTTTTTCTACTTGGTTTCAGAGGGAGGAACAGTAGGAGCAAGGAAAGGCATTTCCAGAAAGGCAGATTTAGGTTCAATGTAAGGATAGGAAAGGGGAAGCTAGGTGGCTCGGTGGATAGAGTGCCAGTCCTGGAATCAGAGAGACTCATCTTCCTGAGTTCACATCTGACCTCAGACACTTCCTAGCTGTGTGACTCTGTGTGACTTAACCCTGTTTGCTTCAGTTTCCTCATCTGTAAAATGAGCTGGAGAAGGAAATGGCAAACCACTCCAGTATCTCTGCCAAGAAAAGCCCAAATGGGGTTGTGAAGAGTCGGACATGACTGAGAAATTGCTTGATGAGAATAAGAAACGTGCCTGACCATTAGCACTATCTAAAGGTGCGATGGACCACCTTCGGTTTTCTCTTCAATAGAGGTCTTTAAGCAAAGGCTGGATGAGCACTTATTGGGGATGTTGAGGAGTGGATTCCACTTCAGGGAAGGGATTCAACGACCTGGGAAGTTTTCACCAACCCTCAGATTTTATGGTTCTGTGAAAAAAGCACTGTAGCTGACTTCTTTATCTACTTACTTGTAAGGCTAGCCCTGTGTATCCTCAAGCCAAGATTAAGAAAAGTAGAACTTCTATTAATACCATTTATTAGGAGAATGTGGTCCAATAATATATGTCCAATAGAATATAAGCTCCTTGAAGACAAGGACTATTTTTTCATCTTGTCTTTATATCTTTGCTAGCTAGCATAGTTCTTAAGACATAGCAGGTACTTAGTAACTGCTATTTAATTATGTGACCCTAAGGATCATAGGACCTTTCCATCTAATTTGTACCTAAGCCTTTCCATATATGTGGTCTCCCCCATTAGAAGTTGTGCTACTTGAGAGCAGGAATTGTCTTATTTTCCTAATTATTCTCAATGGTTTGTACACACTAAGTACTTAATAAATGTTTCATTCATTTATGGTGTGTATCATTCTCATAAATTTTGATGCCAGAGGTAGGAAAAATGCAAAAAGCTTAGGGAAATATTGAGGCAATATAATGTAGCAGAAAGAGCACCAGGTATGGAATGAGGAGATTCAAGTCTAGCCTCTGAAGCTATGGATGGGATGGTGGACAAATCACTTAATCTTGTTGAGTAACTGTTTCCTCATCTGTAAACTGGAGAAGATCATTGACTCTCACTCACAGTATAATTCCCAGCTATGGTCTTCTACTCTCACTTAACCGAGCCACCCAAGCTTTAGTACTTTAGCTCTACATCCTCAATGGTGGCCCAAGCTCTTCCCTTTTCACCAGAATCCTGGACCTTTACCCAGCACACTGTTTCCTCAGTGGCTGCTGCCATTGAACCAGAACTTCAGCAGTTGTCAAGCTTTTCTGAGGTTGGGTGGACTTTGTTAAAAGCAGCTTTGTTCTTAGGAGTTTTGGTGTAATAAAATGTCTCTGCTGCTAGAATGTACATTTCTTGAGGGTGGAACTGTGGTTTGTGTGTGTGCCCTTCTGCTTCCCTAGTGCTTAACACAGCGCTTGGCACACAGTAAGTACTTAATAAATATTTGTTGAATGATTGCCTGATTGACTGACTTTGTTAATTCAGACACCTCTGAATGTCTTCTATCTAAAGGGCCGACTTTCCCCAGTGCTCTAAGAGACCTGAAAGTTTGTGTGGTCCTGGTGGCTATTCAATGGATCATAGAATCTTCCCTCATGAAAATTTTCCCACTGGAATAGGATTGCTATTTTTTCACTCAATATTTACCTAAAGATCCTACCCCAACCTGTGACTAATAAGAGACTGCTTACTTGGAATTCTGTTTCCTGATGCCATTTTCCTGTACCACATGTTTTGATATTCTATCCAATGGCAGTCACATAATACTGCTTTTATCCTGGCTAATGGTAGTACATAATTAATATGTTTTCATAGGTAGAGTGATATTGGAAATAGTTTGAATGGGGGGATTTGGTCTGTTTGTTCACACACACACTTGGGTGAACTTCCTTTCCGTATTGAAAATTAGTAATTAGTCAATTCAGCCCAAATCTACTAACCAGTTTCATGCATGGGTGACAGACATCAAATGTTCACCGATGTTCATCACAGTAATGAAGAAGAAGTGAAGGTCCATTAATTGTAAGGGAACCTACATATGTTTTCTTTTTTAAAAAAATCAAAGTTAATCCGTTGTTGGTTTTATCAAAAGAAATAATATGTTTGTTATACAATATGATAATATCTGTAAAGTGCTTAGCACAGTGCCCAGCATACAGTTGGTTCTTAATAAATGCTTATCCCCTTCCTCTACTTCCCTTTAAGAAAGATGTCTTCCTTAAAGCCATTAATATAGCTACCAACCAACATCTACTTTTTCCTCTCTAAAGAGTTTTTTTTTCCTTTTGCAAATGTTCAACATACATATCATTGTGAAATCATGAAAAGGGAATAGACTTTTGCAGATGATTTTGTGCAGCTGGCCCCATCTTCATTATCTTATGACTGACAAGGAAGCATAGTGAATTCAAGGCATTTTGCTGTACCTATTGTTTGTTAGCAACAAACGATCGTTGAATTCAACAGGACGGAATTCACTCTCGAAAGCTCTTCTCAAAGTGTCTGCTTACACAAACTTGAAAATCATGTAAGATTCTGCAACAGATGTGACCAGCCATCTCTGCAGTATCAACATCAGGCAACTTCTAACATGGGGAAACATCTGTTGGAGCATTTGCCAGGGTCGTGGAGTTTGGTCTTTGCAAAGGCCAAATAGAACGGGGATTTATTGCTGTGAAGGGTCATCGGATGCTCCTGTCTGCGTTGGTCAACACTGTGCTGATTCCATTAAGCTCCAAAAAGCTACAAAGGATCTTCAGTAAAATTCATGGTCACTCAATCCACACTGGGAAAACAAAGCATATGAAAGCACGTACTGACTGGCTGTGTGGTGGGATGGGCAGCCATCGAGTTAATCCAGTCCTCTTGTGATGGAGGATGGGCTAGGCACAAGAATTGAGCAGAAAGTTGACGAAGGAGATCCTGCTGGATTCCATTTAGGAAGCTGAAGAGTGTTTTCCACGATCTCGAGCTGCTCCCTGCTACAAAAGCCCTTGTCTTTAACACCAATATTCTAGTATTACACTACAGTGAATCATGGACTACCTACCACTATGGCTGGCATTTATACAGAACTGGAAGGTTTGCCAATCGCTTTACGTGTGTTCTTTCATTTGATCCTTGTAATTTTGTAAGATAGTTGCAAGGTATTTCTTTTTAGGAAATAAATACTTGTAGAATTGGAAAAAATGTGCTACTCTGTGTTGAGCACAATGCTAGGTAATGAGAAAGACAAAAAGTTTAAGTAATGATAACAATAACTTTGTTGTTGTTTAGTGTTGGAGATCCCATGGATCACAGCACACCAGTCCCTTCTGTCCTCCGCTATTTCTCAAAGTCTGTCCAACTTCATATTGATTACTTCCATGGCACTATCTATCCACCCATCCTCTGCTGTCTCCTTTTCCTTTTGCCTTTAATCTTTCCCGACATCAGGGTCTTTTCCCATGAGTCTTCTCATTATGTAGCCAGAGTATTTCAGCTTCAGCTTTAGTGTTTGTCTTTCTAGTGAATAGCCCTGAATTGATTTCTTTGAGTATTGACTGATTTGACCTCCTTGCTGTCTGAGGGACTCTCAAAAGTCTTCTCCAACACCACAATTCAAAACTGTCTATTTTGTGGCACTTAGCTTCCTTATCTATAAAATGGGGATAAACACAGCTCTTATATCATAAGGTTGTTGTGACAATCAAATGAAATAATATTTGTAAAGTGTCTATCACAGTGCCTGGTGCTTAATATTTATTTACTTCCTAAAGCATTTTGCAAACCTTAAAGGTCTATATAAATACTATTATTGTTTAAACTTTTTATCTTTCTTATTACCTAATAATCGCTCAGCATTATCTTTCAAAAAACTTCACCAAAATTTATTTTTAAAAATAGAAGATTTTTTTTAAAGGAGCATGGATTCCTCCTCACTGGTGATCTCCAAGCAAAGGATGGATGATCCTTTGTTGCAAAGGGGAATCTTTTCCAGGTATGGACGGGACCAGCTGACCAGTGAGGTCCCTTACAATTCCGAGATGCTGTGTTCTACAAATGTGTGCTTAGACTTTATAATATCTGTATAACATAAAATATAGACATATATACTTCTATATACATATGTATGTATACACATATATGTATACATACATATATAAAATTTAACCATTGGTTATGTATATGTGTATATTGGTACATGTACATATATACATGTATTTATGTATGTGAGTATATATCAAGCTATCTATCCATCCACACAGAGGATGTCCCCAAAGTCTTCATGCAATTTTAAGCTTTAATAGCTTAAAATTGCATGAAGACTTTGGGAACATCCAGTATATATTCAACATATCTAATTTGCTGGTTGGCTATTGCTTAGATCTCTATATCCTGTTTCACGGAGTTCCGTTTCAGAGTGAGTACTGCAGGATATTTGATCTTCACCTGCACTTTGTATACAGTATATAGATGAACAAAGGACAGGCTGGAGAGGGAGCTGGGGATTTCGTCCTGACTGAAGCGTGTTCTCTTGTGGAATAAAGCAGATGCTGAGGGGAAGGGCATGTCTCCGTGGGACTCCTGGGACTTCAGGTGTGCGGTATCTTTAAGGAGCAAAGTCATACGGGATGAACAGCTGATCAACAGATGGTCTCTGCTAATTGTATCCCACTGTTTCTGCTCCACTCCCTTTCCTTGGTGGCTAGGAGGTTTCCTGTTCCTGTTGTCTGTCTGTCTGTCTTGCTCTGAAGATTTATGTTCCAGACTCTTATGGTTCTCACGTGGGTGCTGGGCCTCAGGCACAATTCCTGCTCTGTCTTCTGCAAACAGGGGAGACTGTTTTCTTTTGCAAGGCTCAGAGTTACCCTATGTCAGAGGCCTGATTTCTACCGCATATGAGTCACTAATAACAGCTCCCATTTTCGTAGCATTTTAAGGTGACTGGAGATGCTGGGAGATAGGTATTGTGAGTACCAATATCTCCTTTCTATAGATGAGGAAACTGAGTCTGGAAGAGTCTTAGAGGCCCTTGAGTTTATCTGTTCCATTATAGAAATGAGAGAACTGAGGTATGGAGCTGGTAAGTGTTACCTAGGGTCACATGGTAGAAAATAGCAGAGGTATGGTTTGGATTTGGGTCTTCTGCCTACAGAGCCATTGGTTACCCTTCTCACTGTACAGACCACCTCCCACAATGTTGGCAGAATGCTTTCTTTGGTCCACTGGCATTTCTTTGCAATGTTGGCATGCACAGCTTTGGGTTTCCACGTGCAAAATAGTAAACAGTTACCCTCTCTGCTGACTCAAAGGTGGGATTTTGAAAGCAAATAATTACCACTACAAAAATCCTTATCTTTTTTTTTTAGTGGAAAGTGCAGTGATCTACTTTGAAAATATGATCCTCCATTAAGTAATAATATACTAAAAGGCAGCTAGCAATGTAGGTCAGTGGACAGTGTCAGACTTGAAACCAGGAAGCTTTGGGTTTGAATCTTACCGCTTACACTTACTAGCTATGTGACCCTGGGCAAACCACTTAGCCTCTCTTGGCCTCAGTTTCCTCTTCTGAAAAATGGGAACAATATGTAGAACTTATCTTCCAGGGTCGTTGTGAGGATCAAATCTAATGACATAGTATTTATAAAGCACTTGGCAACCTTAATATGTTATGTAAATGTTAGCTATTATTATCATTGTAAAAGTACTGAAGCAAAAGTGTAATTCGCAAGTAGTGGGAAAGCATGCATGTCCCAGGATGGAAAGGCAGCCAGGCCTCCAAGCCACAGTGTTAGCTTCTGTTCGGAATAGCGCTCAGCCACACCTACTCATGGCTCCTGAATCAAGAGAGTGTACTAGTCTGAGGGGAGCTAGTAAGAACCAATTGGCTATCTAGTGGGTGTGAACAATGGAAGCCGTCATGGTATCTGCCTTCAAAGCCAGCATCTTGGGAACCCAGGTTATCACAGATGGGCACAACGTTAGCTTTGGAAGGGACCTTAGAGATCATCTGTTCCAAACCTCTAATTTTAGAGATGAGGAAACTGAGACCCAGAAATAGGAAAAGCTCTACTTAAGGCCATGTAGGTATCTGGTGGCAGATCTGAGGCTAGAAGGAAGGTCTTCTGATGTCCAATCCATGGGACTCTTTGGCTGTCTGATGACCCTCCTCAGAATCATTCTGCTCTCTAGAGATAGTCCATGGTTTTAAACTAGAAAAATGACAATTAAAACAAGAAATGAACGCTAAGCATTTTTAACCTTCCTTTTGGATCAGTGTTAAATGGCTACATTTTTAAAGCATTCTCACCTACTGGTGAAGACATTCCATTCTGGGCCAAGAAAACATGGAATACAGGTTGGCATCTTGGCAGTGTCTGACAAATGCACAGGATGAACTGCTCAGGCCTCTTGAACAGTCTTTTGCCTAATATCTTGTTGGGGCAATGAGAAAAGATTGGCTCTCATATTTCTGGTTGGCATCTTTCCCCTTGGTACATTAGGAAGGTTGCCATCATCCTGAGGCAACATAGTTCATTGAAACAGGCCCTAATAGCCCAGTATTTTTTTTTTTATGTCTGATACTAGGCCATCTTTGGTTTCCTTTTCTCTTTTAAAATCTTACTTTATTAATATCCTTTGTTTTCATATCACCTCTTTTTTGAATATATTCAACCCTCCCTCACCTTTTACTTAGCAAGTTAACCTTGGTAACCAGATTTTAAAAGAGAGAGGAGAAGAAGAAACTTGGAAAAAAATCAAACACCACATTAATGGTGTCCGTGCAACAGCTCCCACCCTCTGCAAAGAGTGGGAAAGGTGCATTTGCTCAGCTCTTTTCTGGAGCCAAGTTTGGTTGATATAATCATATAGGATTCAATTTTGTTTTAACATTTACATCACTGTAGTCACTGTGTAGAGGAAGCTAGTGGATAGTGCTGGACCTGGAATTAGAAAGACCCGAGTTTAAAATGTGGCCTCAGAAACTTACTAGCTGTGTAACCCTGGGCAAGTTATTTAATCTCTGTTTGACCCAGTTTCCTCAACTGTAAATCAGGGTTAATAATAGCACCTACTTCATAGGGTTATTTCCAAGATCAAAGGAGATAATATTTGTAAAAGCACTTAGCACAGTGCCCAACACATAGTAGGTACTATATAAATGATTATTCCCTTCCCCTTGCCTTGGGTCTATTATTTTACTGGTTTTGCCTCTTCTATTCCATTTCAATTCATCTAATTCTGTTCATGCTTCTCCGAATTCTTATTTATCTTGTCTTACAGCACAGTTGTATTCAGGTACATTATTATAACATAGTTTATTGAGCCCATCCTAGATGGGGAACGAGTCAGAGAAGTGAGGTGATTTACCCAAGGTCACGCAACTTTGTGTGGTGGAGCCAGGACTACATTTCTTAACTTCCAGTCCCAGGCTTTTTCTACTATAACACGCTTCCAATTAAGTGGAGTGGGAAAATCAGTCGGTCAATTAGGGGAAATGAGTTCAAACTTATCATTATCCGAGAAACAAACCTATTGGCTGATTGAAGGTGGTGTTATGTTGACTTTGTCAGACTCATAATTAGGAATTCTGATATTTGGGGCAAATTCTCTTGAGCCAGAAGTGTGTGGATGGGAGCTGGTAAGCATTTGTCAAAGAGTCTCTTGTGTGGCTAAGTTAGACTGGAAACAGAAGTCGTGGGATATGAGGTTGAGAAACTGCTTGGCCAGGATTTGTGGACAGGACAATGGTTGGAGGCGGAGAGGACTGTGAGCCAGAGAATGAGCAGGAAGGACGGTGACCTAGGCAGATATCCATGGATGACAGCAACAAGAATTTATTTTTATTTAATTTAATTTATCCATTTTCACTCGGTTATTTATCTATGTATCTCTCCATCTGTCCTGCCATCCGTGTCTCCATCCATTTGTCTATCTGTCTATCCACCCATCCATCCAGACATCTGACTGTCTATCTATCTACCTATCTGAGACTAGATCTCTCAATCCCAAGACTTATAAGCGTGGAAACTTTAACCTGCTTCATTTTTCCAAACTGGCTGCTTTGCCCCTTCTTTTGTGATCTGATGGTCTTCCACTTCTGGGGGCTCATTGTATTGGTAGCTGACTTAACATGGACACTTGTTGTCTTTAGCCTTATTGCAGCTCAGAACTCTTGAACTCAAGCAATTGACCAATTTCAGCAGTATCAGGTATTACAGATGTGTGCCACCTCACCTGGCAAGCAAAATGAATTTAGATAGCATGGAGTGAATTTTAAAGGAAGTGAGGTGATTGATGAGTAATGGCAGCAGGAGGAGGTTCTTCAAGTGGTTGTGGGGAGCAAAGAGCATGCCAGTTCCACCTTGTATCAATATACAAGTGTGAAGGGTGTGAGGGGAGAAGCAGTCTACCTTGGAGAGGGAGCCAACAAGTGAGGAGGGTGGATTTCAGTGAATACCAGGAGATGGAAGGACTGTCAGATAAAGAGATCTAAGGTAATAGAACCTTCAATTCAGACTTAAAGATACCTCAGTGGGCATCTGGTACAACTTTCCCATTTTACAGATTAATTGAAGGTCAGAGAAATGAGGTTGGCTTGCCCAAGGTCAGACAGATAACAAGTGTGAGAGCAAGGATTTGCATTTGGGTCTTTTGATGTTAAATTCAATAATCTTTCTACTGACCCAGAACAGAGGGCAGTTCCAATAGGTGTACTGGAAAGGGATGGAAGAGAAAGATAAGAAGTGGAGAGGGCAAGGGCTGAGTTTACTATTGGTGGGAGGAGGCTATCGGAATGGCAGGGCGGACTGGTACTGATTGCCTTTCCTGCTGGTCTATGCAAGTGACTCTGCACTGATTCCAAGTGCTGTAAATGGCATGGGTCCCTACACCAAAAGCAGACTTCAGAGATCATCTAGTCAAAGCCACTCATTTTACAGTTGAGGAAATTCAGGCCCAGGGAAGTGACTTGCCTAAGGTCACACAGCTAGTAAATAAGTGAGGTGGGATTGGACTCGGTTCTTTCAGCTCAGGAGTCAGTGGTTTTTGTGGGGAAGGGGAGCAGGGAAGTCTGTTCGAGGTGAGCCTCTTGGGTCTAGGAAAGGAGTATGATGTCATGGGAAAATACAGCAGGAGGCAGAGTGAGAGCTGGGTGAATGAGGCCATTCCTGGATAGGAGCTCCTGCAACCAAACTCTGGCCACCCCTAGGTTTGGTTCTAGACGTGGTCAAAGCCACCTTAGCCCCTTTTCAGGGATTCCTAGAAAGAAGTAAAGTTACCTCAACTTCACGAGTGTATGATTGGAGAGATATGGCTAGACAGCAGTTTGTCTGAACAGTAACTGGGTTTTAGTGGATTAGAAGCTCAATAACAATAACTAATAAAAGCTAGAATTTATATAGTATTCTTAAAGTTTGCAAAGCATTTTACAAATGTTGACTAATTTTATTCTCATGTCACTGGGAGGTGACTTTACCCAAGTAAAGCGGAAACTCTAAGGAAATTAGTTTTGTGCTGCTCCGAATATTTGACCACTAAAGAGAATTCCATCATGGGTCCAAGGCTGTCTCTGAAAGACAAGGAGACACCAGATACTAAAACTGACAGACCCACCTGTGTGTGCTCCAGCCTTTCCCTAGGGTCTTCAAGTTAGCTCTACCTGACTGTGAATGGATTGAACAATCAACATAACATTATGAATATTTTTTTTTAGCCCAGGGAGATCTATTAAACTATGAGGATTCATTTCCCATGCTCCATCGGGGAAAAAAATTTCCTTATAAAGTGAGTCATATATTAACAGTAATGACTAGCATTAGACATAATAAAAGCAATGATATTTAAGTTGATCAGGGACAGATGTTTAACATATTTTATCTAGGAATTATAGGCAAGGTTTAATTACCAAATCAATCAGATGTTTTTTTGAGCGTAGGACAGATGGTATCAAGGGGAAGAACCATATTTCAGGCTTCTCAAAGATTCCATTAAAAAATAGTCAAAGTTCCCAAATGAGATTTTTACATCTTTGGTCTTTGATCTCTCCACTGTGGCTACAGTGGAGTTTTAAATGCAAGGAGGGAGAGAGAGAGAGAGAGAGAGAGAGAGAGAGGGAGAGAGAGAGAGAGAGAGAGAGAGAGAGAGAGAGAGAAGAGAGCGAGAGAGAGAGAGCAAGAGATAGAGAGAGACGGAGAGAGACGGAGAGAGACAGAGAGAGAGACAGAGAGAGACTGTGAACCACAGAATTTGTTGAATCCTCTTCCAATGCACATTATTCAAAAGCAAACTTGTCCCCCTTTCCCTTTTAAAGGATGTTATTTAGTCTTTAATTCTTATTCTTACACAGATTCTAATTAGAGGAAATTTTGTAGAGATTAATGTAAAGTTTTATAGTTTGGTTAAAAAACCCCTCAACTTCACGAGTGTATGATTGGAGAGATATGGCTAGATAGCAGTTTGTCTGAACAGTAACTGGGTTTTAGTGGATTAGAAGCTCAATAACAATAACTAATAAAAGCTAGAATTTATATAGTATTCTTCAAGTTTGCAAAGCACTTTACAAATGTTGACTAATTTTATTCTCATGTCACTGGGAGGTAGGTGCTATTATTTTCCCCATTTTACAGATAAGGATACTGAGGCAGGCAGAGACTAAGTGTCTCATCTAGTCGGTGTCTGAGGCTAGATTTGAACTCAGGTCTTCTTGATTCCAGGGCCTGTGCTCTATCCACTGTACAGCCAGCTGCCTCAATAGTGTAAGAAGGGATTTGAAAAGCTAATGAAGTTCTAGGATACTGTAGCAAGTATACTCTGGCTCAGTCTCCCAGAGCCAGGCTGCTGACCATTAGGGTTCCAGGGTACCCTGAGGGGTTAGGGATATCTCTTCTCGAATGCCACCAGGTTGAGCTTCCACTGTTCAGCCCACCATTGGCAACCAATGACTGGCACCCCAGTTCCATTTAACCACTTAACATTGATTAATTTTGGCTAACAAAGACAAAATATAAATGTTTCCCATGATACCTTAGGGACACACTCTCTCCCATCTCCTTTGTTATCTAGGGTGATTAGGCTCATTCTTAGCACAGTTTTTACATAAGATTGGTCTCACCAAGTTCCTCATCTGATGAATCCTCATTTCACTCTGGGCTGGATCCCAGAGGCTATTCCCAGAGGTCATTCCTTGCTCCTTAGGGTTTTGATAATGAGCCAGCTTATTAAAAAATGAAAACAAACAAACAAAAACCAAAACCACAGACTCTGGGATTCCAGGATACTCTTCTCCCTTCACCTAAAATGAGAGAAAAGGTGACACAAAGAACCTAGTATTCTTTGGGGCTAGTGTTCACAGGGGCACATGGCTTCAGTGAGGAGACCCAAGGCCTCTTTCCAGTTATATCACTGCTGCTCACTGGTTTCCATCAGTGAAATCTTTCAAAAGACTGACCGGAAGCAAAGAGAAAATGACAAGAAACTAGGAAGAGGCTGACTTGGAGCTTTTTAAAGATGCCCCTACTCTAGTTCCAGCTGATGGAGCCAAACGCAAAGGGCTCCTCTTAACCATGAGGTTAGCAGACCAGAACCAGTTGCATAAGGTCTACGCACACTCCACATCCACAGTCTGTGTGAAGCTCTTCTATTCCCTGTCATCACGGCTGTCCTGGAAGCAGCCTTCTCAACCCCTCTATATGGAAAGATGCCATCCATGACCCTGTGAATGTGCCAGAACCCAGTTATACTGAATTAAAAGGGTTTTTGTGAAAAAATCTGAAAGTGCCATGTAAATGTGAGTTATGAAGACTAGAATTGTAAAGTTAATAGTTCCTGTGTTCCTGAGGTTTCTGTTCATTCCTAGGCATCACATTTTAGGAAGGATATTGATAAGCTTGGGAATTTTCCAAGGAGGGTCACATGACCAAGGATGGAGAAGGGACTCAGGAGAGCACCAGGTGACAGTTGGTTGAAGGAGCTAGTGATGTTTAGCTTGGAAAAGAAAAGCTTGGGGGAACATGACAGCTATCAATCCTGCATGCCTGGAATACACTCCCTGATTACCTCCAGCCCATAGAGTCCCTTCTCTATCTCATCCTGCTATTTTCTGTCATGATGCATTTGTCTCTGTTTCACAGTTATAACAATGAATCTCAAATCTCCATGCCTTTGTTTTCCCCATTCCCCATTTCGGGAATGCATCCCTTCATTACCTTCTTCTCATAGACCCTCCCTCTCTTTCTTCGAGGCGCAGCTCAGCCACCATCTTCTGCACGAAGCCTTTTCCTATCCCCCAAACTGTGAAGGTCCTCCCTCCAAAACATATTTTTTTTTCCCTCAACATTTTTAAAGTTTTGAGTTTCAAATTCTATCCTTCCTTGCCTCCCTCTCCTCCTCCCTCCCTGAGATGGTAAACAATCAGATATAGGTTATACACTTGCAGTTAAGTAAAACATTTCCATATTAGCCATTTTATATAAGAAGATTAGAATAAAAGAAAAAATGAAAGTGAAAAATCGCATGCTTTAGTCTGTATTCAATCAATATCAGTTCTTTCTCTGCAAGCAGGTAGTATGCTTCATCATTAGTCCTTTGGGATTGTCTTGGATCACTGTATTGCTGAGAATCAAAACCACCATATATTTAACTACTTTGTATAGATTTCTATTTATTCACTTTATTGATGCACTCTCTCTCTCTCTCTCTCTCTCTCTCTCTCTCTCTCTCTCTCTCTGTATATATATATATATATATATGCATATATACACACACACAACACACACACACACACACACACACACACACACACACACACACATATGCTTTTTATCTCCTCCATTAGGTTGTGTACTTTTTGTGAGTAGAACTTCTTGTGTTCTTTATATTTACATCACCCCATGCCTGGCATAGAGCAAAGGCTCAGGATATGCTTGTCCACTGGTTGATTGATTCATTTAAGGGCTGTCAGGTGGAGGGGGGTGTAATGGATGGAAGTCGTAAGGAGGCGGATTGAGGCTTAATGCTGGAAGAAACTTCTTAACAATTAGAGCTATCCTCAGAGAGTGTAGAGTTTACTTGGTGGAGGTCATAGTTTGCAGAGATGAAGAGCGTCATTTCAGGAAGAAGAGAACATTCATGCTTGGGAGCTCAGGAAAGGCTTCTGGTGAGAGGGCAATGGAGCTGGACTTCAAAGGAAGCTGAGGGCTCTAAAGGCTAAGGTCAGGAGGGAGGGTGTTCCAGGTGTGTGTGTGTGTGTGTGTATGTGCATAAGAGAGAGACAGACAGAGAGACAGACAGAGACAGACAGAGAAATGAACAGAGACAGAGAGAGAGAGACAGACAGAGACAGAGAGTCAGAGTGTGGAATTGGGAGAAGGAATACTGAGTTTAGGGCATGGCAAGTGTAGTGTGTGAAGCGGAATAATATGAAATCATTCTGGACAGTCTGGCTGGAGCCAGACTTTAAATCCAAAGTTAAGGCATTTGTGTTTCTCCAGCGGAGAAGTGACATGGTCAGATGGGTGCTTTAGGAAGCTTTTTTTGACCTATGGGTGAAAGAATGGATTGGGAAAGAATGAGTTTGAAGTAAATACACCTTCAGAGAGTCCAGTGAGCAGGACCGACAGATCTGCCAGGGGACTGGCCAATGAGTCCAGTCCTTATGAGAATGCACAGAGTGCAATTCCCCCCATGGAAGAGGGTGGGGAGCCTGATTCTAGGGGAGTCATGAGGATGTGGAATGGAAGTGCTTTGGAGAGGTTTTTGTAGCGTTCACAGACAGCCGTTGCTGTCACTGTGGTGGTTCTGCTAACCATGTGGCGAACAACAGCTTCTTTGGTTGACTGTGCCATGTAGCAAGAGTTGGAGATGCCTTCAAAAGAAGCATCAGTGAGCTTCATCCTTTCTTCTCTTGGTTTGGTCTCCTTTCTTCATCTGACTTTTTCCTGGCTAATGGCAGCTGGTAAGAGAGAACACTTTAAGACAGCAGTGATAAATTCCAACAGAAACGGGGGCCAGTAAACTGTATCTAAAGATCCCTGTGATCGGCATATTGACTTAGAAAAGTACATATTAACATTATCTATGTTCCATTTAATCTTATTTATTTTGTTAAATATTTCCCAATTATATTTTAGACTGGTTCTAGCTGTACTGAAAGTGTTGTGTGCTGTGTGTTTGACCTTTCTGTTGTAAGGCAAAAAATCTCAGATTTTCTTTCTCCAAGTTCAACATGTGGTCCCATGAACCCAGGCCTTGGTTCTTTGCTATGATATCTGTTCTTTCATTTTAGGTGAAGGAAATTAATCTGGAGGCAATGACCTTGTGAATTTCAAAAGATAAGAAAAGTGAACCACCCAAGCTCTAGGAGTCTGGGAGTCTAGTCCATGTTGGGTTTTGCAACCAGTCCAATGTTGATGCCATGAAAAGCAAAGAGTGATGTTTGAGACCAGTCCTAAACTAACTGAGACAAGGGCTCATCCATAAGAGCTGCTGCATTTGGATGTGAATATGGTAGGACTCATACTAAGTAGAAACTGTATTAAGTCTGAATCCATTCCCTCCAGAGACCAAGGTAGTGATTTCTATTCTTGTTATATCTTTGTGAAAGCTCATTGATGCTAATGGGTTAAAGTGAACTGGGCTAATACCCACTGGTTGCTAATAGCAGGAGTGACAAATCTTGAGTAGGGGCTTAAGCCAATAGCATTAGAGAAGGGACAATCTAACCCTTCAGGTGTACCCCTAGAACCCTGAAGTGGTGATGTAGCCAGCCTTGCTCCGGGAAGGTAAGGCCAGTGAGATACTTACTACATACAGAATTTCAGAAGTGATAGGGAACTCAACAATCAATGAATTCATTGAGGACTATTATAATATAGTTTGGGCAAGAGATGATAAGGGCCTTACCTATTGCAGTAGCCATGGGACTGGAGAGAAGAGATTGGAAGCTGAATTTGCCGCTGATTGGAGATGGCGGTGAGGGAGAAACAAAGATTTGTGAATGATGCTGTGCTTGCAAATCAGATGACTGAAACTAGGAGCTAGGAACATCTCGGGGAGGGAAGGATAACAAATACCTTCTGGATACTGTGCCAATTGATTTCAGCTTCAGCCAACCAAACTCTGGTGTTCTCTGGTATTCTTTAGGTAACTTTTAATGAACGGTAAATTCACTCGGCCAGCCCTTAAGAGAATGTGCATTCTGTAATTTGGCCCTGACCACTGGTACAAGAGGTTTGGGAAGCAATCCATGAATTTAATGAAATACTTAAAATAATATCCCAGGAGGCTTTAATCTCGATAATTACATATGCACAGTTATATCTCAGGTATATCATGTGATTGTAAAGTGAAACATTTGCCTGGAATTTTGATTGTTGCATTTAAAAGAAGTCATTGCGGTAATGATTGAGTCTAAATCATGTTTTTCTACTCTCAGATGACCTGATGGGAAAGAAATCTAGCCAGGAAGACAGAGAGGACTAATGTTATGTAGAATCTTTCTCTATTCTGATAAAAAAAACCCTAAACTCATTAATTTCATGTTTTAGAGAAAGGGCTTGACAAAGATTTATTCTCAAGGCATTGACCGGTCTATTCCTCCCAGCTGTCCCCGGAGAGGTGTCCACTGGGGCTCAATTCCACTAAGTATATCATGTCAGTACTTGGATGAGAGAAGGGATTCATTTGTTCTTTAAAAATTGTTTTTGGATATTTTTGTTTTTCATATCACTTTCATTTCCAAATATATCCCTTGCTCCTTCCTTAATTAGTGAGCCATTCCTTGTAACAAAGAATAAAATTTAAAAAAGACTTTAAAAAGCACTTCAGCAAATCTAATGAATACATTAATTAAATCTGATATTGTATACAATGTTCTGTGCCCTATTCCCTCACCTTTTCAAAGAAAGGAGAGTGGGGTCTTTTCTTATCTCTTCTTCAGGACCAAGCTTATCATCATGTAGGGCTCACTTTTCTTTTCTTTTTGTCTTCTTCCCTTCCCTTTCCCTTTTTTCCTTCCTTCCTTCCTTCCTTCCTTCCTTCCTTCCTTCCTTCCTTCCTTCCTTCCTTCCTTCCTTCCTTCCTTCCTTCCTTTCTCCCTTCCTTCCTTCCTTCCTTCCTTCCTTCCTTCCTTCCTTCCTTTTTTCCTGTTCTTCCTTCTCTTTTTTTCTTTCTTTTCTTTTTTTCCTTCCTCATCCATTTTCTCTTCCCCTTCCCCTTCTTTCTTCCTTTATTCTTCCTTTCCTCTCTTTCTCCCTTTCTCTCTGACCATCTGTCACAGAAAAGACTACAGGATATGGAATCAGAGGGTCTATGCTTAGAAACAGAGCCTCTGCTTGGAAATTTAACAGCCAGGTGACCTTGGGCAGGACATTCAATTTCTCTGGGGCCTAACTTTCCCATCTGTAAAATGGAGGGTTTGTTCTACAAAATGAGGTTCCAGCTCAAAGTCTACAATTCTATAGGGATAGGTAAGCACTCTGGCCGCTCCTAGCACATTGATGTTTCACCATGGCTTTAATTTGGCCCACTTGATTGCTGAAACACTCAAGAGATTGAATTGATGGCAAATGGATGGATGGAATATTGGAGGTAAGATGGCTTGGAGTTTGGAGATGAAAGACCTGGATGGTTCTTCACAGTGGCCAAATCCATAGCGGTTTCCCCTTCATTTTTGGCATTAGATTTGTGATGGTCAGATTATTATTATTTTTTTTAAGAAAAGGTCACTGCTTGGAGGACTTTACCTGCTCTCATTTTGGGGTTGGGTTTCAGGGACAAACAAAAGCAAAGCAAATTTCTGATACTGTATAATGTGGAAGAGGGAGGAGTAGGTTCTATGGAACTGAGAACAGTGAAGAAGCCCTGTGTGGGATTAAGGTCCCTCTCATTCTTAGACCAAGGAAGAAATCTACCAGACCATGAATCTGTTAAACTGTTTTCTTCTGTTCCTAGTGGGAGCTGAGCTGAGCCCTCCTAAGCTTAGGTCTTATCCCTGGGCAGGGAGGGGACAGAGAGATAGAACACAAATGAAGAAACAAAAAGGACCTTAGAAGTCAATTCTCCCTCCACATCACCTCTCCTATCTGTCCTCCTTTCACATCTCTCTTGGCACAGTCCAGACCCTCATCACTTTTTTTCTCAGGCTATTTCAATAGTCTCCTAATTGGTCTTCCTGTTTCCAGTCTTTCCGCTCTCCAATCTATCAAACAACTACCAAATTAGTACCCCTAAAGCTAGTGTCTGACCACACTACTCCCTTGCTCAAGAGCCTTCCTTTTGCCTCTTGGTAGAATACAACTTTCAGGGGCAGCTAGGTGGTGCAGTGGATAGAGCACTGGCCCTGGATTCTGGAGGACCTGAGTTCAAATCTGGCCTCGGACATATAACACTTACTAGCTGTGTAACCCTGGGCAAGTCACTTAACCCCATTGCCTAGCCAAAAAAAAAAAAAAAAAGAAGACAACTTTCAGCCTGCCACTGGACAAGAGCTCTCCCGAAGCTCAGTCCTGTCGACATCTGTGTTACTTTCTCTTACCCACATTACGTTCTAGCCTAGTTGGCTCACTTGCTGTTCCTCAAACTCATTTCATCTCCCACTTCCTTGCCTTTGCATAGGCAGTCTCCTTTGCCTATTGTGCTCTGTTTTGCTCACCTCTGCCTCTTTCAAGACTTAGCTCAGATGCCACTTCCTCTGTGAAGCTTCTTGATTTACCTAGTTAATGCTCTCCCCTCCTCAGATTTTGTATTGTAATTATTAATCTGTGTCTGGGTTGTATACACCCAGTTTGGGTAGACTACATCAAATCTGTCTGGCACATTCTGTTTTATTAGCAATTGTCCTTGAGGGCAGCAGCTGCTGAAATTTTTGTCTATCTCCAGTGCCTGGCAAAGTGTCCACATATAGCAGGCCCTTAAGAAATATTTGTTAAAATAAATTGTGGAAATATCCAAGTATGTCCAAATTATGATTGATACCATATTTATCTATCTCTCATCCCTAGATTGTAGACTCTTGTGGACAGGGACTATTATATAGATAAGAATGGGTAAAACATTTACTAACCGTATAACTGGGAATACAAATATAAGCAAAAACACAATCCCTGCCCTCAAGGAGCTCATATTCTAATGAGGAAGCTAGCAGAAAAGTGGTGGTGGTGGTGGTGGAGGAAGGAAATTCCAGAGAGGCAAGCAAAGCTGGGTAAAGAGGGAAGGAGTGAGCGTGGTTGGTTGGGTACTTCCTCAAAAGGAAAGTTCATAGAGGAGCTCGCCAGTCAGAGGAGGGGTGCTTAGGAGCAGAGGGGTATTCTAGGGTGAGAATTCTATAGAAAATGGTGGAAAAGTCAGGGGAGTCAGGAGCGGAGCTGGGAGAGGTGGACTAGTCCTGAATAAGGTTATCAGCACCTATATCAAAGAGTCAGTACAAAGGTTACCACTTGGAAAAATTATCCGTGGACCCAATCAGTCGGTCAACAAGCATTCAGTGCCAGGCAGGGCTAAGTACTGGGAACTGATTGGTTGGCATCCTTTGTGCTGGAAAAGAACCAAAATGATGTTACTGTGTCAGAGTCAAGGTACAGTGTGGCTGATCAGACCAACGCAAGCTTGGAAGGCTCTTCTACAGGTTGGGCGCATTTGGAGTAGAGATATCTCTAAATTTGCACATCTCACATTTCTTTTGAGTTACTACAATTCTTCTTTGCTCATAGAGGCTAGCAGCTTCTTTGATGCTGGCACTTCATGCCGGGCAGTCCTATGCCAGTGTCTCCCAAATGATTCCAGAGTTCTCCAGAGACACCTAGAGAGTGTCCTTGTATCGCTTCTTCTGGCCACCACGAGAGTGCTTGCTTGTGTGAGTTCCCTATAAGATAGTCTTTTAGGCAAGCATAATGCTTGGCATTTGCACAATGGGGTCAGGCCATTGGAGTTGTACTCTCTGCAATAGAGTTTGAATGCTTGGCTGTTCAGCTCAAGAAAAGACCTCAGTGTCTAGTACCTTGTCTTGCCGAGTGAGCTTCAGAATCTTTCCCAGACGATTCAAATGGAAGCGATTTAGTTTCCTGGCATGGTGCCGGTAGACTGTCCAGAGGCATTCAACAATGTGATCAGTGCAGCAGCTTTGCTGACCTTCAGTTTGGTAGGCACCCTAAAACTTTCTCTCACAGTTTCCTTTGGAGCCTCCCAAGCACTGGGCTAGCTCTGGCAATGTGTGCATCAACCTCATCATCTTTGTATATGTCCCTGGAAAGTATACCGCCAAGGTAAGTGAACTTATCCACAGCACTCAATATTTCCCTATTTGCTGTAACTGATGTTTCTACATATGGATCGTATGGTGCTGGCTGGTGGAGAACCTGTGTTTTCTTGTTAATTGTCAGGCCAATATTAGCATAAATGGCAGAGAATCAATCCAGACTTTGCTGCATCTCAGCCTCAGAGACTGCATTGAGCACAGGATCATCTATGAACAAAAAATTGCTCACCACCTCTCCTTCCACTTTAGTCTTAGCTTATAGCCTTTTAAAGTTAAATAATTTATTCAGAGAAGACCAGTACCTCTGGCATGAGGGCTGCTAAACCCTTTTCCTGGCTGCTTTTCACTTTTGGTGTCCACCTGATCCACCCAACTGTCACCTGTGGCTCTCAGAAGCTGTAGTCCACACGTTGGCCACGCCCCAGTGAACTGTTTCAGCAGATGGGCTAAATCAGGTTGAGGGGGACCAAGGGGCTTCAAATTGATCAGTGAGTTAGGGGGTGTCTACCCCAAGCGTGTGAAAATGTCCTTGGCAGAAGAAGTGGATAGGAACAATTTGTTCCAATGGGCCAAGAAAGAGGTGGAGGCAGGCACTGCGGAGTACTTCGAGCTTGGTTAGACATCACCGATGCCAAGGTCCTCCACTGCACCCTGGACCATTGCCAACTCATCTTGACTTGTGTTTTGTCACTGGACTCCAACAACTGGAAGCGAGAATGAGGCCAATGACTTCATGCAACTCTGCCTCACTTAAATCCAATTTAGGTGTGAGTCAGAAGACATCACCCATACTATTTTATCATTCTTGCCTACCTCAGTCCCATGGCAATAGGCAAGTGCCAAAGCAGCAGGTGTGGATACAATGGGCACCGTGGCCACAATACTGCCTGCAGGCAGCCCGGGCCGTAGAGTTGTCTTCTTACTAGACTGCGACACCAGTGGGATTTGCAGCCCCCTGCATGTCTGAACAGCCTTTTTTATTTAAATTGACTTATTTGATTATTTATTTGTTTTAGGTTATACATCTACAATGATGTTATTTCTACATTAGCAGTGTTGTGAAAGAAGAATCAGAACAAAAAATGAAGAAAAAACAAAAAAATAAAAAAGTGAAAGTAGTATGTTTCAAATTGCATTCAGAGTCCAAAGTTCTTTCTCTGGATGTGGTTAGCATTTTCAATCACAAGTCTTTTATAATTGTCTTAGATCGTTGTACTGCTGAGAAGAGCTAAGTCTATCATAAGAAATCATTGCACGTGTGGCTGTTAACTGTGTACAACGTTCTCCTGGTTCTGCTCACTTCACTCAGCATCAGTGCATATAAGTCTTTCCAGGTTTTTCTGAAGTCCGCCTGCTCATCATTTCTTATAGCACAATAGTGTCCCATTATGTTCATGTACTACGACTTGTTCAGCCATTCCCTCACAGATGGGTATCCCCTCAATTTCCAATTCTCTGCCAACACAAAAGGAGCTACTGTAGTTTTGGACAGGTGGGTCCTTTTCCCTTTTTTATGATCTCTTTGGGATGCAGCCCCAGTAGTGGTATTGCTGAATCAAAGGGTATGCACAGTCTGGTTGCCCTTTGGGCATATGAACATCTTTTTCTAAGGACTGCACTGCTTACCTCCTGGCATGAGAAAGGGGATAGAAAAGGTGCCCTAAAAACTGTCTGCTTCACTTAACCTAACCCTGGCCTGCTTACCTCAGTAGGCAGGATGCTACCCTGTGGTTGAAACACAAAAAAGTACAAAAACTTTTGCAAAGATGATTCCACTCACCATGGGAAAATGGAATCTGTGCATGTGTATGGACAACATGAAATCCAGTAGACCTGAAAGATGAAGAGCTCTTATTGTGAGAGAACTCAGCAGGTATCACAGACAAAGAGCACCCCTGAGTGAAACAAGGCTGAGAAAAAAGGCTTACTGATGTTGGAAGCACTGGGAATACTAGGAAAGGTTTCAACATGGTCCTTGCCCTCAAGGATCCCACATTCTAACAGGGAGGGACAAAAATGCAAGTGATCAGGTTCATGAAGACATATACAGACTAAATGAAAGTCAATTGAAAGATTTTTGGACAGCAAGCTAGAACAGGGAGGTTGATTTTTTTTTTCTTTTTCTTTCTTTTTAATAGAGAAGTTGGTTTTTAATGGGAGAGCTTGCACTACATCACAAAAACTTTCTTCAGCTTGGAAGAAGGATCATTAGCTCTGACAAAGAAAAGCCAGTATTGAAAATCCAGAATAGATGAATTAAAAACTGTCCATTTTTCCTGTTGATTCTAAGCCACCTCAGCTCTGTGTTCCCCAACTGTATACCTACTGAAGACCTAGGGATACTCAGTCTGCTAACCAAATGGTCATGATGGCTTCAATATGAGCCCATCTTTGCATGACGTTGTGGGATTTGGGGTGAAGGAAGCTTCATTGCAAAAGAAAAACATGCAAAGCCAGATGTGTGTGTTTAAAGAAATTGTTGGGCACATTTGGAGATGTATGAGTGTTCAGGCAATCTGCCATTTTCTGATGTCACCAACTGCAGTCTATTATCATGAAGTGCTCTAAGATGACAAAATCTCTCAGCAGTTCTTGACTCAAACTCGTCATCACAGTTCATAACTGCTCACCCTAGCATTCCTATACCAATTCCAATCAATACTCAATTTCCTTCTCCTTTCACTCCCTAAGGTACTGAAGTCTCTGTATTTCCATCCAGTTCCCATTTTGTCCAAATACCTGCGCCCCTGGGATCACAGGCAATGAGAAGTCTAACATCATTCCACCATGATTGAGACCTTCTCTGAAGTACCATTGAGAACTCCAACATGCTAATGAATCTTTGATATTTTCATTGTGGAGGTTCTCTCCAATTGTGCAGATTACAGTCCATCCATATTTTCTATTATGTATTACTCACATCCAACTCATCCTCCAAATTTGCCGCGCAATGTATTAGCAGCCTTCTCTTGTCGTCAGGACAGTGGGGTATATGTGCTATCTATCAGTTATATCTCACTCATGTCACATGACCAGTCTATTTTCTTATTTTCTTTATATGTTTCTTAGATGACTTACTTTGTTCCAGTTCTCCTTCATGTTTCCTGGTTTGTTATGTGTGACAGCCTGCTCATACCCACTATGTACCTCTCCTTTGACCTCTGGGTGACATCCATTTTGCATTTTCTTCAGAGAATGTAGGATTCCATGACTGAGCCTATATAACAACACTTGTTCTTGAAGACAGTGTGAACAGGTCACCAGATCTGGCAGCTTCTACCTTGGAGTAAACACCCTTATTACGGGTCCTAGCAACAGGGTCTGCTTTCCAAAGACCAGCTTAGCTGAGTACTGCAAGGCTCATGACCAGCAGGCTGGTCATTTGGTGATGAATGCTTTGGCCATGGCAACCCAGGAAACAAAGGAAAATACAGAATAGCTAGGTAGCACAGTCAATGAGGAAAACCAACATTTGCTTTGTGTGAACTTTTCTAGGGGAATCCCCAAACCAACATTTGTGTGTCTTCCAGGAGCTACAACTCAATGGATTTCTCTTTACCAAAAGAGTTTATTCTCTTACTGGGACTTAGGAGGTTAGTTTTTAAAAAGATGGTTGGTGATTGACTCAAACCTTAGAGAAAACATTCCTAAGGCTTTGGCAGGAGCCAGATTTAGAATGCGTCTGGAGAGATGGGTTTTCAAGCCATCAGGACGGCAGATGATGTTTAGTTCTTGTGACATTAGAGTTGTCAAAGCTTATTTCATAGTTCTTTCATGTCCTGAGAATAGAAAAGTCTCTTCATTTGACCAGCCCCCCCATCTTCCATATATATATATATATGTATGTATGTATACACACACACACACACACACACACACACACAAAACCCCAAATCCCATTAAATAACTTTGTGGCTTTGCCTGTTTTGTGCTAAGTATTGTTTTACTTGCCAGCCAGGGCGGAGTTCCTTAAGCTCTCCAGTCTTCATTTCTGACCAGAAGATGTTTCTCTCAGGCAGATTTGGGCGGGTCCTCTCTCCAACCATGAGGCTACATCATTCAACTGGATTCGACGGGTCCACTGTGCTTTGGCTTTTGGCAAAGGCCTTGAAAGCAGCAAAGGCTGGAACTTTTAAAGTTCAATGGTTTATGTTGCTACAGACAACTGAAGCGTTCATGTCTTGTCAGCATGTCCCATTCTGCTGTTGACTTTCACAAAATCATTGCTTGGAATATAAGGAATAGGAAATGCAAGAAAGCGAGGACTTGAACAAGGGTGGCCTTGGCAGAAAGGGGAAAGGAATGGGGAGCAGGGAGATACAAAGGATCAGGGGACCTCAAGGGCCATGTATTCAACCCCCCTCATTCTACAGATCACAGTAACACAGACCTAGAAGTAGAAGGGGCTTCACAGATCACCCCTTCATCTTTTAAATTACAGGATCATAGGTCTAGTACTAGAAGTAAACTCAGAAGCCATATCTAGTCCAAACTCCTCATTTTACAGATGAGGAAAATGAGGCTTAACTATCTTTCCCCAAGCTCGCACACGTCATCAATGTCAGGTGAGATTTGGATCCCAGACTTCTGATTCCAGAATTAGGGTTCTTTTCACCATACCAAGGGATCTACATATTTCTCAAAGCATTTTTTTTGTCTTTAAGGACTCTGCTTTCTGAGATGCTCAATTCTCCATCCCTGCTTATTCCCTCTTCTTCACCTCCCTCCCACCCTATACTTTCTCATAAAGTTTCACACAGATCTGGTTGTTTCTCGGTCATTCGCTTTGGGCAAGTTGCCAGTTGGCTGCTCCTGCTGCTACAGAAAACAAATCTCCCCGCCATTTCTCATGTGTCACTCACCCAACAAATAAACTACTGTCTTGTGCTTATACCAATCCATGCAAATGACCCCGTCTTCCTCTCAAGATTAAATGCTCTTTGGAGGCAGGACTTTAAAAGATGAAATATGACTGGTTGGCTGCACTGTGGTCTCTGGAGCAGGCAAAGGGTATTTGTAGTGGTTGTTTCTTTGCTAATTAGCAGGGCTGCTATTCCTTTTTGCCTCTAGTTCCTTCAGGCCCTTTGTGGGCAAATGGGGATGGCCCTTGAATTTAAAGTTATGTGGCTTGGGAATTTAATTAAATTTGTTTAAAGCTCTCCAATTCTCAGGGATTTCAGAGTAAGTCATGGGGTACTATTGAGTTTATACATGGAGAGGTAAAATGAGGCATCATCGCCTAGTGGATAGAAGGGGTGGCCTTGGAGATAGGAAGAACTGGGTTCTAGTCCTGCCTATGACACATCCTAGCTGTGATCACAGGAAGTCTCTTAAACCTCTTAGTACTCTGAGCAACTCTCTAAGCCAGAGGTTCTTAACTTGAGGTCTGTGAATTAAAAAATATCTATCTATTTAGATAACTACATTTCAATATAATTAATTTCCTTCATAATCTGATATATTTTATGCACTTAAAATATGATTCCGAGAAGGGTTCCATAAGTTTTAATAAATTGTCCAAGAGGTACACAACACATAAAATGAACCCTGCTCTAAGCTTATAAACTGTTGACCTTTATCTTTGGACAGATTTTCCCTATTATCATGCTTGTAGTTCCCTATGAGTTCACAGGTCAGGACCAAAAAAAAAAAATCAGCATCTTCTCTCTCCCTTTCTCACTACTTGTATCCCCCTCCCTCAAGAAAGACAACTTTCTCTAATTGTATTTTTTAAGGGCTTGTTTTCTATGGCTAATTTTTGTCCTTCCTTTTCCAAGCTATTGACTCTCTCTTGCATACCTCTCATTTCTTTTCCCAATTTTTCTTCTACCTCTCTTATTTGACTTTTAAAATCCTTCTTGAAAAAAAAAATCCCCTTGGATCTTCCAAGAAGGCTTCTTGGACTGGAGACCAGTTCATATTCTCCTTTGAGGTTTTGGATGTGGGTGTATTGACAATGTGGCTTGGAGAATCTTCTGAATTGGTGCCTTGATCTTCCCTGTCCCCATAATAAGAATCTATGGTCATTGTCCATTTCTGCTTTTTGCTCACGGTGTTTGCCTGTTTCCTGACTTTTTAAAAAAGTTGAGTTCTCCTGCTAGAGCCCAGGGGGCACTGACCCAAGCTTCTTGTGCTTGAGAGCCCAGGATTTGGTCACTGGCTTTGTGCGCTGGGGCCTCAGATGCTGGCAGTTGGAGGTGGTAGGGATCTGGCAGCTTATTTGGAGTTGGACTGGGGTCAGCAACAATGGAACTCTTGGAGTAGGGGTGGGGAGTCTGGCCCCTGAGGGACACCTGCTCACCTGGGTCTTACACTCAAATGTTTGGCTGCTGGAGGATATCTGTCAGCCTGGAGCTTTGCCTCCTGGAGCTGTGCTTCCTGGAATTGTGCTGAGGCACCAGAGATTTGGCTGCTACAGAATGCTGTCCCACATGTTGGTTTTCCAAGCTGGTGTCTACTGCTTCCCTTGCCTGTACTGAGGTACTCGGGGGTCCTGATGTTGGCACTTGCCTGCACCACCACCCTGGGGCTCAGGATCTTCCCCTGGTATGCTGTGGTGGGGTTTGCCACTGGCTTGCTGGGACACCTCCTGTGCTGTACTGCTCCCCCTTCCCCAGAGCAAGAGGAGCCTTTATGGAAATCCCCCAAGCTTCCTGGGCTACAAGACTGCTGCACCCCATATTTCTCCTGGCTCAGCTGTGCCAGATTTTTTTCCTGGGGTGATATTTTCTGGGCTTTCAGAGGTCAGTAAAGGAGGGTGAGAGCGATTTACTTCTTATTCCATCATTTTAGCTCCTGGAAGAAGTGAAAGACAACTTTCTCTGGCTAAATTTAGCATGACCCCTCTTGTACCTTATTTTAACTCTTCTTAGTAGTAGAAACCTCCATTTTTGAAGGCCAAGAACTGTAGTCTCAATTAAATTTCCAAAAGGATGAATTTGGTTTAGTTGGATAATTGCAGCTTCCTTACTGGAAGATTTGTGTGACACTGAAACATGGACTTTCTCTGATACCTTGACTAAGTGTTTGCCCTTCTCTGGGCCTCAGCTTCATTAAGATCCCAAAGATTCCTTTGACTTAAAACCTCTGTGACTTAATATGGGATCTCCTTTATTGCAGACCAATCAACTACAAAATATTTCCCTACTATGTGCCTACTTTGAAAGCAGCACAGTGCTACCTGAGGTGGGGAATGCAAAGAGAATGTAGTCCCTGTTCTCAAGATGCTGGCAAATAAGCTATTTATGCATATTTGAAGACCACGAACATGGAGAGAATGATCTTTTTGAAAGCATGGATGGCAAGGTCATCCAAAGAGTAACAGACTACAAATATATTCATTGGGGCAAAAAAAAAAGACTTACTAAGGTCTTTCTGTATCACTTGCTTCTATGCAATCTGTGACCTCATCCTATTGGTTTAGTTCCTCTGGGTACTGCACACAGAACTCCCCTTCCTGCCAAAGTTAGTGCCTTTGCATTTGCTATTGTTTATTCCTGGACTGTAATCCCTCCAAACATTTGCTTCTTGGAATCTCTGGTTTCCTTAGACAGCCACCTAAGTTTCATCACCTACATGAAATCTGTCCTGATTCCATGCCATCCTCTACGCCAAACTCCAACTGCTAGTGCCCTCTCTCCCTAATTTTTTTTGAATTCATTTTGTGTATATTTTGTATATATTTGTATGGGTAGGTCTTATTTTCCTCATTAGAATGTAAGTTCAAGGATATTTTTCTTCAGTCTTTGTACCCCCAGTGCTTAGCGCATGGTAGGTTCTTAATAAATATTTGTGGGTCGATTGATAATACTGTTGGTATAGAGGATAGTCCAGCTGGGAGGGTCATGGGGAGGTGGCTCAGGAATGGTTGGACCATGTAGTGGCATGGCCTAGTGGAAGATAATTACGTGAAGTACCTACCATGGAGAGGAAGTATGCCACCTGGGGAAAAATCTCTCCCATATTGGACACCAGTGCCTTGAGGCAAGTGCCCATTTCTCCCATGCTAATCATGCTTCCACTTAGAAACAGCCATGCCTGTAGGCTGGGGGTCTTTAAGCCCTAGAATCTATTGCTTTGTCTACACATATAAAGCACTTTGAACCAAGTCAACAGAACAAAATAAGCCAAGTGGAGCCAGTTAAGCTAGAGCCTGTTTTTTTTTCCCCCTTGGGTGGAGAGGGGAATTACTTGGTTTGACTGATTTTGCTTTCAGCTTATTTTGGCAGAAACATAGCCTCTGATGGAATCTCTGTAACTGAAAGGTTAGCTTTTGGGAAATGAAACCCCAATGTATGTGTATCTATATCTATATCTATATCTATATCTATATCTATATCTATATCTATATCTATATCTATATCTATATCTATATCTATATCTATATCTATATCTATATCTATATCTATATCTACATCTGTATCTGTATCTGTATCTGTATCTGTATCTGTATCTGTATCTGTATCTGTATCTGTATCTGTATCTATACCTATACCTATACCTGTATCTATACCTGTATCTGTATCTATATCTATATCTATATCTATATCTATATCTATATCTATATCTATATCTATATCTATATCTATATCTATATCTATATCTATATCTATATCTATATCTATATCTATATCTATATCTATACACACACACATATATATGTATATATATATATATATACACACACACATATATATATGTATGTATGAATATGTTGTTGGGGCTATGTAATATATTTATACATGTTATATAAACAATATACATACACATTGTGTATATGTTATTTATACATACATACATACATATATACATATATATATATATATACACACACAAGTACACCTGTATACATACCCATATATACAATACATATATACACATACACATACATATACATACATACACAGACACGTCTACTGCAGCTGCAGTGTCATCTACACCAGGAACCATTGTCAATTGTAGTATGTTTAGGTTAAAAGCTGAGGATACAGTGTAGACATCACAGCTGCCTTCTGAGGAAGCACGGTAGGGTGGGGTGGGTGGAGGAGGAGAAGGAATTCCCTGCCGTGGGGAGCCTGTACTCGCTTCGACCATGTGTTGCTGCGGAGCCTACAACCTTCTGATTCAAAGGTAAATGGGTCTAGCAGGGCTTTCCCGTCAGGGCCCAACTCACCAAGCTTGATTTCTTTGGCTAAGTCCGTACCAGCATCTCCAAGCTTTCCAGTGATGGCGGCAATTACCTTGGAGCTTAGGTTTGAGATTCTTTTGTTTATCATTTAAGACCTTTTGTAATCGTCCTCCAGCCCCCTTTTCTAAATGCGCTCTCCTTCATACACTCTACTTCCCAGACCAACTGACTTCCTTACTGTTCCCTGTACAGTGGTATGCTGGTGCCAGATGGTATTGGCGTAGGAGAGCTGGATGTTAAATTTTCAGTGTGAGCATTTACATCTCATAAATCAACAAATGCTACATATCAGGGTTTGATGAGTGGCTTTGTTGATTGTCTAGAAAATGATTGAGAAAATGTTAACAATGGAGGATAAATTTAGAAGTGATATGCATTTTCTGAGAGCTACTTATTAAACACCTACCAGTATGCCACAATGTTTCATCTCCCAGAAGACGTGGAGCCTATGCCTATAATTTACTCTACTGTCTATACCTCCTAGACTGCCTAGCTTCCTTCAAAGCTCAATTCCAATGCCACCTCCTGCACAGAATTACTATCTTTATTCTTCTAGACTGTTAGTATCCTCCTCTTTGGGAATTATTCTAGATCTGCTTAGCATATTGTTGCTTATTAACTTTTCTGTGTTTGTGTTGCAATGCAATGCAATGTAGGTTCCTTGAAAGCATGGACTTTTGGTCGTGTGACTTTGTGTTCCCAGTCCCTAACAAATAGTAGGCACTTGATAAATTCTGATTGAATGAATGTAGAGTGAATTCCATGCTTCTCATAGATTTGGTAGGGGTGGGGTGGGGGTGAGAAGTGAAGCCCCTCCCTTACAGAAGTATTACTATCATCTCCATGTTATAGAAAAGGTGTTGAGGGTCTGAAAAACTAAATGGCTGGTTTATGGTCACAAAGCCAGATACTAATAAATATCTGAATATGTCAAGTAGAGTGGCTTAGAACATTGCATTCCTTCCTCACCTTTCAGTCTGCTTTCTTGCCAGGGAGTTAATTATTTCTAAAGATCATTCCCTGTTGTGTCCCCAACTATGAATATGAATGATTCCAGAGACCCCGATGTTCCTTGACCTGGAAATCTTTTGTTCCCTTGTTGAGATACGGGCACCCTATTTGAATGGAAGTTCAATTCTTCTCATGAGTTAGGAACAAACCAGGCTTCTTCATGCCTTCATTCTGACCCAGGACAGGCAGTTTGAATTTGAAAATCAAGATGGCAGAACTGTATGAGTTGGGTATGTTATGCATCGAAGGACACTCTCTACATTCAGGTTAATTGACTGCAGTTTTGTCTCAGGTGAGAGAACAAGGAGCTTGCATTCCATAAGTGTGGCTAGTCTGGGAGGATTTGCTCATTTTTGCCTTCATTTAACCAGTGTGCTGACTCATCATTGGCCTATCTGAAACCACTTCTGAGCCAGGCCTTTTCCGCATTCACCGTACGATACAGAAGTCCAGCTCAGCAGACTTCATGTTTATGGAATACTTTGAGATCCTAAAGGGGGAAAGAACTCTTGAAATGCAAGAAAAACAGAAGCTTGGTAGACGCCCACAATTCTTAAGAAGTCCCTAAACAAATTTTGCTGAGAAATTAGTTGGGGTTAATACGGTCCCATGTGGTTGACATGTGACTTTACTAATTCACGAAGATGCTGCCCCACTCCAGAGACATCCCAACCCAGGGCCATGTCTCTCCACACCACAAGTGTTTACATTCTCAAAAGTGAAACTTTGGAGGGATATTTTTGAACTGCTCAGGACAGGAACATTTGAACTATCTGATGCATGAGTTTGGCTCATTCTTTGGAGCCATAGGCCTATCACATCTTTGATACAGCCTCTATCTTTCTTCAGATGAGATTCTCAGGAAGACCATGAAAATAAAAAACATTCTGGTGACTTCAAATTTGCTTAGTAAGGCAAGGCAGGAGTTCAAAACCAAATGAAGTGTTTGGGCCTATAGATATAATACTGAAGTATTGTTCAGTGATGAGTTTGTCTTTCTTGATATACAAGGAGGTCAATGATAAAAAGGCAGGTCTCATATACACGATAATCATAATCTTTGGGGGGGGTAAGAACAAAAAAAAGTTTGCGCATAGATTAGACAATAGCTAAATGAATCACAGCTTAAAATGGAATGGAATGCTATGAAACTGTAAGAAATGATGATGAAGGAATTTAGAGAAATGTTGGAAGATTGGTGTGAACTGATACAGAGCCAAGAAATCAGAACCAAGGGAACAATACATACAATGACCACAATAATATAAATAAGACAACCTGAATAGAAAGCACAATATAGATAATTTGCAATGACCAATCTTTGGTCCAGAAGACTGATGATGAAGCCCATTTCCTTCTTCTTGGTACAGGGATAGAGAAGTATAGCTGTGGAATGTGAGTTCCTTGAGAGTAGAGATTGTTTCTTTTTTTTTTTTTTGCCTTTGTATCACCAGGGCTTAGCACAATGTCTGGCCCATGGTTGGTGATTAAGAAATGCCTTTCAATTGATTGAGGAACAAGGAATTAAGGATTTGAGAGCGTATTGCTGAAATAGGTTCAAGGTTTATGGGAACAAACAAAAGCCACAGTAGGGGTCATGGATTAGGAATTAATAATCCCTAATCTTTGGGAGTAGGGGTTGTTTTGCTTTTTGCCTTCATATTCCCAGCATATTCCCAGCACCTCTTGTCATATAATCGGTGATCAATAAACGCTTGTTGATGTATTAAGTGAGTGGAATGCTGTGCATCTGTTGGTTTTGCTTTGTTGTTTTTCCTTGTTAGAGGGGATTCTATAGGAGGGATATAATGGGAAGATAAATGAGGATGTCTGGGAAGATGTAAAGCACAAAAACATTAGTAAGGCCTTTTTCTTTAAAAACAAGAAGTATTCAGTAAAATGTGATTGACTGCTTGGCCAATTCCCCCCGCCACCCAAATCCCAGTTCTGGCAAATGGGAGGTAAGACTTAGATATTTAGGAAAGTGTACAAAAAGCCCATTATATTCTTTTTCCTTCCAGAACTAAAATCTCATTCAGGAGGGCAAGTTTTTTAGCTTCTTAACAATTGATTTCTGCACAATTCATTGGCTTCACCATGTTTTCCATCCAATTTCAATCTAGTATATTTTAGTCCATTTTCACTGATCATGTCACAGAATCACAGAGACACCCTAAAGCATTTTTTGGAATATGGGAACCTCTTTTTAATGTCAAATAATTATCATGGATGTACCCCCATTCCCATATGATAGCAGTTGTAGCATTAATGTAGTGGGAGTGGGGGGCTGGGCCAAAGAAGAGCATGTTGAAATCAAGTTTCAAATAGACTCTTGGGAAATAACAGGAAGAGGGTGCTGGGAAGACTGCCTTCCCTCACACCACCTGTTGTAATTTTTTTTGGTTTATTTCAAGGAATCAGCAGTCATAATTTATGTAATAGCACAGCAATGACATTGACTTGGCTGCAAAGACCTGAAGCTCTACAGTGTTACCCAGGACAAACATAGAAATAATGAAGATATTTTCACCTCTCCATTGGAATAATGTACTTTGGCACCTCCTTCAAACCTAAAGGATAAACATTTCTTAATGCAGCTCTTGGAAGAGGCTATAATACTAACCACACTTCCCCTTTGATCAAGCTATTCATCTTCATGATTTATACCAATCAAGATTAGAACGTCATATAAGCTTATGAACTGCACAGTATGATGTAAAGATGGGCAATGGGAAACATCATCACTAAATATACATAGGATGTGAAAGCCACTCCCTATCAAATAAACATAATTCTCAATCTGATATAAATTTAAAACACCGATGCTGAGACATACCAAGAGTACTTGGTGAACAGATACTTTGTATCCAGCTAAAATTATAAATAATAACAATAATTAACATTTTTATAGCCCTTTAAAGTCTGCAAAGTGCTTTCTACACATTATTCCATTTGTGCCTCATAATAACCTTGTGTAGTAGGTACTATTGGAATTATTATCCAATTTTACAGATGAGGAAACTGAGGCTCAAAGATGCTAAGGACCTTGCCTATGGTCACATAACTAGTAAGGATCAGGAGGAATTTGAATTTATATCTTCCTGACTCCAGGTTAAACACTACCCATTATGTTACGACTGCCTGAAAGTATGGAGTCATCTTATGGAAATTTGTAGCTCCTTACCAGCAAGGGAGAAGAAGAGAACAGCAAACCACTTCAGCATGTCTTCTAAGAAAACCCCATGGACAGTAAGGTCTACACAGTCGCAACAAATCCAAAAGGGGTTCATTGGAAAGTGTTTTTTTTTCCCCAGCTAGAAGAAGTGCTGAAGGATTAGAGGAGGTGGAAGCCTTTAGGGAAGATTAAACCTAGGAATACTTGCTCTGGCTGGAGAGGAGAAAGTGAGCCAAATAGAAGGAGAAGCACTATTAATCAGAACTGAGTAGATGGACCACCTTTGTCTGGTTCACTCACCCACTGAAGGAGTTATCTGGCTGTATAGAATTCACTGTTTGCCAGCTTACTCCTATTTGTCACACTGTGGGACGTGGTAAAGTTATCCCCTCTCCACTCTTTTTCCCTTACCTGATCTTTGGCTGACTGGCATCACTTTGCTTGGGAATTTTTGCTTAGCAGCCGAGGCCACAGTTGATAAGATGTAGTCAGAGGATAGACATACTTACTCTGAAGAAGAGTGAGGAGGAAGCCCTACACATCCCCAAGAGGATGCTACAACTTAAACCAAGCTTAGCTAGCTCATCCTGGCAAGTGAGAATAGAGATGCTATTATTGGATTTTTATATGTAATAATGTATACATAGTATATACCAGCAAATCAGTTGCATGTGTCCTAGGTAACCTATGAATGGAGGAGGAATGAATAAGGAGGCAGTAAACAAGGGGAGAGTGAACATGAGGGAGAGGGTCAAGTGAGGAAGAGAGAGAGAGAGAGAGAGAGAGAGAGAGAGAGAGAGAGAGAGAGAGAGAGAGAGAGAGAGAGAGAGAGAGAGAGAATGAATATGAGAATGAGAATACAATCGTAGGGAGCAATCCCCTACAGAAGACAGGAAGGAATTGGAGGATTTGACCTTGGCAAGGAGAAGGGCTTTATCTTCACCAAAGACTGAAGCCAAGGCAGAGAGAACAGAAGATGGTGTAAAGGGATCTTGCAGTATAGAACAGGGAAGAAGACAGAGCTCATAATGGATGACTTCTATTTTCTCAATAAAGTAGAAGGTAAAGTACTTTGCTAAGAGGGAGAGGGTAGGAGGTTGAGAAAAGAGAAGATTTGGAATAACTACTGGGCTGAGTACAATACAGAGTTCATTAGGGAAGAATAAAAGTATTACTGTATAATAGCGAGGACCCAGTGAAGATAAGGAGGGAAGAGAACAAGCATTTATTAAATGCCTACTGTATACAAATATCATCTCATTCGATCCTTACAACAACTCTGTGTCATGGGTGCTGCTATGATCCCTATTTTACAGTTGAAGAAACTGAGGTTAAGTGACTTGCCCAGAGTCATACAGCTTGTAAGTATTTGAAGCTGGATTTGAACTCAGGTCTTCCTGAGTCTATTCCCAGTGCTCTATTCACTGCTGCCCTTAGATAAGATAATGGAAATTTGTAGTGTACCTAATTAGCAGAATTGTGAGAGTTCTTTCGGGCATGGTCAGCAGCACACATCTAGGAAGAGAGAAGGCAGAAGACAGTAGGGAGAGCAGGTAATGCAGGATTAGAGTTTGGCAAGGCCTGAGCAAGAATAGAAGGAGAGGGCAGAGGATATTGTGAAGGCGCCAAGTGAGGCCATCTCATTGGGAGAAGAGATGGAGGGCTAGAGGACAGGAGGCCAAGGGGAGGAGCAATAATAAGGAGGCAGAAGGATAGGAGGCTGTGGTCAGAGATGGGGATTTCAGCGTTCTGGATCAAAGAGGTAGAATACTTAAGGTGAGGGCCGAGGGTTTGACCTTTCCTATGTGTGGCTCGGGGAGTGAAAGTTCAGATCATGAGAGTTGACCAACAATATCAAGTCAAACAGAAAACAGGGAGATACATGCCCCTGAAAGGTCTTCACTACCCTCATGGGAGATATCCAGCACAGAGCACAAGTGGAAAAATGATTCCCTAAAGCTGGGTAGGTCTCCCAGCTGCTTCTGTTTGTGGATAACATTGTGCTGATTTCATCCAACACTGGAACATTGCAAGCCTCCTACATGAGATCATAAGCGCTCATCATTGTTCCAAATGCATCCCATGGCCCAGGCCCCCTCCCTGTACTCCTCCTGCTAAGAACCTGGACTCATATGGGCCAGATCCCATACTGGCAGTTGACCGAAGAAGGCCCTTTTCCTCTCTTGGCTGATTGCCCATATCCACAGCTTACTCCAGGAAAGTTGATGAATAAAGCTCTTGTCTAGTTAGTTATTTTCTCTTTTCTCTAATTGTCATGCATTCTGCTTAAGCTTGTTATATGCCCCAGTAGACTACAAGCTCCAGGAGGACAGGAACAGTGTCATTTTGGCACTGTATCCCCAGAATTTAGCATAGTAACTTGCATGTAGAAGGTTCCTAATAAAGGTTCATTTTTGTTGTAGAAAAACAGAAATCAGAGAAAGTATGCATAGGAGAATATATACCAGACAGTACTGAGTGAAAGAGCTCTCCCATTGGGAGTAAGAGAACTCTCATCTCAACAGAGAGAGAGGGAGAGAAACAAGTCATTTGGAGAGTACTTCTGCATTATCCCTATAGAAAATGAAGAGAAAGGTCCTGAAACATAAAATTGGTCCTGCCTGAACTTTTGCTTTTGACTTTTCATTCTTTAATAGGATAATGACAATAACTGCCAACATGTGGAACCTATTGTGACACAAGTGGCATGACCACTCTGGGGAATTTGAATGTTACAGGAACATGAAGCTGTTGCACTAAAAGTGTGCCTGACTTATACACCTGCCAGCAATTAAGTCCCTCAAGTTAGATTATATCAGTTTTCCTATTATTTGTGCTAATGATTAAAGGCAACCACTTTGCGTGCACACTGCCATTTAATTTAAAAATTTATTGATGTATTTTCTTTTATTTTCAGCCACAGTCATTTCCTAATATGCCACCTCATTGAAACTTCCCTTGTATCAAACAAAAGAGCTAAAACAAAATCAACCTAAAAGGCAGCCAGATTTCACACCCATAGACCTCTCCACCTCTCTAAGAAAGGGCAGGAAATATATTTTATCGTCTCTTCTTAGTCACTAAGATTATTAATTCCAATGAATGTGAATTTGCCTGCCTCTCAATAATGTTTTCCTTTACATTACTGTAGTCATTGTGTATTGTTCTCCTGGGTCTGCTTACTTCACTCTGTGGCAGTTCATACAAGTCTTCTCATGCTTCTCTGAAATCTCTATATTTGTCTATATTTATGGTACAATTACATCCATGCATCACAGTTTGTTTAGCCATTTCCCAGTAGATGGGGCATCCACTTTTCCACCTGTATTTTAAGAAAAATTGTTGTTGTTGCCAAAAAAAAAAAACCCAACCCCAAAACTAAAACTGTTGCTACAGTTTGATTCTACAAACTATCTCAAAGAATCTTCCTAGGTGCCCATAGCAGAGAAATGAGGTCATTTGACAATTTTCTTAGAAATATCACTCTCTCTGAGAAAAATAATTTACTATTCTACATAATCCCCAAGTTCACTCATTTTATATCTGTACCTAACTATTTTACATAAAAAATTCATAGGGCCATAGAACTATAGATTTAGGTCTGTAAGTCTTTTGCTGTTGTTTATTCAATTTTAGTTGTTTCTGACTCTTTATTGACTCCATTTGGAGTGTTCTTGGCAGAGATACTGGTATGGTTTGCCATTGCCTTTTCCAGCTCATTTTACAGATGAGGAAACTGAGGCAAACAGGGTGAAGTGACTTACCCAGAGTCACATAGCTAGTAAGTATTTAAGGGCAGATTTGAACTCAGATCTTCCTGACTCCAGATCCAGTGCTCTATCCACTGCTCCTCCTAGCTATCCAGGGTTGGAAGTGATTGAGCACTAAACTGAAAGGCCACTGAAGTCAACCTTTCATTTTATAGATGAGAAAATGAGATTGTAAAAGATTAAGTGACTTCCTGAGGTTTATACAGCTAAGTATATGAAGTAGAATTTGATCATCTTGGCTCTAACCAGCACTCCATCCACTATACTGTATTGCTTCTGATTGATTGATACAACGGTAGCTATAACTAAGGATGTCAGAATCTTTTTCCTGCTACTCCAGAGCAAATATTGCAGAAAAGAGCCTATTTGAAGGGTATCTGAAGTGTACGTGGGCTTGATCTGGGTGTGCTTTGATCTCCTAACATGGAAGCACCGCGCATCCTACCCTTCTCTACCACGTGGTTGAGTATGACCTCCTTTGATTGGCTGCTCAGCCAGAACAGGTGGCACTTTTAAAAACTGGCCAGACTGAAACAGCTGCTTTCTTTCATACATGATGCTCTTTCCTACAGCTTCCAGAAGATGAAGATCACAGTTACCCACAATGTGGGCACCATGAGCTGACCTGGGGGTAGGGAGATGTTTCCCCCTTTATTCCATATTTTACTCCATCTCTGAGAAATGGACCAGGTCTCTATTCTGTTTCCTTTGTCCTCATTTTCAGTGTCATCAGGGATCCCCCACTCTACCCATCAGAGTCGAGGTGTCCTTGGAGCTGGACTTAACAGTAGGATGTTACAGCCAGTTAGCAGAGCAGGGAAACCAGAGTGCCTGGGACTCAAGGAGGGAAGGAGTTACACTTGGAACTTGGGACTGTGTTCTTTAGGAACTGAGCTATAAACCTAATCACCTTCCCTTTCCCAGGGATTGAGGTGATGGTGGGGGCCAGGGTTGGGAGACTAAGCCTCAGATGTGGGGAATAAGTGTATTTATTTGTGATTACATCTTTTAAAGTTAATATTCTTTTGTAAAATCAAATCTGACTAACTTGTGGCTAAATGGATCTGGGGTACAGGGTCTCCCTACATAGATTTAGAGTTAGGTGCCAGAGAGGTCATCAAGTACAATCTTTTCATTTTACAGATAAGGAAATTGGGGCCACAAAAGTTTAAGTGACTTTGCCAGGGTCATACAGCTACTCAGTGTCTGAGTTGGATTCCAACACCAGTCTTTCAGACTCCAAGTCTAGTGCTCCATTTCCTATACCATAGTGCCAGCAGATGACTAGTATCTCTACCCTTCCCCAAATCTCCTTTACTCCCTTGACATCATCTCAATAACTGTCCTGTTGCCCAGACTGGAGACTGAGCCTTAGAGTAGTGATGTCAAACTTAGGCATCATATCAACTCAGAAAACCAAAAGTTAATATTATCCATATTGTATTGTAGTTTTATTTATTTTGTTAAATATTTCCCAATTACATTTCAATCTGGTTCATCCCCAAACTCAGGAGTTTTGCCTTTGATGCCTCTGCCTTAGAGGACTTAATTCTGTTAGCTCCTGAACTTATGCCCTTGGGCCCCCAAAAGGGAGTCCAGGTCATTACTCTATTAGAAAGGCTGTTTCAGGCATGATTCACTTTATTCTCATGCCATCTTGTAGCTAGCCACCTTGCTACCTATACCAGCATCCATCTCTTTCTCCTCCTCCCATTTTCCAGTTGTAGAGGCATAATTAAGTCAATATTACCATGTATCACCCTACTCCCTAATGGCTCTACTTACCATCTCTGTAACTTTGCAAGTCAAAATATCCTCCATGTATCCCCTCATTAGAGTGTAGCTCTATTAGTGTAAGTGTTGTCTTTGCTTTTGTTTTTGTAGCCCCCCGTATTTAACATAGTGCCTGGCAAATAGTAAGCAAATAATAGATGATTTTTCATTCATTCATTCAGTCATTGACCTGCTCACTCATTCATTCAGTCATTTATTTGAAGCCAGCCTTATGAATCAGTGGGATCTAGATATCGGAAGCAAAGCATTTCACTGCCCCCAATTGCAATAAAACAAGTACCCATGCAGATCTTTTTGAAAGATGGGAAGCCATTATAAAATATAGGTATCAGGTCAAAAGACAAGTTAGCTACATTGATGAAATATTAATGTAGGTAGAACAGTAATTTTGGTACCAGAAAAAAAATGTAGGACGAAGGTCGCCAGCTCCACATTGACCCTACCCTCTCACCTAAATAAATGAAGTTCTAGTATAATTTTCATGAACTCAGTGCTAAATCCAGAGCATCACAAATTTTTCTAACCCTACTCAACTAGCAGGCAGACTTGAAAAGCTTATAGGTAGGGAGAAACAAAGGAGTCTAAACAACAGGCTTGACCTAAGGCTTTTACCTACTGACTGAGGCTGTGAGTTAGACTCACAGAGGATCTGAAATAAGCCTGAAAGCATGGGGCAGAGAAATAAGAAGAGCCATGACATACTTCCTTGCAGGGAAGAGGTTATATAGTAGCTGAAATTCATCAGAGAACCAGAATATGGCAGTGGCTTGGCAGAGAATTGTCAATTGAACGTAAGTTTTCAGAGGTCCATTTCTCCTTCATCTGAATCTCTCTATTTCTCTATTTCCTTGGTCTTTTCCAAACACAGTGTCTTTCACATGAGATGTAATTAATAAACATTTATTGAGTTGAATTAAATTGATGGTACCAGTAGCTAAGCAGAGAAATCAGGAAGTAGCTTGGTGGAAAAACAGCCTAGATGTTTATGTTACCATACCAGCACATGCCATCATCAGGTTTTTGAGAAAGCAGCCAGAAGGCATCTCTGGACCAAGAGAGAAGTTTCAGCTGGGACACAGCCATATGACTGTGAGTTTTGTTGGCTATTTTTATTCTATGTCTTCTCTTTCTATATATTTCCCATGTGTTCCCTTTTCTCTTGATAGTACGAGAATTTTTAGGAAAGTATGCATATGAAGTAGGTTCCTTTGTTATGCTGTTTTATTAAATGCATTTTGCTTTGAATTAAGTTGTCCTATGATTTGACCTGGGAAAAGAGATACACTGGTGGGGGCTCATGAGTTGTGTTAACTGACGGGAGTGCACTTTGAACCTGAGTGTAGCTTTCAGAATCCTACATTTGACAATGGCCCAGCCTGTATCAGCTTAATATAAGATGCAGATCTATCAGAATATGAAATCCTAAAAGTTCAGTCATTTATTCACAGATAATTGATTTGATTATATATTTTATTAGAAGTGCCTAACAACCAGCTCTATGAAAAAAACCCAGCACAGCAGGACATACTTTTATCTGCATCATTAATATTTTCACCATCATTTTCTTAAGTCTAGACAATCAGCAAAACAAAAATTAAGCCCTGATTTATGGGTTTGCTAATGAATCCTGAGGTATAAGTGAACTTTATAATACAACTCACACGTAACATAGCTCACGGTGAACTTTATAACATAACTTTATGTATAGTGTGCCTCAAGTGTCTTCCTCTGAAAAACAGGATAACAATAATACCGACTCTCAACCATAGGTGGTCATTGCATAGATCAAATGAGATAGCAGATGGAAAAGCATTTATAAAGGTTAAAGAGCAATTAAACAATAAGACTAGCTGACACCTAGTGCTTTAAAATTTAGAAAGCACTTTTATACGTAATCACATTTTAGCCTTATGTGTATGTACAGCATTCTCTGATCTTTTGAGGCATATGTGTATGTTATATAAATATATATTATATATATTTCTATCTATTGCATATGTATATATACATAATACACATACATATATATGGAGAGAGCTAGCAAGAGAGAGAGAGAGAGAGAGAGAGAGAGAGAGAGAGAGAGAGAGAGAGAGAGAGAGAGAGAGAGAGAGAGAGAGAGAGAGAGAGAGAGAGAGAGAGATGGATGGAAAGCAGACGTTAGAGTGGTCCAATCCTCTCATTTTACAAATAACGAAACTAAACCCAGAGAGGTGTGATGACTTGCCTATGATCATTGAACCTAGGTCCTGATAGGTGGCACAGTGGAAAGAATGCTGGATATGGAGTTAGGAAGACCTGAGATGAAGAAAGTGGAGATCAGAGAAATCAGATGCCTTGCTCATGGTCATGCAACTGGTAAATGTCAGAAGTAGAATTTGAACCCAGATCTTTTAGACTCTAACTCTATCCATTATGGTTGCAAGATTGATGATGATGATGATGTTGATGATGATGATGATGATGATGATGATGATGATGGTGATGATGACTAGGCAATGGGACCAGCTGAGGTTGGTGTCCTTGAAATACCACCTCCTGGGGAGGACATCCCCATCCTTTACCCTCTGGTCTTCTTCCCTTCTCTCTTGGCTACTACCCAAGTTTAGAATATCTAATCCAAACCTCTGAATCCTTATTCCTATGAATTGTTACATGAGCTCAGACCAAATAACACATGAATTTAAATAACAGACCTCTAATTAAAGCAGAAAAACATAGTTAAAAATCACCATTTCTTCTTCCATAAAATTGATTTTAGCAGCTGCTGCTGGGGAGAGGCTAGCACCAGGGCCTGCTCTTTCTGAGTATCTCTCTAAAGGTCATGCAGCTGCACAAATAGGTGACCTCTGTAATGGGAGTGTGGGATGGGTGTGGATGTTTCCCTTGACATGGATCCCTACAACGTAATCTGATATCTATTATCCTTTGCACAGAATGTGTAGACACCTAATCAGTCTCTGGGTCAGTTTACTCTCTCCAGTCTGTCCTGGCCCTGGCAGGTCTAGGCTCCCAGAGATGTATAGACTACCACTACAGAGTTCACTCAAGCTTTCTCAGGTCTCAGTAGGTCTTTCAAGGGAGTTTTATTTCCCTTTGGAGAAGAAATATACTCCTATCTACTATATGAATTCCTAAGCCTCTGCCAATATATATGCCATTCAAACAATCAGTCACTTATGATGTGATGAAACATTTCTATTTCTCCTGTATTTAATAAAGAAAAGCACTTTCTTTGCCTCTTTAAAATATCATCCCCCACCCTCACCATACAATAAGGCAGCATTCTACATTGTTTGCAAGGTTATTTGAGTCTTTACATTTATAACAAAGTTCATTGTCTCTCCAAAATGGCTCAGGTCCCACCTGAAGACTATATCTCTTCATATATATATTAATAGTTTTCATTCTTTTCCAACTCCTTTTAGTATAAAATGTTCATCTATGACAGAAACAACATCTTACAGCCTTTGATGGTCGATATAAATTATTATCTTTTATATCAAAATACTTTTTTCTACCCTTTTCCCTCACTAACCTATTCTATATTAAAAGGTCCTCAAAAGGACAATATAGTTACATCCTTCTCCCAGTGAATATTGCATTACTCTACATATTAAAAACTCAAGAAAGGAGGGGTACGCCACATCACATAACTATCAAAAAGTCAAAGATAAGCATATTTTCTGTCTAATCAATACAACCTAAACCTTTTCATTCCAATCAAAATATAAGCAAAATAATGATTCTATTTGTGATAATATTACACATACTCAATTATGTTAGGAAATAGACAACCAAATATGTGTTTCATATATAAAAATATTTACTCGTAGTTCTCAAATTCTTAGTATAGTTTTAGGCTTTAATAGTTGTAGAAGTATAAGTGCTATAAAATTGAAAAAATTAACATTTGAAAGGTTAATTTTTTAGATTTTTAAAACACTTGTTTCTTATTAAAATTCAACATAACTACTACTTTATACTATATTTTCTCTAGTTGCTTTTTGAACCATGCAAAAATATTTATCAGTTACTACTCAGTGACCAAAAGAATTGTTTTTGTAATCCTCGGTTTCAGAACATCAAAAGAGTGAAGTTTCGATGCTTATGCCACAGTTTTAGCACGACCCCACAAGAAAAAGGATAATGTTGTGACCTTGAGGTCAGCTAACCAGAGAACACAGTTAACTTTATTCAATGTTTGCCATCCTCAAACTGAGGTACTGAAACAAAAATTAAAATTAAAATTTTATTATTCAAAATTCACAAAACCAAATAAGTAAAAAAAGAAACAATTTCTCTGTTTAATACACATTCACTCTTATGTCCATACAAACCATAGATGAAAGAGAAGATAGTTTCATTTTTCCTTTGGTTCCTTTGGCTGGTAGAATTTTTCACCAAAGGATCTCATTCTTTGTTCCCTTGCTCTCTGGCTACACCAGGTAGTCTATTGACTACCTACTATCAAAGTATCAGTACATTCCTCCTCTTGAACTCCTGTAATCTGAAATGATCTCTTTCTTGATTTCTGTAGCATACACTAGACTGATCCTCTGGAATTGGTATTAAGTGAATTTTTAACCTGTTCAAAATAATTGACTATTTCCAATACTTCATCAGCATTTGATAACTTGTTGCTATAATTAAGTTAAATATTCCCTCAACCCTTGGAGATATACCATCCCCTGACATACTTTCTTCAAACTAATAGCATCTGTTTCTTCAGATTTTATTGCTACTTTTACTACTAACCTTTGAAGCTGATCATCTAATCTAATTAGAAATTCAAATGATTTTTTCATCTTTTTGCTGGATAATATTACATAAAATTTGTGACTTTCTATGTTTAATTGTTTTTCTAATCTTTGTAAATATGCTTACCAAATTATTTCAGGTACCACCATTTTTATACTTTGTACAATTCTCAAATTTAGTGCCATTTAGACTCTCTAAGAATCTAACTCTTTTTTGCACCCCAGGTACTTTTCACTGATGAAATGGTTCAGTTAAATTTAGAACCCAAAGTTCCCATGTTTACTCCTTAGAGGGATATGGTTCCTTCCATGAGAAAACTCTTATCTTAAGTTTGTGGTACCATTGTGATGTTCTGTTATATTGTATTCTGTAATGTGTGGAAGCCTATTGACATTTGTAACTGTTTCTTGTTTCCAATAGCTTTTTATTCCAAGTTAATTCTAATTAGAATTCTAATTAGTTAATTCGAATGTTTCTCCAGATGCTCCCTCCTTAATTAGTATAACTTTGAACTTTCTGTAGTATTTTCTCCTCTTTTGTGATGGTTTTTATGATCAAATTTCACTTACTTCTTGAAATCCCTGTTCTAGGATTTTTAGAATGTTCTACATTGTTTGGTAATTTACAGAAAACAGATAATTTTTTTTCTCTTCTCGTGCCTTTTAGTTATTTTATTACATCATATTTCCTGACATTCCCTGTAGCATCTTGTAAAATACCTTCAATATTTTTCTCACTTAGATCAGATAGTGTTCTTTAAGTAAAAGTCCTCTATATAGTTCTATCTGCACTACCAAACACCAACATTTTAAAAGTGTTACAACTGAATTACTCCCATTAGCCTCCATGCTTGATACAGATGCAGCAGATTAACAGATATTAATACTTACACATTTAAATAATCAAATTATATTCCATTAAGTGTTCTGGATGGTAAAAGATAAATAGGCTGGAATATTAATTATAAAAACGACTAAATTTTTTTTCCTCTAATGAGTCCCTGTGACTCTAGGCATCAAATTAATTTTGTATATCTCAAATGGCCCTTTTCAAAAGGAGCAGGTTAGTGATGAAAGGAGAAAGAAAGGGGACAGTGTCCCTTACATGTGCAAGAATATGCTTCTAAAGGAATTCTCAGCATCGTACACTAGCTTGACCCCTCTTTAGTGTGAAATTCACTGTCTGCCCCATGGGAAGCAGCTCACCTTCTCTCACCTCCTCCACTACCTCCTCCACCTTAACAGTGGGTTAGCATTTCTCAGTTCTACCCAGGAGACAGGCTTTGTCTGAACAAGCAGCCTTGGCTTTGGCAGGGGCCAACATCCTCCATTGTTTCTCTCGGCGTTGGCTGCTAATCTCTCTTTTCTGTTTATCCCCTCAGGAGCCTAGACATTTATTTCTTTGCCCAGGCTTTGGTGGGGGGGTGATGTATACAACTCTGTCTCGGGTGCTTGGCAGACAGAGAGAAAGAGCAGATGTTACTGGGACTGTCATTGCCATGGGCACCAGGAATGTTTGTGGCGCTGTTATTGATACAGGCAAAGAGATGGCAGGAACTTGGAGTTGGCACAAATAGCCCTGTGGTTCCAGTTACTTAGGTTGCTACCAACAGTTTATAGCTGGATGCCAGCTCCCCACATGGGAAACTTCAAAATGACTGAAGGAAGCTTCCCCAAGTGGAGCAGAGAGAGTGCCAACTGAAACATCCAAAGGGTTTTTTTCCTTACCCTGTTCCAAATGTTTCATATCTCTTGTCCCTCTCCCCTGGATTCCTGTAAAAAGAGTCGCTCCTTTTAACAGGTGGGAAAACTAAGACAAGGAATGCTTAGTTTAAAGTCCTAGCATGTAACTAGTCAAATCAGCCTCTCTCTCTGCATCTCAGTTTCTTCAACTATAAAATAGGGGAATTGGACTCAATGACCTGAAAGTTTCCTTCTGCCTCTAACAGTCTTAGAGCTGAGATTCCAAAGAATCAAAGACTCCAAGAATGTTGAGGAGAGGCGTTGTGGTGTAGGGGAAGGATGATGAATTTGAAGTCAGAAGAGTTGGGTTGCAGACTTGACTCTTACCTTTACTCCCTGTGTGACCTTAGGCAAGTCATTTTGCTTTGGGGCGGGAATTTAGTTTCCTCATCTGTAAAAAAAAAAAGGTGGGGGTTAGACTAGATGACTTTTGAAATTCCTTTGAATTCTAGATCCAGAGATCTAAGGTCTTATGGTCACAGGGGGAGAGGTGAGATAAAAAAAATAGTTCTACTGATTTAAATATTTTCTCTTTACTAATGTACTTCTCCAGCCCTAAATTTAATCTAAAAGAATGTAGCTGAAGGCAGCTGGAAATATATGAGATAGAATTTCTTCTAGAAACCATCATTTCGGTGGAGTCTCATTCCATTCAATGGGTCATAGAATCAAAGATTAGCATTGGAAGGGACCATAAAAGGTTGAGTTCAACCTCATCATTTCATGGTGGGGAAAATGAGACCCAAGGAAGTTAAATCAATGCCCTGGGTCACACATCTAGTAAGCATCTGAAGCATTTATTCATTTAACCAATCAACCAATTTTAACTGCATATCTACTATTTACTGAGTATTGTGGAAAATGCAAAGTTGCATAAGACACATTCTTAGTGACATTTGTCTTTGCCATGCACAGTTAGGGGCCTCTGTACTTTGAGCTTTGTGGATTGTTTGTTGGTGTATTAAGATTTGATTGAAAGATGGGATTACAGCTTGACATACAAGTTAAAGTAGATGGCTCCCATCAACATTCTGAAAATCACCTAAGGGAAAATTTAAATTTAGAATAGAAGATATAATCTGATTATATCTTTATGGTAGGAATATTTCCTGAGTCAAGCCAAAGATTACAAATATACAAGATAATCCCGCTCTCCTAAAAGACCAACTGAATTCTTGCCATGTTCTTGTGCATGAAGAGTACTTTGATCAGCTTGTAATGTATAGAGTTTGGAGCCTGGGGTACCAAAGTAACTAACGTGCTGACCTAAAGGAGAGTAGCTTGGATACTGAATGGGACCCTTTAAAACTGTGTGTTTCTAAACCATTCACATTCTTTGATCTACTCATTTCCCTACAGGGTATATACTCCAAAGGAGGTCAGTGATGCAAGGAAAGGTCCCACATACCACGAAATATTCATATCAATAATCCGTGGTAGCAAAAGCTTGGAAACAATAGGTTAATTCATCAATTAGTATACATTTGTTAAGCTTCTACTGCATTCCCAGGGACTGGAGATAACTCATGCAAGGAATGAAATCCCTACCTATAAGGAACTTCTATTCTAATGGAGTAACAAATTGTAGTATATGAATGCAATGGAATATTCTTTTGCTATAAGAAATGATGAAGGAAATGATTTCAGAGAAATGTGGGAAGACATATGAACTGATACAGTAAAGAAAGATAAACCAGGAGCACAATATATACAACTGTTACAGTCATGCAAATGGAAACAATGTGAAAAGGCTGCTAAATTCAGATTAATTTCAATGAACAATTCTGGTTCCAAAGAAAATAATTTATTTAGAACTCATTCCTTCTCATGGTCAAGAAGAGATGGGAGACTAGGGATGAGAATGTAGCAGTGCTTTCAGACTTGTTTGCTTTGTGTGATGGTTTAGCTTGACTATTTGTTAAGAAAGAGGGTTCAATAGGGGTGAGAAGTCTACTGAGACATGATAGTGAGATAAAGTAACCTCAGAAGACATTAATAGAAAGGAAAAGTATTAGACCCTGTGATTTTATTGGTATAGAGAACCCCAGGTGAACAAACTCCTTCTACTCATTGGTCAGTGCCTTCTCTGAAATTTAGTGTCTCAGGGATCTGTCCAGAGTCAAATGGAGAGCATGAGTCAAAGGTGGGATTTTTACTCATGCCTTTCTGTCTCCAAGGCCTGCACACATTGTCTCTATCAATTTTTTTAATGGAAAAAAACTCACAGAAAACTAGATCTTTGTTTCATATTTGCATACCTGTCTCAGTTGTCAATAATAGGTTGTCAACAAGTCAACAGCATTGCATTAAGAACCCCTAGAGTTTAGCTACTCTTGCATGTTAGCTACCTGGCTACCCAATCTATCACCTTGGAATCACTGATTGCCTAAAAGCTAAACATTTGGCTAGACTGAGCTGCTCTCTTCCCAGGTTGCTTCTGTACCATTCTACTGTACAATGCCTAGAGCAATATCAAGGCATCTTATCAAATCCGGTGCTCCATTTGACACTTATTTTGGCACTGAGCAACCTTACAACTGAAGATTTCCTCACTTGTGCTTGTAACAAGGCAACAAGTCTTGAAATGCTTATAAACTTGATGAAACCTGCTCCTCCTGCCCTCTCCCTTCACTTGCTTTTTGTCTATGATTTTTGCATTACACAATTCTCAGTTTCTCAATAAAGAAATCAGTAGGTGGCTTGTCTTCTTTTAAATTTTCTTTTCTTTCCCTTTGAGGTTTCTTCTCTTAAAAAAAGAAAAGAAAATCTGTATTGATTGCAGAGATCAGACAGAAAATTTGCATCTCTGAACTTGCTTCCATGAGCAGGCAGCTCTGATTTAAATTCATCACCCAACCAACTTACTAACACAATAAACAATCAGATGAGTGGCTGTGCCTTAGGTGGACTCTACCCTGACTCAGTGCTGTCTTATCCCTACCCTAAAGGTGGCCTCCCCATCAGCAACTTTTGGTGTCTCAGAGTTTCCACTATTGTCCCTTCTCTCCTTAGTTGTAGTGAGTGTGCATTTTGTATCATTTGCCCTGGTTTGAAAAAAAATTGCTGGATATGGAACTGCTAAGCTAGCTCTTCCCCCTCGCCCCTTGTATTTGGGGAAGAAGTCAGTAGCAGCCTAAAGAGATGTTCACTGTTGTTTGAGCCTTGGCACCATCATGTGGAAGGGACTTATCTCCTAGCTAGGGCCAGTCAGGCCACAAATAGCTGGAGTCTCTCCAATGTGCTGGAGAATTAGCCCAGTGATGGAAAAAGTGGGCACCCTTAACTACCTCTTTTAACATCTCTACTGCATGCATTCCAGGCCATTGCAGTCAGCAGATGTCTCATCTTAGAAACTAAAGCATGCATCATTCACTCTAAGGCACTCATGCAAGAAGTTGTGGGGCCCACAATTTTACTGCTGTTCTATCCTATCTGGACCATCATAAGTGTTTATATGGTGGCTTAAGATCAAATTCAATCAACAGCAGCATAGGACACCTGTCAAATTCTTTGGGGGAATTTCTCTCATTCTTTTATCTTCTCCAGTAGATACTGGCATGTAAACAGAATTCATGTTCACTTCCTGGCCGTCTCCACACCATGCTGCCTGCTCTCTGCCCATCATCCTTATCTCCCTTCTCTCAGAACCTTGGGTTCTGTTCCTAGTCCAGGTCCTCTAGTTCTGAAAGCTGACCTTTTATTTTTGAGGGTCTAGACTGTCATCCTACTTCTTGGCATCTCCATGTTGAATGTCATCCACCCCAGCTTCCACCACTCCTTTATTTGTGGTCTTCCCCATTAGAATGTATGCTCCTTGAGGGTAGAGACTGTTCTACTTCCTTATACTTGTATCCCAGCACTTAGCATAGTGCCTGAGACATAGTAGGCAGTTAAATGTTTTTCTGTCTCTGTCTCTCTCTGTCTTTCCCTCTTCCTCCCTCTCTCCCCCTTTTCTCTCTCTGTTTCCCTTCTTACCTATCTATGTGTATGTATGTAATTATCTATCTATCTATATCTATGTAGCTACATATCTATGTATCTATTGATGTATTATGTATTATGTAGCTGTTCTCTCTTGCTCCTATCTGTATTTTTGTATGTATGTATGTGTATCTATAGATCTATTAATGTATATGTTTCCTTCCTTCCTTCCCTCCTTCCCTCCTTTCTATCCTCCTTTCCTTCTTCCTCTTTCTTTCTTTCTTTCTTTCTTTCTTTCTTTCTTTCTTTCTTTCTTTCTTTCTTTCTTTCTTTCTTTCTTCTTCCTTCCTTCCTTCCTTCCTTCTTCTCTTTCTCTTCTTCTTCCTTCTCTTCCTTCCTTCTCTCTCCTCCCTCCCTCCCTCCCTCCCTCCCTTCCTTTCTTTCTTTCTTTTCTGATGCCTGGGGGAAAGTACCATAAAATACACCTAGGGCCAACATTTGATGTGCGTGTATCCTTGATATGTCCTTAGGACCCTAGATTCTATGGGGATATAAAAGACACTAAGGAAGATGATGCTGGGGGGAAGGTTCAAGGTAGAGAGGAGTTAACTTAGGTAATAGTCACTGGAGAGTGTGGAAGCACCATCTGATAGCTTCCAATGTTAACTGATTAGTGCTGTTAATTAGATGCCAAGCTCAGTTGTTTAGTATCTGCTGCAGGACTTCAAGTGCTACCAGCACCCTCTAAATTTCAGCAACCTGAGGCAAAGCCTTGGCCATTATGTCTTAGTTATAGCCCTGTTCGCACTCATCAAGAACCCTGCAAGACAAGGTGACCATGTGTCTTTTTTTTCCCCTTTTTGCTAGGCAATTGGGGTTAAGTCACTTGCCGAGGGTCACACAGCTAGTAAGTGTCAAGTGTTTGGTCCGAGGTCACATTTGAACTCAGGTCCTCCTGACCCCAAGGCTGGAGCTCTATTCACTGCGTCACCTAGTTGCCCCTAACCATGTGTCTTATGAAGGGATATTTCTTTGGTTACATGAAGAAATTAACTAAACCAAGATTGTTACTTATTTCTCTAAGGAGAACCTACAAGCCATCCTTCCATTTAGTGGTTACTTCCTTTTGTCTTCTACTTTCTTTTACGGCAAGATTGTTAATGTGGATGTGGTTTGTTTCCTCCAGTTATGCTCATAGGTCATTAGACGAAGAATAATCTAGCTGTCCAATAATTCATGTTTTGGGTGATCTAAACAATTTACTCAACCTCTATGATTTAACAGGCTGGGGTCCATAAACTTCTTTTAAAAACACAGTATTTTGATAATTATATTTCAGTATAATTGGTTTCCTCTAGAATTTTATGTATTTTGTTTTATGCATTTAAAAATCTTATTCTGAGAAGGGGTCTGGAGGGTTCACCAGTCTGCCCAAGAGGGCCAGGGCACACAAAAAGATTCAGAACTGCTGATCTAAGACAGTGAGCCACAGACAAGGCACTGACCTGCATTGAGAGGGGGGGCTTTCTCATTCTGGGACTTCTCTGTAGCAATGAAACCTCATATCTGGTCCCAATTCCTATATTCTCCTCAACTGATGCAGAAAATGGAGAATTGTTTCTTACCTATTTGGAAATCTATAACCCCATATTTGAGGCATTTCCAGTTCTTGAGGCTACAGCCTCCAGATAAAGTTGTCTAAAAGGACCTGCTTCCTGGCCACTTCCAATTCAGGCATCCTTGCCATTTCTTTCCCACTCTGGGCTCTGACAGGTGAGCTTGGACTTTATCTTGACTGGAACCAGGACTGCCCATCTCTTCCTGGCTATTTCCAAATCCCACTTTCTTGCATGAACCCAGACCCACCTCCTGGTCCCCTTTGTGCTCTCTCTAGCCACATTAGAATGTAAGCTTCTTGAAGGCAAGGATTATTTTGCTTGCTTTTGTTTGTACCTCTAGTGCTCAGCCTAGTGCCTGGCACATAGTAAGTGCTTAATAAATACTTTATGGCTATTTGTTAGAAAGCAGACACAGTTGATCTCTGGCTCTACACCTGAAGGTTTTCCCACACAGTAGAAGCTGTCAGAGACATCATTGCTGAGGCCTTCATAAGCTTCGGGACATGAGCTTAGGCTTTAGAATTGGGCACAGGGGATTGTCCCTTTATGTATTTGTACCTTCAGTGCCTAGCATTATGCTTTTCACATAGTAAATGCTTAATAAAGGCCTGCTAATTGATTTTTTAAATCTCTTCTTGACAGTGCTGATCATGTATTGATTGATTTTCACTCAATATTCCTCGCCTGTTATCAGAACTTTCTATCATGGTAATAATATCACTCAGTTACTGACATGTACAGTGCCCCAAACTAAAACCTGCATTAACATTTATATCTGTGGCTACATCTCCCTGTTTGCTTCTTCATATGTGTTCTTGTTGTGTCCTCCATTAGCATTAGAATGGAGACCTCTTTTAAGGTGGGATTGTTTCCCTCTTTGGACTCTTAGCCCCAGCGCCTAGTCCATGTTAGAGACTTAAGAAATACTTGCCCATTGATTGATTCTTGCTATCACTGATCAAGGAGGCTGCCTCCAAGCCACTCCCTCCATCACCTTGGATCTATTTTGTCTATTCTTATATATGTGTATTTTGTTTCTCTAGGTGGGATCTAAGTGTTGGAGATTTGTTCTTGGATCTTGTATACCTAGCCCTGTGCTTGGCATACAGCACATGCTTAATAAATGCTTATTGACTTATTGGTAGTCTTCTTTTCCCTTGTCCCTTGGATTTGGGCTATGACTACTTCTTGGACTGATGGCCATCTCTTCATTGTTTATTGCACTTAGCTGCTCAGAGCTCGGAGCCAAAGTCCTTCCTTTGGGCCTCTGTTTTAGGCAACATGACCCATGACAGCCAAGCCCACTAGTGAAGTCACATACTTTATGAGACTTTATGTGAATAACTCTAACTCTACCCTTACTTTTGCAAGGATAATCCAGCCACAAAAGTGACTTAGAAAATTGGCAATTATGCAAGTGTCTTAAGGGGAGGAGGACTGTCTGTCTACCTTTAGCCTAAACGTTAAGCTCTTATAATTCCATCTTCACCCTCCATCAATTCACCCCATAGAGGAGTCAGTTGGTTCTGGGCCCCCTGCCCACTCTCTTAAGGTCCTGCTTGGTGAGTCAACTGTGGGAATGTGAAGGACCACCCAAAGAGCCCAACCATCACATGAGGGACTTGACTAATTGCTTCTGTCTGCTACAGTGTCTGGCTACCAGTTGGCAACTGTGAGTTGTTCATTCAAGCCACTGGTCAGCCACAAATTCTTGGGGAAAAGAAATCAAAGATTCAACAAGCAACTCACTGACCACAGGGATGTGAGGGAGAGGAGTGCCCCCCCATCTTCACTGCCTCTAAAAATAGCCAGGTAATTACCTTGGTTGTCCTTTCAAGAAAAAGCACTTCCCTTCACATGGAGTTCCAGAAAAGTCTCCTTGTTTGTTGATATGAACTGTCTCCATGCAGGCAGCAGACTTTGCAGTGTTGGAAACCCAATCAATATTTTGGTTTCATCAAGTTACTATGCCACTGTCTCACTCTACAGATAGTTGGGGTTAGGAGGTGGGAGCTGCTCTTTTAAATACCAAATGGAGTACATTTTATGAACAGAGCAGATCATACTCATTTTCCTGTCCTTTCACCCTCCCCCTCCCTCTCATTTAACCTTTAGTGTGATCACCATGGTACATGGTATTCAGTACATTCTCACTCCTTGGCAGAGAGATGCCACCTATCAGCACTTTCTTAAAATTCGTTTGGGAGTTCCTTCCCCCGGCTTGATCCTTGAGGACAGGTGGGAGAAGAGGGAGCTCTGAAGTGAAATCAAGGAGAGGACCCAGGTGGAATTCCAGGAAAGTCTAACCAATTGGACAGCTTGCTCCCTGGGGTTAATCACCCGCCTCAGTGCCTCATCTGCTCTTTTCTTCTCCATGTTTTAATTTTCAGTCTTGGCAACACATACAAAAATGCCTTGGGGTTATGAAAAGTATGAAAATATGTTTGTTTCAAATAGTTGGCTAGGGCCCGTTTTTCGGAGGGAGGCCCAGCACAGGTGTGAATATTTGTTTATCATCCAAACTCTACAAAGTAAACAGGCCCATTTTGAACATTTTCTTCCAAGGACTTTGAATATTTTCTTTGTGATGGCCAGTGACTTTGTTTAACTTTTGTTTAAAAAAATCTGAATGGAAAAGAGAGATGTGGAAGCCTGAGACTGTTTGTACAAGGGGCCAGAGTGAGTGATGGAGAATGGTAAGCCAAGGACAGATTCCTGACATTTCATCAGCTCCCCACAGTGGTCAGATGTAAGGGCCACAGCTCACCTGTCAAAGATTGATGGCAAAACAACTCTACCTCACGTTGCCTTGTAGGTGACACCAGTGACCTTGAGCCCTCTGACCCCCACAGTTTTCCATTGGACATCACAGGCCTTTGAAACATTTCCAGCTAAACTCCTTGGACTTTTTTTTTTTTAACAGAGTGGAATTTTAACACCTGTGGCTAATGAGCGAGGAGAAAGGAAAAATGTTTTTCAGCTGAGGCATCAGTTGTGAGTTTTTGCAAGTTTTTCCCCTCTTCATTGTTTAAGTGGTATTACTCAAGATAAAGTCTCATCTGTGGTATGGTGGAAAGAATTGTGGATCTCCAGCTAGAAGATCTGGTTTTGAATTCTGGCCCCATTACCTGCTACCTGTGTGACCTTGGCCAAATTAATCACTTCTCTCTGGGCCTCAGTTTCCTCAATTGGAAAATAAAGGAATTGGACACGATGATGTCGAAGGCCACTTTTAGCTTTTAAATCTGTGATCCTAAAAGATATTTTCTGGAGACAATGCAAATGAAAGTTTAACCAAAAATGCTTCATTGGTGCCTTTAAAAAAATCACAGTCATTTCCAGATACAATCCCTCCCTCTTCTGTGAGTCTTAAATGGTAACAAGGAAAAACAGTTATACAAAATTAAGAGACGTTGAATATGGTCGATAGCATGTGCAACATCCTGCATCCAGTCCCCCCCCTTCTCCAAGGAAAGGAAGGAGGCCCATTTCCACATTAGATGCTAATTCTTCCCCAAACCTATGGGGGCATCTATGAGACAATGGACATGCCCTCTCTCCATCAGTGTGGGCCTTCCTTGATCTCTCACATTCTGCACATTCCATTAGCCTGCCTTTGTTTACCCTTTTATAAAGAGAGAGGGAGACAGAGAGACAGAGACAGAGACTGAAGTGGAGAGAAAGAAAAAGAGAAACAGATAGAGAAAGAACAGAGGTAGAGAAAGAGACAGAGATAGAGACAGAGTCTAAATCTCTGTGGATGTTTCTGAATGCCCAAGTAGGCATGATATTGGGGGATGGATTAGAATTCAGTGCTTGAATTTTCATCCTACTTACATAGCTTCTTAAGTATATTAGCTTCCTCATTCAAATAAAGTGTCAGAAGTTAAAAAAAATGTGGAAAGAAAAAAGCCTAATCAGCCCCAAATCTAGAATGTTTCCAAGATAAACTTCTTTGTGTTAAAGGCCTGTATTTTCGATGAACCAAAAGGCTGCTAAAGAGAAGACTAGAATGAAGTCTGGGGAATTGGTAGTTTGGGGGCAATACCCTATAATACCAGAACAACTCCACTAGTTTAGTCAGTTGCAGGAAATACCCAGTGAACTCACTGGAGATGAGGAGGGTAGTGAGAATCCATAAAATAGGGTTCAGTTCAGTCAAAACAGCGGTTTCTGAATCCCAGGGTCATGAATTTAGAAGGTTAGAAAGGTCCTTGGAAATCCGTTCCTCCCCTCCCCTGCTTTTTTTTTTATAGCTGTTGGAACTGAAGCCTTAAGAGAAGATATGCCTACCGTAGATAAAGGAATCTGAGCCTTGGAGCCCCGGTGCGTTGACTCTAAATCCATGTTGCTTCCTACTTTGGCCATTGGGCTGTTGGTGTTCATATTGTGGTTGTTTGCTATAATTCATCGCTTGTTTTTGAAGCAGACCAATGCATCATAGGTGCTGACTTGTGCATAAAAATTGGATTTAGGTGAGGCTAATTTGCACAGAGTTGTTAGCCTCACTCCCTCTTCCAGACTTATCGAAGTCCGACGTCTGGACAAGAGTCAGGGTAATTGGTGATGGTTGAGGATGCAGTGGGTGATGTCTTTGATGTCTGACCAAGCTCTAAGTGCTCCATAGCACCTGCTCCAGCTGCCTTCATGGCGATGGAGCAAATTGTTCTCTTCCACCCATCTTACAGGGAGACGTCTTCACATGCTTGGGGTGGACAGCCCCCTAGATCGTGACAGATTTGAGGTCTGTCAAGTACCCTCCACCTGGTTTAGTCCGTCTGCCAGGAAGGTTTTACTGGGGTATGATCACTCCATAAGCTACAGCTTCCTGGTGCCACAGGTGAGAGATGGGTGCAGGTAGATGAACAGCCCTCACACCAGAGATGCTCCTCCTCCCTGATTACCCCCTACAGCCTATAAATACCATACAGTGTCCCTAGCACCATCTTTAAAGACAGACTCCAGTGGCCTGGTACAGAGTTTTCAGAAATCAGTCCGTATCTGACCCTGAACACTGACATTGCCCTTACCCACCATTCTTGTCATCCTCTGACTTTTTTATTTTTTTATCAATAGGATAAAAAATTTGAGGAAGAAGGACTGGGTTCAAATCTGGATTTTATAATTTACTCTCTGTATGACCTTGGCAGGTCATTTCACATCTGTGATCTTCAGTTCTTTCACCTGTAAAATAAAAGAGCTGTACCAGAAGGCCCAGGCATTCTCCCTGGCTGTCATCCATGCCTGGAACACTCTCCCTCCTCTGCTCAGACTACTGACCTCTGTGGCTTCCTCTAAGTCCTAAGTAAAATCCTGCCTTCTACAGGGAGACTTCCTCAACCCCTCTTAATTCCAGTGCCTTCCTCTGTTAATTATTTCCCATTGCTCCTGTATGTAGCTTGCTTTGCATGGATGTTTGCCCATTGTCTCTCCAATTAGATTGTAAGCTCCTTGAGGGCAGGCGCCATCTTTTTTGGGCACTTAGCACAGTGCCTGATACCCAGTAGGTACCTGATAAATGTTTATTGAATTGAAACTCCCTCCTAGCTTTTGTTGACTCAACTGTTGAGCTCTTTCCAGTTTGACATTCAGCAATTTCTATTTTGGCATTGTCTATTCCGTGCTAATGTCAAAGAAGTTAGCTGGTTCTGATCACACTGGATGCCCTATAAAAGCAGCATAGAACCACAGCTTTAAGAGGTCACCTGCCTCCCCTCCCCCTTTATTTTATAGGTGAGACAACTTAGGCTCAGTGACTTGCCCAGTGTCTCACAGGTAGCAATTGGAATAGATAGGATTTGAACCCAGGTCCTCTGATCCCAAATCTAACACTTTTCCCACTGCTTTTGTTTTTTGTTATTGTTGTTCAGTCTCATCCGACTCTTTGTGCCCCTATTTTGAGTTTTCTTGGCAAATATATTGGAGTCGTTGCCTTTTCCTTATCCAGCTAATTTTACAGATAAGGAAGCTGAGGCAAACAGGGTTAAGTGACTTGCCTAGGGTAACAGCTAGTAAGTGTCTGAAGATAGTCTTCCTGACTGGAGGTCTGGTGCTCTATCCACTGTGCCACTTAGCTGTCCCATTTGTGGTCTAGGTCCTTCGGAAACAAATAGGGACTAATAAAATTTCAAGTAGAAATCACGTGGCATAATAGATGGAATGATAGACTTGAAGTAAAGAAGGCCCAAGTTCAAATCCTGCTTATGACTCTTGTAAGCTATGTGGCACCTGACAAATCCCTTAACCTTTCTATGCTCCAAATCATCATCTTGGGGGGTGATCTGTGTTGGTGGAGGGAATTTTTACTCTGGGAGTTGTGTTTCCACTCTGAGAACATAATGGAAATCCCACTATGGGAATTCCCCACATCGACAAAATTGCAGCTCTTTTGCATAAGTATTCAAATGGTTTTATCTTCTGTTGCATTCTGTAAGATAGATTTCTACAAAATGAGTCTTATAGGAAGAATATCTAGAAATATGTGGCTGTACTAGGTAAGGTCTAGAATTTACAGAACCATAAATCAATGAAAATGCATGAAATAGAACGGCTGTGACCAATTTTTAAAAAAATATATATTTTTATTTTGTTAATTATTCCCTAATTACTTGTAACATTTTTAACACACGTTTTAAAATATTTTGAGTTCCAAGTTCTCTCCCTCCCTCCCACCCCTCTCCCCACCCTTGAAAAGACAAGCAAAATTATATCAACTATATAAGATAAGGATGAGCAATATTTAAAAAAAAAAACCCATAGTGGCAATTATATCCAAGCATGTAACCATGGCTAACCTGAACTATAGCAATACAAGGCTAATGTTTTTAAGTTTCTTTCCTCCCAAGATGATCTTTTTAATTCAAGCTGTTTTGACTGTCCACTTGGCTTATGAGGAAATGCAATGAGAAAGCAAACACATGAGATGAGTGGGTGTATTTGCTCTACCGACTAAATAAAACTAAGCATTTCAGAAGCAAGGTCCAAGCAGCAGGTTGCTTCAGGCTAAAACTGAAGAGTTCTGTTTAGGTAACGGGGAGGAGGAAAATATTGAGGATGCTTGGATCTAAGTAGGACATTGGAGTCAACTTAAGGATTGAACCTGAAAAGGGCCATGTTTAAGCATCTGGCTTGTCCAGGTTACCTATTGACATTTCTGTAATAACTCTATTGTCTACTCATCACTGCCTTGAATACAGGAACAGGCATAATGGAAATGGATGTTGTTAGAAAGTCTGGGTTAGCAGAAATGAGGAGAGGGAGAGTTCCTGGCATAGGGGACAGCCAGTGAAAATGTTCAGAATCAGGAGATAGAATTTTGTGTGTGAGGAACAGTGATAGCAGTGTATAGGGGAGGAGAAGGTGTAAGAAGACTGGAAAAGTAAGAAGAAATCAGATTATGGAGGATTTTAAAAGCCAAACAGACGATTTTATATTGAGGCCTCAAGATAACAAGGAACCTCTGGAATTGATTCAATAAGGTGGTGGTAATATTGTCAGGCTTGTGCGTTAGGGAGATAAATTTGACAGATGAGTAGAGTATGGACTTGTGGGGAGACATTTGAGGCAGGAAGAGCCACTAGTAGACTATAGCCATAGTATAGGCCTGAGATGATGCACTAGAATGGTGCAGTATTAGAGAAGAGAAGGAGGCATATATGAGAGATATCACAAAAGTAGAAAGGACAGCACTTGGCAATTGATGGGATATGGGGGAAGACAGAATGAAGAGTTGAGGGTGCCCAGGTTATGAGCCTGGGGGACTGAGAAGATGGTGTTATTCTCCATAGCAATAGCTTGATCGATTTTCTCTAATGATGTATGTCACAACCCATCCGTACCTGTGCAGCTCATGTCCATATCCTTCCATAAGTTTATAATGGGGCCCACTGAGTGTCCTGGACTTATATGTTTTAGAGATGTTAAATGACATGTCTTGGATCATTCATCTAGGCAGGATTTGAAACCTGTCTTTCTTACTTCAAGCCCAGCAATCTATCCACTGCACCAGAAAGTAGACAGCATTTCTGATTCTGTGAAGAATTAATGTGAAATAAACTATTGATACATCCAAAATGCTTCTTTCCCCTGCTCATCTTCCAACCTGTCTAATCTACCTGAGCTCATAATCTTGGGAAAATAAATGGAAAATAAAGCTTTTTCATTCTTTAAAATAAAAAGGGAATTAAAGGAATTTTTACAAATCCTTTCATGACCCACTCAATGTCTAGAGGTTTGAAGTAATGAATACGTTGACCTAGTGTGGGCTTGGGGCGAATGCCTTAATAACTGGAATGATTCTTCTATAGAATTGAAATAATCAATTTCTCTAGGTGATTGTGAAGAGAATTGAAAAATTGGATTATTCCTATCTCTGTCCATTTCATCATGTCATTGATGTGCCTAGCGCCCAAGCAGCCCCAGTGAGCACAAGTACAGTGTTGTTGGGGATGGGGCGGCAGCCTTCACAGAGGTTCTTTGGAAAATTCCAGTGGTTCCTGGAATTTAAACATAGCCCACCAGGTCACACCCATACATGGACTAGAACAGACAAGATAGTCATACACTGCCTGCCTCTTTAACAAATGAGACATGTGGTATTTGGGCTCAGGAACAGCTACATCTGGTTTGATTCTGGGGATGACATAGAAATATTGCTCCATGAAAATGGATTTTTTTTCTCTTGACCCTATGAATGTAAGGTATCTGGAAAATTATAAACATTTAGACTTCATTTCTTGTCCCAAAGGGGGAAAAATAAAACCCTGAGCATCCAAAGTTTACCTAGCTATGACCTTGAATTTTAGACACAGACATCTCATTGGGTGGGAATGGATATTTTAATGGTTGTGGTCTGATCATAGTAAAGGCATAACTATCTGCAAAACAAACTGCGCCATAGTTAAAATACAAGGAAGACACTTTTATAAGTCCAGGGTCTGGTCTGTTCCCCTCCAGCCACGCATCAGCCTTTTTGCCATTGGTGTTTGGAAAATATATAGTGACATTTTACTTTAAATACACTGAGTTATATGGTGCTCCCTTTGAACCTGCAGTAAAATTATGATACCACTGTGTATTTTTAAAGATTAAATATTTCTCATATTTCTGCCCTCCACTTGCTTGTTAGCAAACCCAAGGCTTTTAGCATTCCACGCTAACCAGAGTATGTCGACAAGGAGCTTGGAGGCCTTCCTGCCTGTTTATCCTTCTTTCAACGTGTGCGGCATCTCCAGGACTAATTTCCATTCTTCTCTGGAGGTGCCACCCAGTTAAATCTTTGGCAAATCTATGTCAGCGTACACTAGAGTCTGTCTGGAAAGTGTCGTGTTTAAAGCTCGTTCATCATGCTGATATAACTGGCCAAGACGAGAAGCCCTTATACTGGGGGGGCAGAACCAGGCACTGGACAGCAGGCACAAAAGCCTTCAGAGTTCCTAGTGGAATAACTTACAGGGTGCCTTGGCTGAACCTCTGGCAGGGAAAATGCTGGACACCTGGTATGTGTGTGTGTGTGTGTGTGTGTGTGTGTGTGTGAGAGAGAGAGAGAGAGAGAGAGAGAGAGAGAGAGAGAGAGAGAGAGAGAGAGAGAGAGAGTGGAAGAGAGATAGCCCAACAGAGATAGAGATAATAGAGAGACAAAGACAGAAACAGAGTCAGAGACAGAGACAGAGGGAGGGGGCAGACAGTGACAGAGACAGACAGAAAGAGTGAAAGAGACAGAGTTAGGAAGAAAGAAACAGAGAGAGAGACCCTCATGAAGTTGCTCAAGCACTATGATCCTCAGTGTTATATGGAAAATGGGAATAACACCAGCAATTATCTCACAGAGTTGTTGTGAGGATCCAGTGAATACCCAAATCCTTTAATAAACCTTGAAACATTATCCACATATGTAATAATAATAGCAGGCAGCATTTATATAGGTTTGTAAAGCACTTTTACAAATACCTCGTTTGATCATTACAACAACCCTGAAAGGTAGGTGCTATTCTCATCCCCATTTTCTGGTTGAGAAAAACTGAGGCCACCAGAAGCAATGTGATTTGCCTGGAGTCCCAATTTGAACTCGGGTCTCCCCAACTCCAGGTGCAGTGGTCTGTGCACTATGGCGCCCCCCAGATGCCTCGTATTTTGTTATCATTGACATTCTTTATTTTTATTCTTATTAGTAGCATGAATTAATGGAAAGGCCCTTGCCCTAGGAATCAGGAGCTAGGTTGTGCTATTTACTATTCCTGGCTTTGGCAAACCCTACTTAGTCTCTTTGAGACTCAGTCTCCCCCTCTGTAAACTAGGGACAATAATACTCACCTATTTGTTGTTAAAGATTAAATGAGATAATCCATGTAAAATGTTTTGTACACCATAAATGAATGCATAAATGTGAGTTATGAGGTGGCTTATTGGGGTTGAGCCAGACATTTTGTTCAGTTCTGGGAATACAAAGAAAATGGATCAGAATCCTGGCTCTCCTATTTACTAGTTGTGAGACCTTGGGCAAGTGATTTAACCTCTAAGTGTCCCAAGCAGCTCTTTAAGACTTTGAGTGACAAATGAGTCACCAATCTGCACCAATGGAGGAAGTTTCCAGTCAGTCAGTCAAAAACCATTTATGAAACACCTACCATGTGCCAGGGAGATATCCCTGCCCTCAAGGAACCCGCAATCTCATGGGAGAGTTTACATTTAAATGGGATTAGAGCTCCATCATGGGAGATCTTTGCAGGCTCAAATCTCTCCCCCTCTCAAAAAACCCCAAAACTATTATTCAATTTAATACACATTTATTAAGCACATACTATGTGCCAGGCACTGTGCTAAGCACACAGTCATTTTAGTAATAATGATAATAACAGTAATAGTAATAAGAATGAGCTAGTGGTCAAAAATGATTCTCTTACTAGAAAATTTTGCATGGAAATGGCATGATGTAGTGGAAAGATTGCCGGATTTGGAGTCAGAGAACTCAGGTTAGAATCCCAGGTCTTCTGTCTGCTACCTCTGGGACTTTGGGTAAGTCTTTTAACCTCTCTGTGACTCAGTTTCCTTATATGTCAAATGAGGGGTTGAACCGAATAGTCTCTGAAGTACCTTCCACCTGTGGATCTATGAGTGAGCCCTCTATTCACTAATGCCATGGCCCTGGGAGAATCAGCCTTGTGGGGTCCTTTTGGTGTTCCAGTGAGGTAATGCCTATAAAGTGCTTTGCAAACCCATAAAGCCCTTTCTATAAATGTCAGGTGTTATCATCACAGAGGCAATGGAATGTAGAGAAAAGAACTCTGGACCTGGAGTCTGACATACACTTGGGTTCACATCTTACCTCTGACAGTCATGACCTACCTGTCCCTGTGGAAGTCACATCACTTCTCTGAAACTGTTTCCTTGTCTGTAAAAATCAAGACAAAAATACCTTTAGTACTAACCTCAAAGAGCTGTCCTAAGGACCAAATCAACAAATATATGAAGATTCTTTGCAAACATCAATTCATTATATAAATATCAGTTGTTATTGCTGTTATTTGAGTGACCATCTAGTTTCACCTTCAGTGGAGAGGGGAGTCAAGCCAGGGGTAGAATGGACCTAAAAGTAGCCCTGATTACACACACTCATACCCACCCATCATGTGTATGTCTACATGTGTATATATACATATATTTGTGTATGTATGCATACATGTAGACATGCCCACGCTCTGGCTATATGCCTTTCTAAACTTTGTGGATTTTTTAAAATTGAATTTGCAGAGAAAAGGAAATCAGAAAAAGGATGGCCACCTCCATTTTATCAGCTTTCTGTCTTTTAGCCATTTGGTAAAGAGGTCCTAAGTCCTACTCTAAAATGTACAGGGAATAGGCAGTATTCCTGTCCATTGGCCAGTCTGTCCCTATTTTCTCTTAAGAAATCTCTGTGGGCATATTTCAGGCACTGGCAATAGGTATCTACCCTGGAAACTCTATCAGGGACCTCCTGGGGAAAGGAGGAGAAGAAAAAATGTTCTTCTATATTCCTTACTTTTAATTAAAAAGGTTTACATATTCTTTCTTAAATATTGGTGCAATAGAGGCATATAAGAAAGAAAGGGCTACATTTCCCATGAAGCTCCTGACCTTAAGGATAGGTCTGGTTGACAATGTCAGGATTTTCTTGAGGCATGTGCTGAGACGGCTTCTCAAATTCCTTTACTAATTAGTTTAATCCTGATTAATCAGTTTATTTTAAAGATTTACTTTTTTAGGGGGGCATCATCTCATATCCTGGTGCAACATAAACATTCCTACCTAATTTGAATTGGGGGCTCGAGCCAGTTGAAGTGCATTTATCATTGACTCTACCCCCAGTGATCTTTGGGAATACAGATTTGAAAGGCTTTTGGCCTGCATTTTCTACAATCTTTGACTTGACTCTCAAATGCTAAAAGTAGAGCTGGCCCTTGGAGTATATGGAATAATTAGAGGAAGTAATATCATTTGAAAGTGCTAGAAATCACCTGTTTTCCCAAAATACCTCCATGGCAAACTTATTATCTCAACTAAGTTCCACCATTTATTCCTTCTTCACCGACCCCATATTAAGATGCAAATAACACATGGGTAATAGCTTAAGTTTCCACCAGCTAAAAACTTTGTAGGTGATTAATTATTTTTCCAACAGTGACAGCTCATTGAGAGTTCGAGGCCCTGGGGCACTACAATATAATATAGGAAGGTGGGGAGTGAGAGGGCCTAGCAAGGGTTCCAGGAGGAAGAAGAGAGGAAATGAGGGCAACAAAGTCAATCATATTCAACAAACATTTATTAAGTACTTACTACATGCTGGGCACTGTGCTGAGCTCCAGGAATGAAAGGTCAGGCAGTCTAGTCAGCCAATAAATGTTTAATAAGTATGTATTTAATAATTAAATGTACTTAGTAAGTATATATCAATCAATGTATCATGTGCCAGGCACTATGCTAAATTCTAGAGATATAAAGAAAGGCAAAGACAACCCTCTCCCTTAAGGAGCTCATACACTCACGTAAACGTGTAAATGACTAGGCATATCTGGTTCATAGAGTAAGTGGAGGGTAACTTTAGTGGGGAAAAGTGTCTGCTATGTGCCAGGTGACAGGGATAGAGAAACAAAACAATCTTCCTTCAATTAAGCTACGTCCTACTGAGTAATAACTGATACTTATGTGACATCTTAACGTTTGCAAAGGGTTTTTTACATTATCTCTTTTGATCTTACAAGAACTGTTTAAGGCAGGACTGTAGTTATTATTCTCATTCTACAGATGAATAAATTGAGGTTTATTTGTGGCCCCATACCTTGGTCTTTCTGATTCCAGGTCTTTGCAACAACCACCAAAAACCTTGACAACATGATTTTGCTGAGTGTTATCCTTGGGGGTTTCCTTTTTTCTCTTTTTCCTAAACCCAAAGGGCACCGCCCTTCTCCTACTTCCATAGCAGCCCTTAGGACCCTCTATCCACCTAGCTTCTTGCATCTGGCCACCAGCTGCTCAGTCTTTGCCAATAGCTTTGAAAAGAACAGGTTGTCAGTATTTACCTTCTTTGAGGAGCCTGGAGGGGAGGGGAAGGGATGGAGAGGACACAAGGGCTTGAGTTTGTATGTGCCATTCATGCAGGTCAGGCCATGGCCATCGATCCATTTCTCATCTTTGAGCCGAAAAGTCTGAGTTCTACTTGCCTCCCCTTCACTGTTGCTCTATCATCCATGTTTCCTTTGGCTGGAACATCGCCTTCCTGATCCCGTCCGCCATTTGAAAAGAAATGTAACATATGGTGTTTGTTTGATGTCCAAGGGATGCCATGTGTTTTTCTTGATTTGTGACTGAATTCAAACACAGGGCAAAACTTCGATATTTCAGAAGAGTTGGAGGTCGGGGAAAGTAGGCTGTCTTCCCGTGAAAAAGGCTGGATGTTTATAGGCAAATTTAAGCAACTGATCATGAGACTTTTATTAAATGCATACCATGTATCAGACACTGTGCCAGGCACTGGGGATACAAGATCGAGAAGGACGCTGATCAATGAAGGAAGCAGAGGCTTTGGCTAATTATAGGTTAACAACAAGCCACGATGGGACTTAGAGGCCCAAGAAGCTTCCATTGAGACCATCTGGACACACACATAGAGGTGAAATACTGAATAATACTCATACAGTAATTTTTCTCTGACAGGGTCCTGCAAGGCTCAGGAAATCATTCAAACCAATCATTGATTATCCCTCCAAGATATGGAGATGAAGAGGAAAAAGATGGCAACTACAGGCAAACAGTCAATGACATCAAAAACATACAGGGGACACCTGTGAAATACTCTCTTACTTCCATACTTTTGTATAGGCCATACCTCATGCCTAGAGCACAATCCTTCTTTGCTTCTACCTCTTAAAACATCTCATTTCATTTAAGGTTCAGCTCAAACCTCTACAAACTTCTGTAAAGTTTCTCCTGATCACCCAAGGTAGTACTCTTCCCTTGCTACTGGTTTACTCAGTGGAAAGGATGCTGGGCCTGGAGTCAGGAAGACCTGAGTTCAAATCTAGCATCAGACAGCTACGTGACCCTGGGCAACTCACTTATCCTTTCTATGCTTCACTTTCCTCATTTGTAAAATGGGGGGTAATAACAGCACCTGCATTTCAGAGTTGTTACAAATAAAGACTATAAATTGTTACAAAGAGGATAAAATGAGATGTCGATTAATGTTATAGTAATGTTATATTTACATGTTAATATATTATATATTAATGTTATAAAGCAGACAAAAAGATATTTGTGAAGTACTTTGCAAACATTGAAGTGCTATGTAAATGCTAGCTATTACTATTACAATACACTTGCCTGTTTACATATATCTTCTCTTTGAATCTCGAGTACTGACTCTGTGCCTTTTTTTTTTTCCTATCTAGTCTTTGTATGGAAACCCATTCCAAATGCCCACATCCACACAATTGAACTCAGGTCTTTCTAAGACACTCTTCTTTCCACTTATAGGAGACTTTGCACATAGTAGGTGTTCTATAAATGTTTGTTGCATTGGAATAGAATGAGCTCTGTGTTTGAATGAGGTTTGTCATTCTACAGATGTGGATATGTAAAGTTTACAATCATGTGGATCTGTCCCAATAGATTTATGTCAGTATAAATTCAAGTATGTCTTACTGATAGATGGATGACCTCCCATTTATCCCTATGAGTCTATCTCACTGGGAGAAGTGAATTGAAGTCAACCATGGACAGAAGGGAGCTCTGGCTGACCAGCCTCCAGCCAGCCAGCGCTATTCTCATTTCCCCAGAGAGGATGTTCTAGCTCAGGTGTCTGTGTCTTTGCCCACAGGCTGTGCCCCACCCCCCACCCCCATCCCTGGCACACTCTGTTTCTTCAGTGCTGCCTCGTGGGACCCCCATCTCCCTTCAAGGCTCAGTTTAAATGCTGCCTAATTCTAGGGATTGAAGGATAGCTTGAGCAGAGGTGCAGAGATAGGAGACAGAATGTCTTCTCTGGAGAACCATAAATAAGATGGTCTGACTGGAGGCTGGTCTCCCAGTGGCTAGGCCTCTCCATTGTCACCTTCAGTTCCCCTATCCCAGTGGTGCAGAGTAGACTACATGGAAGCCTGGGTCTGACCATGTCATGCTCTCACTCAATAAATATCAGTGGCCCCCAGTTCCTTCTTGGATCAAATATAAGCCCTCTTTTTGGGCATTCACTACCAGGCTCCTTTTTGTCTTTCTCATCTTCCTATACGTTACCGCCCTCCATGAATTTTATAGACCAGTCATACTGACCTACTTGTCATAGAGGCTCTCCTTCTTTCCATCCACTTCTTCCTTTCCTTGGTTTCCCTTAAGACTCAGTTCAAATGCCACCTTATGCAGGAAGCCTTTCCCAGTACCCCAGCTGCTAGATTACTTAAGTAATGTAGGGGCCTTGCATATACCACTATATCTACAGGCTGTCTCCCCTCCTCCCCCCATGAACCCATAAGTTTCTTGAGGACAGGGACTATTCTTTATTATCCTTTGTACCCTCAGTGCTTAACACAGTACATGGTATATAGTAGGTGCTTAATAAATTAACTGATTGCCTAAAGGACATTATTTTCCCGAGAATTTCATACTTTTCTATTTAGTTTAAAAATAGAAAAATTATCCTTGAGGTTAAGAGTCTTAGGTGTGCTAGCCTGAACAGGTGCACTTCCTGGGGCTTCCTCTGCTGTGTCTTGGAGAGGGACTAGGGCCCCCACAGACCCATTCCCACCTCCTGCTATGGGGGGGGGGTCCTAAATAGAAAGCTGAGCTGCCTATGCTGCTCTAGGCCACCAGCTTTGGGGCCCCACCAGAGGAGGGGAAATTGGTCATTGGGCCCAACTGTCTCATTTGAAATGGTTTCAGCTGACTCGATGAGTTCTGGTTGGTTAGTCTGTAGTGGGTGAAGGGGCTTTTTTCATAATCAACATGGAGCAGGAAATGAGCTCCAGAAAGTAATAAGGAAAATCTATTAATCCGATAATCATGAACAGTGGCCCTGGAACCTTGCGTCTGGCATGTATTTATCTAAAGCTCTCCCAGCACCAGAGCAGGGAGCCGACTGCTCGGAGGGAATAAATCCAGGCACATAATTAGGTGCCTTGGCTGACATACCACCCAAGCAGCCCCTGCCAGGGAGTCCGTGAAAGAACAGCTCTGTTGGGTTTCTAGTTATGTTTGCTCAGAGAGCTTGGGTTTAAACCTCCGCCGTTGGTTTACTCAGCGAAGGAAGGCTCTCCTCCGCATTTCTTTAATCTGGAAACGGAACCAGGTACAAGGTTTATGGGAGCCAAAGCTTGAGCCCTTTTTGGTTACAAAGTCCACAACCAACACCTTCTTATCAATTTATAATAAAAACATTACAGCCTCAATAAAGCAGCTAGCGTCGAATAGACGCAGGTCGATACCTATTTGCTGCCCTAGTGTATTGTTTCTTTTTTTTTTTTCCTCCTCCTCTCCATGACCCTTCCCCCTCTGTTTTTCTGGGGATTCTCTAATACCACTTCTTTGGGTTAAAAAGTAAAAGGTTATTTTTTTAAAAGAGCTTTATTGATGCCTTCTGGTCTTCTGTCGTTTGTTAATGGAAGTATGCCTCTCCACTCCTCTTCCCCATATCCCACCTTTCCTTCTTACAAACAGGCAAAAATACCAAATATGAGCACTGGTAACTTATGTCATATTCTGGCCTAGTAGGCCCCCACCTTTCTGCTGAAAGAAAAGGACCTAAAAAGTTTGTATTTGTCATCATACCATCAGGCATCAGCAGCAGCATCACTGAATTTTTACAACTCTTTAAAGTATGCAAAGAGCTTTATATATATATCATTGCTTTTGATCATCACAAACAGCCTTGGGAGGTGGGGGTTATTATTATTCCCATTAAAGAGGTGAAGTGATTTGCCCAGATTCACACAGCTAATGAACTCAGGTCTTCTGGATTCCAGGTCCAGGATTCTATTCACTGAACCACATCGCTGCTCCTAATACTGATGTCTGAGCAGCTTGCTTGAGAGGAGGGACCCTTGCTCATTTCTGTTTGCATCCCAAGTGCTAAGCAGAGTGTTTGACATGAGTAAGAACTTAATATGTGCTTTAACTATTTATCTATCTACTTACATTTCTCTCCCTGCCATCTCCCTTCCTTACTTCCTTCTTTCCTTTCTTCCATCTTCCATCTTCCTTCCATCTTCCTTCCATCTTCCTTCCTCCCTCCCTCCCTTCCTTCCTTCCTTCCTTCCTTCCTTCCTTCCTTCCTTCCTTCCTTCCTTCCTTCCTTTCTCTTTCTTTCTTTCTTTCTTTCTTTCTTTCTTTCTTTCTTTCTTTCTTTCTTTCTTTCCTTCTTTCTTTCTTTCTCTCTCTCTCTCTCTCTCTCTTTCTTTCTCTCTTTCTTTCTTTCTTTCTTTCTTTCTCTCTTTCTCTCTTTCTCTCTTTCTCTCTTTCTCTCTTTCTCTCTTTCTCTCTTTCTTTCTTTCTTTCTTTCTTTCTTTCTTTCTTTCTTTCTTTCTTTCTTTCTTTCTTTCTTTCTTTCTTTCTTCCTCTCTCTACTTCCCTTCCTTTCTTCTTTTCTTTCTTCCTCTATTTCCCTTCTATCTATCCTTTCTTTCTTCCTTCCCTGCTCCCTCCCCATCTTTCTTTCTTCCTCCCTCTCTGTCTCTCCCCCAACTTCATTATCTAAACATTTGCCCCAGTTCTAGGGCTCCCAAACTGTGTTAGGCTCACCATTTGAGAAGGCACAAGAGCTTCAGAAAGTGGGCCCTGCCCATATTTGAACTCCAAATCACTCTAACTATGCAAAGAATGCCAAAACTTCAGCCTCAAAACTTCAGTGGAAGCTCAACCAGAGGGACAAGAAGGGACAAGACAGCTGGAGTGTTTGAGCTTCCTCCTCTGTGGGTGTGGGAAGGGGTGTTGCTAAATGGAGAACTCTTTCTGGGCAACCTGACTAACAGGTGAAATAGGAAGTTTCCTGCAGGATACATTTGCATGCTTCTGGAGGGACCTTCTTGCCCTCTAAATGGTAAGTACCTTGAGGACAGGGACTGTATCTCATCTATATTTGAATATTCCACAAAGCTGGGCACATAATAGATGCTCCAAAAATATTTGTTGAATGAACACCTAAAGGTCTTTCTCATCAAATGAAATGAGATAATACTTGTAAATGTTTATTCCTTTCCCTTCCTCAGTGGCAGGGGTGGGGAGACTATGGCCTTGAGGCCACATGTGGTATGTCCTTTTGACTGAGTCCAAGTTTTACAGGACAAATCCTTTTATTAAGGGGATTTGCTCTGTAAAGTTTGGATTCAGTCAAAGGGCCACCCTTGAGGACTTAGAAGGCCATAGGTTCTCCACCCCTGATCTATGATCTAAAATTTCACATTAGAGATGTCTACACTTAAGCTAAGTAATCTCACCATTGAGGCTACTTCTCATTGCCTCACTCTTTTTAAAAATTTTAATACTTCTGGCTGGAGCATTGCATTTTTAAAAATAACTTTTATAAAGATATAGTTACTTCACAAACCCTCTTGCACCAACAATGTGTGGGAGGCACCGTCCCCCACCCCCTGCACCACCTCAGTTTTGGGAGAGGGGAAGGAGAGGAGGGTCGTAGCTTAGATAGATTCCTTTAGTGTGCGGTCCCAGTTCCAAATCTGAAAGTGAAGCATCGTATTAATCTCCAATTAGTCACTGATATTATTGTGGCCTCATTCCCTATCCCTATAACTTTCTGGACCAAAGTGCCCTTCCCTAGACACTATTACCCTTTGTGTGTTGCCTCCTTCATTAGAATATGAGCTCTTTGAGGGCAGGTACTGTCTTTGCTTTTGTATTTGTACTCCTAGAGTTTAGGACATAGCAAGTGTTCAATAAAATACTTTTCATTCACTCATTCATCATTCATTCATTTGTTCTTTAATTTGTTAGTTCATTCATTATTTCATTCGTTCTTGTGTTCCTACATCCATTCACAAATAAATTAGTTTTCCTGATTTCTTCCAGGAAAGCTAGCTGGGAATCGGAGGTTGAGTGTCTAATGGTGTCACTTTCCCTTGATGTAAAATCTCTTATGGCTCCCTATTGCCTCTAGGACAAAATGCTAACACCTCTGCCCAACACAATATGGCTACAGTCTGAGGATTAGATGTGATTATGTGTGTAAAATGCTTTGCAAACTTTTCATCACTAGACACATATCAGCTATTGTTACTAGTATTATATTTCTAACCTTATTGTTATGACTTCCCTTCATGGACTTCAGGGTCTGTCCACACTGAGCTACTAGCTGTTCTTTCAACTTACTAGTCAATCTCCTGCCTACAAGTATTTGATAGGCCATTCTCCAAAGTGCAGAATTGTAGAATTTCAGATTTGGAAAGCACCTTACTAGCTATGTAGCTGAAACCAAACTTGACCAAGAATACTCCCCACGACGTACCCACGGAGTGGTTGTCCATCCTTTGCTTGAAGAGCTTCAGGGAAGGGGATCCCCATGATTCCCTGTGGAGGTTCATTCCACTTTTAGATAGTATTGTTGGAGGCATTTCTCCTTATATCAGGCTGAAATGTGCATCATCCTCCCACTCCTCTTTACTTAAATAGAATATATCTAATGTCTCTATTCCTTGACCACCCTGGAATGAATTACCTTCTCAACTCCCTAATTCTCAGAATCCCAGATCTTCCTTTAAGACTTAGCTAGGGTGCCATCTCTTTCATGAAGTCTAAGTTGTATTTATTTTGTCTTGTATAAATGTCAATCAGACAACCAAAATTTATTAAGTATTTAGTATGTGTGAAGCATTGTGCTAAGTACTGAGAATACAAGGAAAGGCAAAAATACGGTACCATAGTAGGAAGTATGCATCTTGAGGGTGTGGGGCTAGATGAGAGTTTTTGTATTTTTGTCTATGGGTCCTAGCGCCATTCCTTGCATGCTTACCATGTCTGATTTGATCGAAGGGAGGAGGGAGGCACAATTTTGGAGCATGAGACACTGCCTGGGGAGGGCAGGTCACAGGTGGGGAGATAGAGTTCCTTGGGTAGTTATGGGACAGCACAAGGAACAGAAAGATCTGTGAAGAAAACTGAGTTTAGGAATTTGAATTTTAGATTTGCTTCTTACTACCTGTGTGATCTTGAGCAAGGTAACTTCTCTAGTGAGGGCCTCAGTTTCTCATCTATAAAATGGAAGCATTGGATTAGATGACCTCTATAATCCCTTTCCGTTGTAAAGTCATGCCTGTAGAATCATAGAATCAGCTCTGAGTGGGACATCAGAGACCATGTAGTTCAATGTATATCTATATAAGAATCCACTGTGGTCTACCTGAGAACGTGGTCTTCCAGCCTTTGATTAAATATCCATCCAGGGATGGTGAGCTCACTATCTTTCCAAGAAGCTCATTCCACTTTTGAACAGCTGTAATTGTTAAATTGAGCTGAAATGTGCTATTCAGTGACTTCCTTAGTTTTTCCCTTTGTTAGGAAGCAAAATAATCCTAATCCTTCTTCCAAGTTACAGCTTCTCGAGTACTTGAAGACAGTTACCACGAAGATAGGGGCTTCTAGATGAATGAGCCTAGGAGTACAAAAAGGAGAGATGTATGAGGTCAAAGAGAGGACTCCCTTCTTTTACAAATGAGGAAACTAAGGCATAAAATAATGAAGTGACTTGCCAAAGGCCAGAGTTGCTAGCAAAGTGTCTCTTGATTCCTCATTCGGAAGCCTTTTCATCTGTACCCCAGGTGAGTGGGATGAGGCAGATAAGAGGTAGATAGACACTGAAAGGAATCTAGAGTTGCTCTGGTTTGGTGTCATACTCAAACCACTAGCTTAAACCTATGTTGAGACAATATGATGCAGTGGAAAGAGTGTTGGAGTTAAACAACCTGGGTTCTAATCCCCCATGTGCCTGGCACGTAGTAGGTGTTGACTGATTGTTGATTATATTGCTACTAGTACCTGGGTGGTCCTGGGCAAATCACTTGGTATGATAGTATTGCTTAGAGCTAGAAGGCACATGTGAGTTCATTGAGTCCAGCCCCTTCCTTTTACACATGAGGAAACTGAGGCTCAGAGATATTAAGGGACTTGCCCAGAGTCACACAGCTAGTAAACATCCGAGCTGAGATACAAACCAGGATCTTTAACCTTTCTGGGCCTCAGTTTCCTCAGCTGCCAAAAGAAAGAGTTGGACCACATTGCTGAGTTCTTTCCCATCTCTGATACACTCTGGTGCTTGTTAACTTTTGGAAGTGCTTACGTATCATCAGAATCATGAGATATGCCCCATAAAGGCAAAGAGAAAGGCAGAAGATAGCACTCACCCATAGAAATATAAGAATGTTGTGGCTTCTCAACTTCATCTTGCTTTCTCATTAAACTATCTTTTCAAAGACAATCAAAGGCAAATTAGTGCCATGTTTTGTTGTATTAAACTGACCCAAAGGTTGTACATAAGTATTTCTTAGAGGCTGCAGCTAAGTTTACCTTCCCTAATTCCTGCTATTTCTTCCTAAATGTTGATTGATCATGAAAGTCCATGAGGGTGTACAAGAGCTTGCTTTCAGCTTTATGCAGTTCTCTTCTCCTGCCTTCATTCCACTTCTATCATGCTTCTTGTACGACCAACAAGAGGCATTCATTTTGATTTTGCCCATTAATGTTTTCTTCAATCAAAATAAATCATCCTAAATGCATACCAGACTGAATGTGTGCGAACAGAATGGGCCAAATCAAAAGTCAAACACGTGCATTAATCTGCTTAAACTAATTCATCATAGCCAACATTACTGACAACGTTCAGACAGTGTAACTCTTATTACACCTGCCTTAGAAAAAAAAAATCCAGCCAGTAAGCCTCAATTAAATTAACATTTTTAGTGTATATAATTTGTATGGCAAAATGAGCTATAATTAGCATTCACTGCAGACCATATGGAAAACATTACCAGAGTTTGCGAGGTCTTAGGTTTTAACAGTGATCCATGGTGTGGAATATTTTACCCAAACAGGTTATAAATTCTGAGACAAGCAAGATGAATTTCAGTCATTTCTATATTAATTCAGAATGAAGAATTCATTGTCTTTTCAAATTATAACAAATTGGAGAGCAATTTCCCCCTAAACAAATCAAGGAAATTGAAAAATTACTTTTCTGTGAGCTGTGTTCTGTGTCTCTTTCTCTTTTTTAAAAGGCTTGCTTTTATGATTCTGGATGTGTGTCCTAATAGACATCTGCATTGCCACAACAATTTTCTTCCTCTTCTTTAAAGTGGAAGGTGAACCATGAAAAATACTAATGTTCAACGTAATCTCATTCTTGGGGAGTCTGGAGCCTGTGATGAGAGCTCACATTTGAGAAGCTCAATCAATATTTGGAAGGTTAGCTCCTGAAACCAGGCTCAGTGCCATTGCCATTATCCTTTCTTCAGAAAGCATGATTGGCCAGGCAAGACTCCCATGTGCCTAGAGATGCTTTGGTGCTCCATGCAGCCTTTGATCGGGGCTTCCTTAAACAATATTGATTATTAGATCAGCCTGCAGTACAAGATGATGTCCTGAAGAGTCACGTGGGGTGGGGCAGAAGCTCTAAGGAGAAGACATCTGTCGGGAAAGGAAAGAAGGACAAAAATGGGAATTGAAGAGAAGAAATGGGGTTTGTGGAATCACAGACTCTCCAATTTGAAACGGATCTCAGAAGTCATCTGGAACCTTCTCCCCTCCCATGTATACACACACACACACCCACACACACACACACACACACACACACACACACGTATATAATGCTAACATTTTGGATCATATAGAATTCCTTGAGGAATTTCAGTGATAAGACGCTCACTATCTCATTATACTTTTGACTAGCTCTAATTCAAAGAGTGTATTTAAGCAGCTCACGAGAATTAAATGAATCGTATGATCCTAGATCTGGAGGTGAAGGGACCTTTGGTCTACTCTTCCCATTCTATCCCTAATTCTGAGGAAGCTAGGGGGCTCAGTGGCTAGAGCAATGGACCTGAAGTCAGGAAATTCTACTTTCAAATCAAGCCTGAGATGCTTACTAGCTCTGTGACTTTGGGTAAATCATATAACCTCTGTCTGCCTTAGTTTCCTATATGAATAGCATCTATCTCCCAGGGTTGACATGAGACAATATTTGTAACGTGCTTTGCAAACCTTAAAGAGCCACATAAATGCTGGCTATTTTTATTATTGACAAAGATGAGTCAGCTGAGGCCCGGGGAGGTTATGACTTGTCCATGATAACATGGGTGGAATTGACAGAGTCAGGATTGGAATCCGCAACCTTGGCTTCCAAGGCCAGGGCTCTTTCCACTGTACCCTGTCAGTGGTTGCTCTGTGAAACATTAAGACTCAGACAAAACAAATCCAACTTCTTATGACTTTTACTTTTCTTCTCAAAATGTACTTTCCTCAACCGTGTTTTCCTTCTACATAGAGATGTCGAGATGCTGGTGAAGAGAAGGCTAGCCTAATTGCCTTTCACGGATGTTTCTTATTAAATGGAGCCAGCAAAAACAATTAGATTCACTATAAATATTGACTCGGCCTCTGTTTATGTTTTCTGGGCCCAGCGCCCTCTGGTCAGACAACTTTATGTGGACACTGACACCATGGATGATGTTGTGTTAGATTTCAGTAAACAGTCCAGGCATCAACAGGGACTCTCTTGAATGGTTATTTAGGCAAAACCACATCTTAGAAAATTGCCACAGTTACAACTATGGGAACTCAAAAGGAAGAGAGGTCTTAACATCATCCAGCATGGACTGCAACCTTCCTGCCCAACCCCTGCTGCCATGTCTCCTGGCAGTGAGTTCCGTGTGCCACAAAGAGAGGGCTCTCTGAAGCAAAGAAGGGCAGTTCAGATCTTCCTTCCACTTGAGGGCTTTGTGAAATTTCTTGGAGTACAATAATGCTCTTAGAGAACAGATCACAGAACAGACCACCCTCCTCCTCAGAGAGGTGGGGAGTTCCCTCGTGCAGAATAGTAGCAGACATCATCAGACATGGTCACCGTATTTGCTTAGCTCTTTTTCTTTATTAGAAGGGAAGTTCCATTCCAATCGTGTGGGATTTGGGGGTTGGGGTAATTCAGAAATGCTCTGATGTAAACACAAAAGGCATCAACAGAATGTATTTTTTTAAATGGTCATGTGCAGGATCCAATTGGTTCATAATTTGTTCACTGAATCTTTTCTTATAAAGGACTTAATAAACTGTTAATAATAGTAATAAAAATCATATTAATAGCAAGCTTGCAAAATGTTTTACATATATGTTATTTCATAAAGTCTTCCCAACAACCCTGGCAGGTAGGTGGTATTATTATGCCTATTTTACTGATAAGGAAACTGAGGCATAGAGCAGTTAAATGACTTGATCAGGGTTCACAGAACAGTAGGTGTCTGAACCTGGATTTAACTCAGGTCTTTCTGCCTAGCTTCCTGCCTCAAGGTCCGGTCTTTAACCACTATATCACCTAGGTGCTATTTTTTTCCCCTTGTGGTATCCGTCTGGGGGGGACAGACCTATTTTAGTCTGAGGTTTGTTTTGACTCTAGGAATAGGCACCTGTCAGTACATTGACATCCTTTCCTATATTCATCTGTGTGGCAGCTGCCATTGTGTTTGAAAGCATGAGAGACTGAGACATGATGGCATCACAAGTGGAATAATTTGGGGAATTGTGAAGGTGAAAATGAAGAGACCAAATCACCTCCAAGCCAAGGTATTCCCCTCCCTCTCTACTAGAAATGCAAGACTTATGACTCCCAGTCTGTACTCCAAGGGTACAGCCCGGAGCTGTACTTACACCTGGAGGGTGAGGATGAGGCCTAGGGACAGGCAGAAGCTTCACCTACTTTCTGATCTTGTGACCTGTATGAGAAGGTCACATTCAGACACAATGGAAAGAAATCAGCCACCTAGGACCGTGGCAGTGAATAGACCGAGTAGCTGGGATATGCATGAGCAAATCTAGACCAGAGGCTGCAGGCAGCTGAGTGCTGGTGATGAGGCCAAGGTATTACCAGAATGGGTAGATGCTTCATCTTTGTGCTTGACCCCAGATTTGTTCACTCCCCATTGGTCATAGTGGGGGATTTAGGGAGGAACAGGGTGGTTTGAGTTGAGAGATTAAAGTTAGTGCTTGCCAAAGAGAGGAATGAAAATTAATGCTGACCCTCATGGCCACTTTGGACTATGGTTTTTTTTTTTTTTGGCTAAATATTGTATTTATTTTTCCCAATCGTAGATAGATGTTGGAATAATTAGGGAATACAGCAGGGAGCTGGAGGAAACAGGAGTTTTCCTAGAGAAGGATAAGGGTGATTATCTAAAATCTTACAGCAATGTGACTGAGCAGACAGAAAGGTGAGCTTGAAGCCTGGAAGCTCTTGATTCAAGTGCTATCTCTGATGGGGTGTATGGGTTGTTCAAGGTGGGAGGGTTTGCCAAGTCCTTTTCAGGGCTGCTCATTCGCCTTTGGTCATCTACCACCCAGCTCTCAGATGTGGTTCCAAAAGGCTGTAGCCTGTGCCATGGCCACCACACCCTGGCAAACATCTCGGCAGACAGGCTAAACCAGGTTGAGGGTAATTGACAGGCCTCAAACACTTGGGTGAGTTAGGGGGATGTCTCCCCAAGCATGTGAAGACTTCCCACAGTGGAATGGGTGGATGAGGATAATCGGTTCCAAGGTCCATGAAGGCGCGAAAGCAAGCACTGTGGAGCACCTAGAGTTTGTTTGCTTTTTGGGGAGGCGATCAGGGTTAAGTGACTCGCCCAGGTTTACACAGCTAGCGTCAAGTGTCTGAGGCCAGATTTGAACTCAGGTCCTCCTGACTCCAAGGCCAGAGCTCTAGCTGCTGCACCACCTAGCTGCTCTATACCTCATGATTTCTACATGCCATATAGAACAAAATAAGAGGATTGTACATAACTCTACACATCTCTATTATGTACAGCTTGCTTTTAAATAGAATATAATGAGTATGATATAGTAAATTCAACATAAAACTTTCAAAGCTGTCCTGCCTGTCTGTGTTTCCTCCTTGGCTTCATGTTCTTGTTTGTGCAGTAAAAAATGGTTTCAATGACCCTGAGAGGCCCTTTCTTATAGGAAACAAGGAATTACTAGTACATGCACCATTTTTGCCATGATTTCAATCTCGGTTGCCTAAGCTTAATTAATAATAGACACAGGCAGTTTTTTGAGGTCCATCTTCTAACCTCTTGTGACAACTTGGAAAGTCACTTATGTGTCAAGGAAACCAATTCCAAAAATTAATTGAGAAGTAATCTCTTTTATTTTGTATTATCACTGGAAATCAACCAGAGAGCAACATGTGCTTCAAATGGGGAACAAAAAGAAGCTGTCTTTAGCCAAGTATAGACAAGGCTGAGGCTGGCTGGCTGCTCCCAGGGTGTGTGTGTGTATGTGCACAGTGTGTGCAAAAATTATGAGAGATTTTATTATGGTCCCCAACCAGGGATATCAAGAAGACCTCCCCCTTCTTAGTCAGATACACAGAATGAAGCTGAACGCATTAGATACAATTCTGGAACCAAGTGTCTGTATTTTTTAGGTGGTGCCCATTAGTGCATCTGTTTGGTGCCCATTGGCATACAGGGATAGCCTGTGTGCTTGTGTTTTCAATGAATTCAGGGCAACTCTCAAGATTTTTTTCTCCTTTTTTCTTTTTCTACTCCCACCCTTATTCCCAAATAAAGACGGGAATGTAGAGAATGTTTTCCTTTGAACCAGGAAATCTCGGGGGCTCTCTTGAAAATGGGCTGAGCACTTCCAGCCACAGAGTACACGCAGCAATGTGTAGCCTTCAGCACCAGCAGGGCCCCAACACTACAAAATGTTCCATAATCCGTCTTTGCAGTAGCAGCTGCAAAACAGATGGAAACTGGGGTGGGTAAATCATTCAGCTGCTTATCCCATAGAAAAGATCCAGGTTGAAAACTAAGAGAACATTTTCTACCAAGATTTTACTTGAAAAATAAAAATCAGCTTAATGTTGATCTGTGCAGTAGGGAGGGCTTCAGACAGTGAGTTTATTTCCAGTGAGGAAAAGGGCTAGAAGCAGGACAGAGCCCTGACAGCAATCCCAAACCTGACCTCAGAAAACAGTCAGTTGTTGAAAGAATGAACTCTAACCATCTTGCTTAAAGATGTCCTTTCATCTTTTTTCTGCTCCTGGCATTTTCTGTAACCCAAAGAATGACAGGTTGGGACCAAATGTAGTCTGGGTGACAGGAATAATTGAAGCAGTAGGTCTGGGGACAGAGAAAAACCCCTTTTTTTGGGTGGAGGCAGGGAAAGGCCCAAAAACAAGAACTGGTGACAGGCCACTCTGGCTGGATACCCTGCCACACAAAGAGGCACAACTGGGAACAGCTGGATGAGGGTGGGGCTCTGGTGCTGAGGGTCTGGTAACAGGCTTTCCTTGTCCAGCCAAAGAGAAGAAAGGGAGATCAGCCATTTATTATTACCAACGTGGTCATGGGCCTTGTCTCAAGCGCAAATAGCAATGGAGCTAGGAAAAGTCTCCTTGCTCTGTCCTGCCCTGTCCCATCTTCCTCTCTCCTCTTGTTTCCCAGAATAATAGAATTTCAGAGCTGGCAGGCCTGAGGTCATAGAGGACACTTGCTTTCCCTTTCTTCATTATTTCCTATTTAATCTTGTATATAGCTTGCTTTGTGTATCTTAGTGTATATATTGTCACGACCGTTAAAGACCTTAGCTCAAAAAGGCCAAGGTCTCCTACTGCATGCTGGGCCATCTCCAATAGTCCTGATCTCTATCTGGCCACTGGACCCAGATGGCCCCAGAGGAGAAAGTAAGGCTGACGACTTTGCACAGCCCTCCCTCACTCAAATCCAATTCATTTGCATGTCACAACATCACCTTCCTGATGTCATGGTCTTCTTTGAGAATGAAGGACAAACAATAAGTTCTTTGAGGGCAGGGACTGTCTTGTGTTTCTTTTTGTATCCCTGGTGCTTAGCAAGTGACTGGCACGTAGTAGGTGCTTAAGTGTTTATTAACCCATACCAGGGGAAAAAAAAATCCCTAGTGCTACACACTTGACAAATGGTCATTAAATCTCTGTTTGAAGTGCTCCAGTGAAGGGGAACTCACCATGTCCTGAGGCAACCCATTCCACTTAGGGAGTTTTCCCTTACCAGAGGCCAAAATTTGCCTCTCTGAAACTTCTACCCATTGGTCAAGTTCTGCCCTTTGGAGCCAAACAAAATAGATCTAATTGCTCTCTTCTCCAGCTTTCCTATGGAACTTGCAAAATGAGACATATGCTGCCAACATAAGGCAGCTGGCATCAGGACAAAGTCTACAGAAAAGGTTCTTGCTACCAAACTAGAGAGAACTTTCTTGTAGCCTAATCAATAAATCAGCCATGTTAAGTTTTAGACTGAGACTTAATCTATGGTGGACTTTTTGTTATAACATCACAGAGATGTGACTGGTCTTTGAAAATCATGAGGGGTGTGATTGCTCAGACAGGCAGTTAGGCACCAGAGCCCTGGGAGAAGCAGCACCAGCAGCTCACCTATCTGCCGTTCCTGCTTCCAGCCCAGGCTTCGTAGGCGTTATCTGGTGAGGTGGTTCCTGTGGAGAAGTGGCCAGCTCACCAGCCGCCAACCATTTCTTTGATAGGCGTTTGATATTCAAGATAACAATTTACATATATAATGTATGTATTCCATGTGGTTATGAATATTTGCAGTTCTTTTGATAACTGTTCATATCTTTTGACCACTTCTGCATTGGGGAATGGTTATTAGCTATATATGTGTAATTATAGTGTATGTATATATGCACATAAATATATATGTATTTATATATACATGTACACATATGTAGAATTATATATCCCTATAGTTATATAAAACTATAGATATAACTTAATATATATAACTATATATAATTGTATATTGTTACATATATAGTTATAGATATATAGTTTATTTATATATATAGCTATATTTATATAGATATCTTTATATGATACATACAGATATCTTTATATAATATAATATACAGATATTTTTCTCTATATAAATGTATCTATAGCGATACCTATAATATAAATATATATAAATATAGTTATACATATATATGTATGTGTACATATACATATATTTATATACTAATAGTCATTTTCTAATATATAAGTGATAAAAGAATATGAACAAACTTCTCAAGAGAACTGCAAAGTATTCCCAACTACATGAATGTTCCAAATCATAATAATAGGATAAATGCAAATTAAAATGACCCTGAGTTTTCACTTTATGCCCTCCAGATTGGCAAAGAGGACCATAGTTAATGCTGGAGGGATTGTTAAATGCTAGGTGTGCTGGTACATTAATAGTGGAGGTGTGAAATGGTATTTACTGACTTTCACCCCTTGAACCATTTTGGAAAGCAATTTGGAATTATGCAAGTAAAATTACTAAAAAATACATATCTTTTGAACCAGACTCCATTATTGGTCTAATATGGCAAGGAAGTCATTGATAAGAAGAAAGTCCCCATATATACCAAAATATTTATAGCAGCACTTTTTGTGATAGCGAAGAATTGGAAACAAATTAGATGTCCATTGATTGGAGAATGGTTAAATAAATTATGGTATGTGAATGTAATGGAACATTACTGTGCTGAAAAAAAATTATGCTTGTGATGACTACAGAGAAGACTAGAAAGATCTACATGAACTGATCCAGAGGGAAGTAGTATACTCAATGACTACAACAGTGTAAATGGAAAGAACAGCCACACACACAATAAAAAGCGAATGTCACAAAAGATCAAGCGTAGATATGAGAGGACACTCCCAACCTACCCCTTCATGAAGGTGAGAAGTCCACAGGTGTTAGACATTGTGTGTATTTTCAGACTTTTTTCCAATGTATTGATCAATTGTGTCGATTTTTTTTCCTTCTTTCTTTCTTTCTTTCATTTTTTTTGTCTTTAAAAATACTATTTGTTATATGGGATAGCTCTCTGAGAAGGGAAGATGGAGGGATACTGGGGATAACTATAATGATGTAAAAAAATAGAAGGCATCAATTAAAACGATCTTAGAAAAGAATACCTCTTGATTTGTTATTATGTTTATGTGTATTTTGTGTTTTGGTTGATCATTTGCTCATTACCTGTAAAGGCGTTCCAATTTTATAAAAGGTCTTCATGACTTATAAGCCGGAAGGCGTACAGAGGAGGGCAAGCAGATTAGTGAAAGCCTCAAATTCTTGCTATGTGATGACTGATTGAAGGAACATACTTAGCTTAGGGAAGAGTCAACAGGGACCTGAGAGCTGACTTTACAAAGGCCTGTCAGGAGAGATAGGGATTCAACCACAGAGAGTGGTCTCAGGCATCTGCCATACTGTCTAAGCCTTCTTAAGGCTCTCTGAGAGCTGGCTGCCTCTCACCTCTTCACTCTGACTCTTTGTCGGTAGTGTGACATTTCCTTAGAGGTTGATGTAGTTGTCTAATTAGATCATTAGCTCATATTCTCCATCCTAACTGCTCTTCCTTTCATTCTGTTTCTTACTCCGTTTTTTTTTTTCCACTAAGGTTCTTCTAAAGACAAACATATAATATTTTTAATTGGAGTATGAGGAATGGATCAAAGCAGGTTAATATCAGTGCTCTCAACACACTAATTCCCTAGCTCTACAATCCTCCTTCTGCCCCCACATCAAATTCCCAGTAGCTGGCAGGCCCCAAACTGGGACATCTGGTTTCCCAAGTTGCTCTTAGTAGGGACTTAGCAATGATATTCACCTAGGAATTTTCACACAAGACAAAATCTCTGCAGTCGATAGGTGTCAATTTCATTGATTTGGTACAGGACCTGAGCAGGGTGTCTCCCAGGACCCTTCTTCACTGTCTCTCAGGAATACCACATCTTCAGCTCTATCTAGAGTTCATGGATCCGATTTATAGGCTGAGCTAATGCAGTCCTTCATAGGTTTCCATAAGCCAGGCACCACTTGCTCAATGCATCTTCTCATAGTGACCTCCAAAAGCCCTTGGGCTTATCTGACATCTCAGTTCTCTACCCTTCACAGGTTCTCCTTGTTTGTACATTAACCAGGCAAATGAAATTGATGTCAGCAAGCCAGGTGCTGGTGGTACTGCTACCGGGGAAATCTCCTTTGGTTGGATCGTTCCTAATTGACAACGAGGGGCAACTTGGTGGTGCAGTGGATAGAGTACCGAGCCTGGAATCAGGTAAGACCTGAGTTCAAATCTGGCCTCAGACATTTACTAGCTGTGTGACACTGGGCAAGTCACTTCACCCTATTTGCTTCACTTTTCTCATCTGCCAAATGAGCAGGAAATGGCAAACCACCCCAGTTATCTTTGACAAGAAAACCCCTAAAGGGGTCATGAAGAATCAGCCACAAATGAGCGACAAAAACAGTTGACAATGAATCATCTTTTTCCAAAAATAAAACTGTCATGATGAGTACTTTTTTTTTGAGTCAATGAATACACATTCGAAATAAAGATTTAAGTATCTACATTAGCTCAAGGGCAGATGAAATACATTTAGACAAATTTGTAGAGACATCTAGATAAATTTGAACAGAAACAAAGAATCATAGGGCCAGAGGCAATTGCAGGACAATTATCTTCTACCTCTAGAAATGACTACACCTACAGCATTAAAGAGAAATTCAACTGAGTCTAAGGAGGTAGAAGGCGAGACAACCTGGTGTGGTAGATACAGGACTGAAATGAGAATCAGAAAGGCCTGAGTTCAAATTCTTCCTCTGAAACATAATAGCTTTGTGACCTTGGAGAAGCTACTTAAACTTTTGGTTAGAGCCAGCTCTAACTTACTGTAGAAAACTGATTCTTAATTTTCAGTGTGAGCATTTATATCTTAGAAACTGGCAATTGCTACAAATCAGGGCTTGATTTGTTTTGTTGATTGTCTAGACTTACACGTCAATAATGCAGATTACTTTTGAAAGTGTGTATATGTGAGCCTTTAGATGGCGTATGGATAGAGCACTGCCCATGGAGTCAGGAAGGACCTGAGTTCAAATCTAGACTCAGACACTTATTGTGTGACCCTGGGTAAGAACCTTACTGCCTCCCCCCTCCCCCCAAAAAAATCCAGATTTTTTTCCCTCTGGAGAACCCGGTTGTTAAATGTTTACCAGCATAACTCTGCTTTTGGTGTCCCAGGCAACACTCTATTACTATAAGCTATGGGTGAGTTGCTCATTTGCTTCTTTGGAATGAGTTATCATATCAGGAATCTCTGATATCAAAGAAATCACTTATCTGCATGCACACACACAGTTCTAGAATGCCTTAAAGTTCTAGTTTCTTTCTTTCACTGAAAGGAGAGCTATATTCTTAATAACAATTCTACTCTAACAACAAGTTAGACTGACTTGGGTGTGGAACACTGAGTGTATTGTTAGGTTTTTTTTTTCTTGATGTATTGATTGGTTTTTTTCTTTAAAAATTATCCACTGTATGAGATGGCTTTCTGAAGAGGGAGGGATTTAGGCAATGTAAAAACAAAAGATAGCAATAAAATTTATTTTTAAAAAATAAGGCTGAAAATTGAACATAGCTCAAGCTAGGGCTAAAAGATAGTCATCCAAGTTTTTCTTTGAAGACAAGAATAGGAAGAGAAAGAAGGAGAAATGGCCTGGTTCCAGGCCAACTTCCGCTACTCACTCTTTCTAGCCTCAGTTTCCCCATCCTTAAAATAGGTCAGTACCTGCCCTCTGTATTCAACAGGAGCTTTCATAGGACCATGGACTAGTTGGAAGGAATCTCAGAGGGTCTCAGCTACTCAAACCTTTTCATTTGATAGATGAGGAAACTGAGGCCCAGGAGAATGAAGTGATGAAAGGAAAGCAGAGTTCATCCATCCACCCGCTCACTCACTCAGTCAAGCAACAAGCATTTTTTTAAAGCATCTACTGCATGACAAGCACTGTTCTGGGGAAGAGACAGTTCTTGCCCTCAAGGACTTAATACTTTAAGCAGGGGAAACAATAGGTACATGTTGCTGAGGTGTGCTGGTAAATATTTAACAATTGGCTCTTTGAAAAGGCTTACCATACTTTTAAGTTTCATCTGCATAATGAACATTTTTTCCATCACTTTCTTAAGTCTAGACAATCAACAAAATAATCAATCAGGCCCTAATTTGTGGTATTTGCTGATTTCAGAGTGCTCACACTGAAACAATCAGTTTTTTGAGCCAGCTCCAGCATACTGGTATGTATATGGTATACACACATTTGTATTATATATTAAATTATAAATGTAATTAAATAATAATCAAAAATGAATAAACAAAAACCTATTAAATAAAATGCAATATATTAATATATACAAATGTAATGTCATAATACAAAACATTAGCTATATGTGTAATATAACATATGTATGGGGAAAAAAGAGAGGAGGCAGAGAGAGAGAGAAACCTGAAATGGACTGCTGTGTGTTTGAGGAAGTTAGGATAAATTTGGTTGTACTGTATGTAGTATGAGTGAAAGTGAGTAATGCATAGTAAGACACAAAAGGTAAATTGAAGTTAGATTATGAAGGGCTTTAAATACCAAACAGAAGAGTTTCTATATTTATGTATTTGATCCTAGAGGTAATAGAGAGCCACTTGAGTTTACTGAGGAAAGGAGAGAAGTGGTCAGACCTGTGCTTTAGGAAAATGACTTTGGCAGCGATGTGGAGAATGGATTGGGGTAGAGTAAGCTTGAGACCAACTGAGAGAATGCATTGTACGTAAAACAATCCTTTCAAAAATCAAAGTCAATTAGGTCAATAATTGTCATACAAATTATCAATATGAGGATTGTCATAAGAAATCTTGGCTCATTCATAGCATTTTCCATGCTGATAAATCATTATTTTGATTTCTCACTTTTTCTCAAACATTAATAAACCCTTAGTGTTCTGTCTGAGTTAAAGTTTCCTGCTTAGAAAACAGCTGTCTTTCTAACTTCATACTTTCTTGCTTTTATTCCCTTTTCGGAGTAAAATCTCTGGAGCCTGATTCTTCCCCCTTTCTGTTTGACAAATGCAGACTTCAGTGAGGTAAGCAATCAGTCTTAAAAACCAGAAGGGCTATGTGTTGACTCAGGAGGGCCAAAACCCCAGAGTGTTTTGTCTTATCTCCTGGAGACCGGAACATAGTCGTGAAGTCTTTCCTGATGGTCTCCATAGGTGGGGAAAATTGCACACAATGGGTCACTCTGCATCTCCTTCCATGGCTACCATGACACTTTCCATCTACTTACTAGAAAATGATTCAAAATATACATTATGGTTTTATTTTTAAGATGATGAATAATACATTTCACTTCTCAAAAGTCAAGAGCCAAAACAGTTGGGTTGCAAAACAAAAAGCTTCATGGTGCCGTCCATTGTTTATTAAAAGTTTTATAACCCACTCGGTAGGAAAATGGATTACTAGGAGATGGACAGTGACTTTCTCTTTAGAAGACCCAAGACATCAAGAGTCTAAGGTCATTCCCAATAGCTCAAGCACTGTCATTGGTTTTTAATGACATTCACTGATATTTTCCTGGTAAGTCATGGAGGATCCCTTTTTTTTGGGAAGCGTCTGTTCAAAGAGAAATAACATTAAATGATATAGAAGTCAGTTCCAAGACTGAATGTTGACTTGTGTGAATAAGTGACATTATCAAAAAAAGATATAACTAGCAAAGGATGTGGGTTGATCACATGTCAAGAGTGAGGGACAGTTGATGGATAGCCCAAATGGTATATTGGTAACCCCCCTGCCCAGATACTAGAAGACCAAGAGGATTGCCCCCAGTGATCTTAGTAGATTGTCCATGGAGGATTTATGGGGACACGTGGGCAAAAACAGCACATGACTAGGAGGTATGGAGTCATAAGGGTTGGAGTCTCAGTTGCTGAAATCATGGAGCTTCTCAATTCAATTAAATTCATTTCAATTCGTTTCAACATTTATCAGGCACATGCATATGCTCTGAGAATATAAAGGCAAAAATGAAAAAATCCCTTCCCTCAAGGAGCTTACATTCTCATTAAAATCTCATTAAAACTAAACGTCTCAATGAAATGATGTCCATAATAAATAAATATTTCTAAGCTGCAGTCAGTGGCTCGCTTGTTGTAAGCAACATTTGATAAGACAAAATCCCATCAGAGTAAAAGAATAGTCATTCCTCAGAGTTGGCAGCCAGGTGGCACAGCGGGAAGATCACTGGGCTTAGAGTCAGGAAGACCTGATTCAAATCTTGCCTCAGATACTAACCTAGCTGTATGACCTGGGGCAACTGACTTAATCTTTGTTTGCCACACTTACCTGAACTGTGAAATGGGTATCATAATAGCACATACCTCGAAAGGCTGTTGTGAGGATCAAATGAGATAATATTTCTAAAGTGCCTAGCACAGTGCCTGGCACATAGTAGGCACTTAATAAATGCTTGTTGCCTCCCTCATGGGATTTGAGGTCTATGGCAAATTTAAAGGGCAACAGTTCTCTCTCTGATTTTTTTTTCCCTTAGGAATATTTCATTCAAAGTTACAGAAATGACTTGCTGCAAGAACGGAGAGCAGAACAATGTCAACTGGTATTCTTGACAATTACCATAGCAAGAAAAGGAAATTCTACAACCCTAACCCGGGTTTGCGATAATCTCAACAATGTAATCTGAGAGGGCATGTGAACTTCTACCTTGATAGCATGTGCTCAGCTGAGGAGCTAGTTGGAAGAAGGGTTTGTCCTTGAACTCAATCGAGGAGCAGATTTCATCTGGCAAGAAGTTTTCTACCTGTAAATGTTTTTTTTTTCTAAATAATGACATACAAATTACAAATTATGAATCATTAAACAAACTCTTGAGAACATCCACAAATGTGAAGAAACAAAATGATCCTCATTGGTGAAAGATTGAAAAGAGCTACAAAAGTCTTGCAACTCACTTGATTATTGGTGGAGTTTGGTGGGGTTCTTTAAAAAATTGCCCTCCCTAACCCCCGCCATGACTATGGGCCCATTAATTCTCTTTTCTTTTCTTTTAAAAGTTGTATTAATGTTTTAATATTAATAGATATTTTTAATTTTTAATATTTATACCTGTCATTTCTCAATATACTACCCTTCCTTTATCATAACAATCACTTCTAACAAAGAAATATGATTACGTAAAACCAATCTGCCTGGTCCAATAGTGTGTGCAGGAGCTTACGTTCTCATTGAAAATCTCATTAAATGTGTGATCCAGTGCAAGTCATTTAATTAATCCACATTTATTAAGTACCTACTATGGGCCAGGCACTGTGCTAATCCCTCTCAGTCAGTTTCCTCACCTGTAAAATGGGATTCATAATAGCACATTCCTCCCCGGGTTGTTGAGAGGATCAAATAAGATAACACATGTAAAGTGCAAAACTTGGGATGCCGTGTAAGTGCTAGCTGTTGTCACTAATGTTACCATTACTATTGGTTGCTACAAGGCTCCCAACGTTCCTCTTAATCCCTCATGTTCATTGCATCTTATGGCGCAGTACTATTCCATTAATTTAATGGGCACCCACTTGGTTTCAAGTTTTTTGTTGCCACAGGAGCTGCTGCTGTATCTGTTCTGCTGTATATGATGCTGTTTGTTTTTTAAAGCTCTTCTCAAATTTGAAACCTTAGAGTATTCTCAAGTAATAACCGCTGCTTGTTTTTTTTTCTCTGAAGATATCAAACAGGTTTTCTTTCCCTGATTATCCAAGGCTTTTCACAAAATAGCTCTCGCCTGTCTTTCCAGATTTATTTTTTACACAATACCACTTCCCTTCATGTAGTCTGTGGTCCAGACAAGCTGGCTTGTTAGCCTAGGGTGGGCCTCCGTATCATAACTTCACCTCGTGATGGAGTGCAAAGAGCAGGGGCATGTGAACTGGGAGACTGGATAAGATTCTGAGTTGTATGACCTGGAACAACCTGGAATTAACCCCTGCAAGCCTCAGTTTCCTCATCGGTAAATGAGGATAATATATAATACTTTTCATCTACTCTCACATGTGGGTTATATGTTTAATTTTTTAAAAATATTTTGTAAATGAGTCATTATTATATCTTTTAAATGGCTGTATTTTCCTGGCAAGGCTATATGGGCTTGAATCAGGGCACATGAGAATCTCAGTGGTATCTAAATTTTTTTTTTTGGTGAGGCAACTGAAATTAAGTTATTTACCCAGAGTCACACAGCTATTGAGTGTTATGTGTCTGAGGACAGATTTGAACTCAGGTTCTCCTGACTCCAGGGCCGGTGCTCTATCCAGTATGCCACCTAGCTGCCCCGAATCTAAATTTCTAAATGTCAACAAGCAACAGAAAGGTGCATGCTGGGTATAAGCAGTCTTTTTGCAACCTATGACCCACCATGACTCATGTGCCCAAGTAGCCTACAAGACATTGTTAGGAGTAAAGGATCATAGAGCTTAGAGAAGATGGAGCCCAGTGTCTTTATTTTTCATATGTGTGGAAACTGACACCCATAGAGGGAAAATGCCTTTCTCAAGGTCGTGAAAGGGGGTAATGGGGCTAGGATCAATGCAAAGGCCTGGGCTCTGACTTCTGATTTGAAGTTCGTTCTGTCACTCTTTCCTTGTGGAGATGACTGGAAGCTCAAAGACTGGGAGTGGGACTCCAATAGGGCTCCCCAGTAGTGGTATTACTGCCCAGAAGGGGCGCTGGGGCCTGCTTGGGCTCCCCTGAGCATACTCTCCATCGGCACCAAGCCCTAGAAAACCTTGGGGCTGGTGAAAACTGCCTTCGCGTGCCTCGGTCTCCCACTCAGACCTGTCAGGGCTCTGGGCTCCTAAGAAGCCTCCCTCACATGCTCCGTCTGTACCATGCTAGCTTCTCCTGAAACTATCAGCCTCTGTGGGCCTCTAAACCTCCCACATTCTACCAGACAGACCCAACTTCTCTGATATACTTGGTGACTCTCTGCACTGAGTCTCAGCATTAACACAACCTCTTTCCCTACCTTTTGGAGCTGGTTCTCCAGCAAGGTTTAACATTCACTAGAAGGCACTTGAGCCAATGCGTCCCTAGACTCTAACACTGGGGGATCTCGCTTCTGGTCCAGTGTATTTTCCATGATTTTATCACCTCCCAGAAAAGGAAGTGGGCGAGGCACACAGCGATAGTGAAGAACAGCAGTGGCAAATAGAAATGTAGACCACTAAACCATACACAAGGATTCCTGCTGGCTGCATATTGACTTTCTTGTTGTTATTATTCAGTCACTTTCACTTGTGTCTGACTCTTTGTGACCCCATTTGAGCTTGCAAAGGTACTGGAGTGGTTTGACATTTCCTTCTTTAGCTCATTTTACAGATGAGGAAATGGAGGCAAACAGGGTGAAGTGACTTGCCCAGGGTCACACAGCTAGTAAGTGTCTGAGGCCAGATGAGTCTTCCTGATTCCAGGCCTGGCACTCTATCTACTGAAAACCACATATTAACATTATCTATGTTTTATTACATTTTTATTTATTTTGTTAAGTATTTTCCAATTATGTTTTAATCTGGTTCACACTCAGGAGTGTTGGGGTTCCTGTGCAGCCCTGTGTTTGACACTTCTGGTGAAAAATAACCGATAGATAGCCCAAGGGCTACCCTGGCATCTAAAGATATTAAAAGAACTAGGCCTCCAGGGTGTTGAGCAAATACTTTATAGAGGAGTTATGGAAAAAGATCAGCAAGTAGAGCAGAGAAGGGATGTGGATTCCTGGAGCCATTCTCCACCCCAACAAGACTGTTAGGTCCATCTAAGTATACATATTATTTGTACTAAATAATTATTATGCAATAAAATGTTTTTGATACTTCTGTAGACAAATTCCATTAGAAAGCTTCTGTGATGTCTGGCTAGTGTTACATCTGGCTGGACAGATCACTACTTAGGATGAAGAAGATCACATGCAGAAGATGAATGAATGCATTCATTCAACCCCTGGAAACACAAATTGAAAAGTGAGGAAGTCCTTGCTCTCAAGGAGCTCATATTCTTTTTTGGGGGGAGACAACACATAAAGGAGAGATGGGAAAGCCTAGTGGTCCTTCAAGTGCAGGGGCAGGTAGTTGAGAACAGTGATCCTTCATCCTACTGGAAGCATTGTAATGGGTGTTGCCAATTGAAGAAGAATGAGCAGTCATGTCCAAAGGACATCTGGAGGAGGAGATGCTAGAATGACATATCTTATGAGCAGTGGGATGGGAGCAGTAGGCCGAAGGTTCAGAATGGAGCATGGGCTCTAGGTTCTCTCCTATGGCAGTGGAGATGAAAGTGGGGTCCAGTTTTTAGCCAGGAGGGGAAAAAGAAATGGGGGCATTAGATCAAAAGATGGGTGAAGGTCAGGGCCCTGTGGTGATTTCTGGGATCTGGGATTCATCCAATCACACTTAATGCTGCCCGGTTGTTTTAAGACAAACGAGAAGCATGAACATATGGAATGAGCACTGAATTTGGAATCAGAGTTCCTAGGCTAGAATACCAGCCCTGTTCCTAGTGTGACCTAGGGCAAACTGCTAACTCACTCTGTCCCTCAGTGTCTTCATCTGTAAAATGGGGGGGAGAGGCTGAGCTAGATGACTCCTGGGCTCCCTTTTAGTTTTACACCTGGAAGGCTATAGTATAGAAAACAAAAGACTAATTGTAAAATCAGAATCACACTGAATCTAGCAAATTGACTTTTCAGCTTGGATTCTGAATTCTACCTCCTGTGATCATATATTTATTATTTCAGCTACCATGTGACAAAGTGGATAAAATGGAATATCGGGGACCAGAAGACCTGGACTCGAGTTTCACCTCAGACATTTAATAGTTATGTGAGTCATAGAATCTGGACTTGAAGGGACCTCAGGGATCATCAAATCCAGTGCGTATGTGACAAGAATCCCTGCCACAAAGTCCTCAACAAGTGGTCACTCAGCCTCTGCTCAAAGGCATTCAATGAGAGGGAGGCTGCTTCTATCCAAGGCAGTCCATTCCACTTTTGGAATATGTAATAATTATTGGGAAATTGGGGTGGCAAGATGGCGCCATAGTGCACAGAGTGCTGAGACATCTTTATGAGCTCAGATCTAGCCTCAGATACTTCTTAACCGTGTGACCCTGGGCAAGTCACTTAACCCTGTTTGCCTCAGTTTCCTCATCTGTAAAATGAAAAGGAAATGGAAAACCACTTCAGTATTTTTGCCAAGAAAACCCAAAATGGGATTATGAAGACTCAGACACAACTGAAAATGACTGAAGAACAAAAAATTGGAAATGGGCTCTGACACCAAACTTAATGTTGCCTCCTCTCTACTCCCACCCATTGTTCCTTGTTCTGCTTTCTGGGGTCACTCACATCAAGCCTGACTCTTCCTCCACGTGGCAGTCCTTCAGATATCTGAAGACAGTCGTCATGTCCCCTCTCAGTCTTTTTCAGGGTAAACATTCCTAGTTTCTTCATCTGAACTTCACAGGGCTCCAGTCCCTTGATCACTCCAGCCTCAGTTTCCTCATCCGTAAAACAAGGATAATTATACCTGTGGTGCCTTCCTCCCAGGGGTTTTAGGAGGATCAAATGAGGTAATGGATACTGAGGGCCATGGAAATGTCAGCTGCCATTGTTATTTCAGCAGGAAGACATTCTTCCAGTAGGTGGTAAAATTCAAAGGAAGGAGCCCCCTTTTAACTAAAAGTAATTTCCGCAGTGAGACAGTGTGACAGCTGATTAGATTATTTCCTTTTCAAGGAACCTGAGGGAGTGGAGTGGAAGTGAATGATATCTCGCCGAGCCTTTTTTTCTGCAAATGCTCTGTATACTTTGTTACCCACTGGCATGTTTACCAGGACTCTGTGCCACAACTTTCCCAGGACATGACCGATAAGAAATAGTGCGTGTGTGTGTGTGTGTGTGTGTGTGTGTGTGTGACTTACCAAAGCTATCAATGAACACAAATTTGGAGACACCTTTCTGTTTGGGGAGGGAAGAACATATTGCATAGAAGTTGCATAACCCTACCCTACTGTCACTTTATGTCTCTGTGCCTCAGTTTTCTCATCTGTAAAATGAGGGGATAATGACTCATATTCTTTCATTGCATAGAGTAAGAATGACTTCGAGGGACTGAGTCATTTTGACTATTATAAATACCCAGATTAACCACAAAGGACCCATGAAGTAAGACGCCATCTGCATGCAGAGAAAGAAGTGATAAATGGAAGTGCGTATAGAATGGTTTTACATGCATATGAGTGCCTAGTGGTAACCAACTTGGGGGGGGGGCAAAGGTGACAAGAAAAAAATATATTTACATGATAACTTTATCATATATTTAAAAGGAATAGCAAAGTGTACAGAATAGATTTGCAGTTTCATGTTCAATTTTCCCCCATTCCACTGTTATGAAAATGCTTGTTTTACTTCATAAAATAAAAATAGAATAAGTTAATTTTTTTTAAATGAAGGGGTAGAAATAGACAACTTCTGAGGTACCTCCCAGCTCCAAAGCTGTGATCCAAGATGAAAAGTAAATGAAATTAGGAAATTAAGCAATGTCTTGATATACCTTTTAAGAGAACATTTATTCTCACCTACACATTTATCACATTTATAAATAATGTATTATTTTATATCTCACATTATAATATAACATAATTTATTATAATATATAATGTAATAAGCTTTACATATAAATTATATAATGTTATGTTATTAATATGTTGAGCATATTTTTATATCAAGTATTTGCTGTTGTTCAATTGTTTCAGTTGTGTTTGACTCTTTGTGCCACCATTTTGGGGGTTTTCTTGGCCAAGATACTGGAGTGGTTTGCCATTTTCTTTTCCAGTTCAGGAAACTGAGGCAAACAGGGTTGAGTGGCTTGCCCAGGGTCCAGCTAAGTGTCTGAAGCCAGATTTGAACTCAGGAACATGAGTCTTCCTGACTCCAAGGCTAGTACTTTATCCACTGCACCACCTAGCTGCCCCTATATGTTAAATATGCCTTTTAAAAAAAAAATCTAGCATTTATATAGTGATTCAAGGTTTGTAAAGCACTTTACATACTTTATTTCATCTTCTTCTCATAGCACCTTTGGGAAGTAGATGCTATTATTATTCATCCATCCATCCATCTATCTATCTCTATCATTCTATCTAACACTTTTTTGGTTTAATTTGCATTATTAGCATTTTCTTCATCCCTTACTTAAGCCTAGAAAATCAACAAAGCAATAAATTAAGCCCTAATTTCTAGAGTTTGTTGATTTCCAAGTTGTAAATGTTCCCACTGGAAATTTAATAATCAGCTCTCCTGAGTTAGTTGGAGCTGACCCCAGCTCACTCCTGCTTGCGTTTCACTGGGAAGATACAACATATACAAACACATGTAAACACCGAGGATGTGGAAAATAATGCGACATAATTTAAATGTGGAAAAGGTGGTAATATTTGCAGAAGGCGGGAGGTCGGAACAGGCATTGTGTGGACAGTTGGATCTATTTTAAAGGAAGCTAAGGATTTTTGTAAAAGTAGAGGTGAAGAGGGAATGTATTCTGGAAAGGGAAAACCTTGCAGAAGAGCTGGATGTTGTACACGGGGAATAGCTTGCATACCAGGCTGACTGGAAGAGAGAGTACTTAAAGGTGATCCTCATGAAACCACTTGAAAAGTGGATAGAATCCATCTTGGGAAGGTCATTTAAGGCCAGTGGAAGCTTTTCTTGTTATTCTTTGAAGACTCAGGGAAGATTTTCGAGTAGAGGCATAGCGTGGTCAGGTTTGTGTTTAGAAATATGTGGAGGTTGGGTTAGAGAGAAAAGGGACCCAAATCAGAGAGATCAGTTAGTGGTTACTGTTCAGCCATTTCAGTAGTGTCCGACTCTTCATGACCCCATCTGGGGTTTTCTTGGCAAAGATGCTGGAGTGGTTTGCCATTTCCTTCTCCAGCTCATTTTACAGATGAGGAAACTGAGGCAAACAGTGTAGTGATTAGCCCAAGGTCACCTAGCTAGTAAGTGTCTGAGGCCAGATTTGAACTCAGAAATAAGTCTTCTGGATTCCAAGACCAGTGCTTTATGTGCTGGGCCACCCAGTTGCCCCTGGTGCTACTATTATCCCTGTTTTATGGAGGGGGACACTGAAGCCTGAGTAACTAGCCCAGGGTCACAAAGCTGGCAAGCGTCTGAGGAAGACTTTGAACTCAGGTCTACCTGACTCCCAAGTCTAACCCTCTATCTAGTGCACCACCTAGCTCCCGTTCCCCAAATGTTTGCCCTCATGGCAAGGACCACCAGGCAAGACTGTGCTGATGGCTTTATGTCAATCAATCACCACTGTTAGAGAGACAACTCTGAGTACTGGCCTCTTGCTGGTGTGTGAAGGAGAGAGCATTTGAACTGCATAGATATGAATGAAACATCATATATGGGGTGCCATACATGCATTCATTGATTTTGTAGCATATACTCATGGATACAAAGCACTTGTTATGGAAAGGGAAGCAGAAACAGAGCTTGCTCATTAGAGAACCCTCCTTCAATGGACTTGCAATCCTTTCAGTGGCCATTATTCCTCCACAAGTGTAGGTAACATTTCTCTGTCTTCCCATTCTCAGTGGTTCTTATCTGTGTCTTTCTAGAAAGCCTTCATTGAGCATCTACCCAAAGGACCGGAGGCCTTTCCATGGGTCTTTTAATATTTTGTGAATAGGAACACAACATTCAGGAATTTATCTGTTTTTCCTGCTACAGGACTCGCCCTTCACCTTCCTTTTACGGTCATACCTGTCCACAGAGGCAGCTAAATGACATGGATAGGACACTGGACCTGGATTCAAGAAGACCTGAGAGCAAATCTTGCCTCTGACACCTATTGGCTTTGAGACCTTGGGCAAGTCGCTTAACCTGCTTGCTTCAGTTTCTTTCTCTGTAAAACAGGGCTCATTGCACCTATATCCCAGGGTTGTTCTGAGGTTCAAATGAGATAATAAATGTTTTGAAAACCTTAGAGTGCTACATAAATTCTAGCTATTATCATAATTAATTATTAATAGAAGTACTATTGTTGTTTCCCTGTCATGTGATCTCATTTATTATATATCTCATATTCAGGTCATTAAGTTATTTTTGGTAATATACTTCCACCTGCTTACACCCATCTTGGATTTTTCCGTTGTTATTTGGGTCACCTACATTTTTGACTCTTCTTAAAAACAATCCACATTACTCTTTTGGGAAGGGGCACAATGCTTTTATTGGCAAGGGGAACTCCCTGTGCCAATGCAGCCTGATATTTCCTCTGAAACCTGCAGTCTAGCCTTTGAGAGGTGGCTGGGCACACTGAGAAGCTAAGAGACCTCAAAGTAACATGGTGGTGTGCCCTAGAGTTAGTACTTAGATTCCAGCTTTCCTGACTTCAAGGCCAGAGACTGATGCCGTATCACTCCTCTATGCCCCCAAATGTAGGAACAAAAAAGAAGATTGTAGAACCTGGATTTTCTAGCACAACCTGTTCTTTTTAAAAAATGAAGAAACTGAGATCAGAGAAGCTCACACTGCTGGGATGCCCATCCAATCTTGAGGGGGCGATATTAGAATTAGAGCCCTTCTCTTTCAATTCTTTTTAACCTAGCTCTTCTCCTAGGGAAAAAGAAGTATGTCAGGGTAAAAGCACTCTGGGTTGATGGATGGTGTGCACCAAAGAATGTATCATTATTGGTCACAATGATGACAAAATAGAAAAGTAGAATGTCTAACTTGGCATTCATTAAGTTATCAACAAATGTTTATTTAATGCCTGCCACGTTCAAGGAGGGTCAGCTAGGTGGCGCCGTAGAGGATAGAGTGCTGGGCCTGGAGTCAGGAAGACTCATCTTCCTGAGTTCAAATCCAACCTCAGACACTTTCTAGCTGTGTGGCCCTGTTTGCCTCAGTTTCCTGATTTGTAAAATAAGCTGGAGAAGGAAATGGCAACATGAATAGTCGGAAAAAAAACTGAACAAAAAGTGTGCTAGGGATTATGAAGGATGCAAAGATCAGCATTATTTACTAGGATAACACTGTTCAATTACTGTATAGTATTTGGTCCTCATAGTAACCCCTGAGGTTGCCAGGAGAGGTATAATTATCCCCATTTCATAGATGAGGAAAATAAAGTTCACAGTGGCTATCATGTCACACCCCCTCCCCCACATCACTCAATCATGTCTAGCGGCTTCCTATTGTGACCAGGATCAAATATAAAATGCTCTGTTTGGCATTCAAAGCCCTTTGTAACCTCACCCCTTCCTTACTTCCAGTCTTCTTATACCTTACTCTCTGACACTTGCTCTTTGATTTAGTGACATTGGCCTTTGGCTGTTCCACAAGCTAGTCAGTCTATCTCTCAGCTCCAGGCATTTTCTCTGGTTGTCCCTCATGCCTAGAATGCTCTTCCTCCTACACTTCCACTATTGATTGACCTCCCTGATTTCCTTTAAGTCCTAACTAAAATATCACCTTCTCTAGAAAGCCTTTCCCCAACCCCTCTTCATTCCAGTGCCTTCCCTCTGTTAATTATTTCCTATTTATCCCGTCTGTAGCTTGCTTTGTATATATTTGTTCGCATGTTTTGTCTCCATTAGAGAGGGCAGGGACTGTCTTTTGCCTCTTTTTGTATCCCTAGCACTTAGCACAGTGCCTGGCACCCAGTAGGTGCTTAACAAATGTTTATTGACTTAAGGTTATGGAGCTAGTTGGTGACAGGGGCAGGATCAGATTGCCAATCTTCCAACTCTTAGATTCATTACTATTTTTATTCTGTCATAAGCTCCCACAAGGCATTTATGCTCTGGTAAAAGAGCTCCCTCTCCCTCTTCAAACTACCATGTATATACTTATCTGTTGGCACGTTGTAGTCTCCCAAGTAGAATGTAAGCTCCTAGAGGGCAGGGACTTTTTTTTTTTTGGCATCTCCCACATCTAGCACAATGCCTTACACAGGGTAGGTGCTTGATGAGAACCTCCTTTGATTGGATTGAAAGAAGGCTGAAATACATAAACAAAGATAAGACCAGGGCAAATGCAATGTGGGTGTGGGAAACATAAGTGTCTGAGAGTTCAGAGAGAGTAGAGATCCCTTCTGGCTGGGGGCGTGAGATTAAGGAAAGGATTCCCAGAGAAGGTGGCACCTGAGTCCTGCCTTCAAACATGGCTGAGATGCCATCAGGAGCGGGCACTAGATCTGTCCTCATGCCCTATTTCTAAGGGCACATGAAAATGTGCACATACAAAAAGATGTGCTCCCTTCTGGAAAGGTCAGAGCTGAACACCATATACCCCATGCATATTTGTATGGCCTCATGAAGGGAATGTCCATTCCTTTTTCACTTTCCATAGATGCAAGTCCTCGTGAGCTGTGCTGGATCATCATTTCCCCCCTTTTAGCCTAAGACTTCTTCCTCTTGGCCCCCTTTGGCCTCCTTATTTTTTGAATTTGTCTGCTAGAGAATAAATATTCTCTTTCTTTCTGACCATGCACCTGGGGGCTTTTCATTGGCGCAGTGCAAGGCCAGCAGAAGGTTTGATTTCTTCATTTGTCTCTTCTTCAGGCTCTTGACTGTCCTGCCCAGAGTAGGAGAGAAGGCCCGAAACATGGACCGAGGTGTTCTCAGGTTCCTGCAGCCTGTATCTGTAACCTTTCTCTTCTCTTTTGGCTCTTTCTCCAGGGTGGGTGTGTCTGTACAGCTGGGCTAAACCTGCCAGGGTTGATTTTTTTTTCTCTTTTCTTTGGCGATGCTTGCAAATCAAAACCAGAGACTTCTGCTCCCAGCCCTTTAATGCTATAAGGTTTGCTGGGGACTTGTATTTCTCAAACTCCCCAAGTTCTAGTGGAAATCCACTAAATGGCTCTCCAGAACAACTGGAAACTTTCAGTCTCCTGAAAGGCCAGATGCAAAAATGCTGTGTTAATGGCGCTTCAGAAGTGGTAAGGGGACCTAGGAAAATATTTAGCAGCCAGGTGAGAGGACTTCCAGCTGGGACCTAATGGAGTTCCAAATACTCCCAGAGGCTGCTCCCCGTGCCTGGAATGTTCTCTCTTCTCAATTCTTTTTGCAATCCCTAGCTCCATTTAAAGCTCAACTCAATGGCTGTGCTCTAGAAGGCCTGCTCTGGTCCTCTTCAATTGTTTGCACTCATCCCCTATCAATTAATTTATGTATATCTAATATGCCTATAAGAGGCAGCATGGTATTGTGGGAAGAAAGCTGACTTTGAGCTCAAGGAGACCCTGGTGTAAGTCTTGTCTCTGGTATGTACTGGCTTTGGGACCCTGGGCAAGTTAATTAACTTCCCAGGGCTCTAAGCAACTCTTAAGACTCTAAATTTCAGAGAAGCTGCTAACTGGCATTCTTACAGGGAGTTTTCTTACCTGGAAGTTCCCTATACTAATGAAATCACAAGTCTGAAACCTATCCCTCATATGTATACATGAGCTAGGTGGCAGATTTTGGAGTCAGGAAGATCTGAATTTGAATCCTCCCACAGACCTTGATTAATATGACTCCATGCAAGTCACTTAAAAAAAAAACTCTCTGTGCCTCAGTTTCCTCATCTGTAAAATAATGGAGTTGGACTTGATGGCTTCTAAGGCCCTTTCGACGCCAACGATCTTATGTGTTTTGCCCTATAGGATCCAGACTTGTATGATGATGTAAGGCCTTAGGCTCATAGCAAGGGTGGAGAGAAATCCTAGAGAATTTATTGGGGCAAATCCTCCATGAAGGACAAAGGGAAGACTACTAAAGGTTTGGGGAAGGGTCAACTGGGGGAAAAGTGAAATAAGTGCCAAAGGAAGTTACTGTTACTCAATGAAGACATTCAGCTAATCAATCAATCATAAACACCATTTTCATTTTTCTTTTTTTTTCTTGTTTTCTTTTTAGGCAGGTGGGGTTAAGTGACTTGCCCAGGGTCACACAGCTAGTAAGTGTCAAGTGTTTTGGTCTCAGGCTGGATTTGAACTCAGGTACTCTTGACTTCAGGGCCGGTGCTCTATCTACTGCGCCACCTAGCTGTCCCTACAAACACCATTTTCAAGGGGAAGAGAATATAAGCTCCTTGAGGGAAAGGACTATTTCATTTTTATTTTGTTTTATACTCATCGTCTAGCTCAGTGTTTAAAGTTAATACATGCATCTTCAATTAAATTGGAGTTATGGGCCTTCTCTATTTTTCCCTTCTCCAATCATATCTAACAAATAGTCATTAAGTACCTATAATGGACAAGGTTATATGGCAGGTGCTGGAGATACAAAGGCAAACGGGCATAGGCTGTGCTCTCAAAGAGGTTTACCTTCTGTTGGTCTTGACATGGGCCTCCTGTGGTTTTCACTGAGTAGCGTTGACTTCCTGTGGCCCTTGTTTCATTCCTCCATGAATTGATTCTTCCCCACACCTTTAATGGTATTCCTTTTGCCCATCATGAGGAAGGAGGGGTTGAGCTTTTTCAATTTCTCCCAACAATTCCTCAGAGTTTCTCCTCATTCTTGCCAGCTTCCCACATCATCATGTCATGATCTGGATAATTCCTAGGAAAAATTCCACAGGGAGAACACTGTCCATTGTTTCTGCAGCCTTCCTATCAAATTTGGAACCCAATCTGTTGTGAACAGAAACTCATGAGGAAAATGCTGGAGGCTTCCCTGTTCCCAAGGTGGCAGGATACATAGGCCTCATATCATCTCTTAGTCCTGGACACAGGCTGGCAAGTCCTGATTCCTGTTTGACAGCCTTAAAAGAACATGGGGGGGGCATGCTATGTCCCCAAGTGACCCAGGAACAAGGTGATTTCAACCCTTTCAGCCTCCTTCCCAAGAATTTGTACAGGAGGTTCCTGTATCTGGTTGGAAGGAATAGAAAACATTGGAATTTGGCCTGGTCTGCAAATCTTTCAGCCAGCCTAGGCCTAATTCTGTGCTTCTTAAAAAAAAAAGTCTTGAAAAAAGAGGCATTTTTTAACACTCCCTTGGGGTGGTCCTCTCTCTCTCTCTCCTCTCTCTCTCTGTCTCTCTGTCTCTCTGTCTCTTGTCTTTCTCTCTGTCTCTCTCTCTCTCTCTGTCTTTTTCTCCTTAAATTTTTATAGACCACCTTCTATTCTCCTGTCCTCCGTCATGCCTTCTTTAGGACAGCTGTAGTACGTTCCTGTGCCTTAAAGAAAGAAACAGCCTGCTTGTTTGAGGCCCCTCTGCCTTCTCTTTCAGCGGTCCGATTTTCCCTGGCAGCAGCGGGCTGGATTTTGTGATGAGCATTCTGGTGAGTTTCAAGCTTGCCAGGCCTCTCTCCCCGGATTCCGGATTCCGGTAGAGCCGGTCCTGTTGTGTCTTGACGGTTGTTCCTTTGTGTTTACTTCATTCTGCAGATTGCATCACAGCCCACAGGGCATGGAGCGGGTCCCATTTTCTGTATATACGATGGGTCTTGGACTCCTGGTTTGCGCTGAAGGTTGTGCAATCCCTCCTCTCTTCTAAACAGTGCCTTTATTCTAGAAGCTACCAGTTTCCAGGGTAAGGTTCCACCTTCGTAGAGGACAAAAGAAGGTTGTGCTGGCTTTTTATTCCTTTGAATTGGGAATGAGAATGTCTGTTTTGATAGCGAACAACTTTTATTTCTATCTCTTGGACAGCTTTTTGGTTGCTGTGTAAATTTCATGAGTAAGTTCACATTGAGAGCCAAAAGGGACCTTAGAGTCAGCCTCTGTCCTATTATGACGAGGAAACCCTGCCCCAGACAGGTTAGTGACTCGGCCAGGGTCACGCAGGTAGAGCCAGCATTCAAACTGAGATCTTAAGATCATAATTTACAGTTTGAAGGGACCTCAAGGGCTGTCTTATAGATGATATTGAGGCCCAGGAAGGTCATGCAATTTTCCTAAGGTCCTAAGCATTCCCAGTTGTATCTGAACCCCAGGACCAATGCACCTTCTACCACACTGTCCTGCCTTCATACTCCTCTGACCCCAAGCCCAGGACCCTTAGCCATTATATCATGTCTCCATACTGCGGGGGAAATGCTGGTAAATGTTTAATTATGGGAGTTCCAAAAAAAAAAATTCAACAAGGAAACACTTTCAAGTTTAATCTGAATTTTTAACGAATTCTCTACCACTTTTTAAAGTCTAGACCGTCAACAAAACAATAAATTGAGCCCTGATTCTTAGTGTCTGCTGCTTTCTGGGGTCTAAGTGCTCACACTGAGAATTTAACAACCAGGAGCTGGCTCCAGTGCTCCTTGTCACTAAGCATATACTCTGTTTAAGGCACTATGCCAGGCACTGAGGACACAAAGTCAAAAACAAGACAGACCCAATCCCCAAGAGCCGTGCGTTCTTGTGGGGAACATACACTCACACGGCTGAGCTCATGGATCACACTGTGCTTTCCAGTGACAAATAGCCAGTCATCCATGTCTGCTCGTCCTGTGTGACTCTTGGTCATGACTTCCTGTGAATTGTCCATGGCAGGGTCAATCCAACGTGCCTTAGCTTCTTTTAACTTTGCAAAAGTGCTAGTGGAGCACACAGGCTGTCCACTGTGTATCTCTTGCTCTCACCCTGTTAGGATGATCAGTCCATACACTTGTTCGAGCATACCTTTGTTTGCTTTGGTGACATCCTTTACTCTGATTCTCCTTCATGGTTCCCTGTTTGATTTATTTTTGGCAAGGGAGACTACTTATCTATGATTTCATCAGTGTGCAGCGGGGTGGAAATCCTTCAACTTAAGGCAAATTGGTAATTTCTTTATGACTTATAATCCTAGAGAGTTTCCAAGGGTTCTACACTCAGTGGTTAAAGGACTTGGCCATGGGAAATTGGCTAATATGTGTCAGGCAGAATTTGAGGCCAGGTTTGTCTAACTCTGGGCTATCCCTTTACAGACTATAATAAGCTGCCTCTTAGGTTGAAATATGTATCAGATAGTTGTGTAGAGAGATGGATGAATGAGAACATAGCTAAATGGATAGATGGGTGGGTAGATGGATAAATTTATGGATAAATAGATAAATTGATGGATGACTATAGAGGGATAGATAAATGGCTAGATGGATGGATAGCTAGATAGGTAGATAGATAGATAGATAGATAGATAGATAGATAGATAGATAGATAGATAGATAGATAGATAGAAAGAACATTTGTTAAGCACTTAACTGTTGGCCAGTCATTATGTTAAGTTCTGGAAATACAAATACAAGCCCCCCCCCAAGTCCCTATTCTTAAGTAATTTACATTCTAATTGGGGAAAATAACATACAAAAGACAGCTGAAAAGTGGTAGATAGGGACAAAGTTGCTGGTGATGAGGAGGATAAGTCTGGAGAGCTAAGAATGTTGCAGGTAGCTAGGGGGTGCACAGAGCACTGAGCCCTGGACCTGGAGTGAGGAAAACCTGAATTCAAATTCTACCTCAGATACTTCCTAGCTGTATGACCCTGGGCAAGTCATTTAACCTCTGTTTGCCTCAGTTTTCTCAACTGTAAAATGGAGATCATAAAAGCACCTACCTCTCAGGATTGTTATGAAGATCAAATGAGGTCATATTTGTGAAGTACTGGTTAATAAATGCTTCTTCCCTTACCCTGAAGCCAATGAAACATGTACAAATATAAATGAGTTAATACGTGTAAAGCACTTTATAAACTTTAAAGCACTATGTAAATATTAGTCACTAATCAATCAATAAAACTTTATTATTATTATGAAGACAAATAAATGCAAAATATATCCACATATGCTTTCATTTAATTTCTAGAGGTAGAGAATGCTAAAAAGGGGGAAGGTCAGGGAAAAAACTTCCCTTAGGAGATGTTGCCTCCTTTTGCATTTTGAAGCAAATTCTATAGGATTGAGGTGAGGAGGAAGTGCATTCCAGGCATGGAAAACTCCCTATGCAAAGTCATGGAGGCTGGAGATGAAATAATAGACAAAGAGCACTAATATCACACCCTGGGTATTGCCAGTGTAACTTCTTGGCTTCTGTGTTATTACAGAATCTGACCTCAAACTTTCCAACAGGCCTGTTGGCTGAGGAATGTTAGAGACTTAAGGTAGGGGTGTTGATTATAGACCCTGGATTGGAACAATCTAATCACATTCTCTGGTGGGCTAGCATTTTAATTCTTCTGAGGTTTAACAGTGGGCTTATGGACATTCTTGCCAGCCAGCAATTCTAAGGAAATAAGAATAAGAACTTTTTTTCCCCTGCCAACTCTACAGAGTAGGAAGGCTTAATGTCCTCAATCCAAGTCCAGCCCAGGTTGGCACATTATATATTTTTTCATGGCTCTACAAGGCGGCTTAATTCTATTGTTGCTACTTATCAAAAATGGGCAGGGTGTCTTCTGGTAAGACAGCTAGTCTTAGGGCAGCTAACTAGTGCAGTGAATGGAGGGCTGGGATTGGGAAGAGCTGAGATCAAATCCTATCTCAGAAACCTACTAACTGTGACTCTGGGCAACTCACTTGTCCTCTGTTGGTATCAGTTTCCTTATTTGTAAAAATGGGGATAATGACAGCACCTATCTCCCAGGGTTGTTGTGAGGGTCAAGTGAGTTAATCTTTGTAAACCTCAAAGTGCTTTATAAACAATAGCTTTACTATTTTTCATAGGAGGCACTATCTTCAAAGCATCTGCGTCTGTTTTGGGCTGTTACAGGTGCACTGATTTATCTTTCAATTCCATTTTCCTGTCCTACCCAACTCTCAGGAGAGATTTAATTGACCGCATTTGACTTCTAAGGATACCAACCACAGTTGAGCTGATCTGAGTTACCCTTCCAACATGCAACCTAGGACACTTAGAATGAATTCAAAAAGTAAGGATTCTTGGCACACACTAAAAGTGAGCTAGGCAGAGCTGTCTCCTGACTCATTAGGCCCTTTACCTCAAAGCGCCTACAAAGCTTAGGAAAGGAAAGGAAATTCAGAATTCAAGAGATGTTTTGAAAGTACAATGCCTTGCCTCAGGGTGAGGATGTCTCAATAAAAACCTCCTGCACTTGCTAGAGAAAATAATGGCAAGCTTGGAGAAGATATGTCAAAAGATTATTCTGAGGATTCTTAGCATTGACTGGGGATTTGGCACTGGGTGGAACAATGGACCCGGCTCCTATTTTGAAGAGTTTATATAACAGTCAAGCCCTTTTGGATGGAGAGAAAGGGTAATTCAAAGAGTTTCAAGAGCTTGAACCTTCTGGTCGGAAGTCCGAGGTTTGTGGAATGACCCTTTGGTGAGGACTACCACCAAAAAGACTTCTCAGATAAAGGGAGTTGTCACCAATGGCTAGAACAAAGCAGCATGGGATGGTATAGAAAGTACAAAGGAGATGATAGTTCCACTGGGTGTCCTTGTTAGTCCTCATCTGGAGTATACTGAATTGTTTCAGTCGCTGCATTTTTTAAGGACATGTCCCAAGGAACGAAACCAGTATGTTAAGGGGCCTTGAGTCTGTGTCACATGAGAGTTAGCTAAAGGAAGCATATATAGCCTGGAGAAGACTAGGTGGACAGGCATGATAGCTATTTTCCAGTATATGGAAGAGGGGCTAGGTTTATTGTGTTTGTCCCTAGAAGGCAAAATAAGTGGATGTTGCAAAAAAGGCTAAGTTTGGCTTGATATCAGGGAAATCTTCCTAACAATTAGAGCTCTCTAAAATTGGAGTGGACCGCCTCCAGTGGCGGCAGCTTCTCTGTCGTTGGAGGTCTAGCCACCGGCAGGTTTTGTGCAAACAGATTTGAGGAGCGATGGGGAGGGAATGATGCCTCCCTTTTGATCGATATGAAATTACCGTGTTTTTAGTTTAACTTCGTAAAGTTTTAGCCTGTTGTCTATTGACCAATTGTCTGTTGATCAACTCTTGTTGAAGTCTACTGTTGGGGAAAACAAGGTTGGGTTTATGTCAAATCTTGGAGGCCAAAGATAAAGATGGTAAGACCCTATTCGATGATGAACTAAGAAAACAGGACAGAACCTTAACGGGTTATGAGAGCTTTATGTCTAATTGACTTATCCTAAGGGATGAGATAATGAGCAAAAAATAACACGTCCTTGAAGAGGCAATCCTACCCTTCAACCTTCTGTGTCCCACGTAGGTCCTGGTGAACTGGTTCCATTCCAATTATGAGCCCTTCTATTTCATGTAAGAGAAACAAAACTGGAGAGATGCTGGATGCTGCCCTGACAATATGGAAGCAGTCTTGGAGATACAGTGACCATACGAAAAGGTTAGTGACAATATGTACCAATGAGGTAGGGTCTAAAAGAGACTTTGGCTTGTGGCAGTTCAATGCCACATATTTGGTCCAAGTATTTGTCCAATTTGCTTTGGCTCTTGGTGACATAAGGCCAACACTAACAGTTGAAACTCCAAAGATTCACTCAGTTTACTTTGTCAGGGGAAAGGCCTTGCTTCTGAGCTGCTGTGACTGAGTGAATTATTGGTGGAGAGGAGGGAAGGTACTTTTTAAGGTTTGGAATGTCCAAAGCAAACCACCCTGGGTGGGAACCATAAGAAATCAGGGTGGGGTGACTAGGTTGGGATTGGAAGCACAGAGACCAGGATCTTGATTGATTCCAAAATAGAAAATAGTGAGAGAAGTCAGAAACGTAATTATTTTGAGTCAGATTGCCATGCCAAGGACAGGAACACAGCAGATTATAGGAAGCAAGAGCTGGGGAGGTGTAAAGGGACAACCTTAAATTCAGTTTATGGTTGAAAAGACAGAAGGTATGAAGAGGGCATGAAACAAGGGTGGTATGAAAAAAGACCATTATTAAAATGTTAAAAGCGCAACAAAATAAATTTTTGTAGCTATAAAATACTATGTAAATCCCAGATATGACTGTGTTATCTTTAAAACAATAAAACATCAGTTTCTTGAAGTCAGGGATACTTTTTCATTTTGGTTCTGTAGCCCCCGGAATCTGTGTAGTGCCTCGAACATAGCTGGGGCATGTTGGGTTGGGTCTGTGACAATAATTGCTCCTTCTATCTGGTCTGTCTGACCGTGGCTTGCTGGCATCTAATTGCTGTGTTTGTTTCCCCCTATCCCACCCCATTTCCAACATTTGTTCTGGGAACAGCAGCAAAAATCCACAAAGGGTGTATCAATAGTTAGCCTTGTGGTTCCACCCACCATCCTTGTGACTTCCCTGGCCACCATTCCCCTTACTAGTATGGATGTTCCTCTAGGGCAGAGACTGTCTCTTTTTGGTATATGTATCCCCAGAGCTTAGCACTGGGCCTTGCTTATACTTAATAATGAATAAATTTATCACTTAAAGAATAAATGCTTTATCATTCATTCATTCATTCAAACATCAAAATATGAACTTTCATTTTTAAAGAAAATTGTTTTTTTTACCTCACTTACATTTCCTATTTGATTTCTCTTCATTTCATATCTCTTGCAACAAAAATATAAACAGTGAAAAAAAAAGGCAGTTCAGTAAAAGTAACATACTCATCAACTAAATCTGACATTACACACAACATTTCACCTCCATAGTCACACATCTCTGTAAAGAAAGAAGGAAGGTGAACCCTTACATTTCTTCTTTGGGGGCAAGTATGGTCTTTATAATATCCCTTCATTTTGTTTTGGGGTTTTTTTGGTGAGGCTTGCCCAAGGTCACACAGCTAGTAAGTGTCAAGTATCTGAAGCTGCATTTGAACTCAGATCCTCCTGACTCCAAGGCCAGAGCTCTATCCACTGTGCCACCTAGCTGCCCCTCCCTTCATTCATTTTGAAGGGTGTTGTGTATATCAGTTCTGTTTATCTTATTTTGTATCAGTTCATATAGGTTTTTCCATGTACCTCTGTATTCTCTATATTCATTTTTTTTTTTTACAGGACAATAATGTTCCATTACATTCATGTACCACAGTTAGTTCAATCATTCTCCAATCAATGGGTACCTACTTTGTTTACATTTCTTTGGTGCTACAGAAATTGCTGCTACAAAGATTATTATTATTATTATTTGATACTATGTTTAATCTTTTTTTCCTTTGCTTTTTTTGGTGAGGCAGTTGGGGTTAAGTGACTTGCCCAGGGTCACACAGCTAGTAAGTGTCATGTGTCTGAGACTGGATTTGAACTGAGGTTCTCCTGACTCCAAGGCAGGAGCTCTATCCACTGCACCACCTAGCTGCTCCTTCAAATATTATTATTATTGAACCTGTCTTTTACTTCCTTGGGGTAAATGCCAAGTAATGGTATTTCTGGCTGATAGAGTACTGAAATTAGCATAATTCCAAATTACTTTCAAGAATCATTGGACAATTCATAGTTCTAATGAAACTATATTGATGTATCTATATTTTCACATGGAATGTTTCCAACTTTTATCATTTTGCCAATTTGTTCAATAATATCCAGCATTTATACTGTGTGTGCTATGTGGCAGATGCTGGGCTAAGTGCTTTACAAATATGATCTCATTTGATGCTCATTGCAATGCTGGGAGATAGGTACCATTTTGATCCCCATTTTGCAGTTGAAGAAACTGAGGTAGACATCAGTTGTGTGAGTAGTCCTGAGTCACACAGCTAGTTATTTGGTAGATTTGAGTTAAGTTAAGGTAGATTTGAGGTCACATTTGAGCTCAGATCTTTCTGACTCCAAGTTGAGATTTCTATTCATCATGTCTCCTAGTTGCCCCCCAGCTGCTGGGTGAAACCTCAGTTGTTTTGATTTGGAAACAAATGGTAGAGAATCTGAAGGCAGTAAAATCTGGAAAAGTAGGTTGGAAGTGCTTCGAATGATTAACAGAAGAGTTTGTATTTGACTCTAGAGGTAATGGGGAGTTATTGGAGTTTATTGAGTAATGCAATGAATAGATCACAAGCATTCTGCCTAGAAATTTCTGAATAGTTAGGTGTTGGCATTAAGTTACAATGAATTGCTCCACTGATGTCAGAAAATTCTCCAAATATCCTGAGACAATAGCTTTCCTCTATGTCTTTAAAAAATAAAAATAAAATGTAAAAAGCCCTACCTCCTCTGCACATTTTGGTTCATCTGTCTTCACTCAATATCTTTCAGCTAAAATGTGAGTGATTGCTTTGGATCCAGCTGAGGAAATTCAGATGTTTAGTGTGTGTCCATTGTTCCAACACTAACACATCACTCACACTTTCCGCACTGCTATTTGTAAGCAAAAACTGGACCTGCCCGTTGCAACTTCCCTGTCTTCAGTAGTAATCAGAGCTTTATCACAGCTCCTTAGAAATACAGCTTCCATGGGAGGTTCTCAGAAATGTTGACACAAAAAGTCTGGACTTGTTTCCTATTGAAATTAATCCTTCGGTCAATATGAATTTCTTCTTGTAAATGGCAAGAATGATGCATTCAGACTTGCAAGAGTGACTTTAGGTACAAAAAGGACAAATAAAATTCTTTACACTTGTTTCTCTTAAATAAATCTTCAGTGATTCATGATGTATTCTTTAGAGAAAAGTTACTTCAGAAATATGAAAAACAAGTGTGTGAATCAAAGGAATTCAGTTTGGATCATTTGTGTGCTGTTAGAGTCATGATTCTATGACTAAATGGATCATTTAACTGACTTTGGAAACAGGGAGATTTGAATAAATTGGGAAAGTAAAAAACCCTTCATTTCTAAGGATTAGAATAGATTTAAAAACAGTAACTGAATCATCATTTACCCCTCTCTTCTTCATGCTAAACCCCTCCTTTCCAGTTATCTTAATCATTGCATATAGGAGTGATTGTTTTTTTCTTTCCTTTTTCAGATTCTCCAGAACTATTGTTGGTATATTGTACTGTATACAACACTTGATTAGGACGGTGAGTAATACAAGAGAAATGCAAGAATAATTCAAAACAGCAGATAATGCAAAAAACATTTCAATCAAATTCAACAAATTTATTAAGCGCCTACTACATGCCAAGTAAAGACAAAACAAAATGGTTTCTCTCTTCCTTTAAGATGGAGCCCAGGCACCACCTTTGGCAGGAAGCCTTTCCTGATTTCCCTCCTCCTTCCCACTCCTAGTACCTTCTCTCCCAAGCCACCCAGTATTTAATTACTTTGTATATGGCTGTATCACTTTATATGTAAGCTATATATAGTTTTATACATAGTTGATGCCTCCTCCCTTAGAACATCAACTCCTTTTGAATTAATTCTTGGTACTTGTATCTCTAGTGCCCAACATAATACCCACCTGGCACATAGCGAGTGCTTAATAAATACTTTTTGATTTATTGAATGAAATCTTGGGATGAAGATGTGGGGCTAATGTGTACTAAATAAGTAAATGTGCAAAATGAGCTAATAAAAGTATTTATGGTGTTAATTCAATGGTCATTTATTATGTAAGGCACTGTGGTAGGCACTGGGGATACAAAGGCCAAAATGAAATAGTCCTTGCACTTGAAGAATGTAGATATTAAGCAGGAAGGGATCTTAGCATTCATCTAGTCTAACCCTCACATTTTACAGATGGTGAAACTGAGGCAGAGAGGTACAGTGACGTTCCCATGCTAGGCTCTGAACCTAGGTTTTCTGACTCCAAATCCAGCCTTCTTTCTTCTTCACAAAGCTGTCCCTTAAAACTACTGGGGTGGAGGGCCAATGTAGGGGAATGGAGACGGGGCTGAAGAAGACATATACACTGTTGTCATTAAAAAGTATATACAGTCAAAATACAAAGTAATTTTTGAAAGAAGCATTAATAATTGGGGAGGGAATGGAGACAATAAAGACCTCATTTAGAAGGTGGCATGTGAACCGAACCTTGAAGAAATCTAAGGACTCTAAGAAGTGAAGGGGAGGGTGAGGTTCATTCTAAGCATGGGGGGTGAGAGTCAGCCTGTGGAAAAGCAAAGAAAATAGAGATGGAGATGAACTGTCATGCCTAGTAGGACAGTTTCCCTAGAATATAAAGTGAATGAAGGGGAGAAATGAGATTGCTGGGAGATCAATTAGGAGCTTATTGAAATATCCAGTCAAGAGGTGCTGATGACTTCAACCAGAGTAGAAGACAAGTGAGTGGAAAAAAGGGGGAGGGGGAGAAAAACACAGAAAAAGATATGGAAGATAAATTCTGATTGGGCTGGCAGCTAATTAAATATGGGGATTTAAGGGTGAGAGTGAGCAAAGAACGGAGGGTCAATCAATCACAAGCATCTATTAAGTGCCTACTATATTCCAGTCACTGTATGAACTGCCAGGCATATAAAGACAAAAAAATCCCCAAATAGTACCTATTCTAATGACCTGGCTTATATCCTATTGAAGATAACAACATGTACAGGTGACTTTGAGATTTCAAACTTAGGTGACTGCAGAATGATGGTGTCCACAACAGACATAGGGAAGTTAGGAAGATGAGTGAGTATGGGGAGAGGAATAAGAAAGATAATGAGTTATTGATTTTGAAAAGCCTGGGGGACGTCCACTTGGAGATGTCTAATAGGCTGTTGGTGATGAGGAACTGGGATACTCTTTGCCTAGAGCATCCTCTTCTGAACCTAACCAAATATTGTCAGGATCCAGATTCTGCCTTCTACTGACTACGTCACCTTGGATGGATCATTGAACTTCGGTGGGCCTCAGTTTCTCTATGTATTTAGTGAAGGTGTTGGCCTTGTAGGTTCTCTCAGGTCCCTTTTATGATCCTGTGAGTGCTAGATTTGGAGTCAGGAGGAATCTGGGTTTGAAACTCCATCTTTGACACACGTAACCTATGACCATGGACAAGTAAGCACTTTTCAAAGCCTCAGTTTCCTCATCTATGCAATGGTAATAATAATAGCTCACACATATTTTGAGGCTCAGATGAAGATGCATATAAAGCACTTTGCAAACCTTATACTGCTCTGAATCAGCTACTATTATTGTTGTCATTGTTGATGATGATGCTGTTAGTTGATTGGATTCTCTGAGCACACAATGCCAGTCTCCTCAGTGGCAGAGGAAAGCCAACATGGCAGGAAGAAAAGGTCAAGGTGATGTGTGCACACCTAGCTTGCAATAGGCTGGTTAAAAAGGTTTCCTTCTTGGATCATGGGATTATAGGGCATAGACCTAGAACTTTGTGGCATTCTAGTCATTTTACACACTAAGAAAGTGAGATCCAGGGAAGTCAAGTGGAGATATAGCTCACTGATTTAGAATTGGAAGGAGCTTTGCTCATTTTACAGATGAGGACACTGAGGCCCAGAGAGACTAAGGGACTTGTTTGTAGTCACATAGGTAGTCAGTAACTGAGCTGGGATTTGAACCCAGGTCTTCTCCCCCTAAATCAAGGGCTCTTTCCCCCTAAATCAAGGGCTCTTTCCCCAGCAAAGAGCATCATCCTCTCTTACCGAGTAGCTGTGACTCTCCTTGGCCACACTTCCAGGATAATAAATAGCCCTGAAATAGTTTGGACATCATAGGATCACAGCTTTAGCACTGGGAGGAAACTTAGGGGTCATCTAATTCAACCTCTTTAATTTGCAGCTAGGTAGTACAGTGGATGGACTGTTATACTTAGAATCGGGAAGACCTGAGTTCAAATCCTGCCCTAGAGACTTACTAGCTGTGTGACCCTAGGCAAGTCAGTTAATCTTTCTCAGTCTCAGTTTTCTCCTCTGTAAAATGGGGATAATAATATCACCTACCTCACACAGTGTTTTGCAGCTCAGATGAGATAATGCATGTAAAGCACTTTGTCAACCTTCAATTGCCTTGTAAATGCCAGCTATAGTTATTGTTATTATTTTCGTCTTCATTATCACACAGTAACTAACAGAGCCAGGATTCAAACCCAGCTGCTTTGACTTGAAATGAAGTCCACACCAAAGAGTTCCTTCCAATCCAAAATGTGATCTCTTTATACTTCTTTCTCCCAGCAGAATCAGACCCATTGTTTTCTATTTTTAAAGCCCTTGGTGGGAAGAGTGAAAAGATTCCCCGCAAATATATAAGGCCATCTGAAGAGAAACAGATCGGTTATTTTATCCACGTCATGCTTGGTGGAGTGAAGCTCCTTCTTAGAGGGCTTGGAGAGCATGTGGTAAATATTAAGGGCTTGACTGAAAGTTTAGCACATGAAGAGTTCTTAAACACCCACCCACTGGCTCTCTGAGCCAACAATCAAGGCAAAAGGGAACGAACAGGTTCTCAGGCCCATAGCGCACAGGAGGTGTTTGACATGAGCCAAGTGGGACCCTGAAACAACATGAGGGAAAACCTGGTACTCATTACATCCAAGTCTGTAGATATCCTTGGCACACTCGATCTTAGTGATGAAGACCCAGGCGGTGAAGAAACGGTGAGATGCATGGGGAGAAGAGAGGCAGACAGTCAAAATGTGTCTGCATAGGACCGATGATAAACTTGTGCTCAATCCTTGAAAGCTGAGAAGCGGACATGCACGTCTGCGATGAACTATTTTTTAATGTAGTTTCTGTGCCCTTCAGCCCATCACATCATAATTGCTGCGGCAGAGAAGAATCAAAGACAGAACTCCTTCTCTGTCTTTGCTGAACTGAAAGCTGTCCCACATGTTTGAAAGCCTCTCCTTCTCCACCTCCTGTTGGACTCCTTAGCTTCCATCAAAGCTCCTCTCAATGGCTGATTCCTATAAGGAAGCCTTTCCTCATCTCTCTAAGCTCCTGGTGGCCCCCTTTTGCAAATTGCCTTATAGTTACTTTGTATCTATTTTGTATACTGATAAAATATGTTTACATGTTATTTCCCCAATAGAATGTAAACTCCCTGAAGGCTGAGATTGCTTTAATTTTTGTCTTTGTATCCCTAGTGCTTAGCATTATACTTGCCATGTAGTAGATGCCTAATAAATGCTTGTTGATTAGATGGTGGATGCTTAACAAATGTGTATGTTTGATTGACAACAGATGATATCCTTGGGATTCAGAGACACAAGCACAGGAGTGGAGAACATGCAGCTCTCATGCAATCCAACCTCTGTCCTCTGCCCCGAAACATTTCAACATATCAACCAGTCAATCAATCAGCATAGATCAATAAATGTCTACCATGTTTTAGGCACTGGGCTAGGCATTGTGGACACAATGACAAAAATGAAACAATGCCTGCCCTCAAGAAGTTTGCATTCTTTTGAGAAAGACTGGCATCTAAATTATCATGTAAACAAACACAAATGATATACATGATAAACACAAGGTTAGTTGGAGGATGCCTACCATGCCATAGGCACAAAATAAATGCTCCTCCATTGATTGATTTTAGGTGGGGAGGCACCAGTAGCTGGGGGAGCAGTCAGGAAGAGTTTTAAGTGTAAGGTAATACAGATCAGAATCTGAGGACAAGACAGTAAGTGACTTGGCCAAAGTCATATAGTTAGTAAAGGGCAAAGGATTCCTGGTCCCTCTAGTCCAATGTTCTTTCCATTATGCCATGTTTATTGCCCCTCAGAGAAGCTCTTTGCATCTGCAAACTTTGGCAGGGAGGAAGAAGCTGTGGGAAACTCATTTTAACCTAGAAAAATTTACTCACTTTACTCCTTGCCGTTACAGACCTCTTTTAGACTGTGAGCTTTGTAAGAGCTGGGACTGTCTTTTTGTCTCTTTTCATATCCCTAGCCCTCATCGCATAGTAGGCACTTAATAAGCGTTTGTTGATTGATTAACTGAGATGTGGTCATAAAATTCTTTTCTTTTTATTACATTTTATTTTATCTGCAAATCTTCGTTCTCTTCTTCCAACCTCTGCCCCCTCACCCCAGGGGTTAAGAAAGCAAGAAAAACAAAATGAAAGCCTGGTTACAAACATGGATAGTCAAGTAAAACAAATTTGGCCATAGAATTCCAACACTTGTTCGGGTGAGCCTTTGGCTGAAGCCTTAAACACAATGGAATAGCATACATACACATTGCCAATGAGTCTGTCAGAGGCCACAGATCAACACTCATGACCTTTTGTCTTCCCATTTCCTTCATTCTCCTGCCCTTGGTAACCAGTGCCTAGCCATTCATTTCTCCCTAAAAGCATTGGAAATACTGGAGACACAGGTGCATAACTGCTGATCTCTGCCCGAAATTCTTGCTGCCATAGTAAAGGTCCCTGACCCTCTTACATATGTTGGACCAAATGTTCTAACTCACACTAGACTGTAAACTCCTTGAGGGCAGGGTCTATTTCATTTCTGCTTTGCATCCCCCAAGAATATTCCCTGGCAATAAGTACTTAAGAAATAGTCACTGACTGATTGATCAAACAATTAAAATGGCCAATCTCAGCTCCTGACAGAGCCACAGAATGACTCTAGCAGTGCCTGGGGCTGTGATACTCACATAGCTTTCAGCTTTTGGTTGAATTTGGCCAATTTTAAGCATATTCCCCTAGCTGAAGGCTGCAAAGAGAATTTATTTTCTATCCTTTCCTCACCTGGTGGGCTACTACTTAGCTTTTTTCTAGAGCCTGGTAACTACCAACTCCCTTTCTTCACCACTGGTGGCACATTCAATGAAAAGGTTGGCAGGACTTAGAAGTGACTCAGAGACAACATTCCTGGAAGTCCTGCTGATGCGTGAGAGCTCTCTGAGACCAAAGCTAAACCTTCATTGCATGCCTGTGGGTAGGTAATACCATTAACAAAAGGAGAAATAATATGGGTCCTGGGGATTTCCAGATTGTTTGTGTCTTTGTGATGGAGGAGTGGCATAGGACATAACGTTCAGGCTTCGCTTTTGGCTGTTTCAAGAATAACACATCAAAGAGACTTTTCCCCACAAGCCTTTGAGAGGGTGGGATGGTCCAACCCATTGATGCTCACGACTTTACTTCCCTGAAATTGACTAACGCTGAGGGAAGGCTCTCCAGGCTGTCCATTGCCACACTGTTTGCATAAGGTATTTGTTGGTGAAACAGAAATACCATTCTGAGGATGAAAAGTGAGAATAAAAAAAGGAGATTTCATCGCCAAGGAACATTTTAACCCAATCAACCAGTACACATGTTAAGGGAACATACGGTACTGAAATGACAATACAGCGGTAACATACCATGTTTGTGCAGCATATTCTAGTTCTGCAAATGCTCTTGGAGGGTGGTGCAGTGGAAAGAGTGCTGCATTTGAAGTCAGAGGATGTGGGTTCAAGTCTTGGGTCTTCAGGGTGGCACAATGGATAGAATGCTAGACTTGGGATCAGGACTCAGACAATAGATGAAAAAAAAACATCCCCAGAATTTATTAAATGCCTACTGTGGGTCAGTCACTGCTAGGTGCTACAGAGACAAAAGTAAAATAGTTTCTATTCTTGAAAAGCTGCCATTTTATTTTGGGAAACCATCATGCACACAATGAGTATATCTCAGATTAATGCAAAATAAAGGCAAGGTAGTTTTGGGGGGAGGAATCAGGAAAGGTCTCATATGGGAGGTGGTACCAGAGATTCTAAGAGGCAAAGGTAGAGACAGAACATTCCAGACAGGAAGGACAGCCAGTGAAAAGGCATGGAGAGAGGAGTGCCATTGGGGAGAGCAGCAAGAGGACCAGGAATGCTGGGATACGGCTGTGAAGGCTGCTTAGATGCCAAATGGAGGTGTTCTTATCTGATCTTGGAGGTAATAAGGTTATGTGAGTTGTGTGGTCAGATCTCTGCTTGAGAAAAGTGAATTTGTCAGCTGTGCTGAGGAGGGATTGTAGATGGGAGAGAGGCAGAACAATTTAGGAGGCCCTCAGTTCCGTTCTCTGAAGCTTGGCCGTGTGCCACTGTGAGTCAATTAATAGCTCTGAGCCTCTGTCTGCTCATCTGTATAATGGAGGTGATAAGAACCGCTATAGTATCTACCTCACAGAATTGTTTTGCGGTACTAATGAAGTAATGCAAGCAAAGGGCTTTGAGAATTGTAGAGCACTATTGAAAATGAATGATTGTTATTTCCCTGAGCAAGGCATTTGACTTTTTTGGGCCACGGCTTCCTTGTATGTAAAATGAGGAGGGTTAAATCTCTCAGAGCCTTCCTTTCTTCATCTGTAAAATGGGGATAATAGCAATCTCTGACTCACAGGCTCAATGAGTTTATAAGGGCTTTGAAAACTTCCAGATGAATTATTTTCAATACTTATTCCCTTTAGAAACACAGCTCATTGTCAACAGGGATGATTTCAATCTTTGTATTACCAATATCTAGCACATATAGCAGGCACTTAATCAATACCTGTGGATTGATTAATTGGTTGTTGATATTGTCAGAGGCAGCTAGGTTACACAGTAAAGTGATGGACCTAGAGTTGGGAAGACTTGAATTCAAATCCAGTTGTACCTATTAGCTGTATGACCCCTAACCAAGTCACTCAGCAATTATCTAACTTAGTTTCGTCATCTGTAAGATGGGGATAAAAATAGCACCCTACCTCCCAGGGTTTTTGTGTGGATCACATGAAATATTTGTAGACCTTAATATGTTATAGTAGTGTTAACTATTGTTATTTTTATCAATATAGAATGCCAGCTAAGGTACTTTCCAGTTATAAATGAATGATACTGTGAAACCTATAAGCTAGGCATTTTACAAATGATGTCTGGGTCATCAAGACTCAGGGTCCCTCATAGTCTGGGAGTATCTATTAAACAGACGTGTTTTAGAAAAATAGCTTCTTTTAAGTAGGTTTCAACTTTCTAAATATTTCAGCTTAAAATGTCTTCATTTGTTTGAATGCATTTCAAAGCACTTAGATGTTGGCTGTCGTAGTTTATATTATTTGGCATAGTTTTAGGATTATTTCCAAGAGTTAACATTCTATACATTTGCAGATGATCGGCAGTGCTGGGGGTTGATGTCACCAGCTCTTTAATTTCCTGGCATCTTGGTTCTTTCATATGATACCATTTTTAGCTCTTGTACATGGAGTGAGAATAGAATGCTGTCTTAGGAAGAAGCTGGAGAAGAGAAGTCATTGGAGCTGTAACTGCCAATTTTAGTGCCTGGTAAAAAGCACTAAAATCCATTGGAGGGGGTGGGGATGAGGGCAGTGTAAGACTTCAATACCACCATGTAGTGAGTAGACAGAGACCTTGGGACACTGGTAAGATGTGAGGAGATTCTGGGAATGTTTGGCCATTTCTGGAGAGGTTGATACCAGAGAAGGTTTAGGGCAAGGCAAGTTTTCCAGCTGGTATATGTTTTTTTGAGCCCTCTAAATTTCAGTGCTCTGAGGCCAAGTTCTGATTACCACACCCTAGTTATGGCTCTGGTATTTACCTCTTTGCTGAGACAAAACCCAAAGCTTGATAGCTTTCTGTGCTTATCCCTGTTCTAATACAGGTTGAACTAGATGACCTGTGAGTCACCTTCCATTTCTGGGGTTGTGTGATTCTGGGATCAGTTCTGCTCCTTTTGGGGAAACTAATGAACATCTACCTTTGGTCCAACAGCCACATTGGACCCTTTCAGAATTTAGTTTTTATTTTTGCTTTACTTTACAGTCTATGTGCATTCCAAATGACATTGTATGTATTTGTCTGTGTATTTATTGAATCCTCCTAGTGCAATCTCACCTCTTGCTTAATGCTGATGTGACCCTGGGCATGTCATTTAGACTCCTTGGGCCTCAGTTTCCTCTTCTGAAAAATGAGGGACTTGGATTAGATCATCTCTGAGGTCTATCTAACTTTGAAATTTTATGATGCTCTGCCAAGGTAACCGCTGAGGTTGCTTTAAGCTTGAAGTCTATGGCCTTATGAGCACAAAGCTCCAGAATGTACTCAAATACTCATTCAGTGGGGTCATTTCCAAGAGAAATGCCATGAAACACACATGGCCCCAGGAGTTTTAGCCTTTCTGGTTTCGTCGTTGGCTCAAATATATGGGGAAAAGCAAGAGCAATGCCAGCTGACCTTCGTGTAGGATCCTCAAGTTTGCAAAATGCTTTAACATAATTTTCTCAGGTCTTGCAACAGCTCTGTGAGGTAGATCCTACAGATGTAATTATTCCCATTTTACTGATGAGGAAATTGAGTCACAACTACTACAGCTGTCATTATTCTCATTTTACAAAGAGGAAACTGAGTCTTTCCCGAGGTTACCTCACTAGAAAGTGTCAGAGATGGGGACTGAAGCCTGCCTGACTCCTGGACCAATATACTAACTACTACACTATGCTGCTTTATAGGGAATGAAGTAAAACAAAAACTATTTAATTGTCAAATGAAAAAAAATCCAGAGCAACATTTGGGGACATTTTCTCTCCAACGTCATTTCACCCAATTTCCAAAGCTACTTGTTGGTGGCTTGGTGACACATTTCCCTCCACATTCCTTCCAAAGTTTGCAACTGGTTTTAATTTACGTTTATTCTTTCTGCTCAAATGAGAATTATTTTGCACCCAACAAAGTATTTCAGTTTTGCAAAAACTTTTTTTTTTATTATCATTGCTGGGTGATAGTATTTCACTACTTCTCAAATAGAGTCAACCAAATCCCAAGGCAAGAAATGGATCACCCCAGAAATAATGTGTCACCTGATGAAAAGAATTCCACATGGTATAAACTAGTAATAATAATAATAATAATAATAATAATAATAATAATAATTATTATTATTATTATTTTATGGCACTTATATAGTGCCTACTATGTACCAGGTACTGGGCTGAGTGTGTTACAAATATTGTCTCATTTGACCTTACAACAACCTGAGGAGGTAGGTGCTATTGTTATCCTTACTTTACAAATAAGAAAATAGAGGCAGGTAACAGTTAAGTGACTTATGCAGGGTCATGCAGCTAATAAATATGTGGGGCCAGATTTGAACTTAGGCCTTCTTATCCTGTGTGGCTCTTACACACATCCTTCCCTATGGTAGGGCCATGCTTGGGGTCTTTGATCTTCCAAGGGAGTGAAAAAACAGTTCATCTTGTCCTCATGACATGATTGGCCTCTTTCTTTTTCCAGTCATGCATCTCTTTAAAGATGTCACTTAAAATCAGAAAATCGTAAGGATCACACATATCCAGATAGAAGGGACCACTTTTGTCGTTGTTCAGTTATCTCAGTTGCGTCTGACTTTTTGTGACCCCATTTGTGGTTTTCTTGGCAAAGATACTGGAGTGGTTTGCCATTTCCTTCTCTAGCTCATCTTACAGATGAGCTAACTGAGGCAAACAAGGTAAAGTGACTTGCCCAGGGTCACATAGCCAGTAAGTATCTGAAGCCAGATTTGAACTCAGGTCTTCCGGACTCTAGGCCTGGCACTTTACCCACTGTGCCACAGAGTTGCCCCAGAAGGTACCACAGAGGCCATCTAATACAATTCCTTCACTTTACCTAGGGTCACACAAGTATTGAGTATCAGAGGCCAGATTCAAACCCAGATCCACGGACTCCAGAGACTTGTCACCATGCCACTCTGCCTTCTTCACATGTGCTGTTCATAACTGATAATATGCCACAGCCTGTTTACACTCAGCATGCTACTCTCCTTTGCCCTTTGAGTGACCCATGATTGGAATCCCTCAGAGACTGTAGTATTACATGATTTGCAGTAGTATACTGTGATCGGAAGACTATTGGTGTTAAGGAGATGAGATTTTGTTTCAGGAAGAAGCTTGGAGTGTTTGAAAGGGGAGTGAAGTTTCTGAAATGCAATCCTTCCTGCTCCTTTCCTACCATTCAATGGTGGACCCAACTCCCTCCTTTTGTCAGTGTCTGTCCAAAGTATATGAGCTGATGGACCACTTCTGTGGGCTGTCCACTCAACTACATATCATAATGTGGAAACCTTCCAGGCTTCTGCAGTTGCTGCATTCTCCAAACCACACTCCTAGAGACCACATAGCTCTGAAGGTCCTAAGACCCTGTGCCTTCACCTTTAGCCTGGCCACTGGCCACCCTGCTCCCTAGCTCACTACATTTTCAACTGCCTCTGGAAAGGTATGTCAATGGACTGCCCTAGTATTCAACCAAAACGTCCTCTCTGGGTCACCATTCTATCTGTGAGTCTTCCAACATTAGACTAAAAGTTCCTTGAGGGCAGGGAGTGATTCATGTCTTTATTTGAATTTTCAGTACTTAGTACAGTACATGGCATATGGTAAGAACTTTATAAGAACTTTTTGGTTCATCCAAACTTCTTCATTCACTTGGTTTTTTCCTGTGTTGCATAGGTAGGCTGAGCTCTTTTGGGCGAATTTGTCTCTTATTTAGGAAGCTCTATGATATTACAGGGTTAAATTACATCTTCTACAAGAAGCCTCTCCCAACTCCTCAATTCTAAGGCCTTTAATTATTTCCTATTTGGTCTATGTATAGCTCACTTTGTATATACATGTAAATAGATATAAATATAGATGTGTGTATGTATATATATTCTATGTCTATATCTACATCTATCTATCTATCTATCTATCTATCTATCTATCTATCTATCTATCTATCTATCATCTATCATCTATCTATCTATTTTTATGTTTGCATGTTGTCTCCCATTAGATTGTGAGCTCCCTGAGGGCAGGGACTATCTTTTGCTTCTCTTTGTATCTCCAGCACTTAGCACAGTGCCTGGCCCATAGTAGGCACTTGGTAAATGTTTACTGATGGGTGGTATTAAGAATCACAGAGTTTTCAGTTTGTTTATAAATATTATTTTAGTTGATACTCTAAATACGAGATTCTTGTCCATTGACCAGTAACTGCTGAACATTGGAGGAAATTGAATTGTATCAATAGTGACATTTTTACTATAAATAAAATAAGAAGATATAAGAAGGTTACAGTTAAATGAAATAATGGCTTCAAGAGTCTCAGTTTAATCATTATTCTAAGGGCAGCAAGAAGCATCACTTTATGGGACAGTTGGTCACCTCCAGCTGCTAGGACACTTAAATTGCCTTGCATTTATTTTCTATCCATTTATAGATTTATAGTTATACACATTGTCTCTACCTAGAGAATGTAAACTCCTTGAGGGTGGAGTGTTTTATTTTTGACTTTGTATCCTTAATGCCTAGTACAGTTTTGGGCACATAATAGGTATTTAATAAATACTTGTTCATTAAAAATTATTTTATTAATGTTTCTCTTTCTAACATCACCATGTATCCTTCCTTCTTCCTACTCTCCACAGAGAGCCATCTCATATGACAAATAGTATTGTATCATTTTGTTTTGGTTTTAGAGAGAGGGAAAAGATCAGCATGACTGATTAATACATTGAGAAAGTCCAAAAACATGTGCAGTGTGTAACACCTGTGGACATCCCACCTTCAGCAGGCAGGAGGATGGGAGTGTCTCCTCATATCTCTTCCTTTGACTTCCATTTAATTTTTATAATTTTGTTATATTTACTTTGATTTTTTGATAAGTCATTGCTCTTTCCATGTACATTGTCGTAATTATTGTGCATACTGGGGTTTTTTTGGCCCTGCTTACTTCATTCTGCATAATTTCATAAAGATCTTTATGGGCTTCTCTGTATTCCTCACAAATATCATTTCTTATAGCACAGTAGTCCTCCATTACATTCATGTACCACAATTTGTTTAGCCATTCCCCAATTGATCAGCATTTACTTTCTTTCCAATTCTTAGCTGTTACAAAACATGCTTCTATAAATATTTTGGGTTATGTAGGGACTTTTTTCTTATCCATGGCTTCCTTAGGATATAAGCCTAATAACAGAGTCTCTGGATAAAAGGGTATGGATGTTTTAAACACTTTATTTGACTAATTCCAAACTGCTTTTCAAAACAGTTGTACCATTTCACAGTTCTACAAACAATGTATTAGTACATCTATCTTTCCACAACCCCTCCAACATTGACCATTGCAATTTTTGGCCATTTTTGACCATTTGCAGGGTATGAAGTAAAACCTCAGAATTGTTTTAATTTGCATTTCTCTTGTTACTGGTGGTTGGAGCACTTTTTTCATGTTGTTGTGAATACTTTACAACTCTTCTTTTGAGAATTATTTGTTTATATCCTTTGACAATTCTTGCTGATTAATCTTCCATTGCAGGGCTCATAATGAGCATATGTAAGAAGATGACTGAAGATAATTAGAGCTTTATTTACCAATATCTATTGCATAGGATGAAGAATTAGAGAAATTCCCTGAAGAACTTGAAAAGATCTTCCTAATTAAATCAACACATATTTTAATATCAGATCAGAATAGATAACAAAAACAAGAAGATAGAGCATACAATTGAGGCAACTCTAGCATCATGGAAATTCTTGTTAAAGTTTTAAGAAAGGAACAGGAAGATTTTTGATAATAATATTCTATAACTGAACATATCTTTATAGCCACGTGACTGAAATAAAAATGTAGAGAATGTAAGAGTTTACAGACCTTGTTGTTTGTTAATTACAAAAAAAAAAAAAACCAAAAACATTTGATTCTGTAGAGCAAAACCTTGTCTTAAAGCATTCTTCCAACTAAATATCTTTAATGCATACATCAGAATCATACAAGATTCTTTGAAAGATTCAACAATAAAAATAATTTTGTTCACTATTATAGCATGCCCAGAATCAAATTCAAATGGAAGACAGGTTCCTAGTAGATAGTGGAGTGTTCTAAATGCCTCCATTTTCAAATGACATTGTGCTGACTGTATCAGACTGAAACACCAGGTACTTCATCAACTAAAAGAGTTTAATTTTGCTATCCACTTAGGAAACACTAAGTGAATGAAGGATGCCTGCTGTCCAGGTTGTGACATGTGGTTGGATGGACAACCATAAGACTGAGTCTTGGACAGACACTAAAAATGAACAGTGGGTTGGGGCCAGAATTGAACAGGAGGAAGAGAGTAGACTGAAGGTCACCTGAGAGACTGTGCCATCCCCAAGATCCTTCTTGAAATAAAGGCCCATCTTTTTAGTGAATTTGTGCCTCTGTAAAAGTGAAGGAATATCCTCTGACGTCTTTCCATCTCCAAAGTTATGATCCTACTGAAAAACCCAAGCAGATCAGGCTAGTTAAAGTAGTTTCTATTGTATGACAAAAAAGTCCATGTCAATCAACAAAAATTTATCGAGTGCCTGTTAGTCATTTGGACTACAAAAAGAGTCAAAATTTCTACCCTCAGGGGGCTTGTATTCTATCCAGAGAGACAACCTGTATATAAATACACATGGCAAATATATTAAGTATACAACTGTACATGCTTATACGCACATGTACATCCATGTAAGCACATGTGTGTGCACACATATTTTGGCAGGGGGCGAGGAGTGGAGGTGGGTGGAGAAGGCACTAGCAGCTGGAGGATTCAGGAAAGGCTTCGCGTAGAAGAAAGTGCCTGAGCTGGGTTTTGAAGTTAACTACATTGCTACATGGACAAGAGGGAAGGCTAAGGGTAGGTAGGTTTTATAGTCAACAATCCATCTTAATCAAGGGGATGGATGAAGCACTGAAGTAATAAATGCCACTAATTAGCTGTCTGACCTTGAGTAAGTCTCACTTTCTTTATAAAATAAGGGAGAAATTCTAAGGCAGATAGGGGCAGATGGGTGGCACAGTGCACAAAGTGCTGGGCCTGGTGTCAGGAAGACTCATCTTCCCAAGTTCCAATGAATCCAGGATAGGAGATCTATAATATGTGTGACTTACAGCCTTAGATAGGCAGCTAGGTGGCGCAGTGGGTAGAATGCCCAGCCTAGAGTAAGGAAGATTCATCTTCTCGAGTTCAAATACGGCCTCAGACACTAAATAGCTGTGTGATTCCTGGGCAAGTCACTCCCCCATTTTCCTCAGTTTCCTCATCTGTAAAACGAGCTGGAGAAGGAAATGGCAACCCACTCCAGCATCTTTGCCAAGTAAAATCCCAAACAGGGTCAAGAAGAATCGGACATGACTGAGCAAAAACAAATCTCAGGCAGAATTTCTTAACTTATGAGGTTCAAAAAACAGTTTAATTGTAGAATTGGTTTTATATAGTTTATATAATACAATGTAATTGGTTTTCTTTATTTTATGCATAAAAACATAATTCTGAGAAGGGGTAATAGGCTTTACCAAAAGAGCCCAGCGGACACAAAAATAGATTCAGAATGCTGCTTTCTGGTCTCTTCTAGCTCCAAGGTCTATGTGTCTATTATCTTAAGTTCACTGTTCCCATTAATATGTTTTAATTTATCTTCGGGAGTACAGATGGACCAGAAAAAGAAAAAATAAGACTCTTGACACTGGGCTGTGCCACAGTGTTTTGAAAAATTCGCATTAACTACCTCTTAGCCTATTTTTACTAGGGTTTTATAGAGAATAAACGGCGTCCCCACCAAATCAAATCCCCGTCCCTCCCTGAACCTCTTTGTTTGGGAGATATCTTCCCTATTACGCACAATTTCCAAGCTTAGTCAGATAGGTTTTCTTCCCGGTTGTTAGCGACCCACCCGACCCAGCCACCTCGTTGACCCAGAGTAGCTCCAGCCCCATCTGTTAAAGTTTACAGAGGAGTCAGATGAGCTTCCCAGTGACCCAGGTCAGCAGTTTGACCTGAACATGGTTTCTGCTGTTCCAACAGAAACTGCTGATGGCTTATAAACATACAGGAAAGAAAACACTGAGCTGCATAACCACAAGTCACCCCACCCCCTCTGCTTGGAGAGCGGGAAGAGTCATAGGAAAACACCTGTGAATTCCTCTCCGAACTCCCCTGACACCCACATTCCGCTCATTCAGCCTTATAAAAGGATGAATTTGTTCCATCCCTGACCGAAGGGCATGGGCAGATGGGCTGAAGTCCTGGTGTGACTTCTCTTTCCTTAACTTTGCTCCGTACCCCAGCACAATTAATCACTATCAGCACTGACAGGCTTGGCCCTCGGCTACCTCTCATTATCACTGCTTACAGTGAGGGATCTGCAGGTGAGGGGAATTGCCCAATTTTTCTTCTTTCTTCCTGTTCCCCTTTATGTGCCAGCTGCAAAGGAGGGCCAATGGAGAGTTTCAACATGTGTTGAAAAGCAGAAGTGGACCGTCTTGTGAAGAACCTCTTGGGTTCTAAATTTCTTCTGAGTTTTGGGTGGTCTTTCCCCCAGCACTACCCATTCTGGGATAATGCATTGCTATCTAATGCACAACCACTCCTTCCCCAGCACCCCTGGTATCCTTCAAAATTATGCTTACGTATTACCTCAAGAAGCCTTTCTGGATCTCCACATATACCAATGCCCCCACCCCCATTGCCTTGGATTTATCTCATATATATCTTATATATACCTATATATACTTATATATAATTTTATATAACACACACACACACCATAGAGATGTATACTTTTGTCTTCCTCAATAGAATGTAAATTCCTTGAGGTCAGGAGCATTTTTGTCTTCGGATCCCCAGTGACTAGTAGTAACTGGTATACGGTAAGCACTTAATTAATGCTTGATTGATTGATTGAACATAGTCAGATTTTGCTTGTACTCTTGAATTTTCACTTAATATCAACTCTATGAATCAGTAGAGGATGGGGCTGCTACATGGATTGTCAAGAGGCATTATATTGCTCCAGGCTGAAGAATCAGCTAATTATTGAAATAAGGTGTGGCTGATTGAATCTCCAGTGCTAAGGGAATAGAGAGGAGAGGGCTAGGCAGCCAGTAGATAGAGAGCCAGGCCTGGAGTCAAGAGGACCTGAGTTCAAACCCGCCCTTAGACACTTCTAGCTGTGTGACCCTGGGCAAGTCACTTACCTCTGTTTGCCTCAGTTTCCTTATCTGTAAAATAAGCCAGAGAAGAAAATGGCAAAGCACTTTAGTATCTCTGCCAAGAAAACCCCAAATGATGTCATGGAGAGTCTGGAACAGCTGAACAACAGCTGACATTCATACAATAGTGCTTTAATGTCTTTTAGGCTTTCAAGCTTGAGTTGGTATCTTACTTCTGATGCTTACTGTGTGACCATGGGGCACTTATTAAACTTCTCAATGCCTCAGTTTCCCTACTTAAAAAGGGCATAATAAAAACACCTACTTCACAGAGTTATTGTGAGTATCCAACAAGATAAAGCCCTTGGAAAACTTTAAACCACTAAATAAATGTCAGATAATACAATAATAATAAATTTTTTAAAATAGCTATAGTACCTAACTTACAGAATTATTGTGTAGATCAAATGAATTAACGTATATAAAGTACCTGGCAAACTTTGAAACACTACTGTATAAATGTCAGTTATTTTATCATTAAATAGTTGTAATAATAGTAATTACCAATATGGTTTTTATGTGGTGTTTTAAAATTTGCTAAGCACTTATATAATCTTTCTCATTTGATCCTCATCAACTTATAAAGTAGGTACTATATAATATATGATACCACATATATGCTAATAGTAATATATTACATATCCTAGTAGTAATGATAATACTATCAATAAAAATAATAATAGCCCTCTCCTTTCTACTCCCTCAGTCACTGGAAATTTAAACAGCCACCCCCTATTTCAATAATTAGTTAATTTAGTCTTTTTGTTGTTGTCGCCCAATTATTTCAGTTGTATCTGACTCTTTGTGATCCCATTTGGTGTTTTCTTTGCAAAGATGCTGCAGTGGTTTGCCATTTCCTTCTCCAGCTCATTTTATAGATGAGGAAACTGAAGCAAACAGGGTCAGGTGACTTGCCCAGGGTCACACAGCTAGGCAGTATCTGAGACCAGATTTGAACTTGGGTCTTCCTATCTTCAGGCCTGGTGCTCTATCAACTGCAACTCTAATTTAGTCTAGGGCCCATGTAATGCCTCTTTAGATCCCACACAATGCCCTCCTCTGCTGCTTTATAAAGTTTATATTAAGTGAAATGTTAAGTGTGTAATCATAATAGCTCAGAGCCCCCAGTTGAGAAAATTTTTCACTTTTGGGAAGGTTTGTCTTTTTATCCTAATTTGAATTTTTGTTTGTTTCTTGCTACCCCTGGCCTCTTCATGGTCGAGGTAAAAACTCAGGTTGCCAATAATGCTTAAGTAAAGCTATGAATAAAGTATGTTATGGTGTCTGTTAATGCACAGGGATCAAGAGACTTACCTCAGTCCTGGAATAGGTTAGTACAAGTGCAGCTGTGGCCCTAGTCTTTTGCTCCAAGATGCCTTTAGGGACTGATGGCCCTTCTCCATCTCTTCCTTTTCTGCCACAGTTCAGCTCTACTTTCTGCCCCCCCTCCCCCACCCCACCTCTTTTTGGCTCTTTCCCCTGTGTTGCAGATTCTTTCCTGGTCAGTCCTTGAGTTTCTACTTTTTCATCAAACGTCGTGTGTGTGTGTGTGTGTGTGTGTGTGTGTGTGTGTGTGTGTGTGTGTCTTTAAGAATTCCAAGGTGTGACTCAATTCTTTCTTCCAGCTGAAAGATCTTAATAGTCCCAAATAGCTTCGAGGCTAAGAAAGGAATGCTTGTTTCTCTGAACTACCAATCCCAAGATGCCAGTTGCTTCTCCAACTTCCATTACATTAACATATGATGTTTTAAATTTTGTGAAGTATTTTACATAAACTATATTATTTAATCCTCGCAGCAACTCCTATGAGGGAGGCACTAACATTATTCCAATTTTATAGAAATAATATGGATATTATTAGTAACTGGCAAATATTTATATTACTTTTTAAAGATGTCCAGGGCTTTATATGAATTATCTTATTTGAGATAATTACAACAACTCTATAAGGTACATTCTTGCAGAAGGTATTATTATGTTAATTTTGCAGACAGGAAACTGAGTCTCAGAGAGGTTAAATTACTTGCCTATAGTTGCACCTCTAACAAGTTTCTGAGGCAGGATTTGCATTCAGGTCTTCTAAATTCCAATTCCAATGATGTTCACTATGCTATACCATTCTCTTACATTCACATTCATATCATTTCATATACAGACTTGGGGAAAGCCCATTTCTTTCTATTTTGTGATCATGTTCTGGGGAGCCAAGACATGGGAGGGCCTGGCATGATAGGGAAAAGCTACACCCACCTTTACATCAATTCCTCCAGACAATCCAAGCTGATCTTTTTTCCTAAAGAAATTACTTTGCTGAAGTCTCTCTTGAGCTTATTTCAAATAAAGTTTTCTGTGTATCTAAGACCTGGCTGAATTCCCCGCTGAAAAACAAAAACCGAGCACACAGCCTAGAACCTTAATGTTTGGTGAAGCTAAGATGTCTGGGTCTTTGCAATGGTCTTACAGTCAGAAACATTTCTGTAAAAAGTAGAAAAGAAGAAATATGTCCAGATCTCTAAGTGCAGCACTGCTTACATAATGACTTTTTGTGGGGTGGGGGGAGATGGTGGAAGAAGAGCAGAGGTGCACCAGGTTAAAGGGGTGTGTTTGTGTGTAGGGGTGGGGGGGGCATGTCAGCAGCTCTACAGTGAATCAATTTTCATCTAAATGAGCCTGTCCTAGACATAAAGAGCCCAGTTCAGAGACCTGTTCTGCATCAGTCACTTTGTTATGTCTCACATGTTTCCTTGTCACTGAGACAGGACTCGGGGGCCACGGAAGATTGGACATTTAGGATGTTGCTTCCTCTAACAAGCCTTTCCTTTGTGATTGGGAAGAAGAGGAGGGAGAGGAAGTGGGGGTGGTATTGGAGTAAGCTCCTTCTTGGAGAAAAGGGAAGATTTCTTCCTGAAAAGTGAGCAGATGAGATATTCCTTTCTCCTGAAGGCATTGTATAAAAAAAATTAGCATTTAAGGTGTTCCCTGATGAAAAAAAAAAAAGAAAATTTCGTCCACAAAAGAATTTGATCCTATACTTTACCTCATCAGAATATAAAGCCAATCATGGCTGCATGTTTCCTGACCATGTAGAGGGAACATGAATAAAACTAAAATGAAGAAAAATACATCCTGGAACTGACTTTTCTCCACTGGGTTATATCTTGTGGATCTCAGATGGCCCCTGGAAATGATAGGTAAGAATGAATGAATGAAAAGGAGTTTATTGAGTACTTAGAATATGCCAAGCACTGCTAGGCACTTCAGACAAATGGAAAAAGCAAGATAATCCCTGCTCTCTAGCTGGGGGAAACAACTCATGTAAGAGAGTTGAGCTGCTGGGTGGGTGGATGGAAAGACCCAGATGCCCTTATGTTTCACTGGCAGGTCACGTGCCAATGCCTGAGGTGGGAGTGGGGTGGTGAACTGGTAGGGCCTGGGGATTACTTCATCTTATGGAGAAGGTGGTAGTTAGTAATTTGTCCTAGTTTATCTAATCAATATGAGCAGCCATGTTGCCTTTCACATCTGGCTACCCTCAATGGAATCTGGGTGGCTTTGTAGGTTGAGGGGCATGGAAGAAGGTAAGGAAATGGGGAATGAGCATCAAGTGAGCAAACATTTATGAATCATCTACCACCTAGGCAACCTTAATGGGCCCTCAGTCCCTACCCTCAAGGAGCTTATATTCAAACTGGAATCCTCCTTTTTGAGTGGTGGAATATTTAGTGTTTATCTCCACTCTTCACCTGTGTGGTAGAAAGACTGGGAAGCCATTTCAGTAGGCCACCCTTATAGACATTTGCAGACTTTCTGGGTGCCCCTGAGAGATATGGTTTGTAGAACTAAGCGTGTGACACTTGTTCTCTATCCTGGTCAGACCCTATCTGGGGTATTTTATTCATTTCTGGATACCACAATTGTGAAAGAACTTTGATAAACTAAGAGATTTCCCAGAGGAAGGCAAGATGAACAATGAAGAGGTCATAGAATCATCTAGAGAGAGCTGGAAGAGACCTCAGAGGTCCATCTAGTCCAACCTCTTCATATTACAGGCTAGGAAACTGAGGCCCAGAGTTATCAAGGTCACAGAGGTAATAAGTGGCAGAATTGGAATTCTCATTCAGTTCTAATGAACCCACTTCAGCATTATTTGTATTGAATCAAAATGTCTTTAGTTTTTGCCATATTAAGACTCATCAAAGAAATGGGAGGATATTTAGCCTGGAGAAGACTTGGGGTGGGTTAGGTCAGGGCATGATAACAATCTTCACGTACCTGAAGGATTGTCATGTGGAAAAAGAGTTAGCTTATTCTGCTCTGTCCCAGAGGGCAGGGCTAGAAACAATCAATAGAAGTGCAAAAGTGCAAATTTAGGGTTTATAGATATTCCTATATATATCCACACACACACATCTACATAGTTTATAAAATTTCCAAACAACAACAATAACATTTACATAATACTTTGTTAGCAAAGGATTTTACATATTTATGTCCTTTGGTCTTCACAACAACCCTATGGGGTAGATACTATTTTCACCTCCAGCCTAAATGAGGAGAGCTATCAAAAATAGAATAGAGGTGGTGGGTCGGGTCTCCTTAATTGGATGTCTTCCACCTAAGGCAGGATCACCATTTGTTGGCATGCTGTAAAGCGGAGGTGTCATGCATGCAGTGAAGACACATGAGTGCTGAACCAGATTAAAATGTAATTGGGAAATATTTAATGAAATAAAAATACTATTAAATGGAGGGAATGTTAATAGTTGGTTTTCTAAAACACTTTGTGATGGTAGGCATACTTATGCAGTTTAATACTATTGTTAAAGAGGGTTTTTTAAAATTATGAATTGATTAGATGGTCATTGAATTCCCTACCAATTCTGGAGTTTGATGATTCTCTTCTTAGCAGCTATGGCTTTTGAATGCAGGGATGGACACTGTGCTACTGGGTGAGGGCACTGTGTGTGGAAGAGCATCTTAGGGCATCAAGGAACAACATATCAACAATTCCATCTCCAGCTTCCTTCCTTCCTTCCTTCCTTCCTTCCTTCCTTCCTTCCTTCCTTCCTTCCTTCCTTCCTTCTTCCTTCCTTCCTTCCTCCTTCTTCCTTCCTTCTCTTCTCTTCCTCCTTCCTTCTCTCCCTTCTCTCTCTTCCTCTCTCTCTCTCTCCCCTCTCTCTCTCTCTCTGTCTCTCTCTCTCTCTCTCTCTCTTCTCTCTCTCTTCTCTCTCTCCTCTCTCCCTCTCTCTCTCTCCTTCTCTCTCTCTCTCTCTCTCTCTCTCTCTCTCTCTCTCCCCATTTCTGTCTCTATCTCTGTGTCTGTCTGTCTGTCTGTCTGTCTCTCTCTCTCTGTCTGTCTCTCCTCTCTCTCTCTCTGTCTCTCCCTTCCTTTCTTTCTTTCCCAATCTTGTCCAGGCTGGAAGTGCCAGTCCCACTCTGATCAGCATGACAACTTTGGCCTGCTCTGTTATTTAACATGAACAGGGTGGATTTTCTCCTCAGGCAGCCTAGCATCTGTTCCCCACCCCCCATGCCTGGGGGCTTATATCAATGTTGAACAGCCCACTGCAGCTCAGAATTCAAGAACTCAAGTGATTCAAGCCCCAGCCTCTCCATCAGGAGAGGGGGGGGTCATGCCTGTAATCCTGAGACACTGATGCCAAACCGATGTTCATCACATGTCAGGAACATCACACAAACACAGCCTAGATCTCATTGTATTAACAATAATATTAATGACAATAACTAATATTTGTATAGTGCTTAAAAAGTTTACAAAGTATTTTATATATGCTGTCTCATTTGGTCCTGACAACAACCCTGTGAATTAGATATTATCATTATTCCCATGGTACAGACAAAGAAACTGAGGCCTGCAGAGATTCAGTGACTTGCCCAGGGTCACATAGCTGATAAGCGTTTGAGACAGAATTTGAAATCAAATCTTCCTGACTTCAAGGCCAATACCTTTTTTGGGGTGTAGGGTATGTTCAGAGAAGACTTCAGAAGAAGTACCTCTTGTGCTAGGGCTGCTGAGCCCTTTTCAGGGCTGCTTTCCACCTTTAGTGTCCACCTGATCCACCCAGCTCTCATCTGTGGCTCCAAGAAGCTGGAGCATATTCTGTGGACACCCTCTGTGAGCTGTTTCCAAAGACAGCCTGAATCAGGTTGAAGGTAATGGAGAAGTCTCAAACCATTTGGTGAATTAAGGGGATGACTATCCCAAGCATGTGAAAACTTTACCAGGCAGAATGGGAAGATGAGCACCATTTGATCTAATGGCCATGAAGGCAGCTGAAGTGGGCACTGTGGAGTGCTTAGAGCTTGGCTAGACTTTGAAGATGCCAAGGTCATCCACTGCATCTTGAGCCATCACCAGTCATCTTGATTCTGTCCTGCCACTGGGCTGTCATGGCTCTGGAAGAGAGTGTGAGGCCAACAACTTTGGGCAACTCTGCCTCATTTAAATCTAATTAATACACAAATCAAAAGACATCACCCATTCCATTTGACCATTTTACCTATCTCAAAGTCCTGTGGTGACAGGCAAATGGTGAAGCAGCAGGTGCAGATACACTGGGAGCTGTGCTCACAACTCTTCACATAGGCAGTCTAGGCCATAGGGTTGTCTTCTCAGTGGAAGCAGCAGAGGGATTCGGCACTCCCCTGAGTATCTGAGCTTTTGAATATCACACTGCTCACCTCCTGGTGTAAGGAAAGGGCTAAAAATAGTGTCCTAAACATTGTCTGTTACACAACCCTGGTCTGATTACCACAGCAGACCACCCTGTGGTCAAAACACCAAAACAGTACAAAAACTTCTGCAAAGATGATTCTACTCACCTTTGGTACGTAAAATGTACACAAATTTATCGACAACACAAAATCCAGTAGACCTGAAAGATGAACAGCTCTTGTTGCAAGAGAACTCAGCAGGTATGGTACCCAAATAGCAGCCCTGAGTGAAACAACTCTCATGCTTTCCCAGTCACCAATGGAGTAGAGCAAGGCTATGTGCTTGCTACCATGATTTTCAGCATGGTGACTTTGGCAATGGTGTCAGACACCTTCAATGAGGATAAATATGAAATCATCTTGATCTATATCTTGCCACTGGACCCAGATGGCTCGGGAGGAGAGAGTGAGGCTGGTGACTTCGCACAGTTCTCCCTCACTTAAATCCAGTTCACTTGCATGTCATGGCATCACCTTCCTGATGTCATGGTCCTCTTCGAGAATGAAGGACAAACAACGACAACATAATGTCAAGGTCAACTACTGCACTGATGGCAAACTAATTCGAAAAGGCTACAAGCCAAGACTAAAGTGGAGGGAGAGTTGGTGCATAGTGTTTTTGCTCACAGATGGTTGTGCACTCAGTGCAGCCTCTGAAGCTGAGATGCAACAAAGTGTGGATCTATTTTCTGCTGCCTGTGCTAATTTTGGCCTAACAATTAACACCAAGAAAACACAGGCTTTCCACCAGCCAGCACTGAACCATCCAAATACGGAACTATTAGTTATAGCAAATGGAGAAATTTTGAATACTATGGATAAGTTCACTTACCTTAGCAGTTTACTTTCCAGGGGTGATCACACAAATGATGAGGTTGAGGCACACATTGCCAGAGCTAGGTCAGAGTCTGGCAGGTTCCAAAGGAAAGCGTGGGAAAGAAGAGGCATTAGACTGACCCACCAAACTGAAGGTCTACAGAGCTATTGTGTTGACCTCGTTCTATGCCTGTGAAACCTGGACAGTATACCAGTGCTATGCCAGGAAACTGAATTGCTTCCATTTGAATTGTCTTAGGAAGTTTCTGAAGATCGTCTGGCAAGATAAGGTCCTGCCAACTGTTCAAACTCTACCACGGAGAGCACAGTTCTAATGGGCTGGCCACGTTGTTTGAATGACAAAAGTACATTGCCTAAAAGACTATTTTATAGAGACCTCGCGCAAGGCAGGTGCTCGCACGATGATCAGAAGAAGCGATACAAGGACACTTTCAAGGTGTTTCTGAAGAACTTTGGAAGCAATTGTGTGACATGGGAGACACTGGTACAGGACCACCGCAGCATGTCACCTACACGTCAAAGAGGGCACTGTGCTCTGTGAGCAAAGCAGAATTGTAGTAGCTCAAAAGAAACAGGAGATGTGCAATTTTAGAGACATCTCCATCCCAGCTGTTCATAGGGAGTATTTGTGCCCGACCTGTGGTAGAGTGTTTTGAGCTTGTGTTGGTCTGATTAGCCACAGTGGGACGCACTGTGCCTTACTCCAACATAGTGATGTCATTTGGGTTCTCGTTGAGAATGCAGGACAACAACAGACTTCTGTTTTAAGACATCTGGGTTACTGGCCATCTCTGGAACCACTTTTAGAAGGCACCCGTACTTGGCTCTCACCACCTGCAATTTGGCATGCTTTTGTACATTTTATAGGGAAATAGTCCCCAGCTGATGGAGGCTGAAGGAGAGAGCGTCAGGAGGGGACGATTTTGGAACCCAAAAAAGCAGAGATCTTGAGTTTATGATTTTGAGACTGGGCAAACAACTAAAGCTTTCAGCCTTAAGTAATACTAAGGAGTTTGAAGAGCGTAGTAGGAAGTGATCCTCCCTGAGCCTAATCTTTTGCAGTAGCCCAATTATTGATTTAGAGAGGAGAGAAAAACAGCGTGACCATTGATTTCTTGGGGGGAAGGAGAGGGTGGGGTGGAACATTGAAATATGAACATTGAGGTGAGAGTAATACTTTTCCTCCCCCTTTCATCCAAAGGCCCCAGTTACTTTTTACAATTACATTACTCTCTTTGGGAATATGATAACTAATTCACGTTAGGAGGTGGCTGCTTTGAAACTGGTGAGGCTCTAAGTTATCGTGTGTTCATTAAATTTTTCTGTTGAAACCAATACTTTCCATGTATTCTGTACAGTGGTTTTTCATATATTTTCCTCTTATATTAATCACAGAAGGTAGGATTTCATCTATAACTTGTCTTAAGGAAAGGAGTATATGTGCTCCTGGACATTGGTTAAAAAAAAAACCCAGAAACAAAGAAAGACCATTTATTTCTCAATTCACAGACCTGTTGCAGGGATTAATGGGCTTTCTAAGTAAAGGACTTGGAGTTTTTCAGGCAAAAGAAACCATGGAATCCTTCTTAACTCCTCTTTATACAAGGTCCATCACTTCTGTGGATGCTGCTACTTCCAGGAAAATGCCTCAGGGCCCAATTTCTAGCTTGTTACACTTTGGCAAGAATTTGGCATCTAAGTGACTAGAGCACCAGGTGTAGAGTCAGGAAGATTTGAGTTCAAATCTGACCTCAGACACTAACTGTGTGATTATGGGCACACCTCTGTGTGCTTCAGTTTCCTCAACTGTAAAATGGGTATAATAATAGCACCTACATCAAAGGGTTGTTATGAGAATCAAAGGAGATACAATTTGTATAGTGCTTAGTAAGGTGCTTGTCACACTGGCTAAGTGGGTGTACAGATGATCCCGAGATCATCCTGAAGCCCATTGTTGATGAGACAGAGCCCTCCAGTTAGACAATTATCAATTAAGACATAATTTCAGCAAAAGAGGAGAGTATGATATAAATGTTAGCTGTTGTCATTATTATTATTATTATTATTCATTTAGGAGACAGCCTATGGATCATAGGAGATGTAACTATTAGAAACATTAAAGTATCATTTGGTCTACCTCCATACATATCAGATTGATAAATGACATCATATCATAGATGAATCTTAGAATTGGAGCTGAGGGGCAGCTCCTGGAATCAGGAAGACCTGAGTTTAAATCCAGCCTCAGACATTTACTAACTGAACTTGGGCAAGTCACTTCACCCTGTTCATCTCAGTTTCCCCATCTGTAAAGTGAGCTGGAGAAGGAAATGGCAAACCACTCCAGTATCTTTGCCAAGAAACCCCCAAGTGGGGTCATGAAGAGTTAATTGAAAAACAGTAAATAGTATTCGAGAGCTGCCTTGAGAATGAGAAGTTTAGCGATTCACCCAAAGTCACAAAGCTTGTATGTGTTCAAGCCATGTCTCATTATGAAGCAAGATAAAACGAGAGAGAGTACTAAAGCTAAAGTGCTACATAGAGACACTGTTATGTAAATGAATGGCTGAATGGCTGAAAAAGCCTTTATGAAATGCCAGGCACTGTGGGAATCAGCTGGATTTTCTGAAATGGGCTTCTCAGTATGTCTCCTACTCCCTTGGGCATGGTTTCTACATTCCTACGTCCCTCTCTCCCCTGACCCCAGCCCTGAACTCCTGACTTGTCAGACTCTCTCTCCTTCCACCATCATAGTCAGCTTGTACCAGAGCAGGGTGGAGGTGATGGGCATTGACAGAAAGGGAGGTGGTTGGTTCTGAAGCAGGGAGTTGCTGTTGGGTGACAGCCCCAAAACAGTCTGTACCACAGGGTGGGGGAAGGGCTGAGCTTGACGCTGATCCTGGATCATCACGAAATCCTTTGCCAACCAGATGGAGGCTGTGGTCTGCCAATTGGACAGCTCTCAGCTAAACTGTAATTCCAGAGAAGAGGACGCCCTGCTATCTTTGATAAACTTGGGGACACCATAAACTCGCTGTGTCTCCTCCGTTGATCAAGTTACTCTTTCTCTCTGGGATTCAGTTTTGTCAGCTATAAAATAACAGGGTTGGGCTTCATGAAGTCTGTGTTCCCTCCCAGTTCTAAACCAAGATGGTCCTACTTTTAGAAAAGGATACTCCCAACTAACATAACACACCAAGCATTTATTAAGTGCTTACTACATGCCAGTCGATGTGTTAGAAGTAGGGTTATGAAGAAAGAATCTAAAAAATAGTTCTTGTCCTCAAGGCGCTTACATTCTCCTAGAAGGATAAGTGTAAATAAATACATGCATAATCATTCAAGGAAGTATAGAACATTAACAGTTAGGGGGATTAGCAAAAGATCTTTCCAATAGGAGGGTGCACTTGAGCTAAAACAGAGATTGTACAAGGAGACGAGGTGGGAGAACTCTCCAAGCACAGTAACAGTTTGTACAGAGACATGAAATCAGATGAAAGGCAGAGTTCAGAGAACAGCAATGCCAGTCTGGCTATAACATAGAGAGTACATAGGAGATTAACATGAAAGAAAGTAGGCTGAGTGAGATTAAAAAGAGCATGAAAGTACTGTTGTAGAGTTTGTAGTTTATCCTGGAGGAGATAGAAAACTATTGGAGATTCTTAAGCAGAAGAATGACATGTCTAGATTTATTATTTTTTTATATAAATTTATTTTTTTTGTAGTTTTCAACCATTTCCACAAGTTTTTGAGTTCCAAATTTTCAACCCGTCTCACCCTCCCCCCACCCCAAGATGGCATGCATTCTGAATATCCATTCCCCTAGTCTGTCCTCTTTTCTTTCTCTCCCCCCTTCTCTTATCCCCTTCCCCTTCTATTTTCCTATAGGGCAGGATAGACTTCTATACCCCATTTCCTGTATTTCTTATTTCCCAATAGTATGTGAAAACTTTTTTTTTAAACGTGTTTTTAAAACTTTAGTTTTCAAATTTTCTCTCTTTCTCCCCCACCCACCCTCATTGAAAAGGCAAGCAACTCAATATAGGTTGTACATGTGCAGTTATGCAAAACACTTCCATATCAGACATGTTGGGAAGAGCTAACTCTATTTCCCTTAATCCTATTCTGCACTCCCATTTATTCTGTTCTTTCTTTTGACCCTGTTCCTCCTCAGAAGTATTTACTTCTGATTACACCCTTTTCCAATCTGCCCTCCTCTCTGTCATCCCCCTGCTCTCTTGTCCCCTTCTCCCCCTATTTTCTTGTAGGGTAAGACAAACTTCCATACCCAATTGAATGTGTATGTTATTCCCTCCTTAAGCCAAATCCTATGAGAATAAGATTTACTCATTCTCATTCTCCCTGCTTCCCTTCCATTGTAAGAGACTTTTCTTTTCTGTTTTTTTCTTTGTGAGATAATTTACCCCATTCTACCTCTCCCTTTCTTCTTCTCCAAATATAATCCTCCCTCATCCCTTAATTTTATTCCCCAGATATGACCCCTTAATCTTCAACTCACCCCATGCCATCTATCTATCTATCTATCTATATCTATCTATCTATCTATCTATCTATCTATCTATCTATACTATATCTATATCTATATTCTATCTATCTATCTTCTATCTATATCTATCTATCTATCTATCTGTCTGTCTCTATCTATTGATCATCGACATTATCTACATACATATAATTTTTTTCCTTCAACTACCCTAATACTGACAAAGGTCTCATGAGTTATAAATATCATCTTTCCATGCAGGAATGTAAACAGTTCAATCTTAATAAGTCTCTTATGATTTCTCTTTCCTGTTTACCTCTTCATGTTCCACTGGAGTCCTGTATTTGAAAGTCAAATTTTCTATTTAGCTCTGGTCTTTTCATCAGGAATGCTTGAAAGTCTCTATTTCACTGAATGACCATGTTTTCCCCTGAAGGATTATACTCAGTTTTGCTGGGTAGGTGATTCTTGGTTGTAATCCTTTCTCCTTTGCCCTCTGGAATATTATATTCCATGTCCTGCGGTCCTTTAATGTAGAAGCTGCTAAATCTTGTGTTATCCTGATTGTGTTTCCACCATACTTGAATTGTTTCCTTCTGGCAGCTTGTAATATTTTCTCCTTGACCTGGGAACTCTGGAATTTGGCTACAATATTCCTAGGAGTTTTCCTTTGGGGATCTCTTTCAGGAGGAGATCTGTGGATTCTTTCAATTTCTATTTTGGCCTCTGGTTCTAATATATCAAGGCAGTTTTCCTTGATAATTTTTGAAAGATGATGTCTAGGCTCTTGTTTTGATCATGGCTTTCAGATAGTCCAATAATTTTTAAATTCTCTCTCCTGGATCTATTTTCCAGGTCGCTTGTTTTTCCAATGAGATATTTCACATTGTTTTCTAATTTTTCATTCTTTTGGATTTGTTTTACAGTGTCTTGATTTCTCATAAAGTCACTGTCTTCCAATTGCTCTATTCCAATTTTTAAGGAAGTATTTTCTTCCATAGTCTTTTGGACTTCCTTTTCCATTTGGCCAATTTTTCTTTTTAGGGCATACTTCTCCTCATTGGCTTTTTGGACCTCTTTTGCCATTTGGGTTAAGCTATTTTTTAAGGTGTTATTTTCTTCAGTATTTTTTTGGGTCTCCTTTAGCAAGCTGTTGACTTGTTTTTCATGATTTTCTTGCATCACTCTCATTTCTCTTCCCAGTTTTTCCTCTACTTCCCTTACTTGCTTCTCAAAATCCCTTTTGAGCTCTTCCAAGGCCTGGGACTGATTCATATTTTTCTTGGAGGCTTTGGATGTAGGAGCTTTGACTTTGTTGTCTTCTTCTGGTTGTATATTTTGATCTTCTTTTTCACCAAAGTAAGATAATATAGTCTGACTCTTTTTGCGCTGCTTGCTCATGATCCCAGCCAATTACTTGAGTTTTAAACTCTTTGTTAAGTTAAGAGTCTGCTTCCAATGTGGAGAGTGTACTGTCCCAAGCTTCAGGGGTTTGTATAGCTGTTTTCAGGGATACTTGTAGGGACTTGTAAATTTTCAGTTCTTCCAAGGTGGTATGATAAGGGGCGAGGTGTTTACTCCTTTCCTGGCCTGTGACCACAAGTACTCTTTTCTGTCCTGTAACTGTGAGGCGGGGTTCCTCTCCACAGCCACTACAAGCTCCACCACGCCAGCGCTCTTCCTCACCCCAGCACCGCTGCCCAGAACCGTGACCCAGATCCACACACGGGCAAAGCAAGAGATTCCTGCCTCAGCACTGGCAAAGAGATCCCTGCAGTCCCTCTCTGATCAGCCACTGGATCCCCCTCAGTCTGTGGGCCAGAAGCTCGGGAAGCAGCTGCCCCCCCCCGGCTCTTGGGGAATGGAGCTGAGACCCCGCCTTCCTCTCTCAGTACTGCAGAAACAGACTTTTCCCACTGACCTTGTAAGTTGTCTTTGGCATTCGTGGATTGAGGAGTCTGGAAACTTCCACAGCTGCCAGAGATTCAGTCCTCTGAGGCCTGCTCCAGGTTTGCTGCGGCCTGAGCGCCCACGCTGCGCTCCCAGCCCAGCGCGATACACCTTTCTGGTCAACCATCCAGGTTGTCTTGGGCTGGAAATTTGTTTCACTCTGTCTTTTTGTGGGTTCTGCTGCTTCAGAATTTGTTTAGAGCCATTTTTTATGAGCATTTGGAGGGGTTTGGGGGAGAGCTCAAGCAAGTCACTGCTTTCACTCTGCCATCTTGGCTCCACCCCCTAGATTTATTATTTAAGGAGATTATTTGGGCAGCTGTTCGGAGGATGAATTAGACAGGGGTAGACCTTGCTCCTTCCCTTGCCGTTCCAGGGGTAAACTTTACTGATTTGGAGGAAGTCCTTCCTGAACTCGACCAGAAAGCTTTCTTGCTTCATTCTCTGCAATCTGATCTCTGGTAACACTGCTCTCCTTAGAATAATCTTCACTGTGCTCCAGGACAATTAAGTCACCTCATTGTTCTCTCTTCTTAGTTGAGACTGATTTGTCTCATCCTTCAATCATATTATGGCCCCCAGATCCATTTGGCAATTAGAAGAGGGAAACTTGAGTATGCTGTGATCATCTTAAAATCCACCAACTCCTCTCTTAAGTCAAGCCAGGCAAAAGGCAATCAAGAAGTCACTACATTTGGCCGGACTGGGAGGCTTAATCCAAGTACATTTTCTTAGTTAAAGGTCAGATGGGGAGAAGGACTGGACTTAGGAGGTCAGTGGTAGAGGGAACTTTCAAATGAGAAAACACCAATGGGGGCAGGCACCTACTCAGTAATATAGTCTTCAGAGCCCTGAGAAAGTAATTGACATGTCGGATATGAGACTAGAACCAAGGTCTTCCTGCTTCTGAGGCCACCTCTGTATCCCTAACTGCATGCTGCCTCTCCTAGAGGCCTGAGGATGGGCAGAAATCAGGAGGCCCTGAGGAAATAAGGCTGGGTAGGGGCAGCTGTCCAGCTCTCCAGGGACTCCGGGGCCCAAGCTGATGTTGCAGCAAACAACCCACTTGCCGTGGCTCCTTCTCCAGCAGGTCTCGGTCCAAATGGGAATAAAGGCCCCTTTCTTCCCAGGAACGTCTCCATCCAAAATCACCGGTCTGGCCTCCAGTAACCGGATCCCAGGAGCTTCAGTTGCTCTGATAAGGGGCCTGCTTTCTTTCCATGGGCCTGTTAATCCGATGAGAGCTGATCAGCTGCGGGGGCAGGTGTCTGATTTTCATTAAAATTGCAAATCAGAGGGGCTGCTTGATCAGATAACAAAGGCCTCATTGAAACCATGCGTCCTCCTTCAGCCGCCAAGCAGGGGACAAGACAAAGATTTCCCCACCGTGTTTGTTTGCCCAGAGTCACATGGAGGGCTTTAAAAAATAATAATAATAATGTGGTCATGGGTGAATAAAGGACTTCTGAGTAACTCCAGCTGCAGGAAAGTTGCTGCAACTCCAGAACTAGTTTTCCCAAGTGAGCAGAGAGGTCTGCAGAAAAAAAAGATACAACCCACTACACTTTAAGTGGGCTTCCAAAAAGTGTACACTCGGACAGACCCCCAGCATCCCTGAGATCTCAATGGCCTCTTGACCAGGCCTGCAATCTCATGGTGATCCCCTTTGCACCTACTTCTGCCTTCTGTAGCCTGACATGTGAATTTGTTTTTACCTACAAATAAATAAATAAGGTGGTGCAGTGGCTAGAGAGGCTGGCCTGGAGTCAGGTAAATGTGAATTTGAATTCTAGCCTCAGACACTTGTGCCACCCTGGGTAAGTCATGTCACTTCTGCTTGCCTCAGTTTCCTCATCTGCAAAATGGGCATGATTTACATCTACCTCTTAGGAGCATTGTGAGGATCAAATAAAATAATAGTTGTAAAGTGCTCAGCATGGAAGACACATGGTAAGCACTATGTAAATGTTAGCTATTAGTATTGTTATTGTTGTTGTTAATACTTTCGATAAAGGTTCACAGATCATAAGTTTTAGAGCTGGAATGAAGGCCTCAGAGAGCACCAATCCCATCCCATCATTTTACTGAAGAGGGAAGTGAGGGTCAGGGAGGGGCATGGGACCACATATCTAGTGTTAGAGGGGACATGAGAGTTCAGCTAGATGGACCCCTCATTCTAGCAGTGGAGGGACTGAGAAGTCCATTGAGATTACACGACTCACCCGTGATCATTTGAGGAGCTAAGTTTCAGAAGCAAGATTTGAACCCAGGTTTTCTGACTCTCATGGCCAAGGCTCTTTCTACCATACCAATGTTACTCAGTGCGTGAGTGATAGAGGTGGTCCAGAGGGCCCCATCTTTCAGACTCCCAGTCCGATATTCCTTCCAATGCCTCTAGATTTAAAATTTCCTAGAAATCAAACCATATTGTAGATGCCTTAGGGGATTTCTCTCTTTAAAGGGACCTAGGGTGAAACCTCTTCTAAAGCAAAGTACGCTTTTCTGAGACATATCACCTCCCCTAATTTATACTGTGCTTTATGCCCATTTTCACACATTATTTCCCAAGTTCGCATGTTTTTAAATGGGAGCGGAGTGCCCATTTTCCATAAAACTTTCTGGTATGTGTATGTTTTAATGTATACATGTGGGCTCTTTTTCCTCAACAAACCCCAGCAAAGAGACATGGCTGAAAAACAGATGCATGCAGCAGACACTGAATCTTGTGTCCACTGGGGCCTGTTCTCTTGGCTTATTTCCCCACCCAGATGCCCGTATCTCTCAGTAATAAGATCATTTCACTCTATCAATCCCATCCCCTGTCCGGCATTTAACTTCTGATTAATTGACTACTTAGTTGCATTCAATCTGTTTAAAGATCTGGTGAATCTGAAATATAGACCTCTCAGGCTGGATTGGAGAAAAACGGGAGTTTTTCAAAGCCTTGGGCACATGTCTACTGAAACAAGGCCAGAAAATGAAGCAAGGGCTGGGCTAACCAGGGTGATTCTGATAGGGTTGGCGACTGGAATTGTGACATAGGGAACTTCCAGGTGAGGAAAGTCAGTGTAGATGGGCACTGTCTTTACAATTTATACTTAGGGAGTTGCCTAGAATACTAAGAAATTTGGTGATTTGCCTGGAGTCACATGGCCCCCAGGCTGTGTGATATATCAGAGATAGGACTTGAACTCAGGATTCACTTGAAACATTGGCTACCATGCATAATCATATAGGTAAAAATCTAGCCAAGAGGTTTGTACTAGCTCAGAGGACAGTATCTGGCCAGAGAAGGATCCGTCTGAGCTATTCCTTTAGGCGTGCTGTGCCTGAGCATTAGACCATTCTAGCTGCCAGTCTGAATAAGGCCGAGAGGCCTTATTCCCTGCTCCCAGTGGAACATCTTGTTGAATGTAGTGTTTTCCCCTGTATATACATACACACACATATACATGTATATATTTATGTGTGTGCATATGTGTATATATCCATATCCATATATACATATATATGACTTTACTGTAGGAATTCATGGTAGCCACAGGTCTTCAGGTGACAGTGGGAAGCCATGGTTGTGGTATGGCATCTTTTGTGCTTGGGCCAGTTCTGGCTGCTTCAGAAGCACTCCAGATCCTGCCATTTATATATTCCAACTACTGCCTCCTTCCCTATCTTTGGCACTGTCATCTTAACTCTGGAAGTCAGAAAGCAAGGGTAAGGTTGGGGAGGGAGGGAGAGAGAGAGAGAGAGAGAAGCAGAGACACACAGAGAGATAGGTGTGAGCTTTTACACCTTGGAAATCAATGAACATACCATTTTGTTGATTGTTCAGACTTAAGAAAGTGATGGAGAAAATGTTAATAATACAAATTAAGCTTAAAAGTATGTCTAGCATACTTTTCCCCCCTGAGAACTGATTATTAACATTTACCAGCACAGCCCTGGAATTTATAGTACACAGTGTCTTCATTAAAACCATCAGCTGCTGAGCTATTATCTAGCTCACATAGATACTCTTCTCAGAGTCTGCTTTCCAAACTGGCCCTCATTTCTTTCCTCCTACTCACTAAAGAGTATGACTAACTTCCCCATAGGCAGCAGGTGTTTGAGATGAATTGTGAGCCCTTCTCCCTCCCTCCACCTTCCATTTTGTAAACAGACATTTTCAGGGTGCTCAGCTCCTTGGTATGGAATGGCTTTCCATCAGAAAACTGTCTGGTGTGTTCCCTGAACACTGTGGCTCCTCAGTAAGATTTTCACCTTGCTGAAAATTTGGGCAATGCACTCGGGCAGCCTATGGTCATCAATTTCTTCCATGACTCTTATGAGCTGAAGCCATGGCCAGTTGGTAAGTTGTCTTTAGCCAGTCCCTCAGGCAAGAGATTTATGTACTGGTTGTGCACCCTTTAAATCCTCCCTGTCTTCTGATATACAGAAGCACAAGTCAGTAGATACACATGGTTCCCTGTTAGTTCATCAGCTAGTGTAAGGTAAAGCCTAGGGCATCATTTCTGGAAGCATTACACACATGCATTAGAAATGCCACCTATGGGCTTACCATCAATATTTCTGCTCAAGCCCCAGAGTTCCTAGCATAATAATAAACCTGGCGTTTATGTAGTGCTGTATAGTTTGCAGAATGCTTTAGAAATATGATCTCATTTGAGCTTCACAGAGGTCTTTACATATGTTAACTTATTTGATCAATTGACTCTAAAGAATAACTCAAGGCAAAAAGGATTAGTTCAATTAAGTGAAAAAGCAGTTATTAAGCACTGGATTGTAAATACAGAAATAAGGACAGTGTTTTCCCTCGAGGAGTTTACTTTCTACTGGAGGAGATGAGTAGTGGCCAGGGAGGGGTATTTTGGTTTGAAAAAGTACAGAGATAGTGAGTGGAACCACTGGGGATTAAATTGACCCGTCCCATCCAAGAGCAATGGCAGAGCTGATTTAATCATGGTTCATGGTTCCAGAACTGGAGAGAGGAGCAACCATGGCAGTGAGGGGATGATGGTGAAGGGATACTGCTGAAAGCAGTGGCCAGAAAGAAGTGAGGTGAAGCATGCATGATGGCCCAGGGTTTCCTCAGATAGTATTAAAGGAGAGGCTGTCACCAGTCAAGAAAGCCAAGCTTTAGTTGGGGAGGCTCCTCCAGGGAATGGACTGTGGTGTTGGCCACAAGGTAGTTGTTGAGAAGGATATGAAGAAAGTAGCTAGAGAGGAGAGAATGACATAAGGTTCACATATGATAATCTTCCACTTTCTGGTGCGAGTCCCAAACTCTCAGCTCTACTTCCATTTGATGACAACTCAGCTCCAGCAGCATGATAAATAGTTGTCATCTTTCCTTTGGGAATGACAAGTGCTTCCATGTCATATGGCCTTTGGGACAAAGCATCTGCATCCACATTAGTCTTCCCTGGCTCATAGAGTATAGACACATCTCTGGCAATCAACATCTATCTTAGAGTTGTTCAAAATATAGGCCACTGAATCATTTGTCTACACTTGAAATTTAGGTCTTTGAGCTTTTCAGTAACAATTCAGTTCAAGGCCAAGAACTCCAATTTGTATAAAGGAAAACTAGTGTCACTGTTGACAAGTCCTAGACTGGCAAATGAAATGAGTTTCTGATGATTCTCTCTCTTGGCATAGGCCTGCTCCTTAGCTTTACAAGCTGGCATATGTATGTGGGACAAAGGACTTGCCTAGTTCTGCAGAGGCCAACACTGATGCTCACGGGAGGCAGTTATCCAGTTCTTTGACAGATGGTGGGTCCAAATCTCTTGACAGGGCTTCAAAGGGTTCAGGTCAAACCGACCTCTCTTCCCTTCTTGCTTCCCGTTCACCTCAGTCTTCTATTTGTGAATGAGATCATTGGTGGGTTAGCAGCTGCAGCAGAATTTTGGTTTTGGCTTTGTTTTCTTGGTTTTTTAAACACATTTTTGATAAAAGGTTCTTTGCATGTGTTCAGTGGAGGCATGCTTCTGTCCTCGGTGAAGCTCCCACTCCTTGTTGAGAAACTATGTGACCCATCTACTTGGCAGAGGGTCTGGAAAACCGAGCTTGTCAATTGGCAGCTTCAGACCAGCATCCGGTAGCTCAGACTTCATCTTCTTTATGTCATGGGTCCCTCTGGTAGTCTGGACCCCTCTTAGACTAATGTTTTTAAATGAGGAAAGGACATGCCAAATTTCAGTTAGAGGTTAGTAAAAATAATGATGCATTTTTTCTTCCTACCGAAATTCGTGGACCTTCTGAAATCTATCCACAACACTACTATCACCACCACCACCACTACTACCACTAGTACTATCACTACCACTTCTACCCTGTTATTATCACAACTGCTACTACTACCACTAGTACTATTATTAGTACTACAACTTCTACCACTATTACTACTACTACTGCTACTACTACCACTAGTACTATTACTACTACTTCTACCATTATTATTATTACTGCTGCTACTACTACAGCTGGTATTATTACTACTTCTTCTACCACTATTATTACTACTACTGCTACTACTACCACCAGTACTATCGTTACTTCTACTTCTACCATTACAACAACAACTACTACTACCTACTAGCATTTATAAGGTGCTTTAAGGTTTGCAAAGCACTTTACATCTATTATTTCATTTGATCATCACAATAATCCTGTGAAGCAGATTTCCTCCTCCCCCATTGTGTAGAGGAGGAAAGTGAGGCAGGCAGAGGTTAAGTGACTTGTCCAGAATCACACAGCTAGTAAGTATATAGGCTGGATTTGAGGCTGGATTTGAACTTCATGTCTTCTTTACTCTAAGGACAGCGCTCGGTTCACTATACCCCCTGGCTGCCTTTTGGTAATCATGGTGGTGGTAGTAGGGTTCTTGGGCCCCAGATTAAGAACTCTTGCTTTAGCAGATTCAATACTTTTTTCTGTCTTTCATCATATTTTTTTTTCCCAGTGAGTTCCTTTGAGTATACCAACACTTCCATGTGGTTCAAAGCTCTAGCTCCTTTCTCTACAAGCCTTTGGAGATAGGAAATATATCTATATCTATATATCTATATCTATATCTATATCTATATCTATATCTATATCTATATCTATATCTATATCTATATCTATATCTATATCTATATCTGTATCTGTATCTGTATCTGTATCTGTATCTATATCTATATCTATATCTATATCTATGTCTATGTCTACGTCTACGTCTACGTCTACGTCTACGTCTACGTCTATGTCTATGTCTATATCTATCTATCATCTATCTATCTATCTATCTATCTATCTATCTATCTATCTATCTATCTGCATCTAATGGCCATTAGACAGGGAGGAGGAGAGAAAAAAGGGAAAAAATTTACATGATAACTTTATTATATATTTAAAAGGAATAGCAAGTTGTAGATTTGCAGTTTCATGTGCGATAATCTTTTTAAAAATTATACTATGTGGGGCAGCTAGGTTGCGCAGTGGATAGAGCACTGGCCTTGGAGTCAGGAGGACCTGAGTTCAAATCCAGCCTCAGACACATAATACTTACTAGCTGTGTGACTCTGGGCAAGTCACTTAACCCCAATTGCCTCACTAAAAAAAAAAATTATACTATGTTACAAAAATGCTTATTTTATTCCATAAATTAAAATAAATAAGTAAATAAATTTTAAAAGAAGAAAAAGTTGGAAATGCCTTTTAGATGTTTTAGGGGTATACATACATTCAAATTGGTCAAATCCATTTTGGCAAATGAAAGTTATGTTTTCTTCCTTATCTTCCTTTGCCACGGAGATCTGCTAGTTTGCATTCAGTAAATTCAACACTAAAAACCACTGTCTAGAAGATAACACACAGCATCTTGAGCTCTTGGCATGGTGTACAGGTCCAATCTGATTGTCTTGTTCAAAGTCAAATAGTCTACAGATCTATTTTTCCATTTGTCTTCTGTACTGTCACTATAGGTGATGCATACAGACTGCTAGACTACAATGGACTCACTAACAGGATTTCTGCGATCTGTCACAGAGGGCAGAATCTTCTGGGATAGCTCTTGAAAAGGTGTATGCGTGTTGGGACTGGGGCTTCAGTGAGGTCGATTTTATGAGTCATCTGTTGGGCACATCTCCTGTTTCACTCTTGCTACAAGAATTTGCCTGACTTCCTCCATTCCTAAGCCTCTTCCTCTATTCTTTAAACCCTGGTCATTGACTAATGTTAAACTTCTCAGAATCCATTTTTGAGTTGGAGGACCCAGGACCTTTGTGAAAGCTCCCTCCTTTCTGGTTTTTGTGACACTGCTCCCTCTTAGTTTTCTTTATACCTATCTGCCCCTTCCCTTCAGTCAATTTCCTGGATCTTTGTCCATGTCATGTGCACTAACTGGGGATAACCACCAAGGGGCCCCTGAATCCTCTTCTCTTTTCTCTATGTAGTCTTTAACTTGATGACCTATCAGCTTCCATGGGTTCAGTTATCTTTATGCTGAAAACTCTGATATGCATGTGTGTGTGTGTGTGTGTGTGTGTGTGTGTATGTGTGTGTGTGTGTGTGTGTGTGTGTGTGTGTGTGTACCCAGTCCTACTTTCTCTCCTGAGCTCCAGTCCTTTATTACCAACCGACTCTTAGACATTTTAAATTGGATGTTCCATTGGGATTTCAAGCCCAACTTCTTCAAAACAGAACTCATTCCCCCCAAAAAAAACCCAACCTTTCTTCCTAATTTTCCTATTACTGTTGAAGACATCAACACTACTATTACCCAGGTTCATAACTTGAGGATTATCCTTAATTCTTCACTCTTACTTAACCCACATATCCAATCAGTTGCTAAATCTTGTTTCTTCCTACACATCTCTTAGATACTTCCTCTACCTCTCCATTCACACAGTTGTACTGTAGCTGAGGCTCTCATCACCTCTCAGGGGCAGGGTAAGTAGAGTCATAGGCAAATAATTCACACATCCATTCCCAGAATGGTAACGTTGATATGATTACAATTCTCAGAGCTGATGTTGGAAGTGGGGGAAGGGTATGAGCCCAGAAGAATGGCATGAAAATGGCTTGGTCAGAAAATAGTACAGTGAGCCTGAGACTCAGAAATAAGAGTGAATGTTCACCAATCAGAGCCTAGATGAGGAGCTGGAGTTTGGATCAAAGGTAGAGGCTGGAACATATCATGAGATACCCAGGAAGTAGGTCTGGACATACTAGAGCTCAGGAACTAGAACAACCTTCTTGCTGACATCCACAGCTTTCTGAATGCACTCCTGGCTCACTCTATGTAGGCCATCCTCGTCATTCAACCCACATGTATGGAAAATTTCCTTTTTGTTAGGGTGTAAATTCCCTCAGTCTCTTACCATTATATCTCTCAGTATGCCTAGTATAGTGGCCTGTTTGGGGAAAACCTAAATAAATGTTCTTTGAATGAATGGAGATCAGTCTCTTGACCACACCTGCATAACTCCCTGGCAATTCAGAATAAATAGCAGTTGGTACTGGCTGAATTGATTTGTAGGAAGATCCATGCACTCTCAACCCCAGGAATGAAAATTTTAATAAAAACAGATGGCGTCTTCTCACATATTGGCAATAATGAAAAACAAAGCAAAAATTCAAAGCAATCCTGTGGAATACCCAAGTTCCCACCCAGGAAGAGAAAGCGAATCCCCATGAACACATGTAATGCTATTTGTTAGAGAAGTCTGATTGGGGAATCAAAATGATTTATGGGTTTGTGTAAAAGCAGACAGAGTTCTTTAGAAATTCAAGAAGAATAGAATGATTCATAGTGTCAAGTGCCACCCTGAGATCAGAATAGAAGGTGACTGGATGAAAATATGTCTTTATGTCCCTTACAACTCTTAGACAATGCAGGCAGGGCTGCTGTGGGGGAATCAGGCTGGGGGCCGATGCTGGGCTAGGACTTTGCTTCAGCAGCTTTCCTGCTGATGAAGGCCATTTTAAGTCCCATTGGTGTAGGGGTGCGCTGATAAATTTTTAATAACCAGCTGTTGAAAAATATATATAGATTATACTTTTAAGTTTAGTGTGCATTATAAACATTTTCTCCATCATTTTCTCAAGTCCAGACAATCCACAAAACAATAAATCAATCCCTGATTTGTACCATTCGCCAATTTCGGAGGTGTAAATGCTCACAGTGAAAATTTAACAACAGGCTCTCTGGGCCTGGTTAGAACTCAAGAACTCCAGGTCTGATCCAGCATACCTCTATATTGAGGCCATGTTTCTTTTAATCAAGGGCTGAGTAAGGCTTAGATTTGTTCCTTATCAAATTAGCTAAATGTGGGGAAGTTCTGAGAGGTTTTTCCATCATCTGTAGGATTCCCTCCCCGCCCCCCTCAATTCTTTCCTTCAAAGAGAGAGTAGGTCAGAGCCTAGAAGGGATAGTCACAGCATGTCATTTTTTTAAAAAAGTAGACAAAACTTACTTTGAATAAGACAAAACCTGTTGGTCTAGTGCCCGCCTCGGGAGGCCTAGGAGGCCAGGGAGGGACAGGGTCTGGCTGGTGTGGTAACAGCAATGGCGGGCTGCTTTATGAATTCTGTTGAGTGTGGGTGGGGATAGGACAACCCTGCCAAACAAAGGCTGAACCCATCTGCCCCCTGGAGCTCACACCCTACAATAGCCAGTACTGGATAAGGCACAGGGGCTGGAGAGGGTTCTACAAAAATGGTAGTATGATGGACTAAGATTTGGGAGAAAGGGGACAGGGGTTGGGAATCCCTTCCACTGTGGTGGCTACAAATTTCTCACTACACAATTGTCCAGGCCATGGATAAAATCAGAACTTCCATCCTTTGTCTTAAGAAGAAGGGGAGAGAACAAGCATTTATTAAGCACCTCCTGTGTGCCAGGTCTTGTTCTAAGTGCTATAACCTTGAGTGTCTTTTGGAGCCTGGGACAGTACACCTTCAAATCAACTTTGCAATTCATGATATTAAAATTGGACAAGAGGAAATGAGTACAAATGTAGCTGTGCAAGAAGGGGAATTAGTTTACTATAATGATTAAAAAATGGTAATACCCAATATCTTCCTATTTTAGCTAATTATTCTCACTAAGTAGATGGTAAGCATAGTAGCTAAAAAATTTGCATGGGTTAAATTTTTGAACCTTCTAAATTTGAGTCATGAAGAGCAGTAGACAAGCAGTTTGTAAAAAGCTTGGAAAGATTGGTACTTCATTAATTAAAAATGCTGCCCAAAGATTCACCACAGGGGCGATAGCTATGGAACATGATTCAGGTACACTGGGGACTTGTCTCTGAAGTAAGATGTCACAAGTTCTACATATAGGGATGACATTTATTAACTCAAACCGGCATCATAGAAGTGAGAGTTATACAGGAAAGTCTGAAAATAGCAGCTAGGATTGTAAAGCATAAAGAATCTATTCACTAAACACAGTGCAGGGCTGAGACTTGAATTAAGAATACTGTCCTTAATTTACAGGTTCAAATGACAACTGTTAATTATCTCTGAGGTTCCCAATGCAATTAGAATTCTCCCTTCTTCTGGGTAACCAATGAAAAATGCTAACTCAAGAATGATTTCCCTATTTCACATTTCCAAAATTGATCTTTCACGAATTTATCACATAAAAAGTAGGAAGCACAGTCTTACTTCATACAGTAATTGAATTTTTAGCTATTGAAAGCAAGCAAATGCATTCCGTTTGTAAACTTTAAAGTACCATAAAAATGCTAGTTGTTATTATTATTATTAGTCCAAACGGCTGCTCCAAAATTCACAGGATAAAGAATGAATGTAGTGTGATCTTCACCATTAGAAAAGGGTTAATTCAATTCAATTCCGCATTTACTAAATGCCTGCTTCGTGCCAGGCACTGTGCTAAGTACTGGGGATGCAAAAAGAGACAAAAGACCATCCCTGCCCTCAAGGTGCTTACAATCAAATGGTGGGGGGGGCAGGGCACAGAACAACATGTAAACAAATATATATAAATCAAGCCTTGTATATATACAAGATAAATAGTAAATAAAAGAGGGAAGACATTGGAATTAAGAGGGGTTGGGGAAGTCTTCCTGTTGGAGGTGAGATTTTGCTTGGGATTTGAAGACAGGGAGGTCAGTAATCAGAGTGCAGGAGAGAGAGCATCACAGGCATGGGGGGCAGACAGATAATGCCTGGGTCCAAGAGATCGAGTGCCTTGGTAGTGGAACAGCCAGAAGGCCAGTGTCACTGCATAGGAGAGTATTTATGGGGGAATAAGGTGTAAGAACACTGGAAAATTTATTGTAACTTTACTTTTAACAAACATGAACATTTCTATGTCACCTCAGATGAGTTGCACACTTCTCCCAGCCTCATCTATAAAATGAGGAGGTTAGATTAGATGGCTTTTGTGGTCCTTTTCTGTTTGAAATCTGTGAACCTACAAAACTGGGTCTTAGAGAGGTGAAATGACTTGCCTTTGGTCCCACAGGTGGTAAATGACAGAGCCCTCCAGCTTATCAATGTCTTTCCTCAATTTTAACTGTAACACAAGAATGTATTAGTCTTTCCTCGCCTCGCCTTGCCTTCCCTTCCTTTCCCTTCCCTCATACAAGTTGACATCAGATCTTTAGGGCCTAGACTCCAAACCTATGTTCTTTTCTGTGGCTCAAAGTGGAAATCAGCTAAACCAGGCGGTGTAGTGCATTAAAGAGCTAGCTCTCTGTTGAGACACAGGGCTTGGTTTTGAATATCCACTCTGCTGCTGATTGGATGTGGGGCCTTGGGCCAATCACTTCCTCCTTTTAGGCCTAGGTTTCCTCTTCTGTAAAACTAGGAGTGCTGGACAGCATTATCTCTAAGATTCCTTCCAGCTCAATGTCTATGATCCATTTTTTCCCCTGTCACAAAGACAGCTGCAGTCCTAGAAATGATGACAGAATTTTAGAAAGCAATTCAGGGAGATTGATTATGTCTGCTAAATTCTTCTTTTTGGCCTTTGGCCTTCTGCAACCACTGCCATAATACATTTTTAATGGAAACGCCAACAGTATCTTCCTTTCCTTTCAAGTGGTGGACAGATTAGATGAACTCCTCCTTCCCTTCATACACACAGGTGGCTTATCTCTACCGGGCTTTCAATCGACTCCTCAAGTTCCTACCTGCAATCTCTTAGAACACATCTTAAAAAATGCACAGAGCCCACAGCTCCAGATCTTCAGATCGGGAAATATTCCATGATTTATGGAAGGCTCACATTAAGTATAATTGGAAAATCCTTATCACTCGACATGTGCTTTTCTTCCCTTCCACTCCTGTTTTCTCTTTCCAATTTTCATGCACTGCATGAGAATCTTACCGTGGATGAGATTTGGAACAATGTAATTTCATCACCACCGGCCCCCTAACCCTTACTGCCAGCCTGTGATCACCAGCGTGCCTCCATACTTACTAGGACAGCGGCTCTTATTCACATGAAGCCACAAATATGGATTTTGTTTGGTGAAAATACCATTACTATTCTGTTCCATAGAAACACCTGGATTCACTTTATTTATTGGAACTATGCGATGACTCACCTTTCCAGGGCATTTGATTTCTCATTTGACTGAAGGCAATTTACTTCAGGCCCAACTTATACCTGAGAAAGGCTGGCTGGTTACCTTTGTCTTAAGTGCTCTCTCTGTCTCTGTCCTTGTCTGTTTCTCTTCTTTCTTCCTCCTCTTTTTGTTTCTTTCCTTCTCTTCCCTTCTCTCTCTCCCCTCTCTCTCCCTACCTCACCTTCTTGCCTCTCTCTGTCTGTCTCTCTTTCTCTCTCTCCCCTCCAATACATATATGAATATATATTACATATACACATACTTATACATGCACAAATATGTGTGTATAAATGTATATACGACATAGGGAATTACATCCAGATATATATGCACATATACATACTCACACATATGTCTGGATATGAACTCCCCTCCACCCCAAGTAGAAGTTTCCCTTGTAACAATGAAACATTGATTAAATGCCTTCTCTATATTAGGTACTAAGAATCTGAGGGAGAAAATGAAACAATTTTTACTCTTAAGAGGCTTCCAGACTACCAGGAGAGAAAACATGTAAGTAGATGAAGAATAAATCCAAATAAAGACAGAGTCCTTACATACAAGGTATAGAGGGAGGGAGAGAGGGAGGGCTTTAGCAGTCATAGAGATCAGGAAAAGCTTCATGCCAAATGGTGGCCCTTCAGGCACACCTTGAAGGAAGAAGAGTTTCTGCGAGGTGGAGGTAAGAAGGGTCCAGTCGTGTCCCCGAAATGAAATCAAACCTTCATTAAATTGGAGCATGAAATAATACCACTATGATCTTAACTAGGCCATCAATATAGCAGAGAGGGTCTGTTATTTCTAGAACACACACCTATGGTTGACATCATATGAAATGCTATTTAGAATAATAATAATACCCAATTTGAACTCATAGAATAGCTCTATCAGATTTAGACGTGGAATGGCACTTAAAGGCCATCTAGTCCAGTCCCTTCATTCTATAGATGAGGAAAATGAGACCCTGCCAGTCAATAAACATTTATAAAGCACCTACTATGTGCCAGGCACTGAGCTAAGCTCCCAGAGGGGGAAATTACTTGTCTAAAGTCAAACAGTTGATTAGTGATGGAGCCTGGCCTTCTGATTTCTACTCCTTTCCTGAAAGAAACACTCATGAAGCACTTCTGTGCATTAGGCCTTGGGAGGCACCCATGTGACCAAACCATGGTCTCTGCTCTCAAGAAGGTTTTAACCAACTTAGTAAATTAAGCCAGGTATATAAATAACTACAATATAAGTTCGAATTACATAAGAGAGCTACTTGGCATTTTTCTCTCTCTTACTCCCTTCATTTATTCTAAAAATATCCCTTTAACTCAGGAAGCAGTAGAATAAATAGAAAATCTCATCCAGTTCAGCTCAGCTCAGTTCAATTCAATATCAGTCAACTGAGAGTTAACGTGGTATAGCACATCGGATACCAGAAAAGAAGATGTGGGTTCAGATTCTGCACCAGACATTTACTAGATCTATGGTCCTGAGCAGATCATGCAATGAATTCTTGTTGGCTGCTCTGTGACTCAGTTTCCTCATCTGCAACATGGAGAGGTTAGACTTGATGGCTTCTAAGTTCTTGCCTAGCTCTGACCTCTCAATCGGTACGATGATCCTACCGATCTGATAAGCATTTATTAAATACCTAAGGCATTGTATTATGCAAAGAAGAAAAAGTCTCAGCCCCCAGAAGCTTACATTTTATTTGAGGGGAAAATAACATGCACATAGAGCAGATGTCCTAATAAAAGTAGACAATAATTTCAGGGACAAGAAGGAGCATTAACAATGGGAGGGCGTGGGGAAAATCTCCTGTTGGAAGAGATCCTGGAGCTGAGCCTCCAAAGGAGCTGTGGACTGTTTTGTTGTTCCTTAGTCATTTCAGTCATATCTGACTCTTAATGACCCCCTTTGGGGCTTTCTTGGCAAGTATACTGGAGTGGTTTGTCTTTTCCTTCTCCAGCCCATTTTACAGAAGAGGAAACTGAGGTCAACTGGGTTAAGCGACTTGTCCAAGGCCACGCAGCTAGTAGATGTCTGAGGCCGAATTGGAACTCAGGTATTCCTGACTCTAGGCCTGGCGCTCTATCCATTGCTCCATCCAGCTACCCGCAGGGATTATATTAGTATATAGATAAACTGAGGCAGATAGGGTTTAGGCGACTTTTCTATGGTCACAGAATTAGGGAAGGGGCTGGAACAAACATTGAGGTCCCACATCAGTGGTCCTATCCTATGAGATTCAGATTCTCAGGGCTTAGCACAGTGCCTGACACATAGTAGGCGCTCCATAAATGTTTATTGATGGATTGAATTAGACCATTTCTGACTATTTTCTATAACTTGTAGATAAGATCAACAAATGTGCATCAACAGGAATTACTACAGGATTGGAAAGATGCACTAAAAGGGACCCAAATACAGGATTCAATTCATTGGTCTCCAGAAGAAAAAAAAAAAGGAACATTCTTAATTTAAAGGGACATTTTTTGAATAAATGTAGGCAGTAAGAGAGCAAAATATCATGTAATTCTCCTATAGGAAACAATTCTAGAGGTTCGAGGGATCTTTGAAGCCACATAGTTCAACCCTGTCACTTTCCAGATAAATCAGCTTAGTTGGAGAGAGAATAAGTGACATGCCTAGTGTCCCACAGCTAACTAGGGGCAGAGCCGAGGCTGGAATCGAGATCCTCTGAATCCCAGTTCAGAGTCTGATCTTCTCTACACACTCCTTTAACGTCCAGTAAATGAAAATATTTGATTAATAGGCCAAAAATATTCTGGTTTGGCCATGTAAGTAGGAGGGAGTACATTCCACACATAGGGTACCACTTGTACGAAGGACTGAACCGGGAGATGGAATGTTGTATATCCATCAACCAGCCAGCCAACTGACAGATATTTATTAAGCTTCAGCTGAACAACGATTAGATAATGTGCCAGCCAGGCAGCTAGGTGGCTCAGGGGATAGATCACAGGGCCTGGAGTCAAGAAGACATCTTCCTGAGTTTGAATCCAGCCTGAGACACTTTACTAGCTGTGTGACCCTGGGCAAGCGACTCAACCCTGTTTGTCTCTTCTGTTCCTCATCTGTAAAAAGAGCTGGAAAAGGAAATGGCAAACCACTCCGTTGTCTTTGCCATGAAAACCCCAAATAGGGTCAGAAGAGTCAGATACAACTAAACAACAGCTAGATATTAGGCCTGTAATGAGGACAAAAAGACAAAAATGAAATGGTCCCTGCCTCCCAGGGAGCTTACATTCTATTGATGGAGACAAAAAGAAATAAATATAGTATATACACCCAGTAACTGGAGCAGGAGGATTAATATCTGAATGGATCAGGAAAGATCTCACATAGAAGGTGATATGGAGCTGAGCTTTGAAGGAAACCAGGAATTCTACGAGGTAGAGGTGACTGCCTTGCAAGCATAGGGGACAACCAGTACAAAGATCTCAATGGAGATGGGAGACTAGCTAGCAGGTAATCTTGACTGGGAACCCTTCTCTTGCCAGGGAAGGGTTGTCTGGGTCCTTGCTTATTATAATGGCTGCTGACACCTCTACCCCCATTCCTAGATAAATTAAAACTCTAGTCCTACATCTGAAACAAGAGCAATAGGTAGAATAAGAGGAGGTATTTCCTCTGGTCTGATCAGTACCAAGCTAGCGAGAAACAATTTTCCTACAGTTAGGATGAGTCCTGCTACAGCCAAAAACATAAAGAGAAACTACTCCTAAACTTTAAATCCCAATCAAATACTACCCTGTATTCTAGGAGGGACAGAAGTCAAAGGGGAGTGACTTTCAATCAGAGTGTTAGAAACATATATTTAAGAAACACTGCTTGGAAATTTCCTTTCTGGTCCCTGCTCCAAGAACCAAAGTTAAAGTTAAGTTACAGCAACCCATACAGTCTAAGAAAGCCTTGTTGATAATTTGGGAACAATGTCTATTTGGAATGGCTGGCAGCAGGTTTTATGAGAGTTTTAAAATTTCCCCTTGGAGGAATGTCAGCTTCTAAACTAAACATGCTAGTGCCACCTATTGGAAAAGGATTTCTTCCTCAAAAGAAGGTGGCAGTCTCGAGGTCAGCAGTGTTGGACAACCCTCTCCTGAAGGCAATTTTCACCCCCAAAGAAAAACAAGGTGGTGATAAGCATTAGTGGAAACTTCCAATATTTCTAGGTGCTATGTTTTGGGAAACAGCCCCATTTTTCAACACGAGGGAAAAGAAAATATTGAAGAATAATGGGGTAGTAAATTCCACTGTTGGGTACTGAACTTTTCTAAATGTCCCTTTCATTGGTCTTCGGTTATGGGAGCTGCCCCTCCTTCCATACAGTTGTCACCAAGACCTCCTTTTTAGTGGAATGCTAGGACAACTCCTTGTACGCTCAGGCATCAGGGACTCATAACTCTGAATATGTCTGCAGGGGCGGGGTGTGGTGGATTTGGGGAAATACGGAGCACAATTGCAATGGGGGGGTCTGGTCATCTGTTCTTTCCCAAAGTTAGAAAACCTAAAGCTTCTTCTTCTTCTTTTTTTTTTTTTGGCTTGTGAAATTTAAGAATTATACTCCCCACCTCAAAGTTGTTTAATGATAGCTTGACTATTGAAAAAAATATATATTCTCTCTAAAAAGCTTGGCAAAGTGAAACAATGAACTTGGAATTCCAACATCTGAGGGAGCCAGAATCCTACGTCTGTCACCTGTGTGACTTAGGGGAAATCACTTTAATGCTCTGGGCTGGACTAACCCTTTAGGGCCTCCTAACTCTGGCTCTGTGAATCTAAGAAGTCTTCCCTTTTAAAATGAAGAAATTTGGATTTGATGAATTAAATAAAATCCATTTGTTTTAATATTTTGAGGACTCAACACTTAGAAGTGTCTGTGATCTCACTCAGGTGGGTATTCCCTCCGATTGTTCAGATCGCTGCTCTTTCTTACCACTGTGTATGATCCTCATCCATGTCTTCCCATAAATCTACCAGAGAGCTTTCACCCCAAGTTCTGAGAACTTTCCTTTATTGATATCACAAGGATACCAATGCAATATTGAGATTGTTTTCATCGTACCAGCACAGAATATGTTATCCTTTGGGAGGAAGAAGTAGCATTATGATATTGGGGACAGAGGACTAGCTTTTGAGTAAGGAAGACTGAGGTTCAAGGCCTGTTTCAGGCACATACCAGCTTATGTGAACAAGGGCAAGTCACTTAACCTTTCATTCCCCTTCACAGCTCTGTAAGACTACAAGTCACAAATGAGGTGCAGTGTGTTTCCACACCCAGAGTTCACTGTTTATCAACAAGTCTTTATTAAGTGCCTTTTATGTGCCAGGCACTGGACTGTGGATACAAAGAAAAACATGAAAGAGTCCTTGCCTTTGAGTTGATTAAGTTTTAACAGGGAAGACAACATGGATGTCGATAAGTATGTACAAAATGAACATAGGTGGTGTTAGGAGCTGGAAGGCGTCAGGAAAGACTTTGTGTAGAAGCTTGGGCTGAGTTCTGGAGGAAACCAAGAGGCACCCCAGTGGGGAGAAAACATTGGAGATTTGGAGCAGAGCAGGGCCAAGGCACTGATGAATTCAGAGAATCCGAACCTCTCCTCTCTCCCTCCAGTAAAACGGGTATCCCTTAAATTTGGAAGTGGACACAGAGAAGAACAATGTTGGTCCTACTATGTTAAATTTATTGCTCTGTCCTTTGTACGTGCAAATATTCCTGTTGATGACTGTCATGTTCACAATAAAAATATTTAGTATTAAAAATTCCATCCTTTGTAGCATGGACCAACAGATATGGAAAAGGAAATACTATTTCTAGCCAGTATTGTAATTGGTCGACAATTGCAGGAGGAAGTGTTCTTTTGGGAATTCTCAGTTGCAGCCTTCCTCATCAACATTGCTTTTGGCCTTCCTGCAGGAGAGACAACTAGGGAATCATTCCACAGGCCTGGACAGACCTAATTTCCTCTGGGCCCACATTTTACTACCCAGCTCAGCGAGGGAGCTTTTTATTTGTTTTCTAATCAAAGGTTGATCAACAGCCAACCAGTTTAGCAACCAAAGCCTGAAACAGGTGAGCTGTATCCCCACTAGCTGACCTCCTCTCCTCTAAATTCCCCCCCTCTCCACCCCACCCCCTCCCCCCGGCAGGCCAGCCTCCCATGCGTGTTTGCAGAAACCCTGGGAGTTCAGATTACCTGTTTACCAGAGAACATTTGATGGGACCGGCAGATACCTCTGCAGATAAGTTTCCAAATGACTAGGTTCTCCATTTGGAGGAATAACAGTATTTCCCTGCAGCTGGTGAACAAGAGCACTGTACAGTATTTGTTATCAGCTCTCAATAAGGTTGGGAGGGCACAGAAGACCCAGCTAGTGTTACAGGGGAATGGTGTATCTAGCAAACACTCAGAGGCTGCTGCCCACTGGAGAAATCAGAGCATTATCAATTGTGCTTAATGCATGGGTCAGCCCTTTAATCTTGTTCCACTCCGATGGAAGATAGGGGCTGTGTGAAATCAGCAAGGGCTTTCTCTTAGCCTCCAAAAGGGCAAGATGGATGCCAGTTACCAATCTGGTGCCTTCTGAATCCTTTCACCATTTGGCTTCTTGCTCCATTTTCAAAGCAAGGAATGACTTCACATCTATGTCCTTGGGGACATCTAGAGGCTCGTGAAAGGACACAGATCTAGAACTGTGGCCCAAGGATATTGACTCACCTCAAGTCCTACAGGTAGTGAGCAGCCCAGGTGAGATCCCAACCCAGGACCTCTGACTCTAGAGACAGGGTTCTTTCCACTGTACACATTGACTCTTTTACCTTTAAGTAAATACAGTTGTGTTTTGTTTTGTTCTTTTTTAAACAGACTGATGGCAGAGAGGTTATGCCACAGTGCCTAGGGGGCCAGGCCTGGAGTCAGAAAGACTCATCTTCCTGAGTTCAAATCTGGCTTTTGACACTTACTAGCTGTGTGGCCCTGAGCAAGTCACTGAAGCCTCTGTTAAGTGGGTTTGCCTCAGTTTCTTCATCTGTAAAATGAGCTGGAGAAGGAAATGGCAACCCACCCCAGTATCTTTGCCAAGAAAACTCCAAATAAAGTCACTAAGAGTCCGACAGGACTGAAATGACTGAACAAGAAGAAGTGTTTTCATTGTTGTAAGGAATTCCTAGTGAGGAACTTTTTCTATCAATGTAGAGCAGTTCTTCGGCCACTCTCTTTCTGCCTTTCCCCTACCCCCTGTTGTTCCCCACACTGATCTCTCTGCTTAAAGAGACTGAATTCCAGGCTTTCCCTATTTTTGATCTATCCTGCAATAAGGGAGCTGGATGTCCAAACACAAGAATTAATATTTTGTCGTAGAGAGTTTCTGGGACACTGAGACAACAGAAGACTCCTTCGTGGAGTAGCAGAGACTGGTAGCAGAACTGAGGCCAGAAGCCATGTTTCTTGAAGCCCAGTCTAGGGCCTTTTTGTCTCTTCCAGTGTGTGTTACAGGTGGGAAGTGAACTCAGATTGTCCTCACCCCAAGACTGGCTCTTTATCCAGTATTCCACAAATGCACATACAATATAAATACAATTTTTGAATGAATAAATGTCTTCCTCCATTAGATTGTAAGCTCCTTGAAGGTAGGAACTATCTTTTTCTTACAAGAGGCTCTTAGTAAGTGTTTTTCATATCATATTAAATGCTTACTATGCTCAAAGCATTGTGCTAAGGGCTAGAGATAAAACCAGAAAACAAGACATGCTGCGCCTAAGAAGCTCCCATTATAATGGAGGAAGACCATACATACAGGGGGTTTGAGTGCCAAACAAGAAGTCCTCAGGGTGCAGCAGCCACACAGATGGCCATGCATCTTCTTTAGCATCCTTCTCACTGATACAGTATCAGTTTCTGATGTTGACAGTGCCATGAACTTGGGTGGTGAGAATGTTTTTTTTCCATGCCTTCATAGCCGTGGCTGCAGAGGGAGTTGGCAGCTGGAGAACCAGCAGAAACATTTGCCAGTTGATATCTTCACAGGGGTTGCTTCTTGGGATGCTGGTTGGGGGCAAGGAGGAGGTTAGCCTGGGATCAGGATTGGGGGTGATAATATATCTGGAACTCTTGGCCTGCCCGATTGATGATGGCAATTGGTTGGTAGCTGGTAGTGGTGATAGCAAAGAACTCAGGCTTCTCCTTCTGAGTAACTGCTCCCCTCAATAATAGTTGTGGAGTTCATCTTGGAAGTGGGGTCAGTATTCTGCTATTCCCAAGGCTTTTGGGCTCAGGGTCTTAGGAGATCTCTCTCAGGGTCTGAGGGAAGATAGGGGTTCAGAGGATGGCCGTGGTTTGACTCACCTGGTACATACTTCTTCTTGTCTCTCCCTCTAGGTCAAGGTAACAAGTATTCATTGGACATCTACTATGTTCTAGGCACTGTGCTAAGCTCTGGGGTACAAAGAAAGGGGGGAAAAAAAGCAGTACCTGCCTTCAAAGAGCTTTGGCTAGTCTGTCCTATGACATATTGATATGATTTATGTCAGTGCTCTGATCACCCTTAGAAGACTTGAAAGCAAAATAGTTTAGGAATATAGAGTAGGATTTTTTAAGTGTCAATGAACTGTATCAGAAAGAATGGGAAAATTCTGTGAAAATACCATCCCAAGATCCATGATGATCAGTACCTTCTGCTGCAAACTCAAGATCTAGACGGCACTTATCACCCATGCAACCTTGACCAAGTCACTTAACTTCCTTGGACCTCAGTGTCTTCATCTGAAAAGGAGAATGCTGTGATATATGACCTCTAATGGCCCTTCTAGTTCTACATCTGGGATCCCATGGCCACAGGATGATACAGGCCTACCACAAGCAGAGACAAGAATAGACTGAAGGGTTTTTTTTTTCTGATAGAAATGATTCTGGAGAAATGAGTGAAGATGGGCATGTCATCTGTACAACTCTACCAATTGTAAAAAGGATTAGTACAACAGACTCACCCAAGTCAACATTAAGCTGAAAGCTAGATCTACATAGACAAGTCAGAAATGCAGGGAGAAACTTTCATCAGACTCTGACTAACTGTATTTGCCTCTGAAGCATCCCATACACAACCACAAGGCTCCCTCTCTGCCACCCTATACCTACCTTTGTGTAAAGAAATTGAACCCCCCATTTTCAATCTCTCCTATGTGACAATCAATATTGTGCTTTTCTGACAAAGACACATTCACACATGAACATTTCAACAGAAGGAGCTTTGATGGAATGGCATCATATTTTCTTTAAAAGAGAGAGATGGAAATAAAAATCCTTGTTCATCATGACTTGCTCATAGGGAATGCAGTTTGCTGCCCCATTGTGCATGGATACATACAGTATGTTCATCTTGGCTTAGCTTGGCATCTGACCCAATGGCTGGTAAGAACCTTGAGGTCAAATGGTAAGTCAGTCGCAGGGGTTGCCATAGGAATATGACTGCCTACAGGAAGATGACAGTTTGGAACAGTGGGCCCGGCAAAGAGAGGGGTCACATGGGGCTGACTTTACAAAGTTTACATAACAAAGAGCAATTCTGTTAACTAAAATGATTAATTCCCATCAGCACACATCAAACAGGAACGTATACAAAACATTATTGTCTGTCTTCACGTTGCATAGCAGGGTTTTTTTTTTTCACAAGTTCCACTTCCAATAATTCTTTTGACAAAGCTGAGAGCTTCTGGGGGCAATGGTTTTCCTGAGGAATCTGTGAATGGGAACTGAGTAGGCCGCTGTCCAAGGGTGAGATATGTTGCTAGTGTTGTGGCAGGAGAAAGACAACAGTCCTTCTGAGCTGCTGGGGCTTTTCAGGGATCAGGGTTTGATGAAAAATGCCTGGGCAGCACAAAGCCTGGATTGTCCCTCTGTTCGGAGACAATGGGGCATTTAGAAGGCTCCCAGCATCAACATTCGAACTTGCAACTTTCATGTCGAGCTACAGAGAGTGGAAAGGAGTAGGCAAGGTCTGTTTTGCGTCCTGGCTATCTCACAATCAAGTGGGAAATCTGGCTTTGATGTTGCCATTTGTCTAAAGGAACAATTATGTTGGCTGGGTCTTAGAGTCCAAAGTGTCTGTGCATGCCCTGTCTCCCCATCCTGAGATGCACATCTATGTCTGGTGAGAGTTTTCTTTCTGGAAATGTAGTTATCTACATGTACCTTTTCTCCATTTCTTCCTGTCCCCTCCCCTTCCATGATTGTATAGGGAATTCCTGGTGTGGGAAATCTCTCCATGGATGCAGCAACTTTGTAATACGTCTTTAGATAATCCCCTGGGACACCGAGAAGGCCAATATCCATGGTCATGTATCCTGGAAGCACCAGAGATGGGGGTTTGAAATTAGGACTCTTTGTTTTGCCTTTCTTTAAAAGTACGTATTTAGCAAAATGCTTAAAAATGCTTCTGGACTGGCTGACTGAGGTCTTCCTGATTTTAACGCCAGCCCTTTAGTCACTGTGGTACCATACTGCCTCTTTCTGTCTCCCTCCTTTCCTTCTTTCTTCTTCTTTCTTTCTTTCTTTCTTTCTTTCTTTCTTTCTTTCTTTCTTTCTTTCTTTCTTTCTTTCTTTCTCTCTCTCTCTCTCTCTCTCTCTCTCTCTCTCTCTCTCTCTCTCTCTCTCTCTCTCTCTGTCTCTCTCTGTCTCTGTCTCTCTCTCAGCATCATAGCAGTTAGTGCAGGTAAAGGCCCCAGAGGTCATCCAGTCTAGCCTTTTCATTTTACAGATGAGGAAATTGAGACCCAGGGAAATTAAATGACTTGTCAAGGTTACATAGATAGAAAGGATCTGAGGCAATTTCTAGTCTTATTAGAGAGTTCCCTGATTACATTACATTACATGTATTTATTTATTTATATTTATTTATTATATTTATTATTTATTTATTACATTACTATGGTCACACTGCTGAAAAAAGGGTCAGAGTCTGGATTTGAACCCAAGTCTTCCTCACTACAATGTCAACTCTCTATTTACTATTATATCATACTGCCTCTGTCAGTGTCTGGGCAACAAAGGAATTTTGGACATCAGCTGGTGGTTTCTAACATTTCCCAAAAGACCAGCCTGTCCTTCCTTGTTTTGTTGCCTGTCCTCATGGCTTCCTGCCTGTTCCCTTCTTTCCTGTTTAAAAATTGAGGCATCAGCAATGGCAGGTGATCTGATGTCTAAGTGATTTCTAAAATTATCACTGATCTGCAAGCATCTCATGACATATTCCTCTGCCTCTCTTTCCTGCAGCTTCCCACTCCTTACACTTCCCCATCAGCTGTCTTTGTGAAAGCAGACTGTCAAGTCCAATGTCACTTTCTGCATGAGTATGACATTCATTCCTATGAGTACCAAGGAGACTCTAGCTTCATAAACACAAATCTAAGGCTGGTGGGGAAACCCAATAGGTTAACAGAAAAGGAAATGTATATTGTTCTTCTCAGAGGCTACAATGTGGCCTCATTATGGGTGACCCAACCTAGTATATGAAATTTGGGAAGGAGTTCAACACGTGTTACATTGAATTCATATTTGTAGAGCTTTGGGAAGAGCAGGAAAGCTGAATGATTGAGCAGTTCTCTTTTCCCTACTCTCCCTCTATGTTTGGCATTTAAAGTCCCAGGCCTGCCACTCTATCCATTGTTGCACCTAGTAGTGGATAAAAAAAACTTGGAATCAGGAAAATTCATATTCCTGAGTTCAAATCCAGCCTCAGATACTTACCAGTTATGTGACCCTGTGGAAGTTGCTTAACCCTATCTACCTCAGTTGGTCATCTATAAAATGAGCTGGAGAAGGAAATGGCAAACTGCTCCAGGATCTTCGCCAAGAAAACCTCAAATGGGGTCATGAAGAGTCGGACATGACTGAATAACAAGAAGACACAGATAAGGAATGGGAAATGACAACCTTGAATGAGCATCTAATATCTGGCTTTCTAGCTTCAAATATTCTATGAATCTTTTGTTTCATGGACTTTTTAGGGAAGTATTTGGTCTTTCTAGTGAAGAGATCCCTGCAGTTTTGAGGTCTTCTTTGCAATAGCTTCTAGGGACACCTTTTATAATTCCCTTGCCTTGGAAAACTTTCACTGACTTCTAAGTCATGTCAGAGGTGTCGGGTCTTTTGATGGCAGAGTGGAGATGCAATGATTCATGGCATGATGTATTGTACCATGAGGTGGGCACCAGGCATCACGTCTGTTTAAGAGCTTGGTGACATATGTCTTTCTAAAGCCCAATTGTGAGTGCCACAGACCTCACCTTCTCCCTATTTCTTCCAACATTGGCCTCACCTTTAAGGCTGTTTTGAAACTGGGTCTTATGAATCACATGGTAAGATCATGGGTTATCCCTACATAGGGGTACATGGCTTATATTTAGAGAACTCAGGTTCTACAGCAACTTGCTTTTTAAAAATAAAAGCCAAGCCAATAAGCAAATGCAGTATTTAGAGGCTAATCCCTTCAATTCTGGATTCCATGGAAATGCATTAGTGACTCTTAATGTTGCTACTAGGATGAAGTGGTTCTGAGGACTGATTAACTATGGTTTTAACCTATCTTATCTACTCAGAAGAGGCAAATTAGTAAGTCCTGGCCAAGAAATTGAAGAACTTACATCAAAGATTCTTAACTTGGGGGGTGGGAGTTGGGGTGGGGATGGTCCATGAACTTTTATTATTATTTTGATAACTGCATTTTAATATAATTAGTTTCCCTTTAATCCCGTATATTTTATTTTATCCATCAAAAACATTCTTTTGAAAAGGGGGTCTATAGGCTTCATTAGCCCAGCAAATGGTCTGGGATGTAGAACACATTAAGAAATCCTGCTGTAGGGACATAGGTGGTATTTTCAATGCTGCTACTGATTGATAATAGAGGGTTCAGAAGGAAAAAAATTAAATATGGGACAAGGCAGCTAGCTAAAAAGATTGTGTTAGAGAATGAGATCTGGGTTTCTGTACCTGCCTTGTATTCTGCAGGTATATTTATATATGCCTGAAGCATTACAGAAATGCCCCCTTGGACTTTTCTCTAAAAATGTATGGAAGGAGAGGGATAAAAAAGCCCACATACTGAGCTATATATCACAGAAAATGTTACACATGACAGAGAGAGGAGGAGAATCTGTGGTAAAGGAGGCAAGAGGAAGGAAGAGGAGCAGGAATGATCTGTAGTTCCTCAAATCAGTGGAGTCTGTGTAACAACTAAAGGCAAAAAGGTTTTTAGTGTCCTCCAAGGCTGAGCTCACATGGATTATGTCCAATCCTGGAGATCCAAACCAAGAGAGTCATTTCTCTCTTTGGTTCATTATTCCCATCTGGAGGTGGAAGAAAATCTGTAAATATTTTCATGGACATGACTTGGGTCAAAATTTCCCCAAATGTGATAACAGAATCACCAGCTCTTTCACAGGCTTACAGGCATTCAGAGTACTAAACCTAACCAGGTTTGGGCCAGCCCTCATTTTGCCCTCTGAATAGAATGCCTAATACAGAAAGGATTTCTAGGAACACATGAACAGATGCAGAAATACATGAAGCACTCAGATAACTCAAATAATCTCTATCTACCCCATCCCTAGAGAGAATACACTATTTGGAGCTACTCAACAATAGTTGTTGTCCAGTTGTTTCCAACTCTTGGTGACCCCATTTGGGATTTTCTTGGCAAAGATACTGGATGGTTTACCATTTCCTTCCCCAGCTCATTTTACAGACGCGGAAACTGAGGCAAACAGGGAAAAGTGACTCCCTGACACCATTTTGGGGTTTTCTTGGTAAACATATTGGAGTGGTTTGTCATTTCCTTGTCCAGCTCATTTGACAAATGAGGAAACTGAGGTAAACAGGATTAAGGGACTTGCCCAGGGTCACGCAACTAGGAAGTGTCTGAGGCTGGATGTGAACTCAGGAACAGGAGTCTTCCTGGCTTCAGGCCCGTACTCTACTCACTGCACCACCTAGCTGCCCTACTCAACAAAAGTTATTCACATTGGACCTGCATTGTTGGAGCAACTCATAGTGATCGAGAGGAAGGTGACAAAGTCCAGATCCCCTTGTCCCCCAGGCTCTAGTTCTCTGGTTGTAGCAGCCACATTGGCAATCTTCTTCCTTCTGCAAGAAGCACATTGTTGAAAAAATCTTCTAAATCTCAGAGAAAAAGTAGGAACTTTGACCTCCAGTGTGAGTGCTATTTCATACCCTCTTCCCTTCGAATCAGGCATAAATCACTTGTAAAGGAAAACAAAGCTATAATTCTTTTGGAAAGGGACCAGTGACAAATACATAACTAGGACAAAGTACCCAGGGTTTTGCCTCTGGGCAATAAAAATTGTGGGGTGCAAAACTGAAATAATGATTTTGAAAGATTCCACAATTTAAACTTTGGGGAGTTACATTTCAAAAGTACCTTTACTCCTGAAGTAGCATAGAAATGAGTTATCAGGAATAATTAGTGAAGCTAGGAAGATGTTAGAGGGCCCCTCCTGGCCCTGAGCCTGATTTTTCTCTGGACTTCAAAACCTTACTTCCTTTACTGCTAGCTCACCTGGGAATTTCCCTCAGCACTTGGAGCCTCCCTGCCTTGGAAAACTCTATTGTCCCTGAGGCTTACTTATCCTGATATATCCCTCTTCAAAGCCCACCCTCTCTCTCTCATTGGTGAGTTTCTCCTGAAGTCTCCATTTTATGGAGGGGCTCAGGCTGGCCTGCTCTCATTCTACTCCTGGCTCTGTTCCTGACTCTCTCTGGACTTCGAAAACATGCCCCTGTGCCAAGTACCTTAATTCCTCCATGGCCCTCTTTTCAGTTCCATTTTGTGTGTTTTCTTATTCCATTAGAATGTAAGCGCTGTGAGGGCAGAAGCTGTCTTTCATTTTTCTTGTATTTATATCCCCAATGCATAGCATAGTGCCTGATATATAATAAGTGTGTAATAAGTCCCTTCCTTCCTTCCTTCCTTCCTTCCTTCTTTCCTTCTTTCCTTCCTTCCTTCCTTCCTTCCTTCCTTCCTTCCTTCCTTCCTTCCTTCCTTCCTTCCTTCCTTCCTTCCTTCCTTCCTTCTTTCCTTTCTTCTTTCCTTTTTTCCTTTCCTCTCTTTTCTGTAGAATACTCCAGTCTTCAGTGTTGGAATCTCCCCCCACCATCACACCCTGCATTTGATTTTGATTTGGGGGTACATTTTGTGCTATTTTCTCCAGGTATTAAAATCGTTAGCTATAGCTTTGGAAGGAAAAAAATCAGCCAGAGGCCATCACTTTTCAATGTGAACTTGGCCTCTCTCGAAGTCTCCATGAAAATTCTTCTTTTGAAAAGAAGCCAGTAACAAGGCCTCATGTAGAAAATAAATACTATCAATGTGCCAAACTGACTTAAGGTGAGACCCATCTGAAAGTCTTTGGAAACAAGGCTCTTACATATACGGGATACCTATACTGCCATTTCCCAAAGGCCCAATGATTTCAGTATTTGTTTTTTATTAATCAAACAGAGTTGTTTCTTTTTTCAAGAGTCCTATGTGCTCACATCCAAGGCTTTGTCCTTTCCAATCTTATCACAAGGTTGTAGACATGGACCATTGAGTAGGGAGAACTGTACACAAGACTCCCTTAGATAAGAGTACTTAGTGGTGACATTAGTCGCCATTGAGTCTCAGGTAAATGGAAGGAGTGTGAAGGAAGGTGATGGTCCCCAGGCTGGAGGACTACCTTGTGCCTGGTGTCCTTCTCCCCATGTGACTGCAGAGACCAGGGTGACTGGCCTTACCCTTCCCTGGCTGGTCCTTCCAGGCTATAGGTGAGGTGGACAGGGTTGAATGCTTTGCCGACATTTTCTTTTCATTGTTTCAATCTCTATATTTGAATCCCTAGAGCCTGGTACAATGCCTAGCACGTAGTAGGTGCTTAACAAATGCTTGTTGATCAATTATTGACTATCTGATTTGATGACAGATACTTAGGCAGACAACTACTGATTGGCATACAGTAGGCACTTAATGAATGTTTATTGACTGATAATGACCTAATGATACAATGACAGAGAAGCTGCAAGGAAAGGTTCTGTGCTGTTTCTGCTTTTATAGATGAGGAGACTAAGGGTTGTCCAACTAATTAAAAGTAGAGCCAGGTCTAGAACTCATGTCTTTCGGTGCCTAGTCTATGACTACAACAGTGTGCTAAATAGCCCTATCCTGGCTTTATAGCTTCAGGATATATCTTTTTTGTATATGTCCTTTTTGTACAGCTGTTTGTGCAATAGGTATATTGTAATATACCTATTATAATATACTACACACTGTAATACATTATAATTAAATGTACTATATTATATCAGTGCATATTAATAATTGCATTTATATGTTTATAGTTTATTATACTATAATACATTATAGTTATATTTACTATTATATAACATAATTACATATACTTATATTCATGCATATTAATAATTATATGTAATTTTATAATAGGTAGTCTATATCTATAGTTGTTTGCATGTTGTCTCCTTATTAGATTGGAAGCCCCTTGAAGACAAGGCTTGCCTTTTGCCTTTCTTGGTGTCCTCAGTACTTAGCACAGTGTCTGGTACATTGTATGTGTTTAATAAGTCTTTTTTGACTGCTTGATACGATTTCTGACCTGATCTTTAAGGTTCCCCCCCCCAGCTCTAAATTTCCGGGACCCTATGAGAAGTGCCCCAGCAATCTGTCACAGGATTTTTTTTTTAATTTGCTAAGTCTTCTAGTCCCTAGAGTTTGGGTCTCCATCCATGAAGGGAGTTCTGAGATGTCTCACTAAAGCATCAGTTGAAGCTGTTGATTCTAACGCTTTGACAGTAGATGCCTTGAGGCTTATTCCTCTGCAGCATTTTGAGCTCTCAGCATACTGCCATCACTCTTTAAAGTATATATTTATTCTCCCCTCTTTCTGGGCAGAAATGCTTCCAGAAACAAGTATGGCCATCTTCCAAATACCAACTTGTCAGCCCAGTGGGGAAAGAGCTTGTGCTGTCTAATTCTTTTGTATCAATCCCCTAAGGCTTCCTGTGGGCACCAGATCAAGGGTGTTATCTGAATGAGCCTACAAGCAATGGAGGAAAAGCTATCAAATCACAGAGTATCTTGGAATCTCATAATCACTGAATTTCAGATTTGGAAGGGATCTCTGACATGATCGTGTCCAATTCATCCCCTCTACAACAGGTACTTGACGATTATCTTCTGACGTCTGCCTGAAGATATCCAGTGACGGGGAACCTGCTTCCTCCCAAGGCAGAAGTGGGACCACATGGCCAGACCCAAGTTTTACTGTAATTAGCAACCTTTTGATCCTGGTCCTTCTTCTGGGGCCACAATAGCTGGAATTTATATTGTTCTTTAAAGTTTGCATTATCTTGTCCCGCGTGAGTTTTTTTTTCAGCCCTCATTATAACCCTTTGTTCAGTTGTTTACAGATGAGGAAACTGAGGCAAGCAGAGTTAAACTACTTGCCCAGGGTCACACAGCTAGTAAGTGTCTGAGGCCAGATTTGAACTCAGGAAAATGAGTCTTCCTGACTCTAGGCTCAGCACTTTATCAACTCCACCACCTAGCTGCCCCCATTGTAACCCTATGAGGCAGGTATTATTAATACCTGCAGGTATTATTAACCAAATTTTACAGATAAGGAGACTGAGGATGGGAAAGAGTCAAGTGTCTTGCCCAGGGTCATACAGCTTGTGTCTGAAGCAATATTTGAACCCCTTTCTTCCTGAATTAAAGTTGAACACTCTCCTCGCTATCCTTCATTCACTTGAGAAAGTAAGCCTTACTTTCTTCATCTGCAAAATATGGATACTATCACTACCACCCGATGCTGGTGCTACTGCCACTGCTGCTACTACTTAATACTACTTCCTACTACATGTAGTACCTACCTCACAGGCTTGATCAAATGAGGCTGAAATGGTAGAAAGCAGGAAGAAGACAAGATAATGCAAACTTTAAAACTGTAGGTAATTGGTATACTAGATAGAATGCTGGAACTGGAGGTAGGAAGTCTAGAGTTCAAATCCAGCCTCAGACACTTACTACTATGTGACCCTGGGTTAAGTCATTTGACCTTTGTCTACCTCAGTTTCTTTACCTGTAAAATAGAAATAGTAATAGCAGATACCTCCCAAGGTTGTTGTGAGGATCACATGAGATCTTTGTGAAGAAATTTTCAAATTTTAAAGCACCATATAAAATATTAGTATTATTATTTTCTATAAATACCATCGATTATTTCCCCAGAGGGTTAGACCAGGAGAAATGGACAGAGGAGTTTTAGGCTATATATTCCTAAACTTTTTAGATATTTGAGGATTGCTATCATGTCCCCTCATTAACAAGCATTAATTAAGCACCTACTACATGCCAATCACTGCTCTAGGCACTGGGCACACAAATATAAAGAATGAAACAATCTCTGCTCTCAAGGAGCTAACAGTGTATCAGTGAAGACAGTATGTGCATCTACAAGCAGATGCAGAAAAAATGTGAAGAGAATAAATACAAGGTGCTTCAATCAGTCCTTGTTTGAGATGACCTTGAGACCCTACCATCATCACCATCACCTTCCGGATGAGCAAGTCCTTCACAAAATGTAGGACCCAGAAATAAGCATAAAACTTCATCTAAGACATTCAGAACGGAGCATGATTAGTATTTCCCTTCTGTGATACTCTCTTAGGTGCAGTTAGGTGGTACAGTGGATAGAGTGCTGGGCCCAGAGGCAGGAAGACTCATTTTCATGAGTTCAAATCTAGTCTCAAACACTTCCTAGCTGTGTGACCCTGGGCAGGTCACTTCACCCCGTTTGCCAGTTTCCTCATCTGTAAAATGGGTTGGAGAAGGAATGGCAACTATCTCTGCCAAGAAAGCCCCAAATGGGTCCTAGAGAGTTGTACACAACTGAATCAACACAACAGTAACAAATGCTGGCTGAGACTGAATTAGTTTTGGGGGCTGTCCCATTGCCCTGTTCACTATTGAGCTTTACAATGTACTAATCCTTTCCCTTCTCCCTAGTTCCCCTTTTCTGATGAAGTGTTGTCTTCTAGGCATGCATCACTAGCCTTGGTTTTTGGTTTTGTTTTGTTTTTTTGACATTCAGGTCTATGACCTGAAATGTAGAGGAGAGACAAGTCTTTCCATTTCACAGATGAGCAAAATAACTTGAACACATAGTCAAGTCACATAAATGCTTATTGACTTGACAGCCATCGGTGAATAGGGGGAATCACTGGAGGAAGAGACATACAGAGAGCTGGAAGAGTCTTAAAGATCACCTAGCTAGTTCAACACCTTCATTTTACAGATTAAAGAACAGAAGCACAGAACAATATCCTACAGATCTAAGATTAGAGTGTCTGCTTCCCATCTCCTTAGTCATTGTTCATACTGCCATAGTATCCCATTTTTTAAAGACAACTCTGGATTGAGAAGAAATGACTTAGAAAAAAAGTGAGAATATGAAAAGAATACTTGGCAATATGGTAGGACCTGCCTTTTCTAGGGTATACCTATCCTCTGATGTTTGTTGGTGAATGGACATTAAGACAAACTGAGTAGGCAGACTTTTATTATTTTTTTCCAGCCTCACGAAGTCAATCTTTCCCAAGTATCCGTAGTTCCCCAAGGGTCCCCCACTGTGGAGTTCTCCATAGGTGCTCCATCATTCTGTGCTTTGTACGTCTCCCTTTTGCACCTCCCCATTTAAAATTACCTATTCTCTGCCATAGTGTGGCTCAGGGGACCTGGGCTCCAATCCTGGATCTATTAGTTGCTACGTATGTGACCTTAGTATAAGTCAGTCAGCTCTCTGGTCTCTAAAATGAGGGGGTTGAATTTGAAAATCTCTGAGGTTCCTTCAAGCTCTAAATCTGTAATCCTTCTATTTAGGACCTGATTACACCCAGAAAAAGGAATGGGGTGGGGGAAGACAAATTCTCACTAAAGAGTTAATGACTGAAAGTAGCTTAACCTGCTATCCCGGACCAGAAAACTTTGTATTTTAATTGGTGATAATTCTAAGCCAAAGGAATCAGTTTCCCATAGTGGATTTTCAGGTGCAATGAAAGCCCAGTTGGTCAGCTTAGTGGGGAGGGAGGTAAGTCTTCCTTCCTCATACCACTGAGTTAGGCAGTAGGCAGTTGCATCTGTTTTGCCTTTGTTTTAGGTCAACCTTGGAAACAGTCCATTGAATTGAGGGTCCAGAGGCCTCTTCTCCAAATGGCTACTAACCAGCTATGTAACCTTGTGCAAGCTACTTCTCCGAGCCTCTATTTCCTCACCTATAAAACCAGGGGGCTGGACAACATCATTTGGAGATCCCTGCCAGGTCCAAATTCTCTAATTCTACAAATGTAAACCGTTTGTTCTTTTCATGGTTTCTTGTTGTTTCTGGTTCTGCCCCTGTGCTTACTAGGCTGCAGGACTCTTTGGGCCAAAATACTTCCCAAAGCCAGGCTGTTCTGCCTCATAAACATGTTTCAGCAAAGCCTGAAAATGTGAGAGAGAGAAAGAAGAGCCTACTGGCTGATCGAGCCCAGAGGCTGACCGGTGCTTTATGAATAAATGCTGGTTTACTGGGAAAGGCAATAAGCAAAAGGAGCTGCAATATTTCAAGTGAATTGTGTAGCCACTCTGGAGCAATAGAGATTATGCCCTGGGGTCTGTTTGTCTGTTCTAAGGCAACAAGACAGAATGTTAACAGAGTAAGTGTCAAACAGATAGAAACACTCACAGACCATGGAATGTTACAACCAGAAAGGACTTCTGAGGACATAGATTACTGGCTGGAAGGGATATTAGAGGTCATCTAGTCTGGTTCTTTCCCTTTTGTTTTAAACAAATAAAGAAACTGGTCACCAGAGGGAGAAAGAGGTTAAATGGTTTCCCCATGTTCATATAGGTAGTAAGTGGTGGTGGCAAGGCCAGGACTGGATCGGATAATGGACTAGCAAGGGCGGGTAGGCGGCACAGTGGATAGGTGCTGGGCCTGGAGTCAGGTAGACCTGAGTTCACATCCAGCCTCAGACACTTACTAGCTGTGTTACCCTGGGCAAGTCACTTAACTCTTTGTCTCAATTTCTCATCTGTAAAATGAGAAAGAGAAGGAAATGGCAAACCACGCCAATGTCTTTGTCAAGAAAACCTCAAATGAGATCATGGAGCATTGGACATGGCTGAAATAACTCAACAACAAATGAATTAGCCATTATTGAGTCTAATCCCTTAATTTAATGAATTCATTTGAAAAAGTTTTATTGATGTCTTCTGTCATGGCTTCACAGTCATCTCCAGCCATGCGCCATTTCCAATCCCAGTGAGCTTTACCTTGCAATGGGGAAAACAATCACTAATCAAGGACTCCTGACCCAACTAGACACAACAGTCTGCATCCACAGTTCCACACTTCTCCAGTGAACAGATCAGGGGCCAAGACTGGTCATTCCAACCACACAGCTTCCAGCTTCATCTCAGTGTTTTTTCCATTGACGTGATCATGGTCATTTTGCTTATTATTTTCCTGGTTCTACTCGCTCAATGGAATTATGACCTCAGAGGCCATTTGGTACAACCTACTTATTCTGCACGTTACAAGGGGAGACCTGGAGAGAATACTATCCTGCTCAAGCTCACTCAAGAGTCCTTTCTGCATCAGTCAGTCAATCAATTAGCATTGTTAAGCATTTACTATGTGCCTGGGACTCTGCTAAGTGCTGGGGATACAAAAAGAGGCAAAAGACACTCTCTGCCCTCAAGGAACTCACAGACTGGTGGAGGAGACAATATGCAAACAAATTTGTACAAAAAAGCTATAGACAGGATCAATTGGGGGTAGTCTCAGAGGGAGGGCCCTGAGATTTAGGAGGACTGGAGATATCTTACCAAAGGTGTAACTTTCGTTGAGACTTGGAGGAGTCCAGGGAAGGTAGGACGTAGAGACAAGGAGGAAGGGATTTTCAGGCATGGAGGACAGCCAATTATCTTGCGTGAGGAACACCAAGGGGCTGGTGTCACCGGATTGCAGAGCACTGAGAAGGGAGTAAGAAGTAAGAAGACTGGAAAGGTAGGAGGGGACCAGGTAATGAAGGGCTTTTATGTTTGGTCTTGGAAGTGATAGGAAGCCACTGGAGATTAGTGAATGGGGGGTGGCATGGTCAGCCTTCCACCTGAATTTGACAGCTAACTGGAGAATGGATTGGAGAGGGGGAAAACGGTGGGGAGTCAGAGCAACACCAGGCTCTTGTAACACAGGTATGAAGTGTTGAGACCATGATATGATGAAGGCCTACAGCTGGGTGGTCGATGGAGAGAAGAGGGACCTATACTAGAGATGTTACAAAGGTAGAAATGACAGGATTCAATGACTGATAAAATGCAAGGATAAGGGTGACTGGGAAAATATAAGAAGAAAGAGTAAAGAGTTTCTGTTGAAGCCTAGGTTGCAAGCCTGGGGGCCTGGGAGAGTCACCTTCCAGGTTTCTCTGAATTCCTCATATTTGCCATTTTTTTTTTGTTTATGGCAAAATAACTCTCCTTACCATAACATGCCACATTTTCTCAGGCATTCCCTAGTTGATGGCTGTGGGGGGCTGACTGCAAGCAGGACTGATGATCTGGGGTGTGTGTGTGTGTGTGCACGCGCGTGTACACACTGCCACTCCTAGGGCTCTTTGGCCTACTGGTGACACTTGGTCAGCAGTTATTGCTGGTAATGATGAGGAAGGTGGACTCCTTCTCCATGGTGATTTCTCCCCTCCATGATGACAGAGGGCTGGCTTAGAAGCAGATCTGGTAGCTGGGGGGACACTGCTATTCCTAAGACTCTTGCCTTCCAGTTTCTGGGCTGTCTGCATCAGGGTCTGAGAGGAGATGGCGGCTATGGTCTTTCTGTAAATTCTCCACAGAGCACTAAGAGCCCACCACATTGGAGAAGAGTGTAGTAGAGTAGAGTACTGGTTAAAATGGTAGGGCATATACTGAAAGTCTTCTTCCTACCCTCCTCAGCGGCAGCTGTGAGTTTACCCTGAGCTGTCAACATCCTCTTACCTCATTCTTCTTGTGACTACATTTACCATATATTTGTAAAGTGGGTCGGGGATAAGCATATAGTCTGTAGACAGCTCTCTGATGCTGCAATAGAAACTAAGATCTTGTCCCCAGCAACCTACAGCTCTAATCTACTGAGGCAAGATGAGGTAGTGGAAAGAGCATTGGAATTTGGAGTCAAAACACTCTAAATTCTCTAAAGAATCAGCCAAAGAGTTCAAGTCTCAACTGGGCCACTTAATAGCCCTGTGATCCCAGGCATATCCCTTATCATCTCGGAGGCTCCTTTTCCTATTTTTAAAGTGGAGATAATCATTGAACGTAAGCTTTTTGAAGGCAGTTTTTCTGGTTTGCTTTTATTTTTGCCTGGCCCAATACCTGGCATGTAGGAGACGCTTAATAAATACTTGTCTATTGTTGAATCGTGCTCATACTGCCCACTTCACATCTGCAGTAGAAATCACAGAACACTCAATGTGAGGAAAATGCCACACGAAGTGATAGCTAGCCATTTTTTTTGCCTAGGGTGAGGGGAAAGCAGCACTAAATATTCTTGGGGTAAGCAAGTTGAAACATACTCAGAGCAAGAAACGTGAATCATACGTCCTCAGATTAACTTTGTGTTTTATGACGTGAAAGTAATAATAAATAAGACAAATCCTACTGAATGGAAAGAAAATGAATTACTAGCATGGTGACTATGCTGCTGAAGGAATACACGTGTTAAATTTCTGTATCCTACATATTTCAGTGCCCTGGGATAAAGCTCTGACCATCCCGCCTTAGTTATAGCTTTGTAGTCGTATATTCTAACCAATATAGCTACAGTATTACTCAACAGTGTTCTTACTGTTCTTTCAAATATTGTTTTGGAATATAAAATATTGTTATTTTTGATGAATTCTTTTCTGGTTTCATTCTTAGGGAGATCAAGTGTGACATTTCCTGGTGAGTTGTTTATAGACCCTCCCTTCCTCAGTAACAGAAACTGCAATTTTATTTTATTTTCATTTTTAATTCATTTATTACCTGTGCACAAGAGAAATAGCTGATAAACCCAAAAGGAAACAGTTTTGTTTTTACATGGTGGTTAAAAGTAATTGAAATATCACGACACTCTCAGTGAAAATAACATTTCTAATTACAAATCATAACGTATGTTAGAATCGCTATGGTAAAGCTGAAAAGCCTTAGGCAAAAGCACTTTCTGGGAATAACATAGTGCTTCTTCAGTCTGCACGAAGACTAAAAGGTAATTTACAGTTGATCTGTGAATGTCGAGACAATGTTACAATGTAGTTTTCTGTACAATTAAATGTATACCTAAAGAGCTAACCAGGATCAGCATTTTTACTAGATTTCAAATGAAGTTGCCTTACGCTGAGAGATGTTTAAGTTGCTGTAAGATTCTACACAACTAGGGAAGTATCTGTTTTCACATTTAATTGTTCTGTCTCTCTTCTTTTGATTACGAGTGTCCTGCTCAGTTAATTCTATTGCAATGGATGTTGCTTAAAATGCACAGTTTCAGATGTGCATACTGTATTTTATAAAAGCGAAGCAAAAATGTTCAGTGAGTGGTATAAATCTTACAGCACTCTGCTAGCAAAAGTACATGCCTAAGTCACAGTATGCAATATTGTACCACAAATTATAGCATCAAGTAATTTGAGAAACTGCCATTTTAATTGAAAAGAACCTAGTCATCCTTCCCTCTGGTCACCCTGTCTTTTGAACCCTTCCTGGCAATTATTCAGGAGAACACATCTTTCACTTTTTTTGCTTTTAAAAAATGAGACACCAAATCACTCCAATCCTAAATATTATAAGACACTTCTTAGGTGTAATAGGAATCGTGATGACAAATGCTGTATTGGGAGGCACTGTAGCCAGCAAGCAGATTTGCATTCAGAAGTTCAAGTCCCTGCCCATGTGACCTTGGGGAAGTCTTTTCACTTTCTGGGTCTCAGCGTGCATTCTGTAGCTCGGCACCCATATCTCTGCTGCCTTTTAAGCTCTTACCTCCTTGACCCATTCCCCCTGATGACCAGGTTGACATTGTGCCTCTCCTAAGAAGCCATTTATACTTTCCGTGACTGCTTCAACTTTGCCTGCTTGGTGAGAAAAATACATTTTCTGATATATGTGATTTCAGGGACACCTTGCTATGTGGTGCATGTGTGCCGAAAATCACGTGCTCCATAACATTGCAAACCATTCCTCCATGAATCCAATAATGGCCAGTTAGAATGGCCCCTTGGGCAGATGAAAGCTTTCAGTCTGGCCTCTGATGGAAAATCTGTAGGGGAAATAAAAGGTTCTCTCAGTGAAAGGTTTATGTGCTTATCTTCCAAGATTAGCAGCGGCTACCACAAATGCTACCAGAAAGTTTCACGAATCTCTTCTGGATTAGTTCTTATCATTAACAACAGTGTTCTTCTGAGAAGTGAACACTGTGGAGCCTGTCACCTTGTGCTGGTGAATAAGGGTGACCCTTGCTGGCTGCCTTCTCCAAGGGCACTGGGATACTTCCAAGAGATGTCATACGCTCCTGAGTTTAGGCACAATTCCAATCTGTCCTGAATTCTTTCTTCTGAAGGCTAGGATAATGAAGTCTTTCTAATGGCCTCCTTCCTCTGGCCCCTTCCAGTCCCTGGTACATTGCCCACCCCTTTCTTCCCATGTCAAAACCGTGATTCTCAGAATTGAGGAGAAGCTCAGTGCCCTTGAGCCCAAATGATGCTCCCCCCTCCCAAGAATCCTCTTGGCGTGCACACCCAACATGTGATCGTTCAGCCTTGGCTTGAAGATATCAAGGGAGGGGGAAGCCATTAGCCCTCCTGTAACTCTAATGATTGGGAAGCTTTGCCTGTATATAACTTTCATCCAGTCCTCCTGATTCTGACTGCTGAGGCCAAAGTATCTCCCCACTCAGCCCAGAGCTTGCATTAGGAACGATGTAGGATCTCTGGCCCTGGATCTGAAATCAAATGCACACACATCTTGATTATTTGGACCAATCGGGCAAAGCCTAACTCTTATCTCACTTCTATAGGGACTTTCCCTAGATATGTTAATGGATCTCAAGGAAGTGAGTTCTTCTCTCATAATGAAGATTTGATCATAAGCCATCTATATCCTTTCATCTTTCATGACGCTGGTTCATGTCCTCCCCAAGTCCTTCATAGGGAGTCCACCCAAGGTCTTATGAATAAGGTGATACTCAAGAGCATTAATGAATTCAGTCCTTAGGAACCTTTCTGCCTCTTAATGCTTTGAGGGATTCATGGATGAATGTGACAAGGTCTAGCCTACTGCTTCCTATGAACCTGTACAGTTAACTAGAGGGCATGCTTTTCACCAGTCATTACCTCTTCTCTTGGTCTGAGCTCCCCACCAATCAATCAGTCAGTCAATCAATAAACCCTTACTAAGCACCTCTTACGTTCCAAGTATAGGGTAGCTAGATAGCACAGTGGATAGAGTGCCAAGCTTGGAGACAGGTAGGCTCTTCTTCCTGAGTTCAAATCCAGCCTCAGACATTTACTGGCTACATATGTGACACTGGGTAAATCACTTAAACTTGTTTGCCTCAGTTTTCTCATCTGTAAAGTGAGCTGGAGAAGGAAATGGCAAACCACTCCAGTGTATTTGTCAAGAAAACCCCAAATGGGTACACAGAAAGTTGGATGTGACTGAAACAACCCAATGACAATAAATGTTCCAGGTACTATGCTAAGCACCAGGATACAGAGTTACTGTATATGTCCCTAAAGAAGATAGGGCTTACCACAGGCAAAGGTTTCCTTGATTTTCTTGATGCAGTTAAGGGTGAGTCCTTATATTCTTCATTGTATGTAATAAACTTCTTCTGTGTTACTTAACAAGGGACCTAAAGACACTTATCTGGGAGCTAGAATCAAGCACAAGCCAGATGATCCCAGGGGAGCCCTGGGTGGGAGAATGAGTCAAGGGTTATAATGCTATTGATTATTATTGAGAAGTCCCTCAGATTGATCTAACCCATCTGTCCTCAATCAACACATCTGTTGTATGCAGAGGGATAACCAGCAGTGCAAGATAGTATATGCTAAGTGTCACGTGAAAAGTACAGAAGAGTCACTGAGAGACAGGAGAGTTCACTATGGGCTGAATTAATTAAGGCTTTTGATTGTCACCTTATTCATGACAGCAGGCCCCTAGATTTAGAACTGGAAGACAAATCATCTAGAGACCAACCTCCTCATTTTCCAGATAAGAAAACCAAGGCTCAAAGAAATGAAATGACTTTGCTGGGGTCCCACAGATAATAAGCAGCAGAGGTAGCTTTTGAACCCAACCTTCTTTCCACATACTACGCCATGCTGCCAGTATAAATGTCCTCTTCTTTTTCTTTACTCCTTACTTCCTCTCCACCAGCACAGAGGCAACTTTGATAGAAAAAGGCATAAAATCGGGGCAGCTAGGTGGCACAGTGGATAGAGCTCTGGCCTTAGAGTCAGAAGGACCTGAGTTCAAATATTATCTCAGACACATAACACTCACTAGCTGTGTGACCTGGAGGAAGTCACTTAACCCCATTGCCTAAAAAAGAAAAGAAAAGAAAAGAAAAGAAGGCATAAAGTAGCATTCAAGCTCTACGTGTAATGCAAAGTGTGTGTGTGTGTGTGTGTGTGTGTGAGAGAGAGAGAGAGAGAGAGAGGTCTCTGGGGATGTCTGCATGTGTGTGGGGAGACAGGTAGTGAGGCTCGAAGGAGAAGGATCTTGGCAAGAGAGCTGTTTATTTTATAATATTAAAAGTGAAGTGGGTCCTTTCTGAATTTTATTTTTTTTTTCCCTTACGAACCCAGAGTTTGAATTTAGGCATTTATACAGAACTCATTTTGCAGTTCTCAGTTGGATGCAATCTCTTCCAAACAGAGGCATGGCTTCAAAGACTGACAAGAAAATAAATCCACTGCCTGGGGCCATCTTTGTCAAAGTTTTCTTAGGTTTGTGGATATCAAAGGTGAGCTTGTGGGGGCACATCTCCTGTTTTGATTTGTTTTGTTTTGTTTTTTTCTCTCGGGTCCACAATAAAAGTTATAAATGGGAACCAAGTTGTCAAGTGGCCTGAGGGCTCTGAAGAGTTAAGCGTCAATGAAATCTGGATGGGACAATTCATGGCTTCAGAGCCATGATTATTTATAGGATTACAGATTTCAAACTGAAAGGCTGCTTAGAGACCATCTGGTTCAATCTTTTCCTTTTATCATTGATGGATGTGAGCCCTAGGGAGTCAGTGGTAGGGTTAGAAGTCTGGGGGACCTGGGTTCAAATCTTGCCCCAAATACTGTGACTCTGGAAAAATCACTTAACCTCCCTGATCCTCAGTTTTCTCATCCAGAAAATGAAGGAGTTGAACTGGAAGACCTCTAAGGTCTCTTCCAGTTCTAAATCTATGCTGACTTCCTTAAAGTAAGTAAAAGATCCTGCATCTGATCGAAGATCCATTGATGGTAAAGCCAGTTTTGCATTTCATTATTCCACAATAAATAATAATAATGGAGAAGGCAAATGTCTTTTAGAAAGGTGCTGGGTGAAGAAAATGAATGTATTCTATAGTAGATGAAAATCTAGTTTCATAGTAAGTGATCCCTGTGGGAAATAAATTGCCACTCTGAGCAAAGATTTATTTTCTACCCTCTTGCCACACATCCTGCGAAAATATTTTGAAAACAGAGGATGCTCGCTAAGGAAAGATCTGCAAGTTCTCTGTGTTTCCAGGTTAAATACAAAATCCTTTGCACTTTCCAACTTCGGTAAATTTGAGGCAATTTTCAAATAACCAATTTATTTTGAAGGCTGCCTTCTTGCCTCAGGGAACCACAATCTGTAAGTCTATGCTGAGGAATTGTTCAGGGGGAAATCCCAAGAGATGAAAACAGCAACTTTCCAAAAGTTATTATGCAACACTAATTTTTAACAGCTTAAAACCTGGCCAGAAACTTAAGGGTAACTTTCACTTCTGTGTTCCTCATAAAACTCTTTAGATTCTAAAATACTGTGACTGTCTGTGGAGACGATCAATCAACCAATAAGCTTTTATTGAGGTAGCTTGGTGGCTCATGGTTAGACTTTTGGACTTGGGATCAGGAAGACTTGAATTTGAATCCTGCCCCAAACACTTATCAGCAAATCACACGTCTCAGCCTCAGTTTACCTTTCTGGCATACCAAATGGGGCAACATATAGAGTACTTTGCAAACATCAAAGCGCTGTACAAATGCTAGCTATCTTCACCATCATTATTATCATTATTATAGTGCTTATTATGTACCACATACTAGGGATACAAAGAGAGAAGTGATATAGTTTCTCTGCCCTGGAGGAGGTTATATTCTAATGAGGGAATGCAGGAAGCTGGATTTCAGAAGAAATCCAGTTTGCAAAAGGAGAGTTAGTCCCAGGCATCTTGGAAGGCTTTCCCTCCCTCTCTATTCCCCCCTTAAAAATTCTCATGTTTATCCAATTCACAAGGTAGAGAAGCTGTTTTTCCATCAGAGGAGATTATTGGGGGGATTACTTGAGAAGACCCAGAATCACTTTGGGGAAGGCAGGTTTTGCTGTGTTTAATCCACTCACACTCCAAAGCTGCAGATGAGCTGATATGTAATATTCTCAGCCCCCAAAGACTACAGAACCAAAGGTATAGACAACCTGAGCACGGGAAGGGAAGACGGAAGATCAGGAGGCTGGGTGACTGCAGAAATCCAGTTTTGGAAAGAAGAACAGTGGCCTCTGGGGAATGAAATCCATGCGCAAGAAGAATAAGAATCTGGTGGCTTGGACCCTTGTACTTGGGAGCAAACCTGACAAACCCTGGCACTGTGAGTTCAATGAATGCAGGATTTCCAACTCTCCCAGCCCTTGCTAAGACCAGGAGGCCTGTTTCACTGTAAGGAATCTCAGAAGGCAGCCTTTCTTTGTCCATGTGTTGCAAGTATCCTGGAAACTCGGGAGGGCATAGTTAGAGAATCAGGCTAGAAGCTTCTACCTCTCAGGATCTTTACTTCCTCAGTTTCAGAATTCTTCAAGGCTTTCTTGCTAGACTGAAAACCCGAAGGCCTGGACACAAGCCTAGGTCACAATGCAATGGTGGGCAACTCAGCCAAACTGTCAGCAAGTCAACTCGCCTGCTCTTTTCTAGTGTTGCACGTTGGAGGTTTATTTTGATAGTTTCTGAGCTGTAGCAAAGATGAAAATAGGCTATTGTCTGTGGCAGACATCGAAAGTGGAAGGAAATTGGGCCTACCGCAGCTTGGTTTCTGTGGCAGAGACAATTCCAATCCCTGGCTGGACCTGCCGAACTTTCTGAATGGGAAGACACTGACCTCTAGTGTTCTTTTCCTAGCAGCCCCTGTAGAACAGTGAGGGGAACCCGGGACTCCACGGTCAGTGCACAAAGCTTTCTTGGAATTCAATGGGCTTTATTCTACACTGGTCCCCGATAGTTCTAGCATACCCTGATTCTGAATTCTCTTTTGTTGTATGCTTTATGAAGTTAAAAATATTTCCATCAACTTTTCCCATCGTAGGAAGCTCCATCCTATAAGATCATATATTATAGAGCCAAAAGAAACCTTGGAAGCCAAGGGTCCATCTCCCTTATTTTACAGATGAGTAACCAGTGGCAGAGAGAGGTTAAATAGCTAATAAGTGTCTCATGTAGGATTTGAACCAGTCTTCCTGACTCATACTGATTATATCATGCTGATAAATCAGTCTCTAAGCATGTAAGGAATCACTCTAATAGCTAATATTTCTATAGCTCTTGGAGGCTTGTATTTTATGTCCTTGATCTCATTTGATTTTTCACAACAGCCATCTGAAGGAGATATTAAAGGTATGATTTGCCTCATTTTGCAGAGGAAGAAATTGAGGTCTGAGAAGTTAAGTAATGTGGTCATCATCAATCACATAGCTAGTAAGTGTTAAAAGTGGGTTCCTTAAGTTTCACCCCTATTTTACAATTTTTTAAATTTTAAATTTTTATATTATTTTATTTTTTCCAATTACATGTAAACACCATTTTAACGTTCATTTTTCATAAATTTTGAATTCCAAATGTTCTCTTTCTCTTCCTTGCCTCCTCCCTTCCTAAAATGGCAAGTCATTTGATATAGGTTATCTGTCACATATTTTTAAAAACAAAATAAATTTATACATTTTAATTTATTTTTATTTTTAATTTAATTTTAATTTACTGTTTCCAATTGCATATTAAAGCAATTTTTAACATTTTTTCAAGTTTTGGGCTCCAAATTCTATCCCTTCCCCTCTCCTGCCTTCCCCCTCCCTGATACGGTAAGGAATCTGATATAGGTTATATATCATATCCTTTAAGTGATAAAATAACTGATGTTTTAATAATAATCACACTTTAATAATGTAATTTAGTAAATTTAATTGATTTAATGTAACAATGTTTGATTTAATAATTAATATCACTTTAATATTTAAAGAATATTCCATATTACAATAGATCTATGAGTTGGGAACTCTAGCCAATATTACCATCCCTATGTTACAAGTGTAGAAACAGAGGTGAACTGGCTTGTCTATACACCTTGTGAGTCTTCTGGGTAGGATTGAAACCTAGGTCTTATCGGTGCTAAAATTCAACACTTGTTCCATTATATTATGCTTCCAAGTGAAATATTTGCTCTCGTCGCTATTCAATTAAGACTTTTTTTTTGACTTTCTAAAAACTGAGGTCTTAAGTGACTTGTCCAGGATCACACAGTTATTATGTGTCAGCAATAGGTCTGAATTCTAGACTGGCTGTCATCATACTACCATACCATTGTCTTTCCTTCCTTCCTTTCTTTCTTCCTTCCTTTCTTTCTTCCTTCCTTTCTTTCTTCCTTCCTTTCTTTCTTTCTTTCTTTCTTTCTTTCTTTCTTTCTTTCTTTCTTTCTTTCTTTCTTTCTTTCTTTCTTTCTTTCTTCTTCCTTCCTTCCTTCCTTCCTTCCTTCCTTTCTCTCTCTCTCTCTCTTCTCTCTCTCTCTCTCTCTCTCTCTCTCTCTCTTCTCTCTCTCTCTCTCTCTTTTCTTCCTTCCATCCTTCTTTCTTTCTTTCTTCTTTTTTGGATCAATTAGTGTAGTGATGGTTGAATGAGCAAGTGGTTCTACCAGCGGCATCTCTAGGGACATGAGCAGCAGGACAGAGGTGCCCTTCCTGCTCCTGGCAGACCCCTTGTGTGACCTGGTATAAGAGGAGTTGGTGCATTTAGAATGATAAAGCCACTGCCCACTTCTGGCCGATTATGTGTCTGACTCATTTGCTTCTGAGCAATTCAGGAGGCTTGTGTTTTGAGATGATTGGTTACTGAGGACAAAGACCCAATGACTCAGTTGGCCTTTATAGAAGGAATTACTTTAACCCTGGCTTTCTTTTCTCCTCATTTCTTTCTGGCTACCAATTTTATCAGGAATGTTTTAAACCACTTTTTATGAGGCATGGGGGAAGAAGGGCAGCTCACCTAACTCTCCACCCCAGATATCATGACATAAGCACACAAGCTAAAGCCCTTGTCCTGTCTGAGCAAGCCAGATCCTATTTTGGATTTGGAGCTCTCACGTACTTCTTATTTTCCATTCTTAGGTGAATGAACATCTATCCTGAGATGGGCCTGTCTAGGTAGGGGTGTATGGGTAAATGTTTAACAACTGGCTTTCTGAAAAAAAAAGTAGGAATGACACACTTTTACATTTAATATGCAATATTCCCATCTTTATCAGTTTCTTAAATCTAGGCAATCAACAAAACTATAAACCAAGTCCTGATCTATAACGTTTGTTTATTTCTGAGATACAAATGTTTATACTGAAAATTAACAGTCAGTTCTCAGGTCCAGGAATCCTGCCTCTTTCATTTCACAGATGAGAAATTTGTGTCTGGGGAGGTTAAGTGTTGTCCAAGGTCACGCTGAATAATAACCAATAGATTATAAGTTATTATTTATTAAGTACCTACTATGTGCTTGATATTGTGCTCAGTACTGGGGATGTCAAGAGAAAAAAAGTGGCAGATGTAGGATTTGAACACAGGTCTTCTGACTCCACACTCAGCATCTTTTCACACATAGCCACTGTAGTTACCCTCTGTCTTCATATATCTTTTCCATGTCCCATTTCCTTTTGTGGACAAAAAATACCTTGCCTTCCACTGATATTGGCTATGCTTTCTAAGAAATCCCTCACAACCACTCCAGAGAGTATGACCATTGGTTGGAAGATGAGCCCAATCCAGAAGACAAGGACTTTGCTGGAGACAAAGCATAGGTGAGATGAAATGGAATATGTCTGATCAACTATCCTGCTAGCCACTTTATGTTCCCATGGCTGATTTAGCCTTTCAGTAGATTCTAATTGTAGTTCTGAGCCATAAGGTACTGATTGCTTAAGTCCTGTCAGTGTATACTCTGGCTTTTATGTGTCTTTTAGCAAGTATTTTGTATATAGGAACTAAATACTTGTCCTATACCTGATTCAAATTTTACATTGAATACTTTTTTACTATTCCTTTTGTGAAGCCCATAGACATGAGCCCCACTTTAACCATTTATAGAATTTTGGAGCTATGGACAATACAGTGGAAAAAATTCTGGGTTTAAAGTCAGAGGAACTGGATCTGTCTCCACATTGCCACTTATCACCTGTGGGAGCTACCATAAACATCTCTGAACCTCAGTTTCCTCATCTATAAAATAAACAGGATTGGATAATTAGATGACCTTTGGAATACCTCAATCTGTGATCCTCCAAGATTATTTAGTCTAACTTCTTTATTTTACAGGTAAGGAAACTGAGGCATTTCAAGAGAGATGGGGTGACTTGTTTAAACTAGGGGGGTGCTGAGTTGGAACTTGAACTCAGGTTTCCTTTGTATCAGGGCTGGATATTTTCTATCATGCTTTGTAAATTTTTAGAGGGCATAACAGAAGTTTGGGATAATTAAAATTGCATCCTACCTGTAGGTGTAGAGCTCAGCTATTTAATTAGCCAAGATGGTGCAGAGACAGAGTGGAATAGTGGACAGAGAAACAACCTACAAGACAGCAAAACTTGACCTCAAGTCTTCCTTTGGCTACAAGCTGGCTATGTGACCCTGGGAAAGTTCCATGACCTTTTAGTGCCTCCATGCAACTAAGATTGTAAATTGCTTGGAAGGTGCTAATCTGCATTAATAGAGAGAGTTTGTTCATTGGAAATCCCTCCTCCAAACCTGAGTATTTAATTATTTAATTAAGATACTGTCTTTTACAACCAATCATACTGATTTTCTCATGTGTACCTAAAAACAAGATCAAGCTTTACATTCATTCTTCATTCATTCATTCATCATTTAACAATTTACTAGGGGTCAGCTATGTGCAAGACACTGAGCTAGGTACCATTTATTTTTTTGGTTAGGCAATGGAGTTAAGTGACTTGCCCAGGGTCACACAGCTAGTAAATGTTAAGTGTCTGAGGCTAGATTTGAACTCAGGTCCTCCTGAATCCAGGGCTGGTGCTCTATCCCCTGCACCACCTAGCTGCCCCGCTAGGTACCGTTTTGGAAAAAAAAAAGAGGACTAACACATGGCCTCTTACACGGAGCAGAATAGGAAGTAATTATCTCTGGATGTTGATTGAAGGGCACTAGAAGAAACTGTGGGCAAAAAAAAAAAGATGTCCCATTATGATTCTGCCATGGTCACATGGATGAATCAATCCTTTGGTTGAATAGCTATGTTTTCTGGAAGGGAAAATGAATATTATTATTGCTTTTGTTTTATGAGCTTAGCTAGCCCTAGCAGACAGCAAAGTCCTTAAGGAAATGGGACACAGAACAGATACATGTTGATGGAGGGAAACTAGTGTGGTTATGTGTGAAAGGATGCTGGTATAGAGACAGAATGCCTGGGTTCAAATCTTCAGTCTGTTACATTTTTTTGTCTTGGTATCCCCAGTATTGAGCACAGTTTTAAGCACATAATAGATACTTAATAAATGCTTATTAATCTATTGTTTATTATTCAGTGTGACATTGGATAACACTTAACCTCCCTAGACCCCAATTTCTTCATCTGTGAAATGAAAGATTTGGATTATATAATCTATATTAGATAATCTATAATCTAAGAATTTATAGATGAGTTATAGGGAACATGAGAAGAATGCCAATTGATTTGGAGTCTTAGGAGGAAGTAAAAAAATGCTCAGAGGTATGGATCAATTGATAACAAGTGTTTGAATCTACAGGATACCCCTGTTTCTTAGCAAAAACAATGACTCCTTCTACTTAAAGAGCAAATGAAAAACCAAAACCAGCAGTTGTTGTCAGAGTGAGATAAGACATAAAAGCATATACTGCTAAAACTGCAAGGCACCTTATAAATCACTTAGTTCAATGTTCTGATTTTGTAGATAGGGAAATGCAGTTCTGAATAGGTTATGTGACTTGCTCAAAGTCACACTGCCTAGTTCAGGGGAGAGCTAGGGATAAAACATGGGTATCCTGACACCTGGGCTAATATTCTTTCCAATTCACTGTTCTCAAAGGCATGATGGATGCAGCCATAGTGAAACATGAAATTTTTGTCCTCAGGAGTAATCCCTGTGACCTTTCCATGGGCATCAATCCAGTTACCTGTCTTTAGGTGATATCTCTTCTGAAGGGGGAAACTGTAAATTGGCAAGCTAAGCTTAAACTCGGGTGTTAGGGGAAAAAAGGATGCTGGTCTTCTTGAAAAGGCTGTCTGTTTCCTGTGCTAAGTGCTGACATGCAGGTTTTCCAAAGAGTTTCTTTCCTTTTGATCACACTGAAGCAAGAGAATTTGTAGTATGGAGAAAAGAAGACCAGATTTGTAGTCAAAAGACTGGATTCGAATTCCAGCTTGACCCCTTACTGCCTGAGCCATCTTGGGAAAATCCCTCAAGGAAAATTATTTTGGCAGCTGTGTGGAGACGCACTAGCGTGAGGAGAGACTTGAGGCGGGGAGGCCAATTAGGAAGCTCTTTCAAAGGTCCAGGGGAGGAGGGATGATGAAAGCAGAGCTGGCCTAGATGAATTCTAACACTCCTTCGTTTTCTGAAATTCTTTAATTCTAAGTGTCAGATAAAGGAAAAACAGCATTCTTAAGTGGATTGGTCAATATCATTCTAGTTTGTTGTTGAAATCCTTTTTTCTCAGGCTTACTTTGGAGAAGAGTTAAGAGACTGTGACCCAGAGTCCTGTGAACCATACAGTTCCCCAGGGGACTTGAACTGGGCTGATTGCCCCAAATGATTTCAGGATATTCTCAGAAACAGGCAGCTTGTGAAATGTTCTCCGAACACCTGACACCTGCTTCGTGGAGTGATCTAAATAGAATGTGAATACAAAAGCTGTTTTTTTAAGAAATCAATTATGCAATAATCACTTTAGTGCAGACTGCAACCCTGAATTGCCTCCTTTAAAAAAAAATGCCCTGGCATTCCTTTATCTTTTCATCTGCTATGTAGTCCAACTCCTACTTAAGGAAAGGAATCCCCTTTCTGACACTGGTGACAAGCCGGCATCCAGCTTACCCTGAATGAACTCTAAGGAGGCGCAACCCATTGCCTCAGGAGGAAGCCCATGCCATTTTTGAACAACTGTCATGGTCAGGAAGTGCTTTCTCATATCAAGAGTAAATTTGCTTTTTTTTTCTTTTGGTTCAGTTGACACCAGTAACTCTTTTCCCTCCCTCCCGGGGATAAATATAACAAATGTGAGCCCTCTTCTATGACACTCTTTACATTCTCCCAAGTCTTCTCCTCTACAAGTAAAGCATCTTCAGTTCCTTCAATCTCTTCTCAAAGAATTTGTCCTTCCTAAAATGCAGTACCCAGAACTGAACACAAGACCCTAGGAACTATGCTTCTCTTTAGGTTGTGAATGATTCCATTCATTTTCTTCGTTGTCACATCACATCATTGACTCTTAATGAATCCGAGGTCTACCTCGAAACCCTAGAACATTTTTAGACACATTGCTGCCAAATCATTCTCCCCCATCTTGTATTTGTCAAGTTGATTTTTTTGGACCCAAATTCAAGACTTTACATTTGTCTTTATTAAATTTTATCGTACTTGGTAGAGCTCAATATCCTAGTTAGTCAATATCTTTTTGGATACTAACTCAACCAGTATGGTCATTGTCCTGCCCAGCTTTGTGTAATATTAAAATGTGAATAATATGTCATCAATTATTTTATCAAAGTTATTGATTTTTTAAAATGTGAACATCATACTTATCTCTGATTGGCTCCCCTAGTGCCTTGTCCTTTGGAATGGCCCCATTACAAATAGTATGGCTATTGTTTGGCCTTCTAATTGTTCCAGGAGGAACAAAATGGATTCTTGGAAATCAGAATTCAGCAAAACAAAAACAACATGGTGCAACTCTAGCCAGTTACCTCAGATAATTCAAATAACCCCTTCTTTATCCCAGCTGCTATAGAAAGATCAGTTTAGAATCACATGGATTTACTTGGCATATACTGGTAAATGTCTAACACTGGCTCTCCAGGAAAAAAAAAAAAAACAAAAAACCAAAACTACCCACATCAAACTTTTAAGTTTAATCTTTATTATTTACATTTTTCTCCATTACTTTTTTTAGTCTAGATAATCAAGGGAACAAGAAACCACAGCCTGATTTGTAACACTTAACAATTCCTAAGGTGTAAATGCTCCCAGTGAAAATTTAACAATTGGCTTTTTGGAGCCAGCCCAAGCAATCTCCAGCACATCTCTGTGATTAACTCGATTTGAGGGCAAGATGGCTGTCAGCTGGGCATTTGAGCAGCTAAGATGAGAGAAACACTAACAGAGCTGAAAGAGCCAACTTTCTCAGTTGTGAATCATCTGAGTGACAAACATTCTTGGGCTTTCTCAGTCATGGGGAGATTTAATGTGATGATGTGCCCTGGACTTTTCTGCCTCTTTCCTATTGAGAGAAGCTGTGTATGAAGGAAGATGCATTTTCCAAGGTCTAGACCAGAGATAGCCGTGGACTAGACTGGATCTGCCCCTCCTTCTTTGTTTCCATAGTTGGTGTTTTCCAGACCATATCTTCCCCAGCATTACCTCCCCTGCCCAGGTAGCCTGGTTTGTTCTGGACCCAAGTAGACTTCTGATAGCTCAGAGTAATGACTTATCTTTACTCTGAAATTCCCTCATCCCACAATAATCTGTTGCATTTTTACCTCTCCCACTGCCTTCCCTTATATAACCCCAGTCTTCATTTACACCATAATCTCCAATCCCTTGACTCCTGAATTCTTTCACAGGCCATCTCTCCTGCCCTCTTCACTTTCCTTTTCTCACCACCTTGACTCCTTGGTGAACCAGTTCAACACCACATTTGTCTTCTTCTCTTGAATCCCGTACCATAGCAGCAAATATGCCCAGCCAAGCCTCAGCCTTGGAGCATTACCACTATTCATTGCTTTTGATCCAGCACACATGCTGTTGAGCAAAGGTGGAGACAGTTAAGCAACCATTCTGACTGAATCTACAACCTTACCTGGTCCCCATTGTTGCTAGGAAACCCTGCTATATCTCCATTATCAACTCGTTACACCACTCTCCACCATAGTTCTTCCAAATCTTTTCCTCCCTCCTCAAACCTTCTGTGGCTCTCTCTCCCACCACTCTCTCAGCTGAGTCTGTTGTCTTCTATTTTTCAGCAAAAATGAAAGGTATTATCTGTGAGCTCCATTTTATGCCTTCTTTCTCATCTCCTATCTCTCAGATGTCTCCTGCCCTTCTCTCCTCCTTCATCCCTGTCTCATATGATGAGGTGGTCTTACTCTTTACCAGGGCTAACCCCTGCACTTATTCAAGTGATCGCATTCCATCTCATCTCCTCCAACAGATTGCTCCCTCTGTCAAGCCCACGCTACCACTTATTGTCAACCTCACCCTCTGTACTGGCTCATTTCCTACTGTCTACAAACATGACCATGTCTCCCTTGTCCTATATCTCTTCTACCCTTTTCAGCTAAACTCCTCAAAAACAGGCTATAACAGTTGACTTATGTATAATCTATATAAAATTGTTTGCCATCTCAAGATTGGGGGAGAAGAGGGAGGGAGAGAATTTGGAACTCAAAATTTAAAAATAATAATGTAAAATGTTTTTACATATAATTGGGGAAAATTAAATAAATATTTCAAATGCCAATCAAAAATAAAATAAAACAGGTGCTTCAACTTCCTCTCCTTTCATTATCTTCTTAATCCTGTACAATCTAGCTTTGGACCTTATTATTCCACCAAAACTGTTCTCTCCAGAGTTATCTCAGGAGATCTCTTAGTTGCCAAATCCAATGGCCTTTTCTCTACCGTCTTTCTCCTTGACCTCTCTGCAGCCTTTGACACTGTTGATCACTCTCTCCTCTTGGAAACTCTCCTCTCTCTAGGTTTCTGGGACACTTCTGTCTTCTGGCTTTCCCTTTACCTGTCTGGTCACTCCTTCTTAGTCTCCTTTGCTGGATCCTCCTCAAGAGCACTCCCTCTAACTGTAGATGTCCCTCAGGGTTTTGTCCTGGACCCTCTTCTCTTCTCTCTCTATACTACTCTACTTGGTGAAGCTCCCATGGACTAAATTACCATCTCTATGTTGATGATTCTAAGATCTACCTCTTCTGCCCCAGTCTCTTTGCTGACCTCCAGTCTCCCATCTCCTGTAGCCTTTCAGACATCTTGAACTGCATGTCCAGTAGACATCTTCAACTCAATATGTCCAAAACAGATTCCTTATCTTTCCCCTAAGCCCTCCCCTGCCTCTTACCCTATTACTATAGAGGGCAACACCATCCTCTTAATGACTCAGGTTCCCAACCTGGACTCCTCACTATCTCTCACCCTCCCCATAGTCAAGCTGTTACCAAGGCCTGTCAATTTCACCTTCGCAATGCCTCTCATATATGCCCCCTTCTCTCCTCTGACACCGCAACCTCCCTGGTCCAGGCCCTCATCCCTTCATGCCTGGACTATTGCAATAATCTGTTGGTGGGTGTGCCTGTCTCTTTCCACTCCACTCCATCCTCCATTCAGGTACCAAGTTGATTTTCCTAAAGCACATCAACCCCCCTACTCAATAAACTCCGGTGACTCCCTATCACCTCCAGCATCAAATACAAAAGGCTCTGTTTGGCATTCAAAGCCCTTCATAACCCAGCCCTGTCCTACCTTCCCAGTTCCTTACATCTTACTATCTGACTCTGGATTCTCTCTGCCTGTCCCCCACGCTTGCAACAATCTCCCTCTTCTACACCAACTACAGACCTCCCTGGCTTCCTTTAAGTCCCAGCTAAAATCCCACTTTCTACAGGAATCCTTCCCCAACTCCTCTTAATTCCAGTGACTTCCCTCTGTTAATTATTTCCCATTTATCCTTTATATAGCTTGCTTTGTATGTATTTGAGTGTTGTCTCTCCCCTTAGATTGTAAGCTTCTTGAGGGCAGGGACTGTCTTTTGCCTCTTTTTGTAACTCCAGTGCTTTCTTTGCATGGTACCTGGCATATGGTAGGCACTCATTAAATGTTTATTGATTGATTGATCTTCCACATGACTGAAAAAAATTATTTTCCTTAAGCGTAGGACTGATCACGTTGCTTGCCTGCTTAATACGCTCCAGCAGCTCCCTATTGCCTCTAAGCAAAAATATAATCTTTGTTTATCTTTTAAATCCCTTTGCCACCTATTTTTTTGGTCTTATTGTATATTACTCCCTCTCCCTGGATCTCTCTGGGATCCAGGCAAACTGGCCACCCCCATGACAGGAATGCACACTCTCCTGTCCTCTCCTCTGCCTTTGAAAATTCCTCATGACAAAGCTCAAACACCACCTTCTACATGAAACCTTTCCTTGTCCCCCAACTGCAATGCCCTTTCCCCAAATACGTTGCATCTATTCTTTTCAGATTTATTCCATATGGACTTATACATAGGTGTTTTCTGTCTCTTCCATAAGAATGTGAATTCCTGGGAAGATCCCTATGGATTTTTTTTGCATCCCTATTCCTTTTGCACAGTACTTGGTACCCAGTAGGTCTAATAAGTGCTTGTTGATGCATTCCCACGTGAATGCTCGTATATGAAACTCAGTCCAGACCCAGTAATATACTGTGTCCTGGACCCCAATGCTGCCACTGCATGCTGAGTGCATTCTTCTACATGTCACATTTCATTTCAATGTGGCCTGACATTCAGTACCAGAGCTGAACTGCTCCCTCTGTGTTGCTTTTATTTTAAACGAAATAGTCTAATTTAAGAGCTATCAGGTTTTCCCGTGACTCCAGGTGAATGTTCCAGACATTGGCTAACCCAGGGCTCTTCACTGATGGCTTGTTGCGAGCCTCTTCAGAATCTCTACATATCAAATTAATTTCCAGGAGTCCAAGACAGAGACCCATCACCTCAATATCAGAGGTTACCTGAGTGGGTTGACTCCCAGAGTCACTGAATTTCTGAGTTAGGAGGGATCCCAGCAACTCTCCAGCCTGAGCCACAATTAAGCAAGGAACTCAGTTAACTCATGTATAGAATAAGGAGATAGGGATGGACCAGGCGCCAAGGGAGGTCCCTTTTAGCTCTAGCTTGATGCTTCTATAATCTCAGCCTCTGCTTGAAGACCTTTCATTAGCTGTGTCGTATTTAATGGATGACCACCTCCTGGAACCTCAGTGTCCTCATCCGTAATATGGGAATTATAATGCCTACCCGAGTCATGAGACTCAAAGGAGAAAATACATGCCAAAGCACTCTGAAAATTCTAAAATTCTCTATAGTTCAATTCTAAAAGTATCTATTAAGCACCATCCCTGTGCTTGAGGAAGCTCACTCCACCTGTGGATGGTTTTAATGAAGTGACTTGCCTTGGGGTCACAAGGGTTTTACTTGTCAGAGGCAGTACAGTTGACAGAGGGCTGGGCCAGGAGTCAGGAAAACTCGTCTTCCTGAGTTCAAATCTGGGCTCAGCAACTTACTAGGGGGGTAACCCCAGGCTAGTCACTTAATCCTATCAGTTTCCTCATCTGTAGAATGAGCTAGAGAAGGAAATGGCAAACTGCTCCAGTATCTTTTCTGAGACTCCAAATGGAGTCATGAAGAATCAGACACAAGTGAACAACAACAAAATTATTATTATCTCTACTGGCCAGGCAGTAAAGACAGTATGAGGCCAAGTGGGATCTTCTGGTGTTCGTCCAGTAACAAGGGCAAAATATGGCCAACTTCTTCTAAATCACAAGTTGGTAGAAGGAACACACTGATTGCCGCTTGAGGGGCCCACAGGGCCAACAGACCATGTTCAGTTATAGACGAATGGAAGGGTGAGGTCAGGTGTGCAACTGTGATGTGCCAGTGGTGGGTGTGAGCCCATGGAAAAGCATTCTTCTTCACTGATGTCACCAGGGTTAAAGGAAGCCTTTGGTCCTGGAAAGAATCACATAAAGTCCCAGTTTTTCATATGACTACCTATTTAAATTAAAAAAAAAATAGGAGACAGGTGGGTGGCTCAGTGGATAGAGTGCTGGGCCTGGAGTCAGGAAGACCTGAGTTCGAATCTGTCCTCAGAAACGTACAACTTGTGGGACCCTGGTCAAGTCACTCAACCTTGTTTTGCCTTAATGAACCAGAGAAAGAGATGGCAAACCACTGAAATATCTTTACTGAAAAACAAACAAACAAACCAAAACCCAAAAACCAAACAACAACAACAACAAACCTGGTGGATAGTATAGTCTCTGGAGTCATGAAGAGTCAGACACGACAGAACGATAAAACCTATTCAAATACATTTTCAGGCATCCCACTATACTTTGTGGTTGGATTTTTATTTGGGGGAGAGAAGAGAAAGGGGCAAGGTAAAGATGGAATTGTCTTAGGCTCCTAAGCAAGTCAAAGCAAAAGTTTGGAGTCTGAAGAAAAAGGAACCAAATTAAGCCAGGAAAGAGGGCAAGGAAGAAAAATGGAGAATAAAGTACAATTACTTATTTAAAAGGGAAGAGAAATGGAGCTGTTCTCAGAGAAGGAGAAAAGACATTAAGGAAACAAAAAGGAACAAGAGATTGCAAAGGTAGAAAAACATTCTTAAATCACTTGAGGATAGAAAAAAGGACATCAGAACATGTGATAAAATTCTAGAGAGAGATAACAGAGGCCTAGTATGAAAAGAAGACTAAAGTGTTAAGAAAAAAAGGGTAATAACAATGCCAGATACTGAAAGAAGCTCTGTTCTTGGGACCAGGAAGCCTGGGTTTCAGTCCAGGAGAAACCAGCTTCATGACCTTGGGCAAGCCACTGAAATCTCCTGCTTAAATATTTTTGTCTACCGAATAAGCAGAATAATACTTGCATTAGCAGCCTGATGGGGTCATTGACCACAAAGCGCTTTATAGATATTAAAATGTCAGTTTACATTATGATAATAAATGAGGTATGTGGAATAGTGGGTAGAACCCTCTTAGAGGACTCAGGATCTGGAAGACATGGGTTTAGGTCCTGACTCTGAGGCATACTACATCTCTGACTCTGGACCAGTCACTTAATGTCTCAGAGAAGCCCAGACAACTTTCTAAGACTGGATGTTTGCTGCAGAGCAGGTGTCCATTGGCCTGGGGAGAGGAAATTTACTCAGGATTTCCTACACCAGTGAAATCATACCTCTGGTCCTCCAAAACTCAAATTTGAGGCAGGGAGAAGACTGTTTAGAGGCTATGGTGATAGTCTCCATGGAAGGTGACAAGAGCCTCAACTACAGAAGTGACCGTGTGAACAGAGCTAGAAGGCTAGGGGCCATCTAATCCAACCCCTCATTTTAGGGCAGAGAGGGTTCTTACCGTCTCACAGGGGGGTGTTGGCAGATGTGGGATTAGAACAATCAGCTCTGAATGCAGTTGGAATTAATCCCAGCACACCTCTGTGAATGAGGGCTCCCTGATGAGGAAATCCCTTTTATCATTGCAGATATGCAACGATTCCACAGTTTGTAGCTGTAGAGATTTGCCTGGGGTTGCCCAGAGTTGTAGACTAGCCTAGGACACCCAGACAACATACGCCAGGCCTTAAACTCAGGCCTGTTTGGTTTGGTTCCTGGCTCTCCATCCACCCCATGCCGAACTGCTTCTCAATAATCATGATAATAACTAGCATTGTTTCTATTAGGTCTGCACCTATGATTTCACTGGCATAGGGAGATACCTGCTGAGGAAATGCACTCTATTAACACAAATTGCCAATTTCTTTACCACTTGCAGTACCAGTGAGAGGCCAGAGACAGGTAGGGTATGTGATCTGTTCTAGATTATAAAATCAATATGTGTCAGCAAGGTAGGACTTAAGCCCAGGTCTTCTTCCTGTTTGTAGGGTCTACTCTCCATCTCTTACTCCAATCTGCCTTGTTGGAATATAAAGACAGAGATTAAATTTCGGATTTCATTGGTATAAGGAACTCCCAGATGAGGACGTTCCATCTGCTGATACAGTTGTCACCTTCTCTTCTACCTATAGTCTGGGACGGTTACCTCAGGCACTAAGAGGTTAAATGAGAGCTCTTCTAGAAGCCAGGAACACCTGGGTTCATGTCTCACCTTGGACACATATTGGCTGTGTGATGCTGGGCAAGTCACTTAACCTGCTTGCCTCAGTTTCTTCATCTATAAAATGGGAATAATAATAGTACACATGTCCCAGGACTGTCATGAGGATGAAATGGGATAATAATTGTAAAGTGCTTAGCATAGTGTTTGTCTCATAGAAAGCACTGTGTAAATGTTAGCTATTATTATTATTATTATTAATGTTAGCTATTAGTAAATAACAGAGAAGGAGCCCAAGTATATTAATAGAGGCAGTTTCCTCATCCAGGAATTCCCTATCACAATAAGATTGTAGGTCTGTCTAGTCCTAAACCCTCATCCCACACGACTGGGCTGTCAGAAGCAGGTCTGTTAGACTTTGAGATGAGCTCTCTATCCGCTGTATCATGGCTGCTTCAGAGGATAAATGCCTATAAAAATAAACCACCGAGTTGTGAGTCTCCTTTCAATAACAGTGACTTATTAGAGAAAGTTCCTATTATTAATCCCTTAAAAAAATCTATCTCTGACAGGAAAAAGACTTAATATTTCAGTTCCTCACCTGGCTTTGGAACAAAAGAGTCAGCAACAGACTCCTTTGTGGTATTCTCTCTTTAAAGTTGAGAGTGATTGTGCAGAGGAAAATTGCCCATGGTGAAAAATGAGGAGAGTCTGTTTTGTGTGTGTGTGTGTGTGTGTGTGTGTGTGCGTGTGTGTGTGTGTGTGTGTGTGTATGAGAGAGAGAGAGAGAGAGAGAATATCCCGCTCCCCCGGGGTCTTCCTTGTTGATAGAAATGTTTTGTTCTTTCCTGCTCCTGAATATGCATCTGGCCTGCTTTTCCCCAGCAAGGCTAGCAACAGCAAGAAGGGGTAGTGGGAAACAGGGGCTGGCTGGAGCAATGGATCAGGGACCATTATTCTGAGAGCTGCAGGGGCAAAAGCAGCGGCAGCTGGCGGCAGTGGCCTAAAATTGGACAAGCAATGAACAGGGGACTGTCAGGCCACTGGTTGCTAAGAAGAAAAACACGTTGGGAGGGTGGGAAGGATTCTGAAGAAAGGCATCATTTTTTTTAAATAAAATAAATTAATTTATATTAAAAAAAAAGATTCCAAGTGTTTAAAGCAGGACTTCCTGTGCTAAAGGGCTGTAAAACTGTGCATGTCCTTTGACCCAGCAATACCACTACTTGGTCTGTATCCCAAAGAGATTAAAGAAAAGGGAAGAAGATCTATTTGGATAAAAGTATTTATAGCAGCTCTTTCTGTGTTGTCAAAGAATTGGAAATTGAGGGGATGCCCACCAAACGGGGAATGACTGAACAAGTCATGGTATGTGAAAGTGATGGAACACTATTGTGCTATAAGAAATGATGAGCAGGATGGTTTCAGAAAAAACCTGGGAAGACTTAAAAACTCATGTAAAGAGAGGTGAGCAGAACCATAAGAATATTGTACATGTTATAAGTATGATCAATTATTAAACTTAACTACTCTGATCAAGACAGTGATTTAAGACAAATTCCAGAGGATCCATGATGAAAGACGCTATGTTCTTCCAGAGAGAGAACTGATGAATTCTGAATGCAGATTAAAGCAGATCTTTTTCACTTTCTTTATTTTTATTGTTTTATTTTGTGTTTTCTTTTGCAACATGGCTAATATGAAAATGTTTTGCATAATAAAAATCAAATTGCTTGCCTCTTCAAGGAGGGGTAAGGGATGGGAGGGAGGCAGAGAACATGGAATTCAAAATATTTTAAAAAGGTTATTAATTTTTGTACTTGTTATTGGGAAATATTTAATGAAATAAATAAAAAATAATTTTAAAATATTGAAAAGAAAAAAAAAGCAGGAGTTCCTAACCTGGAATCCAGAGATAAATTTCTAGGGGGTTAGTGAACTTAGATAAGAAAAAAAGAGACATTTTTATTTTCACTAATTTCTAACTGAAATTTATCAGTTCCTTCAATTGTGAATGTAGGTAATAAACCGTAGTTGTATTAATAGTAGCTATTTTCTTATCACACTACAGTTTTGCAGCTATCTCAAAAATATTATTTATACTTGTTACTATCTTAAAAATTAGTGTAGTTATTATACCCACTGCTAAATATATTACTACATGACAAATTTGTTTTAAAAATATTTTGGTACTATATTTCAATATAATTGGCTTCTTTTATAATCCTATGTATTTTATTTCGTGCATTTAAAAACATTGTGAGAAGAGGTCCCAAAGGAGTCGATGAGACAACAAGAATTAAGAATCCCTAGGGGCTCTAGAGAAAAGGTCTAATGTAATCAGTCAGATATCATTTCCCATCCCAGTTTTCATCCCCTCCGATGACCCCAAATCTTTTTAAACTCTACCAAGCTGAGTGGGACTCCCGAGCTCTGAGCTCTTCTTAGGTTTCTCCAAAGTACCAGGGGAGGTGGAGGGAAAGAAAGCAGAGAGAGAGAGAGAAAAGCCATGACGTCCATGAAGGAAGGGGGCCAGCTGAAGGTCAAGGGCAGGGCATTGTGCTGGAGAGAGATGGGCGGGAGGCAAAGGGAGTCTGGAGGAAATGGAAGGCAGACCCTGAATACAGATGGAGCCAGGGTCATTTGGTAAATGGGGCTTCAGTGGCCCGGAAGGATGAATGCAGCTTCTCTGGATCCGCAGAAAGAAAAAAGGATTCAGCTGAGATTGGCCTGTTTTCTGACGTGGGAGTCGGAGTCCAGGTTGGCCCAAATATGAAGAGAAGTGTGTGGGAGAGGAGAAAGGATGCGTGAAACTTCTGTCTTCGTTGTTTAGGAACTTTTGGGGGAAAGTTCATAAAACATTCGACCTTTTTCAAAGTGTTATGGGCTGGTCTGGGAGCTGGTGGAAGTCCCTTTGATGAAGGTCCGTAAGCAGAGTCTGGACGACCAGTTGAGGGGTGTACTGCGGAGACTTTCTGCCTGGGATGGCATGTATTAGATGGCTGCTGGGATCCCTTCCAGACACTGGAATACCTCCCTTCAATATCAGTTCAGCAGACCTTTCCTGAACCCTTGACTGTTAGTGCCTTCCCCTAAATCACCTTGTATTTATTTTGTGTATTATAATAGCTAATAATAATAGCCAGCGTTTATATACGGCTTTAAGGTGGGCAAAGACCTCACAAATATCTCATTTGATCCTCACAACAACCCAGAGAGTCAGGTGCTGTTAGTATCCCTAGTTTACAGGTGAGGAAACTGAGGCAAACCAGGGTTAAGTGACTTGGTGGATTTGAACTCTCCTCTTCTTGACTGTAGGTCCAACACTCTATCCACTATGCCACCTAGCCACTTGTATGCAATCTATGTGTTGTAGTTCCCTCTCCCTTATAGAATAGGACTTCCTGGAGAATTTCAGTTTAGTTTTATTTTTATGTTCCTATCCTCAATAACCTAGAAGGGCACCTGGCACATAGCAGGCACTTTATAAGTGCTTACTTGATCTATTGAACAGTTGCATTTTGGGGGACCATTGAGTTTAATTTTTTTCAATGTTACCTTTTAAATTTTAAAATATTTTTAAAATACTAAGGTCATCTCCTATTCAGAGGTAGCGTGGCATTGTGGAGAGTTGGCGCCAGAACCGGGAAGACCTGGGTTCAAATCCCACATTTCACACACTTGTGGTTCTGTGCTTATGGAGAGAATCAAAGTTTTAAAGCTAGGAGGGGCTTTAGAGATCATCTTATTTAACCCCCCCTCCAATGACAGTTGAGGAAACTGAAGTGGAGTCACGAACAGTAAGAGACAAAGCTAGGATTAAAACCTGGCTCTCCTGCCTCCAAATCCAAAGGTTTTTTTTTTCCTTTAAGCAGTATGCATCATCTTCTGTTCTATACCCATGATCATGCTTATCTGGATAGGCTGCCTTTTATTTATGCTTTCATTTGCATTATTAGATCCCTTGGACTAGACATGGCTCTGCTTCCTTACAAATCTTCCTTGGCCATAAGATTTTGTTGGAAATAGGTCACCTTACTGCCCCAACACTGTAATTTCCTTAACATTGAACAATCTGTTTGCCTTTGGCTGGGTACTAAGGTTCCCTAGACCTCAGGCTTCTGTTATTTCAGTATGATCAGCTTTCTGTAGACCTGATAGGTTACCACAATCTAAACATTACAGGAGAAACCTTTAGGTATTGTTCAGAGGACAATTCAATTCAAACAAATTCAAATGTCAATTGTTAAGCACCTACTGTGTGCCTAGCACTTGCTAGGAGCTAAAGATAAAAAGACAAAAATAGAAGTGTCTGCCTTCAAGGAGCCTACATTCTACTAGGGTGGAGTGATAGTCTAAAATCTTTTCATTATGTAACCTATCATTCACACAGCTGCCAAACTGATGTTCCTAAAGCACAGTTCTGACCATATCTGACCAAGAAGTTCTAGGATTCAGCTCAGAAAGATTCAGGGTGGAGTAGACATCCAGGCAAGGTCCCAGGAGTTACCCCAGCATTGTGGAATACATAAGTCTCTTACTCACTATTAGAGCTCTTGAGCTCTCACCGATGATTTCACCATAAATCAGTGTCAATAACAACATTTAATCTAAAACATGAAACATTTACTAAATGACAAGGCAAAAGCAAGAATTATTATAACATCCACTCAAGAGAATCCAGAATTGGGAAACGTGAAGATGTCCATTAACAGTCGACCCCTAAGCTGGGTTATATTCTCCCATTAATGCACAGTGTTCATAGACGGGTGAGCACACTTACAGAAACCTAGAAGTAAGCGCATGAGTAGGGTGTGTGCCCAGGAACTCGGGTGTCTGTGGACTCTAAGGAATTTCTCCTTTTCGAGCTAGAGAGGGCAGGAGAGAGCAATACAAATAAGACCTTAGGCAGTTTTTCTTCTCTCAGACTGTAGATGGCGATAAAGAGCAGCAGGCTCTTCAAACAGAATTTTCCACTCTGATCACTACAGAGCCCTTCTCTACACAGCTCCCAGTGGTCTGACTTCAGTCAGCTGGCTCGGTCTGGGACAACTTCTGATTTTCTATCCTCCAATTTTCCTCTTCTCTGCTTCTTCCGAGCAGAAAGGAGCTAGTCTCTCTGGTCCTTCTGTTTCTGTTGTCGGCTCCTCTCTTCTGTTGGGTGGTGTCTTCTCATCTCTTCATTTCCCGTCTGACTTCTCTGTCTTCCCCTTTGATCTCCTCTGGCTTTTCATATCCCACACCAGGGCCACTTCATAGTCTCATCAGGCACAGCACAAATAACACGCAGTCTCCAAACAGTTCTTGAATTTGTAGGCGACCCCCTCCGGCTTTTAAAACCCTGAAAATGGAAAATAGTTAAATGAGGTGATAAACAATCCCTTGCAGCCAAATTGGCTTTAGTTATTTCTGCCTGAGTTACTTTCAAGCAGGTTTTCTCTTCCCATTTTTCTTCTACCTTTCTTACTTGATTTTTGAAATCCTTTTTGAGCTCTTCCAAGAGGACTTTTTGGGTTTGAGACCAATTCATATTCCTCTTTGAGGCTTTGCATGTGGGCATTTTAACATTATTGTCCTCTCCTGATTTTGTGTGTGGATCTTCTCTGTCACCATAGTAGCTTTCTATGGTCAGGGCTCTTTTTTGTTTTTTGCTCTTTTTTTAAAAAGTTGAGCTCTGCTCCTGGGGTATAGGGGCACTGTCCCAAGCTTCTTGTGCTGGGGGCCCCTGGCTTTCTGCATAGGGGTGTCTGGGCTTGGTGGCTTGCCCACAGTGCTAGGGTGGTCTAGCCTACTTATGCCTGTTGTGCTGGGGGTTCTAGGGCTGGCAGTTTGCCTTCTATGCTGGGGCTGGAGGCCTCACAGTTGGCCTGCTAAGCCAGGACTGTGGGGCCTCAGTTGCTTATCTGTGCTGTGGCTAAAGCCTCCCGCTCGCTTGCCCGGATACCTTCGGTGCTGGACTGCACTCCTCTTTTACCCACGTGAGACAGATCTTTCTTGAAGGCCTTCAAAGTTATCTTGGGCTGGAAAATTGTTTCACTCTGTCTTTTCATGAATTCTGTTGCTCCAGAATTCTTTTAGAGGCTTGATTTAACATTGTTTCTGAGGGAAATTGGGGAGAGCTCAAGCAACTTCCTGCTTCTCTCCACCATCTTGGCTCCACCCCGTCAAGCAGGTTTTCTCAATAATTCAATCCGAGCAGCTGTTTTCTCTCAGATTCTCAGGACAGTCTTAAGCTGCTTTTCTCATGTGAACATCCTTTTTCTGCCTCTTTCAGAAAATAAAATGTCAATACATGAAAGGGGCAGTACTTTATGTAGTTAATGAAAAAAATAAAATTTCCCAGAGTAGTGAGCAGTATTGTGGTGCATCCTGCTACCTTGTGAAAATGATTAATTCAGTAGTCCCCCTTTCACTGGGTTCTGAGTAAGTCATTCCATGGGTAGGTCAGACGATGGCTAGGTAAATACCACATATCTATGCAAAGAATGTATGTGTACAAGCAGTATATTGACAGTGCCTTTATTAAATACAAGAGCTGTATTTACAAAGACATCAATTCCCTTTGTAAAGGAATGCCCAGTGGCATTGGCATAGTCTATTTATTTGCATTGCTGTAATCAATTCTGGTCACTAGCTGGTCAGATCACAAGTACAGGGAGCTGAGACCAGGGAGTCAATCAATAAGCATTTATTTTTTTTCTCCTAAAAGTTATTATTTTTATTAAAGTCTTGTATTCTTTTTTTCCTTCTAGTCAAATTTCATCAGTCCACAAGTATTTTTATTTCTACAACATGCAATAAGCATTTATTAAACTCCCACTGTGTGCAAAGCACTGTGCTAAACACAGAGTAAAGAGACAAAAAAAGAAATAGTACATGCATGCAAACATGGAGATATACAACATGCACAAATAGGCAATTGGAGGAGAGCAGAAACTATTAACAATTGAGGGAATGAAGGTTAGTAGAAGGGTTGGCTCATCTTCCAGGTCTCCTGTGGTAGTAATCCAGTGAAAGGAAACTCACTTCAATAAGCATTTATTAAGCACTTATTGTGCTGCAGGCACTATGCTACAGGATACAAAAAAAGGCATACACTCCCTCCTTTCAAAGAGCATACATTCCAATGAGGGAAAAAAGATCGAACTTCTTTTGTAATCTCAATGTACCTGAATGCCACCTCCCCTTCTCCTTTCTTTCTTTCTCTCCCTCTTTTTCTGCCTCCCCTTTTCTTTTATCTTCTCAGCTTCCTCCAAACCAAGTGCAACCTAGAGAATTGCCTAGAAAGCACTGAATCAGACTGTTAATATGTGTCAGAAACAGCCAAGTCTTCCTGACTCCATGCTACCTGAAGTCTCCAGTTCATAATTGTGATCACCAGTTTTCTAGGGTTTTGAGTCTACCATGGAATGACAGATGTGAAATACAAAGGGAAGTACCTAGAATGAGTTTTAGTGTAGTGAAAAGAGTGATGAATTTGAAGTTAAAGACAAGGGTTCAAATCCTGGCTTTATCCCTTATGGCCATATGACTTTGTGCAAGTAACTTAACCTCTTTGAATTCCAGTTCCTGTAAAATGAGGGGATTGGATTCGATACATTCTAATTTTTAACCTATAATCCTAGAAACTATGTATAAACCCATAGGTGTGCATGAAGTGTGGACTGAGTATGCCCACACAGCCAAGCACCCTGAGCAATGCTCTATGTGTGCCTCGGTGTGGGTTGTTGGCTGTGGCTGGTAGTTTGTGCAATTGGGAGGGGGACAGTCAGGCAAAGGCAGTCTGAAAAATGCTTCGTTGATCTATTTTCCATTGTTAACAGCTGGAACTTCCTTTCCATGTCCACCATACGGCAGTTTGAGAAGGATTACAAAGGATAGCTATAGGCTGACAAATGGACTGTTCTGACATTTTGACCCCTCTCCTCAACCCAGGCCCCATGATGATCATTATCCCATTATTTGTCAGCCGGGTTTGCCCCACCACGAAAGCTCCAAAGTCCAGAACTCCAAACCAGCCAAAATGATCTCATTCTCCAAAGGGTTTTGCAGTTTTGGACTGGTATTCTGGAGGTGGGAATGTGAAAATGAAATGAAATGGATGCAAATATTTGAGAATATTATTAGTTTCTGTTTCAAAGCTAAAACAATGCCAGAATCGAAGGAAAGCATGTTTGAATGGGCAAGTTATTGGCCCAGTTCATTGATCCACTGAAAGCTATCCATGTTTAGAAAATGGTGCAAAAATTAGCCGTTTAATCCCATTAAGTTCATTTATCTGCTTCTAGTTGTGAGAACTGTCCATGAGCTCTAACATGATTTCTCATCTGCATCTGTATACGTGAAAAAAAACCACTGCTCCACTGTGCCTGATTTTAAACTCCTGGGAATAAAAAGTACTTTAAATTTCCTATATAATTTCTTGTGTTAGCTCTTTTTGGAATGGTTAGGCAACTCCCTTGTTTCAATAGAGTTCTTGAGATCATTCACTTCTACCATGACCTGGAGAAATATGTTCTTTGTTTCCTACCCTAACCATTACTCTGGTCTCTGTTGTCTAACAGCCTCATCAGATTTTAAATAAGTTAATCTTGTACCAGAATGTTTATTCTTTCACCTTGATCTGATGGCATTTACAAGAGCAGTAAAGACATGGCTCTGACCCAAATTCAGTAGAAAGTTACCTCCTCAATCCAGTTGACTTGACTAATTAGAGACCATAGTATTGAATCAAGAGAAATCTACCCAGTTTGGGAATGGAAAGTCACTAATTCAAAGCTGTGACTATTTGTAGAACACATCCTCATCAAAAGGAATGAGGTAGGGGAAGGTTATACTCCTCTCACCATTCAAATGAAGTATCATCTGTCAATTGTAATATTTACAAGGATGGCAGGGAACTGATAATACCTCATTACAAGGAAACTAGAACGAAAACCAAGGAGCATAATTACATTAGGAATTAGAGTAGACCAGAGGACATAAATCTATCCACATACATATACGTACGTATGTATATATACACAAATACACATATATATTCCCCAAATTCTTACTGCAGTTTTAAACTTTAATAGCTTAAAATGATAAGCTTTAAGAGAGTGAAATAAAAAAAATAGATTAAAATAAATTAAATAGTTTGAAACTGTACTAAGACTTTGGGGATACTATGTATATGTGTGTATGTGCATATATGTGTAATACATACATACACATATATGTATTCAAGATAAATGAATAACTTTAAGAAATTGTGTATCAGACTTTAAAAACTGAATCCAGTTGTTTCTATGTGACAGAAAAATTTGAAATTAAAAACAAACAAACAAACAACTGGTAACATTTTCTCAAAGGAAAATAATTTAAACAAACCAGGGACGAGAGGAGAAAGAAAGGCTTGATACTTTCGTAATCTAGCAAAGAGGGTGCTGTCACCCCACAATAGAGTATCCTACAAAAGTAATCTGGGAGGAAATTAGCTCTTCCTGTAATCACATGGTGATTAATAAAAACAGTGGAGACAAAGCTTTGCTTGCAACAGAAACTGCCTTTCCTTCTGCTAAGTATCTGTGGGAGGATTTTTCTCCTAAACACCTAAGATCCAGGGTGGGGGGAGCGGGGAGGAAGGAGAAGGAAGGAGCAGAGACAGAGAGATGAAGACAGAGACAGAGAGAGGGAAGGAAGGAAGTGGGGTGGGGGGGAGAGAGAGAGAGAGAGAGAGAGAGAGAGAGAGAGAGAGAGAGAGAGAGAGAGAGAGAGAGAGAGAGAGAGAGAGAGGGAGGGAGAGAGAGAAAGTCTCATTTTTAGTCTAGGAACACAGAGAATTGAACTAGATTTCTGATTTGCTAGTGGCTTGAATGTTGCAAAGTTACAGAATTTTATAACAGAAAGAGACCTTTAAAACCATTTATTTCCTGTTTTAGGAAATCCTAGTGCCAATGTGAAGCCCATTAAAAAACAAACCCACAGTCACCTGGCTCTACCTTGCCCATTTCAGCATAGCCCCCCCTCCCCCACCTCAGATGTGAAAAGCCACCCCATTTTTTTTGGAGGTGGTTCTGATACTTATTGAAGCTCATTCCTCTCTCCATGATGTTGTCCCACTGCAGCAAATGATCAATTTCTACTCTGCATGGCCAAGGTCAGGTGTGAGAGAATAACAGGCTTGCTCTTGGCGCCTTATAGAAATGATTTATTGCATTTCTAGAAGAAGATGCTTGACATTTGGAAAATGTAATGTACTGCTGCAGTAATTAAGCAAAAAGTAGACTGCTGAACAATTGATTAGCACTGTCAGTGCTGCCTGATTAACTGAGATGCTTGAAGAACTGATTCTGCCACCTATGAATTAAGGGTGAATAATTAAATTTATGGGCCACGGCCCATTCTCTCCAGTTGGTGCTCCACTTTTAAGGATTCCAGGACATAGGGGTGAGGGGTACAGGTGGATGGGACATAAAACCAAGAAGGAGAAAAAAATGTAGGTTACAACTTTTCTGAGAAGTCTTTGGAAGAGTAGGGTCTGCCATCATCTGATAGGAGGAAATGATTATCAGCTAAAGGGGTATTTGACACCCAGCTCTTGCCCCTCTGTGCCCAATGACAGTGGTGATGAGCACATCCAAGTCGTGCTCTGATGGGTAGAAAATGTGGGGAGTGAGGGGATGAGGCTGATGGAAGGCAGTTGTGCTCATCAAAGCAAATGACTGGTAGTCCATTTTGGGGAACACCTGGTCAGCATATTGGAAATATGATCTCCTGCAGCTGTCATGGAAAGAATGAGCTAATTGAAATAACAAGGGTCGCCTCAATGTCATTGTAGTCCCCCCTCCCACTCAGGGAATAATAGCTCATTTTCGTTTCATATGAAATAAGTAACATAACATTTTTATAGTTGTTTATTATCCTCAAAATCATAAGCATTTTGGCATCCATATGATGTTAAGCTACCCAAGCAGTGACTGTTGCCAAAACTATGAATCCCACATTAGGTGCCTGCCATTGAGTTGAGCCCTGCTTTGGACAAGTATTTTAGAGAAATGTGAATGGTGCTGGAAATTTACCTGAGTTTAAGCCACAAGAAATGCTATTTGTGGTGGGAAACCTTGTAGGGAAATCATTATTTCTAAGTATTTGGGGCATTTTTAAGCTTTTGAATACATTTGGTTATGAGGTTTTTTGCTAATTGCCTCAGACATTGTGGTAAAATTCTCAAACTTAATGTCATTTACTCAATTAAAGTGTGTGTGTGTGTGTGTGTGTGTGTGTGTGTGTGTGTGTGTGTGTGTGTGTGTGTAAGATAGGCAATAGATGCAATTCCCTACTAACAGACTGGATCCTGCAAGATGAAAAACCAATCTCTTGGGGGTCAAAGATTTGGTGACAGGAATAAATGCTTCAGCAGTTTGGGCAAGAAGTAAATAGCAAACACAAGATTGCTAGTTCTCTGTCCAGTGGATCTATATTCCATCACAATAAGAGAAGACAGGTGTAAACATATGCATTTATATGGCAGTGGATATAATTCACAAGCCTTTGTTAAGTTCCTGCTATGCTCCAAACATTATGCCAGGCATTGGCGTATAAAGATAAAAATGAAACCATCTCTTCCCTTAAGGTTTTTCTCGGGGGAGCTGAGATGTACAGATACAAGCATATGTAAAATGTGTACAAGGTAGATACAAGGTAATTTGGGAATGATGGAAATGGTAGCTGGGAGGGATCAGAGAAGGGGTCGTGTTTCATGTAGAAGATGGCGCTGCAGCTGAGTTTGGAAGGAGAGCACAGGATCTTGTGGGGAGGAAATCTTATATTCCAGACATGGGGGACAGGCAGTATAAAGGTATGTGAGTGGGAGACGGAGCATCATGTATAAGAAATCACAAGAAAGCCAGCTTGGCTGAACCAGGGAATATATGAAGGGGAGTGATGTGTAATACCACTTGAAAGGTACAGAGGAACAACCCTTTATGAATGTGGCTACTTTGATGTTTTGTGATCTCACTAGGCTGGGTATTCCCTTCACTGGGGCAGCTTGCCATCTGTCCAGGCCTTCTCGTCTTTGAGACGAACCTCTATCATACTTCAATGTGCCAAGCACTGTGCTAAGTGCTGGGGGAATGCAAGCCCAGCTCAAATACCATTCTCTTAGTGTGGACTGATCAGCCGCCCCAGACAGAGGGAATCATGCCTTCCTCTGATCTCCCTCAATGCCTTGTTGGCTTCTCTCTTATAGCCCTGCCACTTTCTGCCTTAGAGTCTTTTCTATTCATGCTACCTACCCCACTAGCAGATAAGACCCTTGAGGGCACTTAAAATGTGTGTGTGGGTGTGTGTGTGTGTGTGTGTGTGTACGAGATAGGCAACAGATGCATTTCCCTACTAACAGACTGGATCCTATAAGATGAAAAACAATCACTTGGAGACCAAAGATTTGGTGAGATGAACAAATGATTCAGTGATCTGGGCAAAGAAGTAAACAGCAAACACAAAACTGCTAGCTCTTATATATAGTGGATCTATACCCTATCGTGATGAGAGAAGACAGGATGGAGTGTTACTAATGTTTCCTCCATAGCACTCAGCATAGTGCAACAAACAAGAAACTCAATAGATATTTGTGGAATGAAGAAATGGTATGCAGAGGTGGGGAACCTGCAGCCTTGAGGCCACATGTGGCCCTCTAGGTCCTCAAGTGTGACCCTTTGACTGAATCCAAACTCCACAGAACAAATCCTTTTATTAAGGGATTAGAGTCAGAGGGTTATAGGAGATACTCTTTAGGAGGAGGAGAGATCATTACTTTCAGGAATAACTTCATGGGGAAAGCAGGATTTGTGTTGGGCAAATGGGAGAAGTAAGGACATTAATGGAAGGAGGTAAGACGGAATGTGTGTGGAAAATCAGTAGATTAACACTCCTGAAATGAAAGGCTCATGGAAGGGAGAAGAGGGGAAAGGGCAAGAGAGGGAAATTTGTAAAGGTGCAAAATGCTGCCTGATTATGGAGATCCTTGAATGTTCTGTGTGGCCTTGGTGCTCCAAGCATTTTGATGGCTTCTACTTCTCTGAATATTGGTAATCCAAGCCCACCATGCTTATCCCACAGTATTCATCAGAACACTCCATCTGTCCACATCACTGGGTTACAGAGAGTTGCCTCAGTCACCAAAAGGTCAAGAGACCCGTCCATGGTCTTAATAAATTCAGGATGTGTCACTTCAACTCAAATTTTCTTGACTCTGAGTGTGGCTGCTAGAACATGGAACTAAGAATACAATATTATCAGTTCTTTATAAATTTGATTTTTTGAATTTATTTATCAGACTGAACCTTGGATCTAGAAATTTGGGAAGTCATTAAACAGAGGCAACTTTTGTCTCTTAAACTCTACAACTGATAACAGTGACTATTACAACTGACATTGATATAGTACTTTAAACTTTGAAAGGCCTTTTACACATAATAGCTCCCTTGAGTATTGAGACAACCCTGGGACAATGTCCCAATCTGATTCTATACCTGGGCCAATAAAAGCAAAACAAAACAAAACAAAACAACTCATCCATACCCTACTATGCCTTAGGGGGAAAGGCACAAATCTGTGCATCTTTCTGAAAGGTAGACAGAGTGGATGCAGAAGGTCTGCAAACAACCTTTTTACTTGTGGAGAAGGTATCATTGCAGTGAGTGTTTTGAGAGTTCTCTGACCTCCAGGTGGACTTATTTTGTGACTTCATAAAAAGGGGCTTGATAACTGGAGGTGGTCTAAAACAATTTGGGAACAGACACCAGTCATAGCCATGAACAACTCTCTGGTCAAGTTACTGGTGAAGTTTTGAAGAGGTATTCTCATAGTGTAAGGATGGGGGCTAAGTGGGGTAGGGTCATAGATTGACTTTTGTTGTGTCTGACTCTTCATGACTCCATTTGAGGTTTCCTTGGCAAGGATACTGGAGTGATTTGCCATTTCCTTCTCCAGCTCATTTTCTACATGAAGAAACTGAGGCAAACAGGGTGAAGTGATTTACCCAGGGCCCACAGCTAGTAAGTATCTGAGGCTGGATTTGAATTCAGGTCTTCCCAATTCCAGGCTCAGTGCTTTATATACACTGCATCACCTAGTTGTGCATAGATAGAATGATTAACTCATATTTTCCTCTCCTCTCCTTACTTACAAGAGGACAGGAACTGGACTTGTGAAATTTTCGGCATAGGGAAATCTCCACTGATGCAGGTTGGCACTTTTCTTCAATTTATAGTGATTCTGAGGTGCTTGGGATGCTGAGAAATCAGGAGACTTATCCAGGGTCACACAGCCAGTGTCAAAGGCAAGACTCAAATCCAGGTCTTCCCATCTCCAAGGCCAGTTCTTTATCTGCTTTGTCATATTATCTGTCATGTGATAGTACACAAGGACAAGGAATGAAAAATTAACCAGAAGAATAAACATACTTTAAATCCATTGTCCTTTCAACTTGGACTAAGAGGTTTATGTATTATTGAAGTTAATTTCCATTTTTTTCGTGATTGGGACAATAGCTTTGTTATAAGTGAGGAAAGGACCATGGAGGGAATACTGCCTCCCGCCAGAGTCCCTGTCCTGGGTGTAGGCCCAGACAGAGAGTCATTACAGATCCTCAAACACTGTGCCTGCCCTGCATCTGATCATGGTGGGTAACTCCAAATCAGCACAGATGTCACCTGGCTCCACCTTTCACCACATCCCTGGCAGCCCTCAACAGTCCATGTACTACTGCTTGAGCTCCAGAGCTTAGATGGGTTGAGTGGGGAGAAGATCATAGGGGTCCATTCTGGGCATCCCCAGCTGGGGCAGGGAAGGCATGGAATTCTGCCTTCGTGTTCTCAGTGTACTGCCCTTACCACCTGCTCCAAGCCAGGGGGACAGATGACTCTTTTCTCTTGCCATGCTGATGGATTGTGATGAGGATTGGGTGATTCTCCTACACTTACCCTGCCTCTTATCACGCTCCCTACCTGTATGGCTCTGGGCAAGTCTTTTAACCTCTTGGACCCCCAAACAAGTCCCCAAGGCTTCTGTTGTACTTCCTAGTTGCCTCTGGGAAGAATAAAGGAATAATGATGATGAAGATAATAACTGACATGAAACAGCTCTCTAAGATATAAAACACTTCACAAAGGTTCATAGATTTACAGTTAGAGGGTATCCAGGAGGTCATCAAGGCCAACTACTTCACTTTACAGATGAGGAAATGGAGGCATAGGAAGGTTAAGTGATTTCCCGAGCCTCATACAGATACCAAGTGCCAAGATTGGGATCAAAACACAGGATTCCCTGACTCCAGGCCCAGTGCCCTCTCCATTACACCATGCTGCCTTTCAATATACATTATCTCATAATAATATACATATTATATATACATCATACAAATACGTATGCATATACATATTATATACATATACATTATCTCATCTGATCCTTACAACGTCACACAGTGCATAGAGTGCTAAGCCTGGAGTCAGGAAGACTCATCTTCCTGAGTTCAAATCTGGCCTCATATACTTACTAGCTGTGTGACCCTGGGCAAGTCACCTAACCCAGATTGCCTCAGTTTCCTTATCTGTAAAATGAACTGGAGAAGGAAATGGCAAACTGTTCCAATTTCTTTGCCAAGAAAACCCTAAATGGGTCACGAAAGTCAGACATGACTGAAACGACCGAACAATAACAACAACATGGTAGAAAGGAGAGCAGAGCTTGGGAAGGCACTCCAGAGAGGCAGAAGAGAAACTATCACCAGGAGAACCATTTGGGGCCTGCAGGTCAAGGTGGTTGGAAGCTGCCATGACCCCAGGTTCGGTCAAGCATTACCTGACCTGTGGAAAGTAACTCCCCTCTTCATTTGCCAGTGAATGCCTTCCCCAGGGGTGACTGGGAATGTATGAGCCATCAGTCACAGCTGCCTTATCTCTGTGCTTCACCCACTTTCTTCAGACAATGATGAATCACTTTCAGGCTCTTTTCCACTTTCCTGTGACCTCTCAGGAACAATAGAAAGTAGAACAATTCCCGATGAGCCATTTCCCCAAAAAAGCAACAGGGTGGCCTGGATGAAACTGAGCTTTTGAAATTTACACAGGTCTCCTATTGGTTAACTTTTAACTGCAGTTTGACCAGTGGATAGAGGAGCCAAACAGGTTGTTTATGGTCTAAATGGGTAAATGTGGTAACATTTAACAGTGTGGGAGATTCCTAAGGCCCAGCTGGCAAGTCTAGGGAAATCACCTCAGTTTCAGAGAAGTTAAGGGAGCTGGTTAGGATCCCATAACTAGCAAGTGTCAGATGTGGGATTTGAACCCAGGTCTTCCTGACTCCAAGGGGCTGTGTGGTTAGTGGATAAATCTAACTTCAGAGTCAAGACCTTTGACATATACTAGTAGAATGATTCTGGGTGAGACACAGCCTCTCAGAATCACAGAGTAGGTTCCCACCTGAATTAGTGGAGCGGGTTTTGTCATCCAAAATTTCCTTATACCAATGAGATCACAGGTCCAGATTCATCCTTTCCTATCCTTCCTGACTCCAAGATCAGAACTCTAGGTAATTGACCTCCTTGCTTAGTAAACTTGGTAAAATAAGCAAACACAAAATCCCTCTGTAGTTAAGGGGAGCTACGAGGTGGGAGTAGCTAGCTTTTCTCAGTTTCTTAAGGCAGATATTTTAGAAATCAATGATAATTTGCATTTCTATAGCACTTTAAATTCACAAATTGTTCTATATACATTTTCATATTTTGTCCCCACAACAGCGCTATGAAGCCTTGTGAGGTAAGTGTTTTAAAAAAAAATGAAGAAAATAAGGTTTAGAGAGGTCAGCTAGTTAAATGTTGGAAGAAGAACTCAAATCCAAGTCTTCCTGATTGTAAACCTAATACACTATCCACTACCCCGGAAGGTAGACAAACATAATTTAAGACCTTGACCCTTTCGGTGCAGTAGAGACACTTTTTCAAATACAAATTAGGCGGTGCTCCAGTATGGCCTCAAGAGAAGAGCCCTGGATCAAAAGACCGAAAGCTTCTCGGTTTGAATCCTGACTCTAGAAATAACTGTACCCTTGATCTCAAGGAAGTCACTTCTACAGGCCTCAGTTTCCTCACATGTGAAATAAGAAGTAAATAAGATACTCTCTAGAGCAGCTAGGTTGGCACCAGACCTGACATCGGGAAGACTCATCTTCATGAGTTCAATCTGACCTCAGACACTAGCTGTGTGACCCTGGGCAAGTCACTTAACCCTGCCTGTCTCACTTTCCTCATCTGTAAAATGAGCCAGACAAGGAAATTAGCTGAGAAAACCCCAAATGGGGTCACTTTAGAGAGTCAGACAACAATAAGATGTTTTCTAAGTTTCCATGAACTTTGTTCCTTGGATAAGGAGTGTTGCAGTTACCTTACTCATTCTGGTGTGGGCACTACCTTTCCTAGGCTCTGCAAGGATAATTACTATTCAAGAAGAGAGCTCCAAAGGTCAATATTATGATTAAATAGCTCAGCCATCTTTTAATGGAAATCTACTTATGGATCAACAACAAGGAGGTCAGCAACAAATGTAATTTAATTCTTGGCTATTAATAAATGAGTTTTAGATTAATTTAGATCCACAAAGGAACCCTGTGTTGCAGCAAAATTCATCATGAAACTTACTAGATTATTTCTTTGGCCAGAATTCAAATGTTATAACTCCAAGGTTAAGATATTTAATTTTAAAAGATGAGCAAAGAAAGAATCCATTTATCTGTCATTTGGAATAACCAGCCTGTATGTTCTGAAACTTATTTATCTTTTCATTTTCCACCCCAGGTTTCCTCATTCTGATCTCTACTGGTCTGAACTCCAAAACCCATGTGAACCACAGGCCTCCCCTAAATTAGCATCAACCTATTTGTACTTGTTCTCAGCTTCACCCCTTTTGCAATGAAATGAGATTATCTCCCAACCCTGTGGTCAATGGTCTCGGAGCTGGGCAGAGAATCTAAGTCATATGATAGTAGGTTAAGTATTGAAGGAGCCGGTTTAATCTCATCTTGAGCTAAATTCACAAGATACAACAGGAGATCAGAAAACAAACAAAAACTTTATTTCTTCCAAACATCTTGAAAACTTGGAAAAGTCTTCTAAGATGTAATATGGTAAAGAAGGTCATATTGGTTTTCCGAGACTCTTTCCAGATATTTCCTACCCCCACCCCCCTGGCCCCGCCACTGCCAATCAGTTCAAATTAATATGAGAGTTGAAATTCACCAAATTAAACAAGCATTGATAAAGGTCCTACTGTGTTCAAAACACCGGGCTGGACACAGAATATAACAACAAAATTGAAACAGATTCCCCACTCATGGAGCTTTCAGGACAATTGTTAGACTCTGCAAAGATTAGACCTATGTGTCCAAATTAAAGAGACCTCATAGCCCCTTGGAGTTACTGATTATAATCTTTCCTTCCTGAGACTATTAAATAAAGATTCTTAACTTTTGTTGTGTGTCATACGTCTTATTGGCAGTCTGGGGAAGCCTATGGATACCCTTTAGACTTGAGTCAGAACTCAGATCTGAGTTCAAATCCTGCCTCAGACACTTAGTAGCCAGGTGACCCAAGGCAAATCCCTTGACCACTCTGTGCCTCCATTTACTCAATTATCAAATGAAGGGGTTGGATTTGATGGCTGCTAGTATTTCCTCCAGTTCTAAAATTTTGATCCTACGGACCTCTTTATTGGGAGCACGGGGCCAAGTGGAGGTGAGTGCGTTCTGTTGGAACTTTCAGCCCTGGGAACATGAATGTGCTGGATCCCTGTGCCCTCCCATGGATTGTGTCTTGGTGTGGGGAGTTTGATTCATAGGGCTGCAGGTAAGCAAGGAAAGTTGGACGATCAATCCTTCCCTACCGTCAGGGACTGTTCCCTCCCTCACCATAGTGAGAAACTGTTCTGTGCTTATCAAAGAAACAGAAACAATAAACACGTTTATTTCTCCTGGTTTTTTTTTTCACTTTTATTCTGCAATACGATATCCCCCAGGGGTCCATGTTCTACAGTCAGCTAATCCTGATGAGAGTGAGACATAGCAGTGTTTACCACTGCATACGGCTTCCCCTTTTCTCCTCCTTACCCCATCCATGTATGTTGACTTTCCCAGAAGGAGCATCTCCTAGGCCTGTGTTATGACATCTGCATCCATGCATGGATGGTGCCATCTTTGTCCACCTGACCATCTCATCTTTGCCTTTATATACTTACTTCTGGGCTACTAACATTTCTCGCTGCTTTTCAATTCCCATTTTTGGGAACCCTCACGTTTTAATTGTTGGGGTAGGTTGGGGTTTTGTTTTGCAAGTCTCTTGTTTGATCAGGGTCTATGTGGCTTTGGCGAACCAAGCCATCATTTACAGGACTGAGGCCCTTTAGAAACAGGTCAAGAATATTACCAAGCAAGGGAAATCTTCACCGATATATTTCACTTAATGACAATTACATGTTTCTTATGCTGTTAGGGTTAGATCTCCAACATGAGTGTTTCGTTTTTGTAATAACATCGGACAAAACAAAGCTTTCTTGCATAGTAGGGTAGAATGAAATTGTTTTAGAAATCATTTTATTGCTCCCTTCTCTCATCATAGCAAAGTCATTTCCTTGAATGGTACCTACTGCCAAATTAAACCCTTCCTAATAGCTACCAAGACATTTAATGAAAATCAATTAGTCCGCCAACTTTCTCTGGCAGTGTATGCAACACTGCATATCCACAGTCCCCACTCTCTACTAAAAGGAGGTTAGTATAATTTTTAGTTCTCTAGAACATTACAATTCATCATTAGACTTCTTTTTAGTGTTATTTATATTATTATATTTAGTGTTATTATTTATATTTATATCATTGTATTATATTTATATCATCATTGTATTATTTACATAATTTAATTTATATATTATTTATATTTATTTGTTTACACATGTATTCTCTTGTCTCTGCTCTCTCTGAAGTCTTCATATTTATTATTTTTTAAGGAACAATACTATTCCATTGTTTTTCTATACGCAGTCTGTTCAGCCATTTCCACAAATCCCCGTTTTGTTTCCATTGTTTTCCTACAAAGAGCGCTGCTATGAATAAAACAAGACCATGTATATGGCATGGCGGAAAGAGCTCTGGATATGGAATAGGAGGACCTGTATTCAGATCCTTATTCTGACATTACCTCCACATATTTTCTCAGGGCTTTGGTTTCCTCATCTCCAAATAAGGGGTTTAGACTAGATGAGCTCCAAGATCTCTTCCAGTGACTATTCTATGAATGAAGCCTTATTCTTTTATTTTTTTCTATGAGTTCTTTCTTCCTGTTCTTGGCCCCCGTCGTCTGTATGCCCAGTAGTAGGATGATTGGGTCAAAGGGTATGAACAGTGTAGTGATTTGACTCATGTAAGGCCAACTTGATTTCGAGAATAGCTGGACCAACCCATACTTATACCAACAGTGTATTAGTATGCTTTTCTAGAAGGGGATGTTTATGGGAATCTTGAAAGAGATGAGATATTCAAACCTTCCATGACTCATGGCAAAGTACTCATTTGTCCTTTGGGCATTACCAACCACCCTTATGCAGAGTCAATAATCAGTCAAAAAGCATTTGTTCAGCACCAAAGTTTCAAAGATAAAAGGAAAAACAAAAAATGGGTTTCTGCCCTAAATAAACTCTTGAGCTAATGGTGGTGACAATATGTAAAGACGTAAACATATGAGATGTGTCCAGGATAAGCGGGAGGCAAAAAGAGAGAAGAAAGCCCTAGGAAGGGGGGGGGGGGGGAGAATGAGGAGAGCTAGGAAAATGCCTCTTGCAGAAAGTGGGGTTTCAGCTGAGTCTTAAGGAAGCAGAAGGTTGTTGCTGTTACTGTCGTTTTGACCAGGTCAAAAACAGAGCAGCTCCCATGACCATTGGTAGTAGCACTGGGCCTGTGAGTAGCCCCTGAACCACTAAGCCTCAATGAAATGGGGCACCCTAATCTTTTTTTTTTTTTTAGTGAAGCAGTTGGGGTTAAGTGACTTGCCCAGAGTCACACAGCTAGTGAGTGTTATGTGTCTAAGGCCAGATTTAAACTCAGGTCCTCCTGACTTCAGAGCCAGTGCTCTATCCACTGCTCCACCTAGCTGCCCCCAGGGTACCCTCATCTTAAAAAACACCCCTCCATGTGTGTTTTTTTTTTTAGCCACATTGCAGATACATAAATAATAAAACAAGGGGAAAAAGGTCAACTTCTCAACTCTTAACTATCCTTTAATTTTTTTCCCTTGTGGATTCTGTTTCTACCTTGCGCAGCTAAAATCTTCTGCAGCTATGCTAGCCTCCCAACATGCCTCTCAGTTGCGGTTTGGGTAAGGGGCTCAGTGCTCCAGTGCTCCCCGAAGGTTTCATTTCAGAGGGGAGTAGCCAGCCCTAATGACGACGCCTTGTCATTGGGAGAAAGGAACCACAAGGTGTTCTGACCCCAGCCAACATCCTTCTGAGTGGAAAGAAAAAAAGCTGTATTCAGATAGAGGCAGCAGCTGGGAAGGGGCCCATATGCAGAGCCTCTTCAAAACAGGCCTGGAGCAGATTGATCTCCAGGGAATTTGACACAAGCTATTTGTCAGCCAAGGTCACGTGTGTCTCTCATTGTCATGCTCCCTCCTTTTTGTCAAAGCAATAATGCCTTGTTTTGTGATTGCAACTGGGGGAAGCCAGGTGTTGATATTTCAGAAACAAACAGCAGCGGGGACAGCTGTTGCGGCAGATTTCCATTTTTCAGCCAAGCTGGCAATGAGATACGATGCCAGATGAAATTAAAGAGTTTCAGATAATAAGCCTTTGCAATAGCCACAATAACGTATCATTTATAATGACCTTTCTCAGAAAGAGAAGCTCCCCCTGGAATGCACTTTCCCTCCTAGGCAGCACTGCTTTTAAAGAATGACTCTACATAGGTAGAGATACCTTGGCCAAAGCCTTCAAAACCAATCGATCGATTTTTTCCCTCCTCTTCCAGGGGCCTAATATCAGCAGGTCCTCTGTGTATCATTATCTTTCATCAATAAGCTCTCTCTAGTGTGGACTCAAATTCAATGTGACATCTGCTTTTGATTTCTTGCTTGGGGCGCCTGCTTTCTGGGTATGACAGGTCCTGCATTATTAGTATGATTCATAATTATTATTCTTAATAAAAAATTGAACCATACATTTATTTCTTTATTATATGGTTATATTTTAATTATTTAAACATTAACAATTATTGATAACATTAGTAATTAATAATAATCTATATGTTCTGGTTTAAAGGGAAATGACATAAAGTTATTGTACTTGTTTCTCAGATAAAAACCTCAGCTCCCCAAATATGATAGGATGTAAGATCCTTGAGAGAAGGAGTGAACGTTTTTGTCTGGTTAGCTCAGCACTTTGAACAGTGTCTGGCACTTAGCAGGTACTTAATAAATATTTGTTGCTTGATTGCTTTAAGTGTATTAAAGTCAGAAGAAATTTGGTGTGACAATGAGGAGGAATTGGAGTGATCAATTTTATATTTAGATTTACTTCCTGCATGAATAGGGAGAGCTAGGGGGCAGATAGAGTAATAAGCCTGGAGTCAGGAAGACTCCTCTTCCTGAGTTCATATCCAGACTCAGATATTTATTAGCGGTGTGACCCTGGGCAAGTCATTTAATCCTGTTTGCCTCAGTTTCCTCATCTGTAAAATGAGCTGGAGAAGGAAATGGCAAACCACTCCAGTATCTTTTGCCAAGAAGCCCCAGATAGGGTTATGAACAGTCAGATACAGCTGAAAAATGACTCAGCAACAATGACTACAGCTACCCATGTAAACAAACCACTGAACCTGTATGGGCCTCAGCTCTCTCATCAGGACATGAAGAGGCTGGATTAGATTGCCTCTGAGGTTCCATTCTGTTCTAGATTTGAGATCCAGATCCTAGGACCTGGAAGAGAATTTTGAGGTCATCTTAGGGCATGGGAGAACGTGGGGATTTCAGAGGCCATTTTAAATCTAACCCCCTCATTTTACAGATGAGGGAACCGATGATAATGAAGCCAGGAGAGGCTAATGCCATTAAATTTGATAAGCATTCCAGTGCCTACCTACTATGCGCCAGGGGCTGTTTTAAGTGGTGGAGATATGAAGATAGCCCTTGCCTTCTGAAGCTTACATTCAACTGGTGTGTGTGTGTGTGTGTGTGTGTGTGTGTGTGTGTGTAACAACATGTTGTAGACAGAGAAGTACATACAAAGAAATCTCAGTAGGCCAGTGATAACTGGGGGGATCCAGAAGAGCTTTGTCTAAGGGGTCCCCCGGGTGATACATCGCAGAGCAGAGGGATTCCCCTTCAGATTCTCTGGCTCCAAAGCCAGCATCCTTCCAACTCTATCCTGTTGAGCCCTGAGACTTGTTTGTTTGTTTCTGTTTTTGGTCTCAGATCTGCCCATCTCCCTGTGCCTTACGTCTGTTATTCCACCTTGGTGGACTGTGGTTTATGAAACGAAAGTTTGGGACTGGATGGTTTTGTTTCAACATCCCTTCCAGGCCCAGATTCTACAATTCAGGTCACAGTTGGTTCTGTGCAGGTTCAGCCATTAGAGACGTGTTAGTTTTTGCTCCATTTCTCTGGTTCAATGAAATGCTCCATGCAGGTTTCCTCCTAGGGGGGACCTGTTTCATTAGGGCTTCTTTTTTTTTTCCTCTTAGGGGAAAACAAACTTTTGTTCTGTTCATGGTTAAGTCAAAAACGGCATTTGGGGTTGGTCTGATCCAGGGGCTTGGTTAAAAGTGAGCTGGAAACTAATATTAATGACACAGATCAGAACTTTAAAGATCCAAAGCCCATGCTGAGACTTACATGAGCCCATCATGGCTGCTGGCTTAGGACAGAAGAGGCAGAGGAGACAGCAAACAACTTCCCTCCTCCTCACTCCAGCATGGGATGAGGGAAAAGAAGGAACACCAGCATGATCAGAATAGAGGACAGACAGCAGCTGTGCTAATGGCTTCATGGCCATGTGTGTCTTCTAACCGATCCCTTAAATCGTGGCCAGTCTGTTACAAGCCCAGCTGTGCTCTGGAAGGATATGTGTCTCCAGCATAAGACCAAGGGATCTATCACAGCCTTGTTTGATAATTTACATTCTTCAATGTGCCCACCTTAGACACAGATGGACATAGTCTTCTCTGTTTATATCTGTTAGCAACCGGTATGGAAATTCAACAAGTTTAATTTAACAAACATGAATTAAGTATCAGATATATTCTAGGCACATAGGGTAGCACATGGCACAGTGGAAAGAGTGCCAGTTCTGCAGTCATGAAGACTCATTGTCCTGAGTTCAAATCCAGCCTCAGACACTTAGTAGCTATGGGACCCTGGGCAAGTCACATAATCCTGTTTGCCTCAGTTTCCTCATTTATAAAATGAGCAGGAGAAGTAAATGACAAAGCACTCCAGTATCTTTGCCAAGAAAGCCCAAAATGTGTCCACGAAGAGTGTCATATGACTGAAAAACAACTGAACAAATATGCTAGGCAATGGGGGAAGGAGGGGAAGGGTAATATCTAAAACTTGTCCTTGACCTCAAAGACATTACAGATGCAAACACAAAGACAGTAGTTTGAGATAGATGGCAGTTTTTAAGAAAAGGAAGAAAGTTTTAGAACCAAAGGTTGTTTTGAAGAAGGGGTTTATTATTGATTCGTCCCTGGCCATGCCCATGCTACACTCCTTCTCCAGCCTATTCCTCTGAATTGGGATTCAAGCTCCCCGACCTCATCACCTGCTGCTTCCGATCTTTCCAGTCTTCTTACATCTCATTCTTCTTCATGTAATCTGGTTGCAGAGACACTGGCCTTGCCATTCCACACAAAGGACACACTGTCTCCCAGCTCTGGGCATGGTCATTGACTAGTCCCTGTGTTTAGAGCTCTCTCCCTCCTTTTCTTCACCTCCTGGCTTCCCTGGTGTTCTTCAGGTCCCAGCTAAAATCCCACAAGCCTTTCCGAGCCCTCTTCAAGCTTAATACCTTCTCTCTGAGCTTATCTCTAATACATATGTATATAATATGTATTCTAATATATATTATACATACATACACACATATATTTAGATACACTCACACTTATATACACACATCTTGTTTGTACATAGACATTTGCATATTGTCTCCCCCCCATTAAACTCTGAGCTCTTTGGCCACAGGGACTATTTTTTTGGCTTTCTTCCTATCCCCAGCACTTAGCACAGTCCCTAGAACATGGTAGGCACTTAATAAGTGCTTGTTGATTTGACTTGACCTGGTGACCCCAGGATTTGGTTTTTGAGCATTCACTATGTCTTATCCCAGTTTCCAAGCCCGCCTTGACACTTCCCAGTCACGGTCACATACCTTGGCCCCCATCCCTTTTCCAATGTTGGCTCTAGGAAGAGTAACTATATTCATGCTTCTATTCCTGGAAAGAACATGACAATCATCTGCCTTTTGACTCCAATACTCATGTCCAAGACAGTTCTCCCTGGCCAGTGCTCCCCTACAAAATGTCATCTTCCGCTTTGTGAGCTCTTTGAGGGCAGAGACTGTCTTGCTAGCTTGTATTTGTATCCTCAGTATTTGTCATAGTGCCTGGAACATAGTAAGTACTGAATAAATGATTTTCATTCATTCTTTTATATATGAAAAGGCATGTTGCAAAGCAATCCTACCCATTCTGCCCGTCTTCCCTATGCTGCCTTCTCTTTCCTTTTTCTCATCTCTTCTCGAAGAAACTACTCTTCTCTTCTCCTCCGTCCTCTCCTCTCCTCTCCCCTTTCTTTCTTTCTTTCTTTCTTTCTTTCTTTCTTTCTTTCTTTCTTTCTTTCTTTCTTTCTTTCTCTCTCTCTCTCTCTCTCTCTCTCTCTCTCTCTCTCTCTCTCTCTTTCTTTCTCTACTTACTCCTCTCCCCTTCTGCCCTTTTTCATCCTTTCTCTTTCTTATGAAAGTCAATGTTTGTTGAATGAATATTTTAATGATTTTAGTACAAAGAAACTCCAGAGTCCCTTAAATAAACAATCTTATTTTTTCCGAAGTGTATTATGGAAACCACAGAAATCAATAGGTGTTTCCATTGGACTGAAGTGCGTACTCAACCAGGAGTAAGGTGTAAGAAGACTGGAAAGGTAGGAGGGGGCCAGGTTATGAAGGTCTTTGCATACCAATTAGAGGATTTTTTTATTTGATCCTGGAAGCAATAGGAAGTCACTGGATATTATTGAGTGGAGGGGGTTGGTGATATGATTAGACTTTTGCTTCAGGAAAATGACCTTGGTGACTGAATGGAGGATGGATTGGAGCGGGGAGAAACTGCAGGTATGCAGAGCCACCAGAAGCTGTTGCAATAATCGAAGCATGAGGTAATGAGGGCCTGCACCAGGGTAGGGGCAGCGTCAGAGGAGAGAAGGGGGGTTATTTGAAAGATGTTGCAATGGTGAAATCAACAGGCCTTGGCAACAGATTGAATATGGGAGGTGAGAGGTAGTGGGAGTGAAGGATGACCCCTAGTTTAGGAGCCTGAGGAACTGGGAGGATGGCCTCACCCTCTATAGTAATTAGGAAGTTAGGAAAAGGGGGAGGGTTTAGAAAGAAAAGTAATGAGTATGTCCTAGAGTAGGATTCAAAGTCTCTGCTTGGGTTTCTGCCCAGTACCTATGATTTTGTAATTAAGATTACAAATAGGCCCAAATAATAAATTACAAAGCACAATTCCTCTGGGTGCTGCACCATATTAAAAATCCATTTTGCAAATAAATCTATTTCTAAATCCACTTGACTAGAAGCATATAAAAATTTTACATTCTCAACTTTTGGAGGCAATAGGTGGAGTCTATGTATGTGTCATTCAGAGAAATTGATGGAATATTGTCAGTAAAACGTTCTATCTAAAGATTTGCATGGAAGTATTACATATAATTGTAAAAAAAATCACAAATGAAAAAACTGGAGGCAACTTATATGTCCTATAATATGATAATGGCTAGACTGTGGTATGTTAATGCAATGGAATACTTTAATGCAATTTTGCCTGGAAAATATGACAAACACAGAGAAACCTGGAAGGACCTTTATTAAATAATGTAGATTGAAAAAAGCAGAAACACAGAAGCTACCATATAGACACATAAGAAGAAAAGGGAATGGACAGCCAAGGTATTCTGAAGAAGACAGGGAGAGTTACTGAAAAGTTACGATACATTATGCATTGGAATTAATTTATTTACATGTAAATGGATCTATCTTTGAACTTACATTTATTTTATAAACTTCATGATGTAGTGGAAAGTGTACTGGCTATGGAGTCATAAGACCTAGGTTCAAATCCCCATTGTGTCACTTACTACCTATGTAATGTTGTATCAACTTCCTCGGTTTTCTTGGTAAAATGAGGGGGTTGGACTAAGGTCCTTTCCAGCTCTGGGTCTATGATCTCACGATCATTTGCTCTGCTTGGTCACATGGTGAGATCACGGGCTAACAGTTTGTATTCTTCACTGATATCCTTATGATATCATGAGAAATTGAGGAATCCCTGTGATGTTGGATGATGAACTTAACGGAAGACCTGGAAGAGCCAAGCAGGATGGATAGGCATGAATGAGTTAACGATCCTCACCACTGGAGAGGACCTCTTCATTTAGGAGATCATCAATTCGTTTAAGTAGTGGGGTAAATGGTTACTAAGCAAGTGTAATTGTTTGTGCTGTTGTTTACTAAGTTTTTAAGTAAGCAACATGGCCACAAGAGACATTGTCTACCTGTAAACATGGCACCCATTCCCACAGAGGGACCGAGAGTAGGGTCCTGGAAGCTGAGGCAGAAAATGGATGGGTGGAATCTGAGGTACCAAAATGCTCCTCTGTTCTCTACCACAGATCCTGTTTGCTAACTTGAAGCTGCCTTTAACTCCTTGTCCATTTTGCTTACATAAGGAAACTCTTGTGCTCATATCTGAGTAGCTTTCATTCTAAAAACCTGAACAGCTGGATTTTGAAGCATTAGCGTTCTGTTCTATAATTAGAGTCCTCTAATAGATCTTAAGTTAGAAGCACAGAAAGGGGTAACTGCTGGTGTCAGAGCTACTTAACCCCTTCTGCTGAGGTCATGGCATGCCACAGATGGTGCCCTCTAACCCATTTGCCATTACTAGGCTTAGCAAAACAGCCTCAAAGCTCAAGTGAGTCTGATGCTTCCTTCAACATACATACACACATATACATATATACATACAGATCTATAAATAAAACATGCAATATATACATAGACAAATATGTATGTGTGTATATATGTATGTGTATATAAACACATATGTGTATATATGTGTCTTATATGTGTATACATATACTCATACATATGCATATATATGTGTCTATGTGGATATACATATATAAATCTATGTATGTGTGTATATACACATATGTATATATGTGTGCCTATACAAACACATATGTGTATATATGCATGCCTATACAAACACATATGTGTATATACATGCATAATGTATATTGTATACATACACACATACATAAGCATATGTATGCATGTCTATGTGTGTATACATACATAAATCTATGTATGAGACACACACATATATCTAAAGGACTAGCATTACCACTATTATAATTTATCACTTTCAGAAGGTCGACCTAGACTTGCTGGTTTGTAAATCTCCTCAGGTTCCTACTTCAGTTGTTTGCAGACTTCTACAAGAAGCCAGAGTAAAAGGGCTCAGGGTACCCTGATTTTTATAACCCTGTCAGGCTACCTGTATTTTTGCCATGCACTTCAAGAGATCCGACTACCTCCTATTTCCTTGTAACTTTGGATGCCATGACTTGGTTTATTACTCTCTCTTCCTTCCCAAAGTCATTCAGGTCATCTACTTTCTGTTTTGCTTTCAAAGAGATTTAAAAAACAAACAAACAAACAAACTCTGGTGGCTCATTCTTCTAAGAAACTTTCACTTCCTGAGAGTCAGGGAGAAAATTCTTTACAATGAACCTCAGTATTCTTTGTTTGTTTATTTCCACTCTAGGGTAGTCTTCTCCCAAGATGTTGATTATTGGATAAACTCTAGTGTGGATATATATATTATTCTAAACATTTATTCTAAGTTGGATACCTTTTCCAAAAAAAGCATCATGTTATACAGTTGACTGAGTACAAGACTTCGAGCAGAGAGATCTGAGTTCAAATCCCATATTAGTTACTCACTAGTTGTATGACTGTGGACAAGTCACTCAAACAAGCTCTGGGAGCCTTCATTTTCTCACCTGTAAAACAGGTTCATAGATGTAGACCTGGAAGGGGGTCTCCCAGATCAGCTAGTCCAACCTATCCATTTTACAGATGAGGAAACTGAGCCCCAGGAGGCATGCAGGAAGGAAGGGGCAGAGCTACTGTTTGAGTAGAGGTCTTCTGACTCCAAACACTTGTTTCTTTCCATTGCATCCCCATACCTGCCTTATAGAGGCATTATGAGACAATGTTTGCAAAGCATTTTGCAAACTCCAAAATGCTCTGTTTTTGTCTTGTGGGATTTTCTTTAGCAATCGCTCCTAAACATTGGAGTTTTCAGGCTGTTTCCAGTTTCTTTATTTCTGTCTTAGCCTGTGGTTCAGCAGATCGCTTCTCCCCAAAAGGTATTAATTTCCCGATGAGATGCATCATCAGTCCTTTGAAGTCACCATTGGATGCTGCATTGATTTAAGTTCTGAGTTCTCAATCCGGTTTGATTTTACGTGATTGTGATAATTGTAAAATTTGTTTCCTGGACCTGTTTATGTCACCCTGAACCAATTCATATGCCACCCCCAACTTCTAAAGGCAGATTGGGCCCCCAGAGGGGAGCTGACTATTTCTCCCCTCAAATCACTAAGGGACAATTTTGAATAGTTGAAGGTTTTAATATTGTTGTTTGCAAACCTTCTTCTGGTATCCTCCCCAGTCGATGCTCAGTTAGTCAGTCAGAGCTAATTAGCTTTTGGAAAGAAATATTTACTGATGTAATATAGTAAGAACAGTTGATACAAGGTACAGTTGATTCAAATTCATACACGGTCTCCCCCCACACAAAGTCCCTGGTGAGAGTGGACTCAAAGGTCATGCATGGATCCCAGTAGAAGGAAGTACTTTTTTTCCCTTTACCCTCATGAATTTTTTCTGCAGGGCATCAGGGGTCTTATACAGTCCTGAGGCTACCTGTTCTAGGTGTTTCTAATTTCTTCCTGATGTGTTTCAGATTCTAATGCAGATGTTGCCATCAGAACCTGGACGCTTTCCTGGACATTTTCATAGTCAATCCCAGATCAGAGTCTTTCCTGGGCTTTTTTTCGAGGATGGAAACAGACCTGATGGATGGCATTTGATTGAGTGTCCAGGCCTGAGGCCCCAGGACAGGAGCAGCTGGGACTGTTTTTGGCTTTCTTTAAATCCCTAGCACCTAGCTCAGTGCCCGGTGCATGCCTAATAAATGCTTGTCGGTCAGTCGACATCTTAAGGGCTCTGTCCATTTGTAGTTCCTTTAGAAAGGAAAAAGGCTAAATATTTTAAGATGAGTTATAAAAGCCCAACTTTTTAACAACGACACTTTTCTAGTGATATGTTAAGGCTACAAGAGATTCTTGAAAGAATAAAAGTTGAAAATACTGAGAAGGCTATGGAGAGGCTCACTGTGGGTGTGAGCAGGATGCACTGTGCTACAACAAGGAAGTCCAGAGAAATTTGGGATGGGAAAAAAGGCAACTAGGTAGCACAGTGGATAGAGTATTACTTAAAGTAAGGAAGAACTGAGTTCAAATTCAGCCTTTCAAGCTGTTTGACCCTGGGCAAGTCACTTGCCTATTTAGTAATGTAAGCCAGTGAAGCACACTCTGTGTGCCTCATTTTTTGTGTGCCTCAGTTTTTTTATCTGTAAAATGAGACAATAATAGCAACTATGTCCCCATCATTGTGAGATCAGATGAGATAATATTTATAAACCACTTTGTAAACTTATGTGATGGTAATGATGATGATTATCTGCACAGTAAAAGGTAATACCCAAATCAATGAAATCATGGTTCCAGTGGAGTATTGAATAAACCAGGGTTATGCACAAGAATTATACACTAACTGAACTTTTTTAATAGCGTGGGGTACATGTGTGTACTGGGCAGCTGGGAGGTGCAGTGGATAGAGCAGCGGGGCCTGGAGTAAGGAAGATCTGAGCTCAAATTTGGCCTCAGAAACTTACTAGCTGTGTGACCCTGGGCAAGTCACTTCACCCTATTTGCCTCAGTTACCTCATATGTAAAATAAGCTAGAGAAGGAAATAGCAAACCACTCCAGTATCTCTGCCAAGAAAACCCCAAATGGGGTCACAGAGAGTCAGACATGACTGAAAAACGACTAAACAAACAATATGTATGTACCAATCTGAAATGTATTATAATTTTAAATTGCCTGTTACCCTGTCACTGACTGGCCAGATGCTGGTGCACACTGCAGTCAGCCAATGATAGAGGACTCAAGAATGCTGGAAGATGGAAGATTCTGCCTCCTTTTCTTCTCCTCCCTTTTATATAAGACAAAGGTTTTGAGTAGCAAGTGAAGGGTGGGTCACGTTCACTGCCATGGGAAAGAATTAGCCAGATCCTGCCTTTCCTTCCAGTTCTCATTCTGTCATCCTCTGATCCTATCAAATGTCAGAGTAAAAGCAGAAATAGCTGAATTCTTAGTTTCCCATTTTAGTGTTTTCCTCACTTCCTAAGAAGTAAGAGTGGGTAACTCCCCACAGAAGCCTGGCCTTACAATGGGATGTATTCCTGAATGCCCTAAACAATACTATCTTTGGAACTCTCTCTTTCTCTCTCTCTCTCTCTCTCTCTCTCTCTCTCTCTCTCTCTCTCTCTCTCTCTCTCTCTCTCTCTCTCCAATATCTTTAGAAGACTATATATATTCAAAATCTACAAGATGATAAAACAGAACTGATTATATATTATGTAAAATCTGTTATCATATATAATTTTATATATTGTGTATGATATAATAATTTATATATTTGTATATAATATAATTTATATTATACAGATTATAAATTTTATATTTTTCTAATATATAATATAATCATATAATTTTATGTATTGTATATAATATTATATGATCAATTCTGCTTTATCATATTGTAGATTTTGAATTTTCACTTTAAACAGTATCTATCCTGCAGATGGATGCTCTAGACAAAAAAATCATTTGATTTCCTCTGTTTTTATGAATACATATTTCCATACACATTCATAAAATCTAAATGACTAATCTAATATAGAAAGCCTTTAAAACATACAATTTAAAGACTGTCATTTCCATCCTGATGACATTTTATAGTCTAGGAATGGAAAAGATGGATAGTTAGCATTCTGGAGATGGGTTTAGATCTAATAGAAGGCAATTCTGACTGCTGAGGATTTTTATTATTATTTGTTGTTGTAGTTGCTTTTTCCACTCTTTCACGTGAAGGATAAAACATTATTAGCTCAGACTCTGACTTGAAAAGATGGAATGTCATTTCCACTGAACAAATGCTTCATTTGTCCTCTTTAAAACACTCTTCAAATGGAAAAACTTCCCAAGAGCACAGCAGAGAGAATCCAGCTTTTATCTGACAGGCTATTAAAGAAGTTTGACCCCTTGCCTCTTTTACATTGCTAGAACTTAACTTTTCATGTAAGTGTCCAGCACACATTTTTTTTTCATGCAAATTTCCTTGTCAAAAGTACAAACGAGCATTTGATCAAAGGTCAGCCCTCTTTTGTGTTCCTGTTTGATATAGAAATTTCTATTTCATCTTTGAGTGCCATGGCCAGTTAGAGAGAAGCTGTCTGGTGGAGAAATTACTGATGCATCACAAAGACTAGGGAAGTTTCTCACTTCCCTCCCCTTCCTAGCTTACAGGGGTTTTAATTTGAATAGGTTTTCATTTTTAATGCAATCATTAAATTAGTTTTAGGAGGGTGGGGGTGTGAGCTTGAAATTGCCTTCTTATTAGCTAAAATTCAATTTACTGGTACATGATAATTATGGAAGTGATAAAATAATTGTAGTTCTCCTTGTCGTCTTTATTCCCAGAAATTGTTGCATATTGATAGGTATGGAAAAGCAAATGTATACTAAATAGCACAACAAAGAGGTCTCCTCCCCCAGACTTCCTATGAAGAGGAGGGAAAGGAAACCAATGGAAATTATTGTATTTATTTGTACAGATCTGTCTGTAATCACTCATTGGTGACCCTAGCTGAAATTTAAACATTTGGATTATATTTCTTTTGTTTGTCCTTTTCTTATGGATATTTAGAGTTGGGGTGGTGCAAGGCATAGAAGGCTCTGTTTTGGAGTCAGGAAAATGTGCTCAAGTCCTGCCTCTGACACATACTGTCCCTGTCACCTTAGGCTTGTCCTCTCACTGTCCAACTCTCAAAGGCTAGAACTTAGAAAAATAGTGTTGATTTTCACTGGTGGAAGGTGGTTTCACACTGGAGGTTTTCTACATGAATAAAATCACACCTGTGATTGCATTCTGTGGAAGGAAGGAAGGAAGAAAAAAGGAAGGAAGGGGGAAGGAAGAAAAAAGGAAGGAAGGAGAGAAGGAAGGAAAAAAGGGAGGAAGGAAGGAAGAAAGAAAGAAAAAACAGAAAGGAAGAAGAAGGAACACAGGAAAAAGGAAGAAACAAAGGAAGGAAGATAAAAAAGAAAAAGAAAGGAAGAAAGAAAGAAATAAGGAAGGGGGAAACACAAGAAAAAGGAAGAAACAAAGAAACAAAGGAAGGAAGGAAGGAAGAAAGAAAGCAGCAAGCAAGCAAGAAAGAAAGAAAGAAAGAAAGAAAGAAAGAAAGAAAGAAAGAAAAAAGAAATGAAGAGAGAAAGAAGGAAGGTAGAAACACAGGAAAAAGAAAGAAACAAGGAACAAAGGAAGGAAGGAAGAAAAAAGAAAAAAGAAAGGAAGAAGGAAGAAGGAGGAAGGAAGGAAGGAAAGAAGGAAGGAAGGAAGGAAGGAAGGAAGGAAGGAAGGAAGGAAGGAAGGAAGGAAGGAAGGAAGGAAGGAGGGAAGAAGAGAAGGAAGAAAGGAAGAGAAAGGAGGGCAGAAGAGAAGACAGGAATGGAGGAAAGGAGGGAGGGAGAAGAGGAGAAAAGCTAACTCTTAATTGGAAAGCCTCAATTATAGGTTGTCATGATATGTGACACTGCCCCCAGCCTGGGGCCCTGTGCTCAGGTGATGTCAGACTTTCTTAAACTTCAGAACAGTGTATCATTATATTCATTAAGCAGGCAGGGAGTGCAAGGTCTAAATTGCCCACCAGATGGTGCTCTACTTGAGCTAACAGCTAGGTTTTGTCAGTTGTTCTTCACAACAGAACTTCTGAACCTGGTATTCTTAGACCCTCAAGGAGTCCTGTGGATAGATTTTAGGGGCCCATAAACCTGTATTGGAAAATACATTTTTATTATCACTGACTTTTTACTTCCTTTGCAATCTTATGCATTTTTTTTGTCTCATTTAAAAACCTCATTCTGAGAAGGGGTCTATAGGCTTCTCCAGACTGTGGAAGGGTCCACAATATATGAAAAAGGTTAAGAATCACTTCTGTATAGAACCCACAGGAGATGGGCCTCTCCCACAAAGCTGAAGTATCCCCACTGGTCACTGAAGCTGCTCAGATTCCAAAAGCTTATTGCAAACTTATGTTGCCCTAAAGCATGGCTGGCTGGATCTGAAATTAGCCTAGATATGGAAATGGAATATTGTTTAAAACATTAAACCACTGCCTGTAATTAGCTTATGAACTCTCACTGATCTGGATTCTGCTTTCTCAGTTTATTGCCCAGTGCCGATGCTGAGATTTAGCATGCTATGATACAAAAGTTTATTATTTATTTAAATTAAGTGAAAAAGAACTAGACCAAATATACTTTTTTGAGATGTTTTCTCACCAACCATGTGCTGGCTTTATCTTACGTTGCCCTCCTAAATTTTGGGGGAGTATCCAGGGGAAATATTGACCACATTCTCCAGGGGCTTGTAGGAGAGAAATAGAGGGAGAAGGATCTACCCCTTTTCTTAGGACCATGAACTGGAAACAAAGGGAAGTGATGAAGATTACCACCTTACCAGCATCATGGTATGCATAATACTTGGCAGTCTTAGCACCTCTGCATCTCTCCTCTGCAGATTCTGGTACCCATCTCTGCTTCAAGATGGGAATATTTCCCTTGTTCCAAGAGTGGAAACTCTTCCTTCTGTGGTATCTTCTAGTTGCCACAATCTCACAGCACCATAGTTTCTGATCAATGAGGATCAATGAGGATTGACCTTAGAGTTAGGAAGTTACTGTTGTTGAGTTTTTATTTTCAATCATGTCCAACTCTTTGTGACCTTATTATTCACTTTTTAACTCCTTCCCTTCTGATTGTGGTTTCCTTAGGGGTTGGATCTCAAAGTATCTCATTTCAGGGTTCACATGTCTAGGTCTTTACCCCAAATGACTTTTGGGTAGTCATAACTAGCCCTAGCTGGATGCTCTGGTCTTTTCTCAGGCTTAGTGTAGTGTTGCACAGATTGACATATTCGCTATGTCCTGTCATGATGATCTGTCCCACTCTCTTTGTTCCTCAATTCTCTGCCTCGGCACTGGCAGTTCAGAACCTGTTTTCCCTGGCACCAGCAGAGACTGATTTCCCTGGCACCAATGCTTCCTGGTCACAGGCCCTGGCAGGCTTTTGCTCCTAAAAGGCTATGTGTGGCCAAACTGGCTGTCAGGGCACAAAAAAAAATTCCTAGCCTAGAGCTGGAGTGTCCATGGCACTAGTAAGAGGGAGAGAAAGGTGGGCTGATGAAATGGGTTTTGATATAAGCCTGTCTTTAGGTCTGCTAATTTAGCCTTGCTGCCGGTAGCATGAGAGGGAAGGGAGTAGTACTGAGTGAACCCAGGGTCAGTAAACATCAGCTCCTGGGTTTGAGGGGATTTTTTAAATCTTTTTTTTTTTTTTATCGTGTCCCAGACCATCAGAAAAGCTGAAATTGCTTTACCTTTAGGGCATAGTTTCTGTTGTGGAGAGCTTGTGAGGATTGAAGAAAATGTTTAATCTGATGCTTTGTTGCTCACCTGACACACGCAAATTATTAGCTCTCTATTAACATCTCAGCCTTGGTTTACTCATCCGTACAATGCAGAAAAATAATGACACCTAATTCAGGGGGTTGTTGGAGGATCAAACAAGATATTACGCATTAAGTGGTTTGGAGATCTTAAAGTACTCTGTTTTAATGTTAGCTATTTTGTTGTCGAGGTTGTCAAGCGACAGGTAACCAACTACCTGCTGAGGTTGCTTGTTTCCCTTTTGGATGGATCTAATTCTTCGACAGTTTTCCTCACATCATGCTTAAATCTGCTTCTTTGCAGCTTCTACCCATCACACATACTTTTGTTCTCTGCGATCAAACAAAATGACTCCAATCCATCTTCTAAATGTTAGTCTTTAAGGCATCCGTCCTGAAGAGGCGGGAGATTGGATCAATGACAGTGCCAACAACATACATGTTGCTGCTGCTCTAGAGCTCTGATTTAATGAAGAGGCTGAAGGTAAAGGGTCATTTACCTGGAGACAGTCTTTGAATCTTTGGTAGGAAGTGAGGATACCCCCACACACACCCAGTGAGAAAGATAAAAAGGCGTGTAGATCCTTGGGGATCATCCAAGTGATAGGATTGGGGAGAAGACAAGAAGTCAGTAAAGAAAGCAGAGAAGGAGTGCTAAACTCAGGAAAGAGAAGCTTGGTGTGGTAGAAAGAGGGTGGAAGTTGTACTTGAGACCTAAATTTGAATTCTATGTCCAATACTTAATAGCTATGGACAGGTGGATTAGAACATATGTCTGCGGATGAAACCAAAGACAAGGTCAGGGAAAGTCCTTTGGTGTCAGTGGTATTTGATTTTACCATTTGTCAGAGAAGTTAATTTACCAAAAAAAAAAAAATTCTGAAGGAGGAATGTTTTGGAGTCTTTATTCTTTGAGATATTTAAATAAGAATGACCACCGTCATCAGGGAGACAGTATAATATGAATTGGCTGTGTGGTACAGTGTGTAGAATATGGGGTCTGGACTCAGGAAGATCTGAGTTTGCCTCAGATACTTTCTAGCTGCATGACCCTGGGCAAGTCAATTAACCTCTCAGCCTCAGTTTCCCCATCTATGAAATAGAGATAATAATAGTACCTATAACACAGGGTTGTTGTGAAAATTGAATGGAATCACATATGTAAAAAACCTTGCAAACCTTAAAGTACAACAGAAATGCTAGCTATTGTTTAAAATGTTATAAATGTATACATTATTTTGTGACAATATTTTGAAATATTTTAAGATGTTACAAATAATATCATTACAGAATAATAATAGCATTTCTATCACTCCTTTGTTTTTCGGTTGTGTCGGACTTCATCCATGGGGTTTTCTTGGCAAAGATACTGGAATGGTTTGCCATTTCCTTCTCCATTGTGTCCCCATTTTACAGATGAAGAACTGAAGCAAACAGGGGTTAAGGGATTTGCCCAGGATCACACAGCTAGTAAGTGTCTGAGGCTGGATTTGAACTCAGATCTTCCTGACTCCAGGCCCAACACTGTATCTACTGTGCCACCCAGCTGCCCCAGCATTTCTATAGCACTTTAAATTTTGCAAAGAATTTTACTTATACGATTTCATTTGGAATGACCACTGACCCTGGAATAAAAGGATTGGGTTCAAATCTTGTGTCTGACCCTGCCTCAGTTTCCTCTTCTGTCAAATTAAGGACCAGATTGCCTCCAAAGTCCTATCTAGCCCTAGATTTATCACAGAATCACAGAATTTGAGAGTTGGAAGAGACCTCAATAGTCATCTAGAACAAAGCCATTCAGAAAAGGAAATGCCACTATAGCATATGTAGCTATGATCATCTATCTTTGACACACATCAGGTGTGTACGAGAAAGATCACAGGTTGATGGTAGGCTGAGGAAAGTTTGGGAATACTATTCTAGTCTGGCACTGAGAGAGAAATTAATCAAGGGCCTGATGTATAGAGCTGGTAAGTAGAGATGCAGTAAAGGACTGAGCTTAAATGGTCAGCTTTCTTTGTTAAGAACACCACCTCTGGGGAGCAGAAACATTTATGAGCTAACATTTTGAAAAGCAGAAAGAAGGATTCCCACATGCCAAGTGAAGTCCTTTCACCCCTTCCCACCCCACCCCCATCCCCTTGAAGGTGCCAAGCCAATAGCATCTGAGATGGAATGTCAAACCATCTAGTCATGGAGCCTAATTGTTTTCACTTTGTTGTTTTCCATGGAGCAAAGACAGTGAGAAGGTGCGATCATGTGTTATGGTCACTAGAAATTGCCTGAGACATCTGGATGTGGTCATCTAATTAATGCTGTTAATGTCCCCTGGCAGGCTCTCAAGCGATAAAGTACTTTGCTTAGCATACTGATGACTTTTTTAAGGAATGAAAGAGGGTGTGAGGACACCTGGAACTATCAGCAGGCACCTCAGCTAATGAAGTTGAAGATGCTGCTTCTGTGCAAATGACCTGGAATGGCAGCCATGTTACCCACCAGGTCCTAAAGGCTGAATCCTGGAAGAACCTGTCCGAGTCTGTACCGGTGAAAACAGAGCCATATGATGAATTCATTCTGAATTAGGATTCTGGTAAACAGCATTGAGATAGCATAGTACAGAGGCTAGTGAGTTAGACCTGGAGTCAGAGAGGCCTGAGTTCAAATCCTGCCTATGCAAAATTAGGCAGCTCATTCAATCTTTCTCAGCCTCAATCTCTTCTTCTTTAAAATGGAGGTAGCAATAGCTGGGTACCTACTCACAAAACTGTTGGAAGGAACAAGAGAGATAATCAATGAGAGGTGTTTCTCAAACCTTCAACCTTTATATAAATGTCAGTTGTTTTTATTATTACTACTTCCTAAAGTTATGCATCTTTAGCTATATGCTAAATCTTATGAAACAGACCAATAAAAGGAATTGTATGCACCTATTTTCCAATATGTTAAAAAAAAGCCCTGCTCAATCGATTCCTATTTATTAAACAGAAAGCATATCTGCCCCTTAGCCCACTTCTAGTTCATCTTTTTTTTTTTTTGCTTTGCAAGGATAAGATAATTAGATATTATCTTCTATATTACACAAGCCTAGCCAGGAACATGAGGTCATAGATTTAGAGTTGAAAGGGGCATTAAATATCATTTATCCCAAACTCCCTTATTTTACAGATGAGGAAACTGAGGCCCAATTAAGCAAATTGACTTCAAATTCACCCACATCCAGTCTTGAGCCAGGATTCAAATCCATACCCTTTGACTTCAAATCTATCACATTTTTCACTGCACCAGATGAAGGCTAAGTCCTTTCCCCTGCTAGTATTGTAACTATTTTTTTCTTTCTAATCTCTCCCTTGTTTTTAAGCATTGTATGTACATTACAAAAATGGATACAGTTTGCTAATTATGATATTCTCAACCCCTATTTGTACACTGCTGCATTTACCTTTAAAAATAAAAGCAAATCAAAATCGAAAGTGACTTATATTCAACATCAGGTCCATTAAGGTCATTATTTCTTCTGTTCAGTCATTCCCTAACCTTTTATTTGTGAAGTTTATGTTTTCCTTCTCTGAGTTCATATCATTAAATTCCATTAAATTTCATTGTGCTCATTAAATTCCAGACACTTGTCTCCATTAGATTTTATTTATAGTTTTAATGTGACTGTATAATGTGCAAAGTAATGTGACTGATGATTTTATAGTTGTAAATGGTTCAAAGCCCAGGAGGCCTGTCACTGTCCACATATACACTATAAAAGCAGAAATTTTAAACTAGGAATTTTAGTGGTCTGAGATGTATCTTTGTTTCTGGTCTTTTCCCTCCCTCTTATTTGCACAGGATATTCAAGGAATTTTGAAGGATTGAAGAAAAGCTGTGTGTTCTGAGATCCCCCTACAGCCTTTGGCATATTGTTGAAGAGATGCAGGATGGCAGATGGGAACTGATGAAAGTTGAAAAGGACTTTCTAGCCCTAAGTCAGATAGTTGTCTGGGCCAGTGGACTGTGATTCAGCCACAAACACTGTAAGTTAGGACCAATTAAATGCCTATGGACTCCACTTATATGGTTGATTGCCTTATGGTGTGCTTGGCCCTCTGGAAGTAATAAATCTCTCTGCAAATTTTATGGCTAAGACTTAAAACTAACAGATGTCCCTATCTATGAAGAAAAAGGTTTTCCCCTGGTTTTAGTACTGTATTAAGGGCTTGCTTCCTTCATTAAAAGTATTCATATTTATTCTTTTGCACACACAAAGCTAAAAGAGAGATGGCAGAGCTGACTACCCCTCTTCTAGGGAAGAGGTAACAGCTGAAGAGTTATGATCTTTTTTTTTTTTTGGAGTGGGTAGAAAGTCACGGTGACTGGAACCTGGAGTGCATGATATTGGAAGTGTGTGTGTGTGTGTGTGTGTGTGTGTGTGTGTGTGTGTGTGTGTGTGTGTGTGTGTTTAAACCAGTTACCGTGTAGCTGTATGAATGAAATAGAAATGTAAAAATCTCAAAAAGTATGCACCCAAATTAGGTCTATCTAATTCAAAATAGATGTTTGTGGAGGCTCTAAACTTATTCCAATGATGCCTTCCACGATCAAAATATTTCACAAATGTCTTTGGAAATTTATTTTCATTCCTGTAGTAAGTAGGACTCACGTCCTTGGTGCTGGGTGAATTTTCATCCTTTGAAGGTAATCTGATCTTTGTAAAGTACCAAAAGTTATTTTAAATTGGGAGTGGGGGAATAGGGAGATTCCATCAATCTGGGAATACTATTTTTTATTAAAAAAAAGTTTTCTTTGTTGTTGGCTCATAAACTAGTTCTATCTAAGCAATAGCAGGAGCGTTGGAAAATGAATATGCCTGCCCAAGGTGAAGAATTGAAGAGATAACACTCCTTTGTTGGTTTTATTTTAAGCTCAGTGTCATTATTTTATAGTTATACTATAATTATATTATACTATACTGTAACTATACTTATAGTTATACTTTGTAGTTTTATAAGTCTTAAAAGTGCTTAAAGTTACATTAGCTGTGTGACCCTGGGCAAGTCACTTAACCCTTTTTGCCTCAAGTTTCCTTATCTCTGAAATGAGCTGGAGAAGGGAAACCACTCCAGTAAGTTAAGAAAATACCAAATAGGGCCATGCAGAGTTGGACATGACTGAAACAACAGAACAAAAACTGATGGACAGTTCCTGTTGCTTTTGTGTCCTTCTGACATCAAGGGAATATGAGGAAACTCCCCCACCCACCTTGGCTGGATTCCCTTTGGTGAATTTGTCTTAGGAAATGGATGGGAGCTGCACAGAATGAGTGGCTATCTATGGCGTCAAGAGGAGCCACTGGGGTATAGGGGCACAATGTGAAAGCAGTAGTCCTCTACCCCAATTTTAACCATCTCCGCAAATGCACTGGGTTGAATTCAGTTGGGTTGAAAGGGACAGCTCACAGCTTGGGGAATTTTATGCTTTTTTTTATTAGCTGGTTGGCTTCTCTCAAGGCAAGAGGGAGTCATATTTTATATGAGTGAATGAAAAAGCATTTATTAAGTCCTTACTCTGTGCAAAGAACAGAACTAAGCCCAGGAGACACACATAGAGAAGCAAGATGATCCCTTGTCTTACGGAGCTGCCAGACTAATGGGGGAGAATAACACAGAGAAATGCATTTAGCAGCGGAGACAAAGGAAAGGCCTGGAAGTCGTAAGGCTTTTTGGTGGGCAAATGTCAAAGCCCGAGTGTCCTTTGGGTGCATTACATACATGTGTTTCAGTTGGAGTTATTTCTCCCTTTATAGGCCTGAGCAGAGCTTTTCTTGCATGCCTCTTTTCAGAAACACCAGAGGGCAGCAGTACCCTTTCCATGAAAAAGAACATTTAAAAAAAACCTACAAGGGAATGGAAGAAATAGCTCATCCTGTTACTTTTATGGGAATAGGATTTTTATATAACTTATATATTCAGTTCCTACCATGTGTGAATTTTTCCCAACATTTTTAAAATAATTTAATTTGGTGGAATATTTGGAACTTTGAAAGTGGAGCCATAGATTTAGTGCTGAAAGGGAACTTAGAGAGGTCATCAAAGTCCTCCTTACTGCTGAGGACACTGAGGCCGAGGAATACCAAAATACTGCCCTTGTCCTTCTATAAAGTGTTAAAATGCGGAGCTGGGATTTGAGTTCTGTTCCAATGAATCCAAGTCCAGTACTAACTGCCACTGCACCCCATACTGCCTCCTTTATTTATGCACACCAGCACACACGTGCACACACACAATCACACTCTCACACATATATACAGCCTTTCCATTCTCTACAGAATCCATTTCCTGGCTTGGCCTACTTCTGCTACAGAGAAGTATTCTGTTTTCCTTCCTTCCTTTCTATTTCAGTGGGGAAATTGGACTGCTGTGGGAAGTGGTGGCCTTCCCTGTAGTTTGGGCACTGATCCAGCTGATTAGTCTTCCTGGAATTTCAGGAGCTGATTACTTACTTCCCATTCCTAGCTGCTTCCTTAAGGAGGCTTATTCTAATTGTTCAGTTGTTTCCGGCACTTCCAACTCTTCTTGACCCCATTTGGATTTCCTTGGCAAAGATACTGGAGTGGTTTGCCATTTCCTTCTCCAGCTCATTTTCCTGATGAGGAAACTGAGGCAACCAGAGTTAAGTGACTTGCTCAGGGTCACATAGCTAGTAAGTGTCTGAGGCTGGATTTGAACTCAGGTCTTCCTAATTCCAGGCCCAGTGATCTAGACACCGTGTCTCCTGGCTGTTAACTTAAGGAGGAGGCCCATACTCTACAACTCCTGATCCCTCCCAGGAAGAGTTCTCTGATAAGTGATAACCCAAATTCTAACTTACCAAAGATGGGGGCTAGGCCCAAGTCAAGATCTTCCCCCATTGCCCCAAAGGGAATCTGAGTCCCCAGCCCTTCATCTCCCTTTGAAAGCCTTAGACTTACCTTTTAATCTTATTCAGATGTGCCTTTGCCCCTAGCCCTAAAAGAATCTGGCTTCCTTTTGTCTATGGGCCCCAGAAAGGCCTTACTCTGGTCTTAAATGGCTCCTTATCGACTCCCCTTATCTCCCTTTGAAAGTCCTAGCCCCACCCTTTGATCTTGTGCCTTTCAAACTTCTGCCTTCCTGTTCCCTCCATTAGCTATTCCCATTGTCTATTCAATCTCTCAGACCTTCCAATCAGAATTCTCACCTAGACCCTTTTCCCAGCCCCCTTCTTTGGCCATTCAAAGTTACTTCAGTGTATAAAATTTCCACCCAGGCCCCCATTCAGATGCTGAGAACCTCATGCTCAAAAGGCTGAGACTTTCTCATGCACGCTGGTCCCCACTGGCGTTACCTGGCCTATGTGATTTATCACTAATAAACTTTTCCTCTGGCTTGAAGAAGATTTGAGTTGAATTCATTCAGGCAGGGCCCGGTCCACCATTTGGGGTTGTAGCACCCCAAAAGTCCTAGACATCTTCACCAGTATGGCTCACAAATAGCCTTATGTAGCAGGAATCAAAAATACGGATTTAGCAACAGTGGGATGGGTGGATAAGATTGACAGAATTACAGAAATTTAGAATTTGAAAGAGCCATAGTCAATCAGTCAGTCAGCACCTGTTTAAATGCTTACTAGTTGGTATTGGAAATTGTATTAAGTGCCTCAGGCCATCTTGTTCACCTCAGATAGTGGCTGGCTTGCAGGTAAGGTTTAATGTCCAGTTCTCCAGAAGAAGAAAAAAACTAGTACCCATGACACATTTTTATGTTTAATTTGCATTATTGAGATTTTCTTTATCACTTTCTTAAGTATAGACAATCAACATAACAATAAAACAAGTGTTTGCTGATTTCCAAGGTGCAAATGCTCATGGGAAAATTTAACAATCAGCTCATGAGTTGGTTTGAGCTCTAAGAGAGTTCAAGTGTCTTTCTTCCTTCCTCCTTCCTCCTTCCTCCTTCCTTCCTTCCTTCCCTCCTTCCTTCCTTCCTTCCTTCCTTCCTTCCTTTCTTTCTTTCTTTCTTTCTTTCTTTCTTTCTTTCTTTCTTTCTTTCTTTCTTTCTTTCTTTCTTTCTTTCTTTCTTTTTCTTTCTTTCTTTCTTCTTTCTTTTCTTTCTTTCTTTTCTTTCTTTCTTTCTTCCTTCCTTCCTTCCTTCCTTCCTTCCTTCCTCTCTCTCTCTTTTTCTCTCTCTCTTTCTTGACAAAGAGTCATCCACCATAGCTTGGCCCAAGGAGCGATAACCGAGCACCTCTTAAGTCAGTCTTTTCTACTTTCAGATAGTTTTAATTGTTAAGAAGTTTTTCCTTATTCTGATATATGCAAATGATTTCATCAAATATAGATACTCCTAATAGTGCAGATTACAACCTGTTAATATATGCTCATCTTGTGTGATTTTTGTCCATGTTCCCCCACAAATTTAGCTCTACTACTCCTTTCAAGCAATCTTGAATAATTCTAAGACCTTGGAGAAACCTTGTTAGAGGAGAGTGATTTATTTTACTCAAGCAAATGCTTTTTATAGTCAACAAACAATAAACATTAAGCACAGGGAGAACTTATGGTCTTTTCATCTTTTAGTTAATTGTTTGATGGCAAAGGTGTACTCTGTGAAGCAATATTCTTTATAAAAGTCTGCCATTTCCTTCTAATATTGTCATCAAGGATGGCCTTAATGTAAGTATAGACTATTCTCATAAAATTTTATATAATGTGAAAGTAGGTAAATGGGCTGGTAGTTATTTAATATTTTCTCAGACACTTTCTGGAGGGCAATAACACCTGAGATTTGTTTCCATGACTTTGGTAGTTTTCCCCTCCTTCAAATACTTTTAGACTCAATCCCTTCATGTAGTCAAAATTGTATCATCTCCAGCACAGACCTGCTCTGTGGATACTCTGATGTTTGAAGTAAAAAACATAGTTAAGTCCATTGTCCTTGAATGTGGAAATAGTCATAAAAATTCTTTGAGATTTTTCTACCTCTTGTCTCTTTGCAGATTCCCTTTAAATTTCATCCTTTCCCTCATATCTAGCCAAAATTTGCCTTTTTAAAACTTCCACCAATTATTGCCAGGTCCTCCTCCTTTCATGAATAAGTTCTTTAAATATACCAAGGCAGCTATTATGGCCCTGTTCCCAAGTCTTCCCCAATTCTTCTTCTGGGCACACATTACTAGTTCCTTCAGTTGATTTACCCATGAATTGATATGATGGGGATTTATCCATGATAGTAAAGGTCACCATCCTGGATGTATTTCTTAGGGCACTCTTCATCTTACCAACATCTTTCTTAAAAAGTGGTGCCTAGAACTGAACATAATACTCTAGATGTGCCTATTTATAGAGATATGACTCAGAGGTCTCGGGTTTACTAGTTACATCATATTGACCTCAAAGGAACTTGGGGTGATATTCAAGCTCCCAATGTTTCTTAAAACCCAGGGGAGAATTTGGGGATTTGAGGCTGTTGACTAAATATTCTGTGAAGGGACAAGTAAACTATAGTATTTTTACATATCCCTCAAGCTAGAATATGCAGCAGTAAAAACATTTCATCAGATGGGCTAAATCATATTGAGAGTAATCGAAGGTCTTCGAATCCATTGGTGAATGAAGGGGATGTCTACCCCAAGCATGTGAAGACTTTCCCCTGAGCAATGGGTAGATGAGAACAATTTGTTCCAATGGCCATAGCAGGCACTATGGAGCCCTTAGAGCTTGGTCAGACATCAAAGACACCAAGGTCATCCACCGTATCCATCGCTAGACTTTTGTCTCACCACTGGACTTCATTGATTGGAAGAGGGAGTGAGGCTAATGACTTTGTGCAACTCTACCTCACTTAAATCCAAATTCATGAATGAGTCAAGACATTGCCCCATGTCATTGGTCCTCTTCAAAAACGAAGGACAAACAATAACAATGAGAAGAAGCTAGAATTCTAGGGATTTCAAAGTTACCTTAAACTGACATAATACCTAAGAAGCCAGCAGGGGCAAGAGGGTTTATAGCTAGGTCCAAACTGATCTCTGTCATAAATATTTTCCTGAGAAAGTGCATGCTTACTTCTTCATTTTTTTTTAGCATCTTTTCAGATTGCTGTGATTTTCTGGAATACTTGAAACAATTTAGAAAAGCTTGCCTTTCCCTGTCATATCTGACCAATCACTTAATGGCTTCTGACTTTAGCAGCAGGATACCACTTTGCTCTTACCCTATTCTTCTAAATTAATGGAGATCTGATTCATCACTGAATTTATCTCCTTGAGTCTTAGCCTTGTTCTTCTAAATATTTGCAAATGAACTTTTTTTGTGCCATGTTCTGGTTGCCTTTATTATGAAGGTTGCAAACTGTTCTGGAAACTATTGGAAAAAAAATAACAACCCCCAAGCCCTTCAGAAGAAAGACTTGACTTTGCTAAGCCACAACCATAGTTATTACCCTAGCACCCACCATAGGATTTTCTTTTTGTTTATGAGCACACAAATCAGCTCTAGGTTGCATTGTTTGGTATTTGTTTTAATCTGACACTTAACTTTGAACTCTAGGCTTTGAAATTTCCTCTCACTTTCAGGCACATAACCTTGAGAAACTGGATTCTCCAGAGACAGGAGAAGCTGGAGCTGAGCATGACTTTCAGATATAGAATAGGATTAAAGAGATCCATCCTGTTAAAGTTATTTACCATTGACATCTCTGAATATAAATGTAACCCTAAAGGCTGTGAAGCTTAAGCCTGGCAAGCCTAAAGGGAACAAAGAGAGGTCTGGAATATAATATCTATAGGAAAACCCACCCCCACCAAAACTGAACTGCAAGAAACACATGAAATGGATATTGGATAAACATTGGATTTTGATGCTAGGAGGGAAAAAGTGGTTAAGGGGAAATTCTATTTTCACTTTTAAAAAATTTGTACTAAAGAATAACTAAAACCATACTAATGAATAAACTGTAACTAAAGACCAACAGGGTGAGGAAACTAAATCTGTGATTTTATGGGTATAGGAAACCCCCAGGTGAAGAAATTCCCTTTACCAAAGCAGCTTGGCCATATTGCTCCAACCTATAGCCTTAGAGTACTGAGAGGGTAAGTAGTTTGCCTCACTTTACACATCAAGAATATCAGACACTGGACTTGGCCCCAAGTCTTCTTGATTTGAGGATAGATATCTTTAACCATTAGACTATGTTGCATTTCATTAACATATCCTGAAGCCCAGTAAAGATGTAAGAAGTGGGCCAAACTCTTTAATGACTGAATCTACTAGGGAAGGGATTGGTTGAAATGATGGCTTGTGTTTTGGAAAAATGAACTATAATGGTCAAGTACATATGCCATTTGCAATATGTAATAAACACTAAAAGTTTTCAATATCAAAAATCAAACTCAATTTGACCAACATTTATAAGGCACTTACTATGTCCTGGGCTTTATGCTGGGTGTGCAGGTACAAAGACAGAAATCCCTGACCTGAGAAAGCTTACATTCTACTGGGAGGACACAACATGAACATAGATAAGCAAATATAGACTTATACAAAGTAATTCCAAGACAGAAAGTTTATTGTGAGGAAACACAATTCAAAGGATCTATATGGTTAGATGTGAAATTATTATGGGCCAAATACAAAATTGCCTGATTTTGTTTATTTCTTCCCAATGTTTTGGTAGGGGATATTGTAGGGGAAATTGTCAATGTACATATATGTCTATCAGTGTAAGTCAGAGGCAACATAGACTGGTGGAAAGAGTATTAATTTAGAGTCAGGAGTCCTGGGATTAAGAACTACCTTGAGCTCTTATTAGCTGTGTGACCCTGGGCAAATTGCATCACCTTTCACAACCTTAACTAACTCATTGGTCAAATGCATATAACAATACTTATCATGGTGCAGAAAGTACTTTGCAAACCTTAAAATTCTATAGAAATGTAAACTACTATAGAAATGTTGCTTATCAAAAAGAAAGCAATGGATGATACATTAAAATATATCGATACAAAAAGTCAGCCATCATTTCTTCATTACATTTACAGGTGGTCTATGTACCTATCTATAATAAGACGTATTTCTAGAATGCAAGCTACCATTTCAACAATTGCTTTTCTTTAGGACAAAATTCCCTTGGTGCTAACATTCAATTATGATTTATTGAATCTCAGTGTGATTTGTGATGGTGATTCAAATATTCAATCACTTTGACATTGACTATTGACATATCAAAAGACCTAGATTCAAATCCCACCTCACAAAAAACATCCAATATTTTGCCAAGTTCTGTTGTTTCTGCTTTTGCAACATCTCTCATATACATTCCCTTCTCTCCTCTGAAAGTAGCCACCATGGTGCACCACTTCATGACCTAGCTATTGCATTGACCTACTGACTGAACTCCTTGTCTCTCTCTATTCCAGTCCATCTTGGATTGACAATTGACCCTGCCAGAGGAATTTGCATTTTATTCTAGAGGCAGCTGTGTGGAGGCTGGATGGGAGAGGGAGGAAGAGAAAGCAGAAGAAAAGAACTGGGATAAATCAACTTCCTCTTCCAGGGAGATGTTCAGCTGCAGTATTTGTTCTCATCGTCCACAGGACCTTGATGGGAAATAGCTTGAAAGAAAACCTTTTGTGTAGTGACACTCTGGAACTTAGGTCTCATTCTCAGTTATAGCTTGTTTGGAGGGTATTTAAGCTGAACCTTTTTTCAAATATGAAAACTTACTCTCTGCCTAGTACTTAACATGGTACCTTGCACATAGTAGGTCCTCAATAGATGGTTGTTATAGTAATTGAATATTTGCAGAATACTCATTTTCAGAATCAGACATAATGTTAAGAGGATAGGACATTTAAGATCATAGGACTTAGAGTTGGGGGGGATCCCAATACTTTGATTGAAACCCAGGAAGATAAGTGATTTGCCTAAGGACAAATAGGCAGGAACAGAGGAAAAATTCAAATACAGGTCCTGAGATGCAAAATTTCTCATTGTTTCCATGGTACCTCACTGTTTCTATTAGAATCCTAATTGTCTCTCAAGTGAGAGCCAAGGTTGACATCTAAGTTCAAATTTCTTATTGTAGGCATAAGGCTAGGCCCTTCAGAGTTACAAAATAGAAGAAGAAGACATGTCCCTTTCTCTCTAAGACCATCATTACTTTAAAATTAATAAGGACCTGTTTGTTAACAAAAGATCCCAGGCTGGAAAAGTGACCCTAAATGAAATTGAGTCTGATAACAGATTACAAGAGTATTTATTGTTTGAGAAGAGCTTGCAAGGAAGCAAGGGGGAGAAAGAGAGAGTTCTCAGCTGCTCAAAAGGAGAGTGGAAAAGGGTGAGAAAATAATAATTTGTAGAGGCTTTCAGATGGGGAGTGGGGGTTAAAGGAGAAGACATCTGTAGACACAATAAGCCAGGGAGAAGAATGTGTAGAAAGCCCCGAGCAAGGTCTTGAGTCTGCAGCTGCTGCTCAAGGCTGTTTCTGCACTGGTCAAGGCTGGCTCTGAGGTTTCTGGCAGCTCCAAGCATCTCCAAATTCAGCTAGAGTTCACTCACAAAGGATCACGGATATGTCAAGAAACTCTGAGCCTCAGAAGTCCTTCTGATTGGCTGGTTGTTGTATAACCCCATTGTCCTGTTCCCCTGAAAGAAGGGAAGCTCCAAAATATATAACAGGTTAGTACAGTCATTACAAAGCCCATGATCACAGATCTCAGACATCATTTAATCAAACATCCTTATTTTACAGAAGAGGAAACTAAGAACCAGAGAAGCCAAGTAATTTATTCAAGATCATGCAGGTTGTGTAGGCTAAGATTTGGATCTAGTGCCTCTAACTCCAAATATAGAGCTCTTCCTACTATACCAAACCATAGCCTTTTTTGGAAAGATGACTTGTGTTCATAAAACAGAGAACTTCACTCAGTAAAATCTTATCCAGGTCTCCTGTGGGTGAAATAAGCACAATCTATGTTGATTATGTCCCACAATTAAAATCATCTTCTCTCGTGCTACTTCTTAATTCATTAAGCCGCATTAGATTGATTAAATAAGTCTTAATATATGGTGGCTGTGCAAAAATACTTTCTTAAAGCCTGTCTTTATGTCCTCAGTTTCTCAGAGTTAGCCCATGAACTCACTAATTGGTGGCAAAATATTCTATGTGAAATGAATGCCCAAGTTAGCAAAACTTTGAATGTAAATGGGATGAACTCACCTATAAAATGGAACTGCATAGCAAAATAGATTAAAAATCAGGATCTGACAATATGTTGTTTACAAGAAACGTTTAAAATAAGAGATACACAAAGAGTTTAAATAAAGGACTGGAGTAGAATTTACTATGCATCAGCTGATGCAAAAAAAGCAGGGGTAGCAATCATGATCTCAGATAATGTTAAAGCTAAAATAAATTTAATTAAAAGAGATAAACAGGGTAACTACATTTTCATAAAAGGTACCATAGTAAATGACACAATATCAGTACTAAACCTACGTACATCAAAAACTATAGCATCTAGATTTTTAAAAGAAAAGCTAAGTGAATTACAAGTGGAAATAGATAGTGGTAATATAATAGTGGTGACTTTAATCTTCCCCCCTCAGAACTAGATAAATCCAATAAAAAAAATAAGAAAGAAGTCAAGGAAGTGAATAGAATTTTAGATAAGCTAGATATGATAGATATCTGTAGGGAATTCAATGGGAATAGAAGGGAATACATTTTCTTTTCTCAGTGGTTCATAGTACTTTTACAAAGATTGACCATATATTAAAGCCCATTTCAGATCACTATGCAACAAAAATTATGTTTAATAAGGGTCACAGAAACGTAGATTAAAAACTAATCTGGGACTAAACAACCTAATCCTAGAGAATGAGTGGGTTAAAGAACAAGTCATAGAAATAATAATTTCATTAAGGAGAATGACAATAATGAAACAAAATATCAAAACCAATGGGATACAACAAAAGCAGTAAACAGAGGAAAGTTTATAACTATAAATGTTTACATCAATTAAATAGAGAAAGTCAGTCAATAAATTGAGTATGCAAGTAAAAAACAACTAGAAAAAGAACAAACTAAAAATCTCCAATTAAACACTAAACTGGAAATCCTAAAAATTAAAAGTGAGGTTAATAAAATTGAATGTAAAAACCCATTAAATTAATAAATAAAACTAGAAGTGGGTTTTATGGAAATATGAATAAAATAGATAAATCATTGATCAACATGATGAAAAAAGAGAGAAAACTAAATCACTAGTATTAAAAATGAAGAGTGTAAATATACCATTAATGAAGATGAAATCAAAGAAATTATAAGGAGTTATTTTGCCCAATTATATGGCAATAAATTTAACAATTTAGGTGAAATGGAAGAACATTTATAAAAATATAAACTACTTAGATTATCATTAGATACCTAAACCAAGAAGAGCAAAAACAGAGGAAGAAAATTATAGATCAATCTCATTAATGAATATAGATGCAAAAATCCTAAATAGAATATTACCTAAAAGATTACAACAATATATTACAAAGATTATACATTATGACCAAGTGGGATTTATACCAAGAATGCAAGGATGGTTTAACATAAAGAAAGCTATTAACACAATTGATTATATAAATAATAAGAGTAGCAAAATCATATGATTATATCCATAGATGCAGAAAAAGCTTTCAATAAAGTACAACACTCATTTCTATCAAAAACTGTTGAAGTACAGGTATAAATAGATTTTTCCCTCAAATTGATAAAAAGAATTTACTTAAAACGATCAGCAAGCATTGTTTATAATGGGAATGACCTAGAACAGAAGCCTTCCCAGGAAGGTCAAGTGTGAAACAGGGATGCCAATTGTCACCAATGTTATTTAATATTATATTGGAAATCCTAGTAATAGAAATAAGAGAAGAAAAAGAAACAGAAGGAATCAGGGAATGAGGTAATAAAACTATCTCTTTTTGCAGAAGACATGATGATATATTTTGAAAATCCCAAAGACTCAACTAAAATGTAGTTGAAACAATTAATTATTTTAGCAAAGTGTCAGGATATAAAGTAAATCCACATAAATCATCAGCATTCCTATATATCATAAACAAAAACCTGCAAGAAGAGATAGTAAGAGATATCTCATTTAAAATAACCCTAGACAGTATGAAATATCTGGGCATAAAAATTATAAAATTATATAAAAATTAAATAACTCTAGACAGTATAAAATACCTGCCAAAACAAACCCAGGAACTGTATGAACAAAATCATACATTGACTTAATTTTGGAGGATAAGAATTCATCATAAGAATTCTTTGGAAAGCTGGAAAACAGTCTGGCAGAAATTAGGCATAGATCAATATATTACACCATTTACTAAGATAAAGTCAAAATGGACATATGACCTAGATATAAAGAGATATTACAAGAAAATTTGAAGAACATGGAACATATTACCTGTCAGAATCATTGGTAAGTGAACAATTTAGGAATAAACAAGAAATAGAGAGGACTGTGAGGTATAAAATGGATAATTTCAATTATATTAAATTAAAAAGGGTTTGTACAAATATAAAAAATGTAGCCAAGATCAAAAGGAATGCAGAAAATTGGGGGAAATTTATAGACATTTTCTCAGATAAAGGTTTCATCTCAAGTATGTAAAGAACTCTGTCAAATCTATAAGAATATGGGTTAATCCTCAACTGTTAAATGGTCAAAGGCTATAAACAGGCAGTTTTCCAATAAAGAAACCAAAACAATTTATAATCATATGAAAAAATGCTTTACTCATTATTGATCACAGAAATGCAAATTAAAACAACTTTGAGATATCATATTGGCTAACATGATAGAAGGGGAAAGCAACAAATGTTAGAAGAGATGTGGAAAAATTGGGACTAATTCAATGTTGGTGGAACCATGAACTGATCCGACTATTTTGGAGAGCAATAAGAAATTGTGCCCAAAAGGTTATTAAATTAAATATTCTTTGACCCAGCAAAACCCCTATCAGGTCTGTTTCCAAAGATGATTAATGAAAAACAAAAAAGAACCTATATGTTCTAAAATATTTATAGCAGCTCTCTTTGTGGTGGCAAAGAACTGGAAATTGTAGGGATGCCCAGCAATTAGGGAATGGCTGAAGAAGTTGCAGTATATGATTGTGATGGAATTTTATTGTGCTATAAGAAATCATGAGCTCGGTGATCTTAGAAAAACATCGATAGACTCACACAAAATGATGAGGAGTGAAATGAAAACCAATAGAGTGTTGCATACAGTAACAACAATATTGTTTTAAGAACAAATTTGAGTGGTTAAGTAATTTTGACTATTATAAATATCCAAATTAACTACAAAGGACATATGAAGGAAGACACTATCTACATCTACAGAAAAAACTGACAAATAGAAGTAAGTATAGAACGATTTTACATATATATATATATATATATGCATATATATATGCATATATATATATATATATATATGCATATATATATATATATAATATATATTTGTGTCTAATGGTAGCCATCTCTAGGGTGGAGTGGGGAGAGAAGAAAAAAAGGGGAGAAAAAGAAAGTTGCATGATAACTTTATTGCATATTTTAAAGGAATAGCAAGTTGTACATCATAGATTTACAGTTTCATGCACAATCATCTTTTTAAAAATCTATTCTACTAAGTTATACAAATGCTTGTTTTATTTCTTAAGTTCAGAATGAAATTTAAAAAAAGCTAAAAAAGAAAGAAAAGAAGAGGGTGCTCCTTTGCTACACTCTTCAATCTTTAAGGAGAATAAAGAAAGTGATTCCTCTCTATGGTTCCAAATCAAAGAAGAGGAATCCTCAAGTCAAAACTGGAGTCAACAGGATTATTTTTGAAGCACCTGTATGCCACCATCCTGGGGAAGAAGATACAGTCCCTCCTCTGGGAAGTGTATAATCCTGTTATTTAGATATATGAAGCAATTAGAGAACAATACAACTTGACTTATATGTTAATAAGAAATGTTTTACTGTGAGTCTTACGGCCCCACTCCCCCCTCCCTATTCTTAGAATAGTAACTCAGGCAGGGTGACTGGAGCTTTGCTTTAAAGTATAAAAACATAACGAGCATTGACAGTACCTGCAGTATAGAAACAACTAAGTCTAGCTTCCATTCTCCAGAGGCTGCATTCCATTTGGATTGCTTCCCAGGCTACCCTTCTCTGCTCTTTCCCCAGCAGAAGCTTCCCCTGGAACAAGTTTGCAGCATCCCAGATTCTTTTCTTCCTTAGCCATTGCAGAGCTCCTGAATTAAGGTTGATTTTAGTGCTTCTTGCTGAGACCACAAGCATTGCTAATTATAGTCTGTCCATTCCCCAAACCCCAATCTACCCCATAACACGTAAGGTGGTTATTTTTAAAAGAAAACAAAAACAAAAACAAAAACCAGCTGTCAGCATTCTGCTCTCATGCTAACATCTGTCAAAGATGAAGACCACCTCCCCACCCCAGTCCACCCCACCCTCCAGGCTGGCTGCTTCTTCACGCATCCCTCCCGGTACCCAGAGCCAGGAGGTGTCGACGTACTCCTTGATCCCCTCTGCCACTTCCAGATCTTCCCTCTGCCATCATCACTCACAAACCACCTCTCCTCCCTACAATTCATTGTTCCATCCGGTCCAAATTGCTTCTACTCTTGTTTATGGATTTCATCTCACTCTGGTGTCTTACACAGTAGAAAGCACAGGGATGGGGCCTGAACCAATGCTTTTATTATTGTTTTTATGTTTTTATTATTAATTTACATATTTGTATATAAATAATATATTAATTATTAATAATTTTATTATTATAGGGAATTTCCAGGTGAGAAAACTCCCTCTCTCAATGAAGGTCAGCACCGTCTCTGTAACTTAGAGTGGCCCAGGGAATACATAAGCATTTTATGTCAGGTGGAACAAAACCCAGGGCCTCTGACTCCAATGCCATACATACATACATACATACATATACATACACACACACACACATACATATATATATATATATACACACATGCATATATATGTATATGTATATATGTGTGTATATAAGTGTATAGATCCATCCATATATGTATGTGGTATGTGTGTATACATGCATACATATATGTATATGTGTGTATATCCACTATACCTCCCTGCTTCTCATTATAGGCAATTGATGGCTGTTTGTGGCATTTAATTGAATTGGATCTATGAACTGTATTGCACAGTAGGTGGTTTGTCCCCTTACTGACACAGATCCAGCGCCTTTAGCAGTGGTGAATAAACATGAGAGGAGGAGAACAAAACCCATATAACAAATATACATAGCTATGCAAATGAAATTCCCTTCTTGGCCAAGTCCAATAAAATCAGGAGGTGGGCAGACTGTTCTATCATTGGTCCCCTGGAATTGATCAGAGTTTGAAAGTCTCTTAAACTCATTTGTTAAAGAGTTTTGTAATTGTAAACATTATTCTTCTGGTTCTGCTTAATTCACTCTAATAAGGGTGGGAGAAGGACTGAAGGAAGGTTTTTGTCAATATAAAACAATTAAATTTAAAAAAAATTAGAAGAATGATAGAAGCCTCAAACACTGTGATGTTTCATCTGAGATTATTTTTTAAAAAGTCATTTTAAAGACAACTTCCAGCACCTTCCTTTTAGGAACTAAAAACGGATAAACAAGTCACCAATTTCCACGTTAACAAACTCCCACAATAGAGAGATTTTTTATTTTCCAGATACTTCTGGGTATGCAAGGTAGACATTCAAAGCCTGCTGGAAATGCCTTTGTGGGAACATGAAGCAGAGTTCAAAGAACAGATGGAGAGAAGGGAGGGGAAGCAGGAGGGAAAGACAGAGGAATCAGTGGGTATTGGGGGGGAAGCAGCTTTTGGAAATTCTTAATATTCTACTTTCTAATTTTTTTAGAGGTCTGTCAACTTGATTTATTTTAGACTCTGAACATATGCTCTTTTGCAAAGGTGCACAGTGTTAATAATGAGTACTGGGAAGAATCCCTCCTCTGTTCTTTACTAATTGTGTGACCTTGAGCAAGTCACCTAAAGTCTATGAGTCCTCTAGTAAAATGGTGATAATAATACCTCTAGTACCTACCTCTTAGGCTCATTGTGAGTTCAAATAAGACAATGTATATAAAACACTTTATAAAGTGCTATATGAAAATCACTTATTATTACTTCAAGACTTTAAGGAATCAGAGAAATAGCAATTATTATTATTCATAATAACTTTAGAGCTCCATAGAGTGAGGGAAAAGTGCTTAGTAGGGTAACCTCTTAGTCCAATATAAAATCCTAATTTATAACGGTCAAATTAACATCATAGGATCACAGGTGTAGACCTAGAAGGGACATTAGCAGTCATTTGGACTTTCAATTTGCACATGAGGAAACTGAGTCTCAGAGAATTTAAGTAACCAAGGTCACACAGGTAAGTTAGTTAGAGATCTAGAATTAGAACTCAGGGCCTTGGATCCCAAATTCAGGTCTCTTTTCACTGCACCAAAGCTTAATGTGTAAGGGCTGGGCATCATTTGTCCAACTGCTGCTAAAGAGAGGTTTTGAGTGACAACTTGCTTGACTGGGTCACAGTAAGTTCTGATCTACATCTTGCCACTGGACTCAAGGTGGCTCTGGAGGAGAGAGTGAGGATGGTGACTTTGCACAGCCCTGCCTCACTTCAATCCAAGTCATTTGCAAGTCATGACATCACTTTCCTGATGTCATGGTCCTCTTTGGAAGGAAGGAGAAACATCAATGAGTACAAAAAATGTGCTGAAATACTTCTAGCTTTCCTGAAGGTGACCTTATTTATTCCTGTAGGTAATTTGTATCTGATAAACTGACAGTGATACTGCAAATGACTTTTCAGTTTTAAGAGCAAGCAAGGAAGGTTGAAAACAGAGAATAGAAATAGAAGGAAAATAAACCTTATTCTTGGTTCATGGGAGAAATTAAACATTTGATTGACAAGTGGTACATTAAAATTATGTGAGTCAAATGAGTGAGTCACTGCACTTTTCCAGTGAGGAGCCAGGGCTTTTGGAAATCTCCCAATCAACAGCCCAATTTGGACCTTTAATTGTTTATTCTTGGAACTTTCGTGTGCTGATAATTGTCTACAAAAGCAAAGAGACTAAAGGCAGAGAGGAAGGTGGATGAGGTGGCTAAGAAAATGACTTGCAAATTTTTTTTTAATGAAGATGGGACATTAAGCCACAATTTCCAACTGGTGACGATACCAAATGGCAAAAAAATGACTCCTCCATCTGCTGACCATGGCATCCTGCTGGGAACTGGAGCCGAGAAGACCTCAGATAGAGTGAAAATTCATGGCAATTCATATGCATGCACATGTGCATATATACATACATCCACACACATGTACACACACATGTATGCAATACAAAATGCATATATGTGTGCGTATGAATAGGCAATTTGTCTTATATATTATGTGTATACACATTCATATATGCATGTATGTGTATTGTGTAAGTATACATGGTAACATGTATGCATATGTTTATGTACGTATGAAACATTCAAAGATTTAGTGACCTGAGCCTAAATAAACATTCAATGTGAAAAATATCTTTCCGTTGATACTTATCAGCCACAGTATTTCAAGCCTATCCAAACCAAAGTACACATAAAGAAAATGAAGCCTCAAATGCCAGCAGAGGCGGGCAGTGCTGAGTATCATCCTGGTGGCTACTACCCAAATTCAGAAAATAATATAGAGCTTCTAATGACCAAGCATTTTTACTCAGGGTCAGGTGGGGATTTGGACTTCTGACATCCTTACCTTGGGGTTCTTCCATGTGAACACTCTCTCCATTGATATATTTCTACAAATGTTCAACAACAAATGGTCTTAGAGAGTTGCTTGGTTATGGAACCTGCCCATGGTCACAAAGCTAATATATGGCAGGATTTGAACCTAGGTCTTCATAATATTTTAAGGCTGGCTTTCTATTTAACTGCTATGCCATGTTTGACTCCACTATGGATACCCAAGTCTGAGCCTCCTAGGCTGGGCTTAAATCCTAAATCCCACCTTCTGCAAGAGACCTTTCCTGCCCTTCATATACGCTTTCCTCTAAGATCACCTCCCATTTCCATTGTATGCATCTTGTATGTGCATAGTTGTTTGTATGGTGTCTCCCCTGTTAGAATGGGGCCTCCTTGAGGTCAGGGGGATCATATTTTTGCCTTTATTTGCATTCCCAGAGCTTAGCACCATGCTAAGCCAGGTACTTGAAATAAATTCAAGGCACAAAAGTTGAATGTTGGGGTCTCTAGAAGACTTGACATGTGTGGTTTGGCTTCTTTAGGCAGTCAGGTGCTCTAGATGAAATCACAGATCTGAGATTTAAAGCTAGAAAGAACCTCAGGGACCTTCTATTCCATTTTTTTTTTTTTACAGATAAAGAGACTAAACAAAGACCCAAGAGGTTAAGGGATTTGCCCAGGGACACAGCTAGTTCCCAAAGTAGGATTCAAATCTTGGTCTTACTGTATCCCAGGCCAACCCTCTCCCCACTGCTTCTGTGCCTCTGAAGCACCCTCTCAAGTATTCTGACTCTAGTAAGAAAGACCTGAGTTCAAATCCAGTCAGAGACACTAGCTAGGTGAACCTTAGGAAAGTCACTTAACCTGTCTGACTCAGTTTACTCAACTGCAAAATAGAGATCATAACAACACCTACCTCTCAATACTGTTGTGAAGATCGAATAAGATATTTGTAAAATGCTTTGCACAGTGCCTGGGTTTAATAAATGCTTATTCCCAGCCTTTCTTCTTCTGCCTTCAGTGTCTGCATTGCTGTTCTCAAAACAACATTGATGCCACTAGCTTTCTCCATGTCTGTTTAATTACCACCTCATTTCCCCAAAACAAAAGCCTCAGGCCCATAGGACCATGTGGTTAGCTTTGGTATTCACAAGAGAAGCAATTAGAGGCAAACCAGGAAAGGCATCTTTTATAAGAAAAAATGATAATAAGTAGGCCTGATGATTTGGTTGGGAAGGAGTAGGAAAATAAATAAGGAAGGGAGAGGAAGGACCATGACTGATTGGCTGTCAAGGTCCAGGCTAAGAAACAAAAGGCAAAGGGATCTGTCTTATAGTGAAAAGACAAAGGGACCAGTGTTTCTGTCCCTCCTCATTGGCACTCCACTGGCATCTTGCAAAGTGACATTTAGAAAGAGGAACTAGAGGAAATGATCAAGAGGGGACTGGAGTCCTTTGCCTCTCTGCCCGGGCACCATCTGTTTCTGAATATTCATTATTTCTCGAAATGACTGTTTTTCTAAATCAGGGTTTCCCCTCATGTTTTAAATCATCAGGAAAGCAATTGGAAGTTAGGTGAGTGAATCATAAATACACAAAAACCATGGATGATATATGTGGTGGGGTGACAGGACCTTAGAATTCTCGCCTTCTCCCTTCTTTTTATGTTGATCTCTCAATTAAAAAAAAAAGCAAATCTTTCTCATTCTTTGAAGCCTAGGTGGTGTGTGGTTCCTCCATGATTCCTTCAATGATCACTCCAAACTCATAGTGCCTTCTCCTTCAGTTAACTGATCTATCAATAAGCATTTATTTGGTTCCTATAGCGGTGAATTCAACACTGTGCTGACTCTGGGAATACAAATAAAAGAAAGAATTCCCATCTCTGAACTCACAGAATACTTGGTGTCTGGAACTATTCAAGCGCTTTTATTGAATGCTTAGCCCAGTGTCTTCTAGGATGGAATATATGCTTAATAAACATTTGTTTATTGATCTAAGTGGTGTTATTTAATTTTCCTGTTTGTGTTCTGTTGTCCCAATTAGATTAGAAGAACCTCAAGGGCAGGGATTTTCTTTCTTTCTTTCTTCCTTTCTTTCTTTCTTTCTTTCTTTTTTTAAAAGACATTAACAGGATCATTTTAAGGGAGGAAGGGGCTTCAAAGGTCATCTCATCTGACTCTTTCATTTCACAGATGAAGAAACTGAGTCTTAAAAGGTTAAATGACTTGTCCTGGGTCATAGGATCAGAAAGTATCGGAGGCAGGACTCACCAAAGTTCTCTGACTCTCACGTCAAGGCCACTTTAACTATGTGGCCTCCACCAGAGTGCCCAGGGCCATGTCTTGACCTTGGATCCTGTTCAGGAAATATTTGTTGATGGAGTATAATTCAGCAACTGGAATGTTCTGTCCTTGAATTTTATACATTCAATGTCAGATTCCCAGAGTATCATGCTCATAAGACGTGATTACATTCTGCATGGGCACTGAGACTTTTAAAATTTCATTGTTGCTTCTATCTTACTTCTCCCACAAATGGCCTATGCATGAAATAAAGCCCCTCTCACTCATATTGTAGAACACTGTATTACTTTTTTCTCTCTACATGCTTTTACTTAGGTTTAATTATCATCCCGTGGGTTTAATTACCATCTCTGTGCACATGGCTCCCAGATTGGCATAACTGCTTTCAGTCTTCTTTCTTGAAGGCCAGTCTTGCATCACCTTCTTCAAACTGGATATTTCAAACTGGATATACTAGAGTCATCTCAAAACTAACATGTTCAAAAACACTATTTACCTCCCCACCCCCAACTGTCTTCCGAACTTCCCTGTTTCTGCTGATGGCACCCATATCACTGGATATGTCTTAATGTCATCCTTGACTCCTCACTTCCATTTACCCCATATAACCAATCAGTTGTCACAACGCCTTTCTGAGCCAGCTCCTCACTGCTTGTACAGCCCAGACCCTGGTAATCTTATTATGGTGGAATCAGTCACCTTGTTTGTGAGATTTAAGGGGCTGAGAACAGCTCCAGCCTGTTCAGTGGTATGCTAGATTCGTTCACCTGGGAAATGTAAAATATCTCTAGGTGGGTGAAGTAACACATTGACTTAAATTCACAGGAGAGTGTAAATGATTTGTCTCCGGCATGTTTTAATGGTAAATAGGTGTGGGGAGAAAGGAATTGGGCATCACAAACTGAAGAGAAAGGGTCAAGAGAGGCAGGAAGGGAATTAAACTTATTGACTGATGGTTAGGGTTTCAATAATATGGACATCTAACCATTGCCCTAGGAATTTATTTTGCTACTTTAGGCCATAGAGTTAGATCGAGGCCTCAGAAGACAACCAGTATAACCAATTTTGCAGATGAGGGAACAGAGGCCCTGGGAGGTGGATTTGCTTAAGGCCAAACAGATAGTAGTTTTGCTTAAATTTGGTCCTGGAAGATCAATTTGGGGTTAAAATTGAATTTGCTATTAAAATGTTGGTTATTTGTTTTGCTGTAAGTTGATATTCGCCAAAATTTCTTGTTTGGGTTCCTCTTACAGCTGTCAAAATACTGGGAAAATTTAATGGTGTCGTCCCATTTGGAGACATCTGGATCCTAGCTCAGAGACTCTAGGTAGACACCTTAGGACCACAATATACAATATACTTCAGGAAGCATCTATAGACTGCCGCCTGGGGCCATATGCTTGTGTGGAATCAGTGAAGGGAACCTCAGTTTCTTTATCTGTAAGTGGTGTGTATGTGTGTGTGTGTGTGTCTGTGTGTGACAAAATGTCCTAGATGAGACCTCCAAGGTCAGTTCTAGCTCAAAATCAATGATTTTCTTACCTAGCCAATTAAAACTATCACTAGTACTGATTGCTTATACAGCCAGTAATGCTGGAGAAAGGAGAAATATAGCACCCTCCCCCCTTTATTATGATAATCTCCATACCTTTTCTTGGGAGGGTTTTACTAATATTCTTATATCTGACACTGATTTCCAGGGCAATGGTTAGATGTCCACATCATTGCAAACCCTAACAGTCAGTCAATAAACATTTATTAAGTGCCTACTATGTGCTAGGCATAGTGCTAAGCATTCAGGATGCAAAGAAGAGTAAAAGACAATCCCTGCCCTCAAGGAGCTCACAATCTAGCGGGGGAGAAAACGTACAAACAATCACATACGAGCAAGCTCTCGACTGGATATATTTGGAATAATCCATAGAGGCAAGGAATTGGAATTAAGAGGAATCGATAAAGGCTTGTGTGGCAAAAACTGAATACAGAAATGGAGCATCCAAGGGCAAGAGCTCCTCCCGGGACCTCAGGCTCTTCATCTGCAAACATCCAGTCTCTACTGACTATGACCGAAGCAGACCTTGTCCCCACTCTCAGACTCATGAATGGCCTGAGGTGGACTAGATGAAATCACTCCTTCTGCCCAAATATTTTATGAGAACCCTAGCTCCAGCCCCCTCTTTGGGCTCTTTGGCCCTTGCTGCAGCAGGGAACCCCAACTGCAACTCCTTGCCCTGATTCAGATTAACCTTATCTTCCATTTATTCTGTATATTGCTTGCTTTGTGTATATCTATTTGCACACTGTCTTTTCCATTAGACTGTAAGCTCCTTGAAGACAACGACTGGTTTTTGCCTCTTTTTGTGCCTAGTGCTTAGCACAGTGCCTGGCATACAGCAGGTACTTAATAAATGTTTATTGCTTGATGATTTATTGACTAGATGGCTCAGATTTCTTTCAGTTCTAACTCTATGATCCTATGAACTAGAAGGAGTTCTCAGCAGCCCTGGTGTGGGTGGCCTGACTGGCAGGGAGATTGGATGCTCGGTGCCGGTCTTACTAAGTACTTGTTAATGCCAGGTAGGCACTGGGCTTAGCAGATTTGGATTTGGAGACCCAGGTTCACATCCTGGCTTTGCTACCTAATTATCACCTCTGTGACCTTAATCAAATCAGTTAGCATTTCTTGTTTTTCTGGGGCCTCACTTTCCTCAAATAAGAGTCAAATGGGTGCGTGGGGACTAGATAAAGCCTGAGGTCAATTCTTGATCCAACCTTGGTCTTTCTAACTCCAGCTCCTAATGTTGTGTCGGGCACATAGTAGGAGCATGATTAATGCTTGTCAGATAGCATTGGTTACAAACTCTATTACTTTTCACAAATGCAAAATATCTCCTACACTTAGATGTTAATGGCATTGTGTGACTCCCAACAAAAGTAAGAGAGCTAGAGAAGATATGTAGGGCTTGTGTCTGCCCCCCCCTCACACACAGTCCCCCCTCCCAGCCCCCACCACTATAGTACTCATATCAATCAATTTATTTGCACCGAGTTTAAGATCAGACACTCAAGACTTCTGTGTCTAAAAGGCAAGTAACAACATCTGGGGTCTGAATAATTCATGTTGTTTTCCAGGGTCCTTTCAAGTCTCTGGGATAACCCTGGGAGATTAGTACTTTTTTGTTACTTCCCTAATCAAAGGTTATTTTGCCTGGCTTTAGGCTCTTCCTCCCAACTTTCAAAGCCTAATGCAGCCATTTTATTCAATATCTGCAGGTTTTAAAAGCATTTTTTTGGTTAGTTTTGAAGCTTCCTACCTACATCATGTAACTTTCTGGTGAATGAAGGAAAAAGTGGAAAGCCAGGGAAAATTATTCTCAAATTTCTCTTGGGTCCCTTTACCACCTAATTTTCTCAACAAATATTACTTACTGGCTAACTCCAATCAGCTGTTTTAGTCTTGTGTCTTGCTGTGATACTAGCTTGGCTTGATGGAGAAGAAATGTTAGCAGTGGGAAGATGAAGAGCCTAACCTCAAAATTAATATTGTTTGTTACAAATTGGCTTTACCATTATCATCCTGTGGCTCTTCACGGGCAAAACTGTTAGCCAGTCATCTTGCTAACATGCTAGGTGACTGCCCTTGGTTTCTAGAGGACTTATCACATATGCCATGCAAAGATTTTCACCCAGGATCTAAAAAAACAGAGCGACCTTGGTTTGTCTAGAAATTTAGGAGTTATTCAGGGCTTTGCTGAGAATAGTGGATGGAGCGTTCATATGCAGCTCATCTGACACTGAGGTGAGGAAACTGGATGAATTTATTCTCGAAAAGTCTAGCTGGGGAGGAGTGATTCCCATTCTGTGGGTAGGGAAATCTAAAAAGGAGAGTAATAATAGCTAACATTTGTAGCAGGTACTATGGGCAAGCCACTACCTACTCTAAGCACTTCACAATTATTATCCCATTTGATCCTCACTAAGACTGTGGGAGATAGGTGCTATTATTATCACTATTTTACAGATGAGGAAACTGAGGCAAAGAGAGCCAGAGAAGGATTTGTTGGCATGCAGAGAAGACCAGGTACCGTTTTAGGATGCCCATTTGGATTATAACTAGTTCAAGTTACTTATTACATTTGCATAAGCAAAGATTTTTCCAAATAATTTTTTTTACCTTTCTGTTCAACTCTACAAACATTTTCAAAATCATATCTCAGAGTTGGAAGGGTCCTAGGAAAACCAGTTCAACCCATTCCTGTAAAGGGAATCCCAACAACAGTGAATCTGATAAATGATCATCTAGCCTCCACGTGGAGACCTCCAATGAAGGGAAAGGCACAACTAGGGGAAAAGATGCTGTATCAGTGTCAAAGGATTGGAATTCAAGTCCTTCCTGCCTCTTATTGCTTGTCTTTCATTGACCCCAAGCTATTTGCTAAGACCGTCAATGATACTGTTAAAAACCATTGACTTTGGAGTCAGAAGGCTCAGGTTCAATCCAGCTCCTCCCACTTACTACCTGTGTGACCTTGGCTTGTAACAACTTCTCGGAGCCTCATTCTCCTTATATGTGAAATAGTATGGGTACATGACCTCTAAGGCTCGTCCCAGTTCTAAAGCCATGTGCCATTGTACTTCTCAAGGGATCTGATTCCACTTGTAAAAAGCTCTGATTGCCAGGAAGTTCTCCTTCACGTAGCACTCCAGGAACATGTTCCATGTACTCTGTGGGGCTGCATCTACTCAATACCACAACTCATAAGTCTCCACTAATGTGTTTACTAAAGACAAAAATGATAGCAAAAAAACTTCTCCAAACTACCTTTCTAGTCTTATAATTAATTACATATTACTCCCCTTCATGTATTCTATGGTCCAACCAAACTAACCTTCTTATTCTTCCTCATATATAACACTCAATTTCCCATCTCCAGGATTTTGTACTGGCTGTACTCCTTGCCTGGAGTCCACTTCTTTCTCACTTCTGCCTTTCAGAATCCCTAGTTTCCTTCAAGCTAATACCACTTTCTACGTCTAGCCTTTCCTACCCCCTCCCTGCCCTGCCATCGCCCTGCTTCCTTCAAGACTCTCCCTACTCAATTCATCATATTTATTTTATATATACCACCTCTCTGACATACACACTAACAACATGACTATGGGCAAGTCACTCCCATGCCCAAGGTAACTCCCTAAGACTTCAAGTTGCAGAGAAAGTACCTACTTGCATGAATAGAAGGAATTTTCTCATCTGAGAGTTCTATTTATATTATATACTTATCTATATCTATATCCATATTTACTTAACTCTATGTCTGTATCTATCTCTGTCTGTATCTCTTTAGCTGCCTATATCAGTGCTTTTTAAATTGTGGGTCACAACCCCATATGGGATTGCATAACTGAATGTGGGGGGCACGAAAAATTTGGCGACAGTAAAAGGTTTCTGAACATGCAACAACCAAAAAAATTAATTCAAAATCAAATGTGTAAAGAATCTGAGGTATTTTTGCCAGCACTTGTCCATATTGCATAGCGTGACTTCACTGTACCTTTGTTTCTGAACACACAACACGTGCACTTTACACCACACAAGCCGTCATGCCATGTAACTCCAGTGAATGCTGCCAGAAACACCTCAGCTCAGATTTGAGACCATTGTATGTTACGAATTGCAGTGTTTTTGCTGCACGTACAAAGTTTTCTGTTCTGACAGAAACAATGGTTTAATTACAGAAAATACAGACAATATTTTCCTACCATCATTCCTCAGCATGTAAGTATCAGATTAATATATCTTTGGATTCTATTGTGTTAGAATGTTTGATTTTAAAAATTGCTGCTATCTCCTTCTTTTACAGAAACATATGTGTTTAAATGCAGCAAGTAAAGACAAAAGCCCTTTAATAATATTTCTCTACCATCACTGCTGTATATATATATGTAACTAAAGCTAGTATTTATTTGAGAAATAATTAGGGATATTTATTTATATTTTAGGACAAAAATATTTTTGGTTATGGATAAGTAGCTAAATTTAGACAGAAGAGGTACAAATACTGATGACAATGCTGCAGAGTATTAACTACCAGGTTGTAATACACCTAAATTGACAAGAAAAAGAAAATACGTAGAATCATTTTTGCAATATGGATTTTACTTAATAATGATGATGGTGTGGAAAAACCTCTTTATTTTATGATGGAATTTTCATTGTGAATAGCATGAAACCAGCCAAACTAAAATGACATCTTAATACCAAGCATGCAATATACTGCAATAAACCAAAGGAGTATTTTGAACAACTTTTAAAATCTTCAAATAAAGAAAAACAATGTTTTGAGAAATTTGTTACTATCCACAAAAAGTATTGACTTGCATCTTACAAAACTTCTTATTTAATTGCAAAAACTAAAAAGCCCTATGCAATAGAAAGTCTCATGTTACCTGCTGCTATTAAAATGTCAGAAATTGCTCGTGGGGAAAAGTACGGGGATGAAATTTATAAAATTCCTTGATTGAATGATGCTGTTTCCAAAAGAATTTCTGAAATTGGTAATGACCAATTCCAGCAGCTTATTATCAGGCTTAAAGGCAGCTCAAAGTTTGCTATTCAGTATAAATTTGCTATTTATAACATGACACAGTTGTTACTTTATGTAAGATACATTTATGAAGGAAGCATATAGGAGGAATTTTTTTTTGGTCACCCTTTGGAAAGGCATATGAGGGGAAGATGTATATCTTAAAGTTCAATTTTTCATAAATGGAGGTTTACAGTGGAAAAACTGTGCTGGAGCAATGATGGGCCAGAATGTTGGATTTGTAGAAAAAGTTAAAGCTGGTGGTAATGAACATTCACTTTTACTTACTGCATGATCCATCAGGAAGCACTTGTAGTCAAAAATAAATATCACAAGAGTTAGATGTGGTACTTCATGATACTATCAAAATCATTAACTTCATTAAAAGCCTTGAAAACAAACAGTTGTCTGTTTTCAAACCTTTGCAAAGACATGGACTCTGATGACAAAAGTGTATTACTATATGTAGAGGTAAGGTGGCTCTCAAGAGGTGAAGTTTCAGCAGATTATTGAAATTAAAAGATGAAGTTGTTATATTTTTAACTGAGCAGAAATCCAATTTTGTTAATGTTTTAATGACTGAAGGCTTTCAAAACTGTGTTATTTGTTGAATGTTTTTGAAAAAATTGATTTAAACATGTGACTTCAAGGGAAAAACTGTAACATCTATGTTAAAAGATAAAATTGAATGTTTTGCTAAAAAAGTTAATAAATGGAAGAATAGGGTGGCAAATGGTTCTTTAGAAATGTTTACAGCTATAGATGATTTTATAATTGAAAATAAACTTCTAAAAGATTTAATTGTAAGAGTTATAATTGATCATGTGAAGTGCCTGGAGACACAGTTTCTAAAATACTTCCCTTCAAATTTTGATTCTAAAAAACTAAGTTGGGTTCATAAACTGTATTCAACTGAAATAAAAAAATATCAGTCATCTGCCATCAAAAGTTTAAGAAGAATTTGCCCAGTTATCAAGTGACACAGGTTTAAAATTTGAGTTTCCAAAAAAAATCATTAAATGAATTTTGTCTTGGGATTAGGACAGAATTTCCAATAATTTCTGAAGTGGCCCTAAATATACTCTTGCCATTTTGTATTATGTATTTATGTGAAGCAGCATTTTCCACATTGATGATTATAAAATCAAAATATCACTTGGCTCTGAAAAATATTGAAGATTCTCTGTATCATGAAGTATCAAATATTCTACCCAGATTTAATTCTTTATGTAAAAATAAGCACATCCATCTCATTAGTATGCAAATTTGCTTTCATCTTTAATAAATATAAGATTATATGCATACCAAAAATTGTTTTAAAATAATTTTTATGATTTATTATCAATAAATGTTTGATGTATTTTTACCACTTTTATATACCTATATACCCAGGGTTGCATTAAAATTTCTTTGGTGAAAAGAGGTGGCTAGTGGAAAAAGTTTAAGAAGCTCTGATCTATATCATTATCATCTATATCTATGCCTGTGTTTATGTCCATATCTATCTATCCATCTATCAATCTGTCTATCTATATTTATCTCTATATTGGTATCTATCTATGCTGATATCGTCCATATCTACATCTACCTACACCTATAGTTCTACCTATACCTATATCTGTATCTATACACAAATATATTGTTGCCCTTGATGTCAGGTAATGTTAAATTTTTTGTCTTCATATCCCTTGCACCTAGAACCTCTCCTGCCATATAGTAGGTGCTGAGAGAATGTTTGTTTGTTGGTAGATTGGATGATTTCTAGACAGCCAGATGACACAATTAGTTCAAAGGAAAGATATTTAATGAAGTAGTATTGTAAGAGAAATAAAAGCAGAATATTCTCTCAAACTGGGGACATACTCTCCCATAAATGCACATAATATCAGTGGGATGAGTGGGCAGTCAGAGCAAAGTATGGAAGGACACATAAATAGGGGGCATGGAGCCTGGGCACATGTGTAGAAAGTTCAAACTTCTCATGCAACAGAGCTGCTAATGTCTTCTGGTAATGTCTCCTTACCTTCTGCTGGGCCTACAGTGGGGACAACTTCATGTCTCTCCTGTTCCTTCACTGGATGGCACATCTGCCTTTCCATCTCTTGTCTCCCTGGGTTTCTCTGCACTTTTATAGGTGCATCTCTCTACTGGTTTCATGACATCTACTGGGAAATGTTCCCTGTTATCTGCTTTTGGGCTTTATTTGTTCAGCACCAATTGCTATCCATCTTAGGTCTACTCTTCTAGGATATGGTGACTAGAAAACTTTCCTGAATAAAGGTGATTTTACTTGGGTAACTCACAACCACCTAATAGTAACTTAGGATTCTCAGCTATAAAATGAGGTGATTAGACTAAGTAGTCTCTGAAGACCCTTCCAGCTCTATATCTGTGATCTTATGATCTTATATTTCTTTTGTCATAACTAGACCCCACTCAGCAACTGAAAGCCAGGCAGAGTGACCCCAAGCTAAAGTTAATTCTTTTCTTTTTAACTCTGTATCTGTGGCTAAGAACATAGTCCTTGGTTTCAGATAATAATCAAACTTAGAGTTAGCAATTCCCAAGTCTCTCTGCGGCTTAACATTCCAATGAATTGAGCCAGAATAAAAGGTAAATAGAAAAGCCAATATTACTATTTTCCATCTACTTGGCCTCCATTACATTTTTCCATTCCAAAAATCTCCTTGTTTTGGTATTATATATTAGCTAGCAAAAAAGGTTGCTATCTCCTCTTTCTTTCATCAACCCTAAGTTTGCCTCTCTATAGCTTCCACTCATTGCCTCTATTTCTTCCCTTTAGGACCAAATAGAACATGTTTAGTCCCTTTCCCATGTGATAGCTCTTCAAAAAACTTGAAGATAATGATCATATTCCCTCTTTAAGTCTTCCTTTCCCCGGGTTTAACATCTTGAATTTCTTCAGTCGAAACTTTGTTTGAATCCCATTTGAATCCCGTGGTTCTTGCCTCCATGTTTCCCATTCAGTTTGAAATTATTAATAATCCCCAAATATTTTTCTACCTTTCCCAGGGAATGGATTTAGTAATAGTTCTGTAGGCATTAGTGATATTGCTGACATTTAAAGTTAAAGGGTTATATCATAAAGGTCTTAAAAATCAGGCAATTATGATGTTTACTGAGTATGGTAGATATTCAGGGAACAAACACATTTATTAAACATCTGCTATGTGTCAATCACTTTATAAATGTTATATATTATCTTCTTCAGTCCTCACAATGACTCCGAAGGGTAGGTACTACTATGATTCTCATTTTATTGTTTAGTTGTCTCAGTCTTGTCCAACTTTTCATTAACCCATTTGGGGTTTTCTTGGCAGAAATACTGGAGTGGTTTGTCATTTCCTTCACTAGTTCATTTGATAGATGAGGAAACTGAGGCAAACAGGGTTAGGTAACTTGCCCAGGGTCACAAAGCTAGGAAGTGTCTGAAGCCCAATTTGAATGCAGCTCTTCCCACCTCCAGGTCTAGAAATTATCCACTGTACTAGATAGCTGCCAAACTCCACAGTCTTCTGCTCCAATATCTTTATTTCCATGCCATATCCTACTTACCGCCACTAACTGTGCCCATCCCCACAAAGCCAATCCTCCTGTATTATTCTCTCACTTGAAATGTTACTTTCCTCAGTCCTTCCTCCCTTCACCCCTCAACTGCAGCCACCACATCCCATTTGATTCCTGCCCGTCCCCCAGCTCAGGTTCTGTCTCAGCTTGCTTGAATTCAGTAACATTATTAAGCACCTATCCTAGATGATTGGGAAATGCCAAGGTTAGGTAAGAGATTAACCTTAGACTTTATGCTCTTATTGGGTATAAGAGATGTGCTTAACATACATATAATATATATACAATTAAATATATAATACATGTATATATATGTGTATATACATATATACATATACACATATACATGTACAAAAGAAGAGAGGAAGTAGGAAGAGGGTTCAGAAGAGGGGACCAGACACATACAGATCACAGAAATGCACAGTTACACATGTTAAGTACAATAGAATGACGCAAAAGAAAGTACAATGGGAGGTCCAAGAGGGTTATACATACCACTGAAATTAAAGATAATAGAGCACTGGGCCTAGAGTCAGGAAGACCTGAGTTCAAATCTAGCCTCAGAAACTTACTAGCTGCATGTCCCTGGGCAATTCACTTAACCTCTGTCTACCTTCGTTTCCTCATCTGTAAAATGGGGATAATAAAAATACCCACTTCACAGGGTGGTTGTAACGATCAACTGAGGTATTTGTAAAATGCTTAGCAAAGTGCCTGTAACGTAGTAGGCACTTAACAAATGCTCAGACTCTACTTAAAAAAAAGTTTTTAATAATATACTTTAATTTTTTCTTTAATTACATGTTAAAATAAATTTTTAAAAGATTTTTTAAAGTTTTGAGTTCCAAATTCCATCCTTCTCTTCTTCTCTCCCTTCCTCCTCACCCTGAGATGGCAAGCAGTTTCATATATGTATGTGTATATGTATACATACATATACACATACATATATACACACATACATATACATATATACACATATATATGCATAATGTATTTTCTTTTTTCCCCAATTACATGTTAAACAATTTTTAAAGTCTTTTCTAAAAGTTTTAGCTCATTCCCTGCTAACTTGAGATTTGTGACCTTTTTTTTAAATTGTGATAAGTGAATTTTAATGTAATTAGTTTCCTTTGTATTTTATTTTATGCATTTAAACATATTATTCTGGGAAGGGATTCATAGGCATCACCAGACTGATAAAGGGGACCATGAAACAAAAAAGAGCAAGAACTTCTGTCCTAGAGAAACTTCAGTGTTGAAGTAATTAACAAAAGAGAACGAGGCCTTTAGTGATATGTCAATTCAAGGTCTTCTAATTTATACTGATTGTTCATTCATTTAGTTAACAAAAAAAAAGTATAATGCACTTGCTATATACAATATGCTGTGCTGAAATCCAGAGGGGATAACAAGATAAGTAATGCAAGGTTTCCTGGCCTTCATGAGCTTACAGACTAGTAAGGATGCTAAATATCTATGCAAGTGAATACAATGAAAATTTAACTATGAGCCAGTAAACTCAAATGTCAAGTGCTATGAAATCTTATGAAGAAGAGAGCCCTCCATCTGGGGGAATGAGGGAAGGCTTCCTGGAGGAAGTGTTATTTAAGTTATGCCTTGAGGAAGGGCCAGGATTTTCAGATGTTAATAAAGACCATAAATAAATATTTACAATTTTGTCCCATGTCACATATCACACCACACACACACATGCACACACACAGGGATTAAGAAAATAAATTTGTCTTAAATAATAAATTATTATAAGTATTTAATAATTATATAACATAAAAATAAATAATAATTTGTTGAGACCAAATGGAATTAGAATCATAGAGCTGGAAATAAAATCAAGAGTCACCAGCATCCTCTTAGACATAAGAAAATGTAGACTTAGAGGTTACATTTTATGCTACAGGTCACACAGCTACTTAATAATAGAGTTGAGATTTGAACCCAGGTTTTTCTGACTCCAAGTTCAGTATACAATCCTTGGCACTATTTTGCCTTCACTCAAATGTCTTTACTTTTACTTTCTTTAATACAATTGATGCTTTTGTTATGAAGTTTTATTTCATTGAAAATAAGCTAAATTTCTTTGAAGACAAGCAGGTTTCCCTGGGACCTCCCTCATTGGGTCCATGGAAGATGATGGGCACAGCGGGGTTTTATTTAACTTCCTACTCCATCTTCTCTTTCAATGAGGTACATGATTGTGAACCTATTTGGTGTGTGCTATGAAATCTAATGAAAATCTTATGTGCTGACAACTGTTCTAACTGGGAAAATCTGGGCTGAAGTCACTCAGTCATTGGCCTCCCCTTGAACAATGAGATTGTCTTTCTGGGTGTTCCCGTACAGATGCATTCTCTACACAGATGCCAACACAATTCATCATACAACTCATAGAATAATTAAAATGCAGAATGCTTGAAGGTTTGTCAAGTGTTTTCTTCCTGACAAACCTGTGAAAGTGTCATTATTACCATTTATGAAAGAGGGACTTCAGACTCAGAGAGATTAACTAATTTCCCTGGGGGCACACAGCGAGTAAGAGCCCAAACTGAGCTTGAGTCCAGGGTTCTTGACCCCAAGTTCAAGGCTCTTTCTTCTAAGTGCACCTCATTTTATTTTATTTTTTAAAAATGTTTTAGTGATTCCTTTATTTCTTTACGTCAAAGTCATTTCCCAGTGTTCCAACTTTCACTCTTGCTCCAAATGAACTCTCTCGTAACAAAGAAGAGGTGAAACCCATTGATCAAGCGGCCACAGCTGACAGTATATGCAACATTCTGCCCACGTAGTCTTCCACCCCTCTAATGAGAGAAAGGAAAATATGTTTCATCACTTGTTTTCTGGGACCAAGATAATGAACCTCAATTTTCAAAACAGTTTATGTTAAGATAAAGTACACATCCCTGTAATTGCCTTGTTTTTCACTCCATAGAGTTGCATGTCCTGAATTTGCTATTGCAAGCCCATTATAGTTAATGCCCACTTAGCCATTATTAACATTGAACATAGATATCAAAATATAAATTGACACAGGATCACTGTCTTGGGCTTCTTTGGACAGGGAATTAAAACTCGCTAAAGCTCTTTGCTGCCTTTATTTTTTGGAAGGCACACTGTCTAGTCAGGGGACCTGAGTTTGGAGCCTTCTAAAGCAATAATCCGCCTGTATAACATTGGTCAAGTCTTTGAATCTCCCTTGACCTCCATTTCCATATCTTTAAAATTAGGGGGTTGGATTCAATGTTTGCTGAGATACCATTGAACCTGTGGTTCCATGATCTGATGACCTTTGGGCCTCCTTCCAGCTCTAAACCTATCAACCAATGATATCTACAGACCGTAAAACCTGCCCCCATCCTCATTTATTTCAGCCTATAAGGATCAGGTATGTGTGTGGGAAGTGGGACACAGGTGTCTGTCTTGATGGTAGTGTGGAATTATCCTTCTTTGAGGGGAATTTCCATCTTGTATCTAGACTGTTTCCAAAGGTGCCAGTCATGAAGGTGTGGAGGGGTATATAAAGCAGGTTAATCAAGGGACCACAGAAATCATTTCATCTCACAAATTTCCTCCCAACCATCAAATACTGATTATATTTACATAGAAATTGACTCATTATCACACCAGCTGATAAACATTACTGGAGTCAGAGCCTGCAGAAACTTATTTGCCAGAAAGAATCTATCATCCCAGCTGCCTAGAGGATATAATCTGTTTAAAAATGACAACACAGAGACAAGATTTCTCTCCACCATCTTATTTCAGGTCCCTGTGGCACACCCCAAAATGGGTCTTAATGTTAACGAAAATCAAAGTAAAATACTTTTTTTTTTAAAAAAAAAAGAAGAAATATGAGAGTTTTAAGAGATTAGAAATTCTGGGAGAAGAGTTGTTGAGATCTTCCCTCAATAGAAGGATTTTTAAAATGCCTCTTTGGGTTTCCTTCCTCCCACCACACCCAGTTCCTAATCATGGAGGGTTGCTGAATTTAAAAATAAAACCATTTTGTATTTGTTTGAAAAAGAAAAGAGATATTATCTACTTTTTTTGTTGTTGAGTCATTTTCCACTATTGTCGACTCTTCATGAGCCCATTTGGGCTTTTCTTGGCAAAGATACTGGAGTGATTTGCCATTTCCTTCTCATTTTACAGATGAGGAAACTGGAACAAACAGGGTTAAATGACTTGCCCAGGGTCCCACAGCTAGTAAGTATCTGAGGCCAGATTTGAACTCAGCAAGTTGAGTCTTCCTGACTTGGTACTTTATCTACTGTGCCACCTAGCTGCCTTAATACCTACTATGGATCGTGATAAAGTCTCTTCTTTCTGGGATCCAGGCTTATTTACCATAAACAAACAGGTAACAACAACAAAACCCGTAGTTTGCCAATATATAAAAAAACCTATAAATAACAACCGACATGGAAAACTTACATATTACTTTAAGGTTTTCAAAGTTCTTTACATGTATTATCTCATTTGATGCACATGTTAATCCATGAGGTAAATATTATAGGCGTTATTATCCCCATTTTAAAGATGAAGAATCAAAGCTGAGAAAATTTAGATGATTTGTACAATATCCTACAAGTGGGAAGGTACTTTTGACATTCTATCCATGACCTCAAACTGCCTTCCCCAACCAAAAGCTACTTCTAAATGATGCTTTGCTCTACTCCTGTTAACCACTTTAAGATATGTGTTTCTATATGAAATAGTCACATGTCACCTTTTCACGTGGATCTGTTTTCCCCAAAGTTTTCCACAAAGCTCCTCTTCATAAGTGATCATTCTCTTAGCCCCAGTGGCCAAAAGTGAAGCAGTCTACTGCTACCGTTATTGACATGCTGTGGAAATGATAGCAAAGCTTTTGTGCCCCAGTACTCCATATTTAGAAAGAAATTTCAACATTCCTGTGCTGTAATTAGTTTTCTAATCTTTTTTTTTTTGGAGGGTAGGAGTGGATCCCTGTCCCTAGACCGCACTAACTTAGCTTGGCTCAGCTCTGAATTCAGTCACATTAATTCATCCCTCCTCTTCTGTCAAAAGAAGCATCACATGGCAAAGATTTCCAAAATGTAAGATTAAAAATGTAAGATCTCCATTTTATCCTCTAAAATGTTGCCTTATTCAAGCTCAATATGAGGATTTGTGTGTTATTCATGCTGATGGATTGTCAATTTTAATCGCTAGCAAATTTGTAAGTTGTTTCCACATACCTCAGAAACTTCCCAATTTTGTCCCTACTCATCTGGTCCCTGTGTTTAATAATTACAATATTGACTTAGCTAATTCTTTGTTAACCGTATGTTAACTGTATTTTTTTTTTGCTGATCAAAAAAGAGATTTTCCATAGGGGCATATTTAGTCATATTTATTTATCAACTAGAATGATAAAGAGTCAATATATTTCCCTTGGAAAATCAAACACCTTCTCATATATTCTCAAGATCTCAAGTTTTTCTCATCAAAGTAAGCATATACATTATTTAGATAAATGGTTAGCCTTGACATTAACAAGAATTATAATTTAGGAAGGCACAAATTGTTTCCATTTAGTCTTTAGTTTATTTCTTTTAGGGGCAGTAAGGCAGCTAATGCAAGTAAGGACATGGAGAAGGAAAATATATATCCTCCAGGAAAATGTAAACTGCTTTAGATCAGGGCCTGTTTCATTATTTCTTCTGTATCCTCAATACCTAGCACTTAATTAATAAGCACTGGTTAAATTGAGAAAGATTAGGCAGGAGTCACAACAAAGCTAATATGGATGAGAGACAAGGTTGATTTTAGATAAAAGAGAGTCAAAAACCACAGGAGTTATGCAGGAGTTACACAAATGCTATACTCATGGACCAATTTTGGTGTGTTCTGAAAAAAATGCCAAACTGAATTGGTAGAAGGAGTTTCCTCACTTGGGGGTTCCCTATATTAGTGAAAATCACAGGTACAGTCTCTAATCCCTTTATTTACATAACGCTTTAAGGTTTTCACAAAATTCATACTGCCTAGCACATAGCAGGCATTTAATAAATGCTTGTTGATTATGTGATGGATTTGGATATTGTATTATTTATGCCTCCTTGAGATAGTTTCCTTTCAGGCACCTTATGAAATACTTATTATTAGTCCCATTTTACAGATGATGAAACTGAAGCTCAGAGAGTTGAAATGACTTGCTTATGGCATAGTAAGTGCCACTTATATAGGTAGTAAGGCCAGAGGTGGGAGAACTCAGTTTTTCCTGATTCCAAATCCAGCATGCTATCCACCACATGATGAAACTAAATAGTACATATTCTCCTTTGAAAGCTATGTGTATAGTACAATTGCATCAGAATTCAGAATTTGACATGTAATTTTTTAAAGTCTTTAAATTATTTGCATAATTAAAAGTTAGAAAAAGATACAGATAGCAAAGTTATTTTTCCACCTGCATTTCTGGTTCAGCAACCATACCATAAAGACTAGTTTTGTGATTTCTCTGCAAAAGTAAAAAAAAAAAATAGAACATAAGCAAAGTGAAAAAAAAAAGGGCTGATATGATTAAAAATGGAACGGAGCTTCTGGAAAAAAAATAAAGTACAAGATACAAGGTAGATAGAAAGAGAAATCATGAAAGTTACCCTGAGATTCTCAGGATATCCTCCAATGGACAAATGACATGTATAAAGAAATTAAAGGAAAATTAACTATGATAAGAACATTATAAAACCAAATAAAAGATGATGTTACAGAAACTCATATTAAAGGACAATTCAAATTCAAATTTAAATGTAGAATATAATGGACTACCTGAAATAAATAAAAGAATTTTTTTTTTCAGAATTCTCAAAAAGCAAGAGATGATACACAAAGGATGCACTGGACCCTGACGAGGGACAGCACAAGACCAAACACTCCTAGACATATTTTGATTAAATTCCAACATTATAACAGTGAGAAGGAAAAATACTCCAAGCTGCCAGAAGATAGAAATTACTCACCAAGCAATCAGGATCACAGGAAACTTCCCAAGTAAGACAAGAGGTAATTAGATAAATTGGAATATGACCTATATAAAATTAAGAAACATAAACCAGGATTATTTACTCAACAAGATATCAGCATACCATTTAAAGGCAAGAGATGTGCATTTGGATAGAAGCACACAGACTCTGAAAAATTGGAAGAGAAATACGAGACTTCACGAAAGTCTGCACACCAGTAAAGGCTCCAAATCAAAAAGACTTAAGTATTTATAATCATTTTTATTTCTCAAATCAAGATTAGACAGCTACTAATAAAATGTGACAACCCTAAAAACATTGTGTTGAATAAAACCAAATATTTCAAAGGAACAGAAGAGAAAGGGAAGGGTACTGAAAAGAAATTGGATGGGGAAAAGATAATCTCAAAGCAAAGATTAACTCCTACCTTCAACAACAGGGAAGAATGAACTAAAGAAACTTACACAGTTACTAAAATTTTTACTTAAAAATACATCTTATTGGTAGCTTTCATTTTATATCACCGATATTCCCTACTGTATTTCTCCTTTCCTTTCTCCCCAGAGCAGCATGGTACAGTGGAAAGAACATTGGGACTAGAATCAGTGGACATGGGTTCAAATCCCAATTGTCCCGTACTTCTTTTAGATATACTATTTAACCTTTCTGGGCCTCAGTTTCATTATCTGTAAAATTAAGTCATTATTTCAGATGACCTTTAAGGTTCCTTTTATTTTTAAAATTATTACATTCTGAACTTTGTTTAGGGTGGTTTTATGAAGTTTAGGTTAAAAAATAAGAAAGAGAAAGTGTTTGCTTTTGATAGAATGAAGAAAATACAAAATTAATATTTGTAAAAATGAAATGTGAAGAATATACTAGTATTCCAAATATACCAGTATTCAAAACAATATACTAACATGCCAAAAAATACTTAGAAGAAAAAGGAATAAAATATCCATCCCAACTACGGAAAGAAATGATTTTTTTTTTATCAATTAAGCAATTAGAAGAAATTTTGGACACAAAATAAATGGGTTTTTATTACTCAAATTTTTTTAAATAGTTCAGATAAAATAGTTCTAGTAAATATTTCAAAGACATTTATAATCTATAAGGACACGAACCAACAAAATTTGAAAGAGGAAATACGAACTGTTAATTGACGTGTGAAAAGATGCTCAAATTGCCTAATAATCACAAAAAATGAAAATCAAGACAACTACATACCACTTCATCCCCACTAGAGCTGTAAAAATTAGCAAATGTCATAGTGGGTAAGAATATTGGACATGAAGTCAGGAAGGCCTGAGTTCTAATCTGTATTAGGTACTTAATAGATTTGTAACCCTGGGTAAGTCACTTAACCTTTCTCAGCCTCAGTTTCCTCATCTGTAAAATGGGAACAATAGTGTTTATGAGAAAGAATCTCAAAATCTGAAATAATTTTAGAAAGAAATTTATTAAGTAATTTGGGAGAGGAGAGGGCGCTGGAAAGCTCTTGTCTGGGTAGAAGGTTTACATTATGTAGGATATAGATAAGGATTCCCACACAGGAACCATAGGTACACTGTTAAATACTTTCACTGAGAAAGCAACTTGAAAGCAAGGTAGATTGAGATGTATATGAGTAAATGTAAACATTCAATAAAATTCGGGCAAACCAAAACATAAGAGGAATCCAAAACACAAGCTCTAGGGAACCCCAAACAGGACCTGCATATGGAGACCCAAAACAAGAATGTTTTGGGTGGATCCAGGACCTGGGGGCACTCCAAATTCTTTGTGGCCATTTCCAACATTACTGAAGAGTTATTGAGGCCATGGTCACATTCTGGGTTCAAACAATCTCTAGTTAGATTTAAGCAGTATATTAATTAATAAGTTTTCTAAACAATATAATAAATAATAATCCACAGTAACAACATCTACCTCACAGGGTTATTTTGAGGATCAGATGAGATTATAGTACTTTGCAAATGCTATATAAGGGCTAGTTATAATTATTATTATTATCATTTTTATATTTCAAAATGGGTGGGACTATGGGAAAATAGGCACATTTTAGTAGCACTGGAAATTGATACAAATATGTTAGAGAACAATATAGCAATATATATGAGTATCAAGAAGCTTGATATGTTTTATGAGCCAGCATTTCCAGTATTAGAACGTTAGCTTAAAAAATATTAAAAAGAACAAAAGGACCTATATGTGTGAGAAGAATCAGAGCTGCACAAAAATATTAATTTCCTTTATTTTTAATAGCAACTTAAAAAAACCCCTCAACACAACCCATATGTCTAACAATGGACATGTAGTACAGATATAAATTACATGAATTATCTAGAATATTTTAAAGTGTAAAGGTGGGGGGCAATCAAGTCAACCAATCATCCCCATCCTTGTACTGCAAGGGGAACATCTGCCATTGACACAGATCTAATCCTAAGACCTAATGGGCCCAGGATCATATGGCTAGCTGGTGGCAGAGATGGGATTTGAACCCATATCTTTGTAACTCAAAGCTCAGCACTTCATTCACAAAGTCACAATAACTCTTGGACATAAACTGTGCTATGTTAATATAATGGGATATGATGACACTGTAAAAATAACACTTATAAGAAATACTGAGGGATATCAAAAGACCTTTAGGAAGTGATAAAGAGATCAGGAAAGCATTATTTAATTTAAAAAAATACAGCAAAATAAATATAGTGGACCTTCAGGACAATTTTTGAAAAGTACTTAGGCAAATTTTTTTTTTGATGTTGTTATAAATTCCTTTGATTTTACTCTGATGCTAAGCGTTTTATATAAGACTTTACTCCATAATTTTGTATGCTTATCTGATTATTTTTGGGGCAGCTAGGTGGCACTGGGAATAGAGTGCTGGGCCTGGAGTCAGAAAGACATGGGTCCAAATTTAGCCTCAGACACTTAATTAGCTGTGTGACCCTGGGCAAGTCACTTAACCCTGTTTGCCTTTGTTTCCTCACCTGTAAAATGAGCTGGGGAATGCAATGGCAAACCACTCCAGTATCTTTGCCAAGAAAACCCCAAATGGAGTCATGAAGCATCAGACATAACTGAAAATGACTGAACAAAAATCTAATCATTTGTCTTTATAGTGTGATATGGTGGATAGAGTGATGGACTTGGAGTCAATCATCTCTAAATTCCAAACGTGTCTTTAAAAACTATTAGGTGCTTGATATAGTCAAGCCAATTAACTTCTCCAAGCCTCAGTTTCCCCTTTTGGACAACAGCAACAGCAATAGCGACAATAACAACAAAAAGGTATAATAATGCCTATAGTACTTCAATCAGTGAGTGACTACAAAGGTTGAATGAAATAATGAAAGTAAAAAACTTTAGGAACCTTAATGAACTATATAAACATTGCATATTATTATGTTTATAGCAACATTCAAATACAAAAATTAAAATTCCCCAACCTTTCAAAATACTGTTTAAGTGGGGTTCTACTATTTAAATATAACATTATTACATGAAATGAACACATTTAGTAGAAAATCACTACCAGTTGTTCTTATGTTTGAGAAAATGACAAAGAAACCTTATTCCAAATATTAAAAATTATTTTACATGTAAAAAGTAAAACAATTTAGTAATGAAGATGACCAAGATTTTCTGAAAAGGGTTTTGAGAATTTACCTTGACCTTAAAATAAAATATGGACAATTTATCTGTAAAACAAACAAAAACACCTTAAATTTCTTCCTCATAATTTGGTGTTAGTATTCTAACTTTATTAATTTGGTAGTACCAAGTTAGTAAAAGTTAGAATACTAATTGGCTCCTTGTCACCTATAAAGAGCTCTGTGACCTGTGAAAGATGAACTATTTATACCCAGAGAAATTTACTCACTGGTAGAGCTGGGGTCATCGAGTTCAAAGTAGGTTAAGCTTCTGGCTCCTGTTTTTATCCATCTCCCAGAGCTAAATCAATGACTTTGCTTTCAACACTTAATTATCTTTGTCATCCAAAAATACTTCACTTTTAATGAAAGAAAAGATCAATGAAGATAAAACTGAAAGCAGGAAGGCGAAGATGAAACCAACTACCTAGGGAAAGGAGAGACAAAGGAAGTGTTGAAGGTGAAGGGGCATTGTGAGGACTCAAGATAAAAGATTCCCAAGATTTCAAGCACAAGTGCCGCCCTCCCCTCCCCCAATAAGATTCCAAAGTTCAAGCAAGACAAAGGCTCGTCTTGTCAAGATTTGGAGAGTGAACAAGCCAGGAAAAGGTAGGAAAGAAGTGGTGCTATGTGCTCCCTGTCTACTTGGAGCCATTCTTTATTAAGGGGTTTCAAATTTTCACATAGACAACCCTTTGCCTCATTTAATTTCTGTATACTAATTCAGCAATATTGGAATACAAATTTTTCATTGTTCACTTTTGGAGTTTTTCCATATCAGTGTGAATCAAAAATAGGACTTTTTATTTAAGCAACAAGATACATTTCCAAAATTTTGCTAAGTGTATATGTAAACAAGTCCCTTCTCAGGGAACCAAGTACAGAAAGTATTTTGAAAATGAAAGTCAGAACCCTAGAAGAGGAGTTGGTCATGTCATGAGTACTTCTATCTTCTCTGAATCAATACATGCTCTTTGTTATGTAGCCAACATGGAAACACTAAAAAAAAAAATGGAATTTATCAACTGACATCTCTAAACCAGAGGCTTCTTGTCAATCTCCATTGAGTGCCCTTTCCTTATGCATCTCTAAGGACTTCCAAAACAACATGAGATAAACTAACACCTCTAATAAAAATAATCATGGCACATTATGGTCAGCAAACAATAAGCACAGTGGAGTTTTGCATTCTCTACACTTTTCAATCAATTGTATGTGAAGATAAGAATGTGGTCTGCTGTAGAATATCATTTATAAAAGCTTGGGGTATAAGATTTGGGGAAACCAAGAGACTACAAGAGAAAGATAAATTTTTGAAGATTAAATATGACATGAAAATTTGAAGCTATGATTATTAATATTAAATGAGATCACATAGATGTTTCAATTTTTTATCTCCTATGTTAGCAATAGTGATTATAAAAAAGCTAATTAAAATGAAACTATTTGATGACTATCTCTGTGTTACCATATTATGATTTAATTGCATTATGAGGTTTTTATTCTTTTGAAAAATATAAAGAATTGCTTTTACGGATGTTATGGATTTGCATATCTGGGCTGTTTTTACACTGTTCACACCAAAAGCAGAGAAATAAATATTTGTTTCCAGGCCTTTAAAGCTCCATTTTCTTTTATGGTTTACTTTTTTTCTTTTTGCTAATGATCACACTTCTTGCAGAATTAAGAAGAAATATTAAAAATACTTAGCTGCTGATTAGAAACTGCAAGTGATAGCAGAATGGATTAGAAACTAGAACTGAACAATCTGTTATTTACAAGAAACATACCTGAAACAGAAAGACACACACAGAGTTAAAATAAGAGGCTGGAGCAGAATCAGTTATGCTTCAACTGAAGTAAAAAAGGCAGGCATAGCAATCATGATCTCAGACAAAGCAAAAACAAAAATAGACCTAGTTAAAAGACGTAAGCAGGAAAACTACATCATGTTGAAGGGTACTATAGACGTTGAAGTGATATTAATACTAAACTTGCATGCACCAAAGGGCATAGCATCCAAATTCTTAAAGAAAAAGTTAAATGAGTTATAGGAGGAAATAGATAGTAAAACTATACTAGTGGGGGACATCAACTTTCCCCTCTCAGAGTTAGATAAATCTAACCATAAAATAAATAAGCAAGAAGTTAAAGAGACAGATAGAATTTTAGAAACATTATATATGATAGACTGCTGGAGAAAACTGAATGGCAATAGAAAAGAACATACCACTTCTCAGCTGTATATGTCACCTTCACAAAAAAATGACTGTGTCTTAGAGCCTTAAAACCACATAAAGAAATCCAGAAGAGCAGAACTATTAAATGTAATTTTTACAGGCCATAATTCAATAAAAATTATATTCATATAAAGGGCCATGGAAGCATAGATTAAAAATGAATTGGAAATTAAATAATGTAATCCTAAAGAATGAGTGGGTCAAAGAACAAATTATAGAAACAATTAATAAATCAATAATTTCATTAGACAGAATGGCAACAATGAAACAACATACCAAAATTTGTGGGACATAGCCAGAGCAGTATTTAGGGGAAATTTTATATCTCTAAATGCATATATCAGTAAAAGAGAGAAAGAGCAGATCAGTGAATTGAGTATGCTATTGAAAAAACCCCAGCAAATTTAAAATCCCCAATCAAACACTAAAATGGAAATCCTGAAAATAAAAAAAAAGAGATCAATAAAACTTAAAGTAAACAAACATGGAATTAATAAAGGAATAATACTGCTGTAAAGATGCATACCCTTTGACCCAGTAATACTGCTACTAGGTTTGTATCCTATCAAAGAAAAGTAAAAAGGACCTACATGCACAAAAATATTTAGAGCTGCTCATTTTTATGGAGGCAAAGAATTGTAAACTAAGGGGATGCCCAACAGTTGGGGAATGGCTGAACAAGGTGTGATATATGATATGTTGAAATACTATTATACTATAAGAAATGGTATGTAGGACAGTTTCCAAAAACTGAGGAAGACTCATATTCCATGACGCAAAGTGAAGTGGGCAGAACCAGGAGAACGTTGTATAAAGTAACAGGATTATCATGATGAGAATCAAATACGAAAGATTTAGCTACTGTGATCAAGAAAGACAGTGATCCAAGGCAATTCCAAAGGATTCATGATGAAAAGTGCTATCATCTCCAGAAAGAGAACTGATGAACTCTGATTGCAAATCAAAAGATATTTTTTCACTTTTTTATTTCTTGCTTTTTATTATTTATTTTGCAACATAGCTAATATGGAAATATATTTTGTGTGACTTTACATGTGTAATTGATATCATATTGCTAGCCTCCTAAATACATGGGGAAAGGGTTGAAAGGGAGGGAGAGAATTTGGAAATACAATTTTATATAAAAAATAAACAAATGAACAAACAAATAAAAGAAAAACAGAAATTGGATGTAAAAAGAATTACTGAAATCTATGTTTTGCATAATGGCCTTGCCTCCTCCCCATTCATTGTTTGTGTTTCCTCCTTTGCCCCTCGTTTCTCAGGTCCTTGTAGTGTGGTTTTAAATCCCACCACCACTTGCCTGAAACTCTTCTCTGTAAGACTTTTAATGTTCCATTGAGTGCTTAATCCAATGGCCTTTTCTCAGGTCTCATTCCACTTGATTTTTCTATAGCTTTAGACTCTGGTGGCCATTGGCCCTCTTGGGCAGCCTCTCCTCTTGGCTTCTGTGATGCTGCTTGTGTCTCAGTGTTCCTTTTCAGTCTCCTTTGCCGGATCATCATCTATAGCCCACTCACTCCCTAACTGTGACTATCCCCTATTTGGTCCTGAGCCTGCTTGTTCTCCTCTCTCTATATACCCTCTCTCAATGTGATCATAACAGCGTCTGTGGGTTCAATTGTCATTCCTATGCATATGATTTCCAGATGTCGGTATCCAATCTCTCTCCTGAGTTCTAGTCCCACATTACCAAACACTTTGTAGCCATCTCCACCATGATGTCTTACTGGGATCTCAAATCAATGGGTCCAGAATGAAATTCAAAGCAGTTTCCTCACAATACGTTCTTCCTCTAAGTTTTTCTTTTTCTTTTGAGGCAACCACAATCCTTTGAGCCAACCAGGTATGTGTGATCAGAGTCATCTTTGATGCTTCCTTCTCCATCACTCCCTCCCCTCACCCTCTTCTATATTAAATAGCTGTCAAGTATTGTTGATTCTACCTCAACAACATCTCATGTATCTTTTCCCATCTCTGCCTTACGTATTTGTTGCTGTTGGTACTCATTGTTCAGTTGTCTCCAACTCTTTGTGACCCCATTTGAGGTTTTCTTGGCAAAGATGCTGGAGTGGTTTGCCATTTCCTTCTCCAGCTCATTTTATAGATGTGTAAATTGAAGCAAACAGGGTTAAGTTATTTGCCCAGGGTCACACAACTAGTAAGTGTCTGAGGCTAGATTTGAGCTTATGAAAATGAGTCTTCTTGACTTGAGGGCCAATACTTTATCCACTGTGCCACCTAGCTGCTCTCCTCTTACATATCCTTATAGGCATTAGGTGGCACAGAGGTAGAGTGTTGGACCTGGAATCAGGAAATCCTGAGTTCAGATATGGCCTCAGAGACTTCCTGGCTGTGTGACCCTAGGAAAGTCACTTAACCTCTCTCCACCTCAGTTTCCTCATCTGTAAAATGGAGATCATAATAACACCTACTTCTCTGTGTAATTGTGAGGATAAAATGAGATAACATTTTTAGACATAGCTGGTAACAGTTGATGGAATACTAGGCCTGGAATCAGGAATATCTGAGTTTAAATTTGGGTTCAGACACTATCTTCGTGACCTTGGGAAATTTACTTAACTTGACTGCCTCAACTTATTGAACTGTAAGAAGGGGATAAAAATAGCACATACCTCATAGGTTTTTTGTGAGGATCAAATGAGAATATTTGTAAAAGTGCTAAGCCCTGCACCTGGCACATAGTAGGTACTTAATGCATCTTCTTCCCTTCCCTACCTCTTACATAACCATGGTAGCAGTTCTTTAATTGCTTCTCTGGACTACAACAACAGCTTCCAAACTGGCATGCCTGTTTTTTGGTCTCTCCTTTCCTCCAAATAGCTGACAAATTAATATTTCTAAGAAACAAATCTACATTTCTCTTTCTTCAAAATATTTAGTGGTTTCCTATTGGCCATAGTGATAAAATACAAACTTCACTTCACAATTTAGTTCCAGCTTACCTTTTCAGGTACTATGTATTCTTCTTTGTATAATGTTTGTCTGTGTTCCAGACAAATTGACTTACTTGGTTTTCCTCATAAGAACATTCCATTTCCTACCACCATGTTTTTGTACAGACTAGATCCCATACCTGGAATGCCCTCCCATTCCCTCTTGCCTTGTAGAAATCCTAAGTTCCTTCACCATTCACCCTAGGGCCACCGCCTATGAGAATCCTTTCCTGATTCCTCTCAGTCATGTATTCTCTTCCAATGGAAACTATTTTTTATTTACTGATCCATGTACATGTCTTATCTCCCATCCCCAGCACAATGTCAGCTCCCTGGGGGCTCTTATTTTCTCTTTCCATCTCTAGCACATCTACCTGATCCTTTTACAAAGTAGGGGTTTATTAGGTGTTTGTTGGATGAAAGTTTTTTCTTTCATGGCTATAATACAATACCTAGTCTGGACTGGTAATTTGCATGAAATATTACTAGAATAAAGCACTAATTAGGACTGTGACAAGGCATTAATATGATGATATTACAAGGAAATTAAGAGAACTGGGTAAAGAGCTCAGGTGAATAGTCTACAAGGTAGGGAACCTGCAGCCTTGAGGCCACATGTGGCCTTCTAGGTCCTTGGGTTCAGCCTTTTGACTGAGTCCAAGTTTTACAGATCAAATGTTTTTATTAAGGGATTTGTTCTGTGAAGTTTGGACTGCATCAAAGGGCCACACTTGAGGACCTAGAGGGCCAAACATGGCCTTGAAGCCTCAGGTTCTCCACCCTGGAGCCTGTAGCTCAATTCAATTACCTAATGTTCCCTTTGTGGTCAGATGTCCCAACCCAATGAAGAGTGGTTCATTGTTGACCAAAGGGATGGCTTGCCTACAACATCAGATCTTCTTATGAAAATCTTTTAATTCTCTGTAACAATACTTGTACCCAAACCCAAACAACATGTGGTAAATATCAATCTTGCTTCTATTTATCCCCTATATTTCAACATTTTTCTTCTTAGGAGCCACTTAATCCAAAACAGACTCATTCTTACAAAGCATCTAAGCCCCACAGCTTATTAAACAAAATGGAAGAGAATGAGATCGAGTTTCTTATCCTTGCTCTTAAAGAAAGTGTCAAACCTGTCATATAAAGCAGAGTTTCTGACCATGAGGCAGCTTTTAGTATGTGCAGAGATTTTGAAACAAGGGCATTTCGAAAGGAGACCATCCCCTCTTATCTACTGAATTTTCATAACAGGCTATAAAAATGATTGTGGTTCTTATGGGAATGCTAACAAAATAATCGCCAGTTAGTAAATGTATTTTGGGAAGACATCTGTTTTCTACTTAAATCATCTGAAATGGTGGAATATGAAATTAGGAAAGGCTAAATTACTCCCTAACAGATTCTACATTGTCTCTTAATATCTTTTTTTCCTACTAAGAGGGGAGGTAAGTTACTTTGATGGTTCTACTCTTGAAAGGAAGAATTAAAGAGGAAAGATCAAATTCCATATACCAATCTCATATTTAGAGACAATATGGTGTAGTGGATTGAGGGCTGGGGTTGGAGGCAGGAAGAGCTAGATTCAAATCCTGCCTCTGACAGCTATGTGGCCTTCGATATCTCTGCCTCTGGTAACTTAATATTTATCTTTTAAGTCATATATAGATTATGATCTAGATTGATAGAGATAGTGCCCACACTAGGAATTCCTTATGCTAACAAAATCCCAGATCCTTCCCTCATTCACATAAACTCATATCCATAGTGAGCTTCTGGCTCTAACCTATTTAGTCAACAAAACTTTCCTACCAAAAAATAAGCAAGTTTTGATATTGGGAAGCCAACTTTCTTTAAATTATTCATGCTTCTCATTCACATCAAATTCAGAGAAAAAATATGCACTGAGAAACACTTTTCTATGATTATATTTAAAAAGTGGAATGCTTAAAAATTACATTTAGAAACAAATTTCAAATCTATTTTTTTATTGTTGAATGATGCACTTACCTACTTTAAGAAGTAGAAATTATTAAATTTTATTACATCTCTATCTTGTATCATCCAATTTTATTAGAGCAGCAAATATAAAGGAAAAGGAATGTTTTTCTTCCCACTGTCTTACAGACAAGTAGATTCTTATATTTAATAGAACAAAGCACCCTACCCTAAGAAGCATAGAAAACAGGCATATGTTTATTTCCTTGAAGGTATGTGTCCCCCAAGCGTATAGAATTATAATTATTATGATCTTGAGACTGAGAAAGCATCCTGGAATACAGGTGGGAATCATCAGTAATGATTTTTTTCACACTAATGTGGAGGAGAGGAAGGGAAAGGAATAAGTGTTTATTAAATGTCTGCTATGGCACTGTGATAAGTGCTTTACAAATATTATTTCACTTGATTGTTACAACAACCCTGGGAGGTAGGTGCTATTATTACCTCCATTTTACACATGAGGAAACTGAGACTAGGTGACCTGCCCATGGTCACACAGCTAGAAAGTGTCTGAAGCTAGATTTGAGCTCAAGTCTTCCTGACACCAGGTCCAGCACTCTATCCACTGTGCAATCTAACTGCCTAGAGAATTTTGTTTTTAATATAGTCAAAGGAAATTTAATTTTCAGCTATCAATCTTTATGTAAAGTTTCTCTATGGGGATTTATATTTTATTTTTTTTTAAATAGGAAGTAGAATGATTTCTTGCCCACAATATTAACAAAGATGAAAGAGGGCAATTAAGATGATGAGAGACGATGCCATACAAGGACCAGCTGAAGGAAGTAGGGATGGTTAACATGGCAAAGAAAAGGCTTTGGTGGAATATGAGAGCTGTTTGAAAGTCCTTGGAAGGCTGTCATATGGGAGGAAGATTCAAATTATTCTGGTTGGACCTAGAAGGTAGAAGTAGGAATGGTGAGTGGAAGGTGCAAAGAGGAAAATGGTGTCTTGATGTCAGGAAAACTTTATGATGATTAGGGCTGTCCCAAATCAAACTAGGCTGCCTTGGGAGGGGTGATGACCACCCTCATCGGAGGTCATTCAGTGAAGGCCACGTGACTATTTGCCATGTATTTCATTGAAGTAATTCTTGTCAGGTAGGATTTGGCCCAGAGGGCTGCTGAAGACCCTTCAAACGCTGAGATTTTTCCATTTAGATTCTATAAATGGTGTTTTCTGTTTTCTTTTCTTTTCTTTTCTTTTTTTTAGGATAGGCAATGGGGTTAAGTAACTTGCCCAGGGTCACACAGCTGGTGTTATGTGTCTGAGGCTGGATTTGAACTCAGGTCCTCATGAATCCAAGGCCGATGCTCTATCCACTGCACCACCTAGCTGCCCCTGCTTTTTCTGTTTCTTAAAGAAAGTGACCATCTCACAAAAATGAGCAAAGGACCCACATGTGCAAAAATATTTACAGCAACTCTTTCTATGTTGGCAAAGAATTGGAAATTGAGGGGATTCTCATCCATTGTGGAATGGCTGAACAAGTGGTGGTAAATGAATGTAATGGAATACTATCGTGCTACAAGAAATGATGAGCAAGTGGGCTTCAGAAAAACCTGGAAAAACTTGTATGGACTGATGCGGAGTGAAGTGAGCAGAACCAGGAGAACATTGTACACACTAACAGCCACATTTTGTGATGACTGACTTTGACAGACTTCGCTCTTCTCAGCAATGCAAGGATCTAAGACATCTCCAAAAGTCTCATGATGGAAAATGCTACCCACATCCAGAGAAAGAACTATGGAGTTTGAAAGCAGATTGAAGTATACTATTTCCTCTCTCTCTTTTAGTTTCTTCTTTCTTGTGGTTTGTCCTATTGGTTCTAATTCTTTACAACATGACCAATGTGAAAATATGTCTAATAGGAATGTATACGTAGAGACTATATCAGATTGCATGCCGTCTTGGGGAGGGAGGTGGGGAGGGAAGGGGAGAAAAGTTAAAACTCAAAAGCTTATGGAAGTGAATGTTGAAAACTAAAAATTAATTAATTAAAAAAAGAGAAAGTGATCATCCACTACCATGCTGCTATGAGGTCTTTTGTCAGCCTCCATGATTTCTGGTAGGGCAAAAACTCTAGGAAAGCTTCTAGTGGGCCAAAAGTGGCATGGTGGCAAGAGTGATTGATTTTGAAAGAAATTAACATTACACTATTATCTCAATTACTATTTATTCATTATGATCTCACCTTTTTCCTTCTATTTTCTGCAAAGGCCCAACTCCTGTTAAGGTCAGCCAGTCTCTGAAGGGCATGGCTGATGCATAAGATTGCTCCTACTCCTCAAGGCACATGCTCATCAGTTTTGGGCAGGGCCCCACAAACTAAGAGACCTAATTTCTGTTTAGAATACAAACAGAATCCAATCTCCCTTACCATGAGAGAAGGAAGCCTTGGGCTTGATCTCCTCCATTAGAGTTGGGGTGACCCTGCTCATGAAGGAGTAAACCAGCCAAAGAGGTCCAGATGGAAATGGCTTTCCCTGCCCAAATTTCTGGAGGCTACTGATTCTCATGATCAAGCCATTTTTTCAGCAGGAAGAGCTGAAGACTTTTAGCCCATCCCTCATTAAATGTCCACCAGTAAAGGCAGATTTTCACTTGTCAGGGGAATTCCCATTCAAAAGGAATTTAAGGCATTTCAGGGTCTCCCTTGGCATCTTTGGTTACTGAGAGAAACCACTGATCATCAATTTATTGATTATTAGGTAGCCTAATTAACAAATTGTTAATTACCCGGAAACTCCATCTCTCGGGGTTTTCATTTATCATAATTTGGAGTGAGAGGGCCTGGACTCAAAATCTAACCCTGCCACAGTGATCTATGTGACCTTGGGTAAGTCACTTCACTTCTCTAGACCTCTCAGTTTCTTCATCTGTAAAAGCAAGGAATTGAATTCGATGATCTCTCAATCTGTGGTGTTTGATCCCAGGATTGTAAGAGAATCATCACCTGAAGTCTCATCACCCTTGCAAAGTCCTTGAGTTCAGAAGGTAGAAAGAAGAAGCCTCAGTGCTGACTGACCATATTATAAGGAAACAGAAACTTGTAGCTATTGAATCTAACAAAAATGAGAAATCACACAATGATTACAGAGTTCATCCTGTTAAGACTTTGAGATGACCATTAAAAATGGTGACAGACACCACCCAAATGATGGCCTAGGTGAGGGAAAACTCAGAAGGACCAGAACCTGAGTCCTGCTCTTTACATGCCCCCTCACCTGGAACAGAACCATCCTTCACTCCCCAGTATATGCATCCTATGGTTCTAATTTGACCCTCACTTCTCCTTTCAGCTCTCTTTCCCAAGTGTCCTGTTTAGTATCCAAAGCCCTCCATGACCTGGCCCTCTCATACATTTCCAATTTTATTACATCTTAAACCTCATCACATATTCTATGATCCAGAGACAATGGCCTCCTTGCTATTCTTCACTGAAGATACTCCATCTCCCAATTCTCATCATTTTCACTAGCTGTTCTCTGGGCTGGGATATGTCTCCTTCCTCATCTTCACTTCCTGGATTGCATGACTTTCTTTAAGTCGAAGGAAAGGGAAGGAAAAAGAGAAGAGGGAAAGAAGGGATAAGGAAGGAAAGAAAAAGAGAAGGGAAAGGAAGAGGACTAAGGTTAGAAACTTTGGAGAAAATCCACACACACATATAGATAGATAGGTACACAGATAGATAGATGGATAGATAGATAGATAGATAGATAGATAGATAGATAGATAGATAGATAGGTAGATAGATAGATAGATAGATAGATAGATAGATAGATAGATAGATAGATAGATAGATAGACAGACAGATAGATAGATGGATGGATAGATAGATAGATAGATATACATCAAAGGATACAGAGGAGTTACCCAGAGAACTAAGAATGTGGTGTTATATAACCCAAGGCGAGAGAGAGTATGTCGAAGGAATGGTCAATAGAATCCATTGTAATGGAGAGGGCAAGGAAGATGATAACTGAAAAAAAATATGGGATTTGGCCTTTGAAACAGCAATTTCATATGAGTAGAAGGGACAAACCAAATTGTAAACAACCAAGGGAAGAATGGTTGCTGAAAAGGTTGAAGCATTGAGTGTAGGATAGTTTTTAGAGAAGTTTTGTCATAAAAAGTAGAAAAGAGAGGGCATGGAAACCAGATGGGATAGAAGGATTGGGGAAAGCCTTTTCTTTTCTTTTCTTTTTTTAATTTTCAGGATTGAAGAAGACTGAGTATATTTGTATGCAAATGGGAAAAAATAGTGAGAAGAGAGATTGAAGATGAATAAGACAGAAAGGCTAATTTCTGAATAAAGGTCTAAAAGGATATATAGAATCAAGAGCACAGAATGATGGACTAACTTTGACAAGAATTAGAACTCCTTCTTCTGATACAGGAGGTAAAGAAGAGAGGGTTACAGCTTTGCCCATGAAACAAAGTAAACTTAGATGTAGATTAAAGCAGTGATTCCTTCCTATTAGAACTCTGCTTTACCCAAATGAGCCTCTCAGCTTTGTTAGATGAATTTTAAATAATCAAGAAATCAAATGGAGTCTATGTTAATTTGAGAGATGAATATAGGCACCTAGAATGTTCATGTAATGTTTTAAATTCAGCCAATGCTCCACATGCTTGCTCATTGATTTATTTTATGGCCTAATTTAGTTATTTTATCACAGGTGTCCACGGGAAATAAAAACACCCATGATAGGATCATATTTGTTGTCTTTAGCAAAAACTTATTGAAATGATTAAGAAACCAACACAGTTTTTAAAACAAAGTTCTTATTTCACCACTAGTTGGCCACTGACCCAATCATATTCGGCAGGATTTGTCTTATAGCCATCCAGGTGCTCTGCCCCCACTGAGGAAAAGTGCTGACAAAGTGCAAAGTTCTTCATCGATCTCAGAAAATAGATGAGTATCGGTGCCCCAGCTGCCCCTCTTTTCAGGTGGCTGTGCTCATTGCTATGGAGAATATGTATTAGTGTGAATTTACCAAATCAGAATCAGCTCTGAATCCTCAGTCTGCTTTAAAGACTGCTTCTGCCATGACCTTATTATATTTTGCTGAGTGGGCCCTTAGTCATACGCCTTCTCATAATGGAATGATCTTCCCTCAGGAATATGCAACACATGCTTGGCTATGTATGATAACACTTTACTTTTGGCACAGAATCACTAGAAACAGTAAACAATTCCTAATAAAATATGAATTTGTCCCCGTGCAGCATCTCCAAATACCCAGGTGGTATATCATTGTTAAATTGTTCATTTGTGTCTGACTCTTCATGATCCCATGGAATGCTGTACGTGGAGGTTTTCCTGGCAAAGATACTGGAGTGATTTACTATTTTCTTCTCTGCTGGATTAAGGCAAACAGAAATTAAGTGACTTGCCCAGGATCACACAGCTAGAAAGTACCTGAGACAGTATATAGACTTCTCTAAATCCAGACTTTCTGGGTGTTACACAATTCAGTTTTCTTAGCTCCTACAGTGACTTTCCTGAGTCTGGGCAAAAGAGTGCTGACAATATAAGACAGTTTACAAGTGATATTCAATTCACCTATGCAGTAGAGCAGTTTCTTAGAGGAAGCCTGAGGAAGCCTGAGGAAGCCTGGACTTCGATCTTTTCAAAGCATGACAGACAAACATAGCATATGGAGCAAATTGGAATTCCTGTTAGCCACTGGTTTTCTCTTTAGTGTCCCTCATTGGCAGGGACCTCCAACTGCTTCTCATCATGATTATCTCGTCATTTGGCGAGTCGAGAGGATGGATTCCCTGACCAGCCCTGAGAAAGGGAAATCTGCTGCCATTCTACCCTGAGGTTCCTCTAACCTTCAGTCAATGGATACCTCTACCCTTCTGCCAGATCTCATCACTTATTATCGTGCATTTCCTCTCTTGCCTCACTGCCAGGTCAATGTGTACAGCTCCATTCAGTGCAGGAAGGAGCAGACGGAAGTGCCACCACACCTATACTTTGAAAAGTTATCACTCATCAAAACTCAACAAAGCACATATACTCTCTAAAAGTGGATTGGAGGCCATCCATGCCCTCTCAGTCTCTGCAACATGCATCCATGTCTTTCTGTAACTCCTTTAGAGAAGATTTACTAGACTCTGGTTTGTAGACAACTCCATGAATACCAGTGCAACACTTGGATTCTTCATCTGTTTTCTACCTTTCTTGTTACCTAACTGGCCCATCTTATTTTCCAGCTGTATGTGTCCTTGACAACTTTCATTTTTTAAATTCCATTTTTTTTTTGTCCGCAAGTCATTACCGGCAATATATCTTTCCATTGTCCTCTGGTCTACTTTCACTTCATATTCTCCCAGAATTTGTGGCTGTAGAGAGGTTTGTGTTATTCTAATTCTGGATCTCATACCTACCACTTTTCTGACTACAGTATATATTAGTAGCAGCATTTAAATCAGTGTTGAAGCACTCATTCGCACAAAAAATGCACGAGGAGATACATGTTTCCACCTCACCAACATCTAAATCTCTAACTCTGCGAAATGAAGTTGCACATAAAACATAACCCAAGAAACCGACTCTGTCTAGAATACAGGTTGATTTGAAATGGCCCAAGGTGCTTAAAATGTTCCTGAGTTTTAAATAGACATAGATGAAGGGATTTGGAGCCTTTAGCAGACCCCAGGAATGTACAACCAATCACGAATGGTCAGATAAGGATAAAACCCAAGGGTTGGTAGAATTCCTTCAGAGTCAGGGATGAATTCATCAATCGTTTCAGCTTTGTTATTGTTGTCGTTGTCATTGCCTACCTGTCTCTCTGCCTTCTCTCTGTGAAGGAAGGGCCTTGGTCTACCCAGCCTGCAACAAGCCTGAAGAGAAAATATTTTTAAAAATCACATCTACAGAGATTTATAATGACGATGAATCCACATTAAAGGAGAGAAATTCTCAGCCTGACCGTTGTCTCTACACATCTACAAAGATAACAAGCACACAGGAGTAATCTGTAGGCTGCTCACTCTTACCCAGTTCACCTCCAATTTGTAAGTTTATTTGCAATTAAGTTTCATGAAGATACTTGGGAAATTTTATTGGTAAATATCACATTGCTATAATAAGATTGCCAACAACTAACATCACCTGCCTGAGCCATCCATAAAACTGCATGTGCCTATTGGGGCTTGTTAGAAACTCTGGGGGCTATGATTCGGAGATTAAGTTCCCAAGAAGCATTTGTGTGTGATTTTTGTTTTAGTTGCCTAAAGTATGAAGGTTAAGCACTTTTGTGGGGGAGCTTTCCTCCTCCTTTCCCCTTGCCCAGAACAACAGATGGTTTCAATAAAGTTGCTCCCACTGCTAAGAGGTGGTATTTCTTACCGAGCCATAGCTCATCAGGGTTCTTGTTTCAACCAGCCTGTCACAGCAAGGCCAAATCCACTGTACAGTATGGGGTAATCAGAAAAGGCACTCTGATATCTGCCCCATTAATTGCCTCCTGTGAGTCTCTGCTCTATTCTGATGCAATGCCCACTGTGCTCAGTGGGATAAAATTAATTTTCCTTTCAAGGGCAACTTCCCCTAATGATCTTCTACCCCACCTTAACCTATGATAAATGGTGTCCTTCTTCTTTGCTTTTGAGAAGATTACTTGAGTGTTACTCCTTGGACAACTAAATGGTAAACACTCTAAGGCAGGGAGTTAATGTATTATTGTAGTAGCGAAATAAATTTAATGTTCACCCTAATGAAGGCACGAAACGTGGTGGAACTGAGCACCTTCTGCAGACACTCAAACACAAAAATGGATAGGTGAGCTCTGTGATATAGCTGTGCCCTCCAACCATGCAGATCCCAGCCTGCCTATGTCTGCCCTTCCTGTGGCACTCTCATCCATGTCCTCTCATAAGTTCTCCCCAGAAGGTCCACCCAATGTCCTTGGAGACAGCCTTGTTTTCTATGTAAATATGGTCCAGGAAATAGATTGCATCTGCTTTCCGGGGCCTGGTCTTGATAAGCACAGGACAACCCATGGAACAAGGAAAATTCCAACATGTCCATCAGTCCTGTTACCCTTTTGATTTTACAATAATTATAGCATAATGGTGGGAAATCTGTTAAGAATCTGTACAGCCTACCATTTATATAATGTTTTTAATACAATCCCCTCATTTAAAAAAATTAGTATAATCTTAGGCTACTGTATAGGGTAACCTAGATGGCTTGATAATACCTGAAATCTGAGAAATCTTATAGCTAAGAATTTGTATTGTCAATTCATTCATTTCATTCAATAAATAATTATTGAGTACCTACCAAGTGCAAAACATTGTACTAGGCCTTGGGTGGAATACAAATGAAGTCCCTTTTTATATCTCCATAGAGAGAGAAAGCTTTATTTATAGTTTAAGTCTAGGGTTATTGATCTAGGGGATCCCCTTTGTCCTTCCCCATCGTGGAGTCCCACAGCTAGCATTCACTCAGAACACAATAAAAATCAGCTATCTTCATCTGGAACCAAAACCCGTTATAAAAGTATAGAGAAGAACTAAGAAAGATCATAAAAGAGCAGGATGAAGGGGAAGTGGTGGCAGTTTACTAGGCATGAGGAGGCAGAGGAGGGGAAACAGAGGGAGAGGGGATAAATTCACCACTTCCCAGCAAAATCTATACAGTCAGATCATTGCTAAAGTGGGCCATGAAATCAATCAAAGCTCTAATTGCTCAAGATTGTATTTAGTTTGGCGTATTAATGACCTTTGCTTGCAGTTGTCTGGCTGCTGGCTTGGCTCTGGGAAATCAACAATTCCCCTATAATTCTTTGGTCTAGAGACATATACATAATGCAGTGGGAAAAGTTCTAGTCTTGGAATCAGGAAGACCTGAGTTCAAATCTGACTTGAAACATTTATTGGCTATATGATCCTGGGCAAGTCAATTAACCTCTGCCTGCCTCAGTTTCCTCAACTGTAAAATATGGATTAATAATAACACTTACCTCCCGTGGTTGCTGTAAGGATTAAATGAGATAAGAATTGTAAAGCACTTAATATAGTGCCTGGCACATAGTAGTTTCTTGATGAATGCTTGTTCCCTTCCCTGAAAATGCTCCTGAAAATAGGATTTTTTAGCCCTTTAGCCAGCTGAGAAAAAACAAAAAACAAAACCAACTCACTTCCTGTCAGCTCTCTTGCCAATAAAGGGCTAACATAAAGACCAATTAGAGATGATTCTTACTTTCAAAAAACACAAATAATAGCAACACTAAGTGGAGCTTGATAAGAACTTACTAGAGCAACAGCCTTGGATCCGTGAGAACTAGGAGACAGTGCCTAGTTGGAAGGCTGGGTATGACTGGGAGGAGGAAGCAGCCTTTGAGCTGGGTCTTAAAGAACAAGCTAATTTCAACAGGTAGTGGGTAGGCAAAGGCATAGAGGCAGAGATGTTGAGTAGGCCCATGGGATGGGAGCTTGGGTGGCACAAGGGAATTTAAAAGGAAACACTGGAAAGGTGGGTTGGAGCTGGATTACAGAGGCTTCAGATCCTAGGCCAAGGAAGTTGGAATTTATTTGGCAGGTGTTTTTCATCCCTTTCGCCAAAAGGCACAATCTTTGTCCCTAGGCAGCATCATTATCAGGGTAGCTAGATGGTGCAGTGGATAGAGGTCTAGGCCTGAAGTCAAGAAAACTCATCTTCCTGAATTCAAATCTGGCCCCAGACAAGCTGTCTGACCCTGGGTGAGTCACTTAACCCTGTTTGCCTTGGTTTCCTCATCTATAAAATGAGCTGAAGAAAGAAATGGCCAATTACTCCAGTATCTTTGCCAAGAAAACCCCAAATAGGGTCACAAAGAGTCAAACATAGCTAAACAAAAAGAACAAAAACATCATCACCATCATCACCATCATCATCATCATCGCCATCATCATCACCATCATCATCTTCATCATCACCATCATCATCATCATCATCATCATCATCATCATCATCATCATCATCATCCCTGGCATTTCTATAACACTTTAAGATTTGCAAAATGTTATTTCATTTGATCTGTACAACTACTGTGTGGGATAGGTACTATTAATCCGATTTTGTAATGAAGAAACTGAATTTGAGAGGTTAGGTGACTTTCTCAAGGTCATACAGCAGATAAGTGTCTGAAGAAAGACTAGAACTTGGGGCAGCTAGATGGCGCAGTGGATAGAGCACCAGCCCTGGATTCAGGAGGGCCTGAGTTCAAATCTGGCCTCAGACACGTAACACTTACTAACTGTGTGACCCTGGGCAAGTCACTTAACCCCGTTGCCTAGCCAAAAAAAAAAAAGGAAAGAAAGACTAGAACTCAGACCTTCCTGACTCTAAGTCCAACTCTCTATTTACTCTGCCATCCAGTTGTCTTGGCTATCCAATATGGAAATGTTCATCAATCCTCAAGTATTTCTATTAAAATAGCAAACATGTACATTCCCCTTTCAGGTCATCACATTTTAATTGATCCTCACATTAAACTTATGAGGTGGGTCATCTTATTATCCTCATTTTGCAGATGAGGAAATGTAGTCTGAGAAAAGTTAAGTGATTTGCTCAGGGTCACACAGCTAATAAGTGCCCAAAAGAGGTCTTTTTGAGTCCAGACCCAGCGCTTTATCCACTGTACCATGGAGTTCTCCAAATCGGTATATATTCTAGATAGTTCCTTTCCTGAACAAAGCTCAAAGCCAAAGGAGCTGAAACTCCAATTAACTAAATAAAAATTAATATACAGATATTAAGCACTCTCCCAAGTTCTTTAGGCACAATAGGAATATCAATCTCTTTGGGATGCACCTGAAAATAGGATTGTTTTTTCTGCATAGTTCTCAATTTTCATTGGTATAGGGAACTTCCAGTGAACAAATCCCTTCTATCCAGAGAGATCAACATATTTCTCAGCAAATTATCATGTTAGATAGCTGCCTGGGGCATTGGAATATTAAATTATTTTCCCACTTCCCACAGCCAATATGTAAGGTAAGACCCAAACCCAGATCTTCCCAACTTTGAGACTGGTTTTCAATTGATCTTTCTCTGTTGCTCCACAGTGAACAGGAAAAAATGGTCACCTTTTCCCTATATAATTTTAACGCTCAGAGAGTTATGGAGCATCAATACTTAAAGATTTATAGAACATAGAATTGGAAGAAATCTTAGAAACGAAGTGGTCCAATCTCCTAATTTTACACAGAATGAAATACCAAGTAGCTTTGGTCTATTGGAATACTGAAGACCTAATTGATTGGTTACCTGTTTTGGAGGGCCAAAGGTAACATGTTCCCATGGAGTTTAAATTCAGTAACTTGAATTCTCCCAAAACAACACTGCTTTAAAATACAGTAGAGTCATACTAGGTTTCCATGTCTGAAACGCCAAGTGATAGGGTCCACAGGTGACAATAATATAACAAAAGCAGAGTAGAATGCACTGGGTTATCTAAAGAATGGTATTAAAATTAGAAAGTGAAATGAATACCTAAGAAATGTCATGCAAATGTATTAGAACCCCAAATAAGGGATCTTATTTTAATGTTACAAGATGTCTGCGGTTGCAAGGATAATTTTTAATTTAATCCAATTCCACTCAACAAGCATTTATTCAGTGACTAATACTTCTAAGCACTACGGTAGTCGTAGTTGCAAGCTACTATAACAATGAAAATAGTTCCTGTCCTCAAAAAGCTTACACTCTAAGAGGAGGGGCAGGGATGGAATCACAAACATCCATAAAGTATAAGATAATACAAAATAAGTAAATCAAAAATAAATAAGCAAATATAAAAATTTGGAAGAAAATCAGCTTGGTATCAATAAACCCATGAACTGATGTGTTCTGATGAGGTTCAAGTATGGGCCACACCGTGAGATTGAAACAGCAATTATAGATTAGTTGTTGCTTAAGTCTAATTGTTATGAGCTGTGTTTTGTGTCTTTTATCATTTCTTTTGTGTGTAGGAAATAAACACCTGTTGCATACATTGTTTTTATGTAGTACCTTTTTAAAAAATATGCATTTTAGAGAAATCTAGATCTGAGATGCAACCTAAGCTTTAAATAATTTGTTCCTGGGGTAAGAGGGTTTAAGAATATGAAAAAAGGAAGTTTAGGTTTTCTTTGGTTAGAGGCCTCCATCCCTTCAGGACTGAATCTGGTCTGATAAAATGTTTGGGTCCAGAACAAAAGGGGCCCTTAGTGAAAAGGAAGTGGTCACAGTTGCCCCCAGGTCTCTCGGTTAGGGTAAGATGAGAATTAGGCTCAAAATCAATGAGCAGACCGCTGGCACACCAAGCATGTACCTTCTTGAGAAGTTACAATCACAAAGCAATTCTATGCCAACGTAAAAAGAAAAGTGGCCTCCAGGTTGATGTCTGGGAAGAAGCCTCAGCCTCGGCAGGGCTAAAGGAATTACCATGCCATGGGCAGGAACATCTGAAAGTGCTGAAAGTATACTGCAATACCTTGGGAGTAAAGATTCCAGCAAAGTTGTCTGACTGATGAAAATGGGAAGGAAAGAGTGATGGAAGGAAAACTATAAAGAGCAGATGCTAGTGCTGTCCTGCAGGGAAGTGGGTCCCCCATCTTTCCCTTTTATTTGTGTGTCATAATGATCTTGCCTAGGTCGTTACTCTATAATCCCAGGAGGTAAGACTAGATTTATGTATCTACTCTCTATGTTATTGAAAACCATGTCAATAGTAAAAAAATGGTACTATATATTTGGGGAACCTTGGAAAGCATAGACATTACCCCTCCCTGCCAAGTGCAGGTCTGATGATGTCAACCTCTCCCCCCCTACACACACACTATTCAATCAACTCCAATGGTTCCTATTACCTCCAGTATAAAACATAAAATCCCCTGTTTGGCTTTTAAAGTACTTCATAACCTGGCCATTTCCTATCATTCTCATCTTCTTACACCTTACTCCCCTTGGTGACACTAGCCTCCCTTTTATTCCCTGGATGGGGCACTCTATTGCCTTGCTCCGTGCATTTTTTTTTTACTTTATTTTTTTGACTAGGCAATGGGTTTAAGTGACTTGCCCAGGGTCATACAGCTAGTGAGTGTTATGTGTCTGAGGCCAGATTTGAACTCAGCTCCTCCAGACTCCAGGGCCAGTGCTCTATCCACTGCACCACCTAGCTGCCCCTCCATGTATTTTTTTAAAAAATTTTAAATTTTAAATTTTTAAAAAAATTTTTGAAAAATTTTTATTTTTCCTCCATGCATTTTTTACTGGCTATGTGCATACCCAGAACTCTCTCCCTTCTCATATGCACCTTATGGCTTCCCTGGCTTCCTTCAACTCTCAGTTAAAGTCCCACCTTCTACAGCAGGCCTTTCTCGGTTTCCCACAGTGCTAATGGCTTCTCTCTGAGATTTTCTCCAAAATTTCCTGTCTAAACCCGGTTCACACAGAGCTTTTAGCATGTTCTCTTCCCTATTATGCTGGAAATTCCTTGCAAACAAGAAGTTCTTTTGGGTGTGCTTCACTTGTTTGTTTATTTGCCCTTCATTGTAGCTCTTGTAATTAGCACAATGCCTGGCACATAGTAAGTGCTTAATAAAGCTTGACTTGTTTCATGTAATACACATTAAGCCTTACATGTTATCAGTTGTAAAGTAAAGAGGCATGCACCTACTTAAAAGACACATTTAAAGCAGTTTTTAAAGGACAAAGTTCAAGTTATCAACAACTGTATGAAAATGTGCTCCAAATTATCAATAATTAGAAAAGTGGAACTTCAAGCAACTCTGAAGTTCTATCTCACATCCATCAGTTTGACTAAGATGACAAAAGAAGAATATGACACCTGTTGGAGGAGCAACAGGCCATCACCAAAGGCTGACAATTCCAAAATCGTGTTGGAAAATGCTACCCAAATCCAGAGAAAGAACTATGGAGTCTGAATGCAGATTGAAGCATACTATTTTTACTTTTTTTGGTTTTATTTTTTCTTTCTCCTTATTTTTCCCTTTTGTTCTGATTCTTCTTTCACAACATGACTAATGCAGAGATATTTAACATGATTGCACGTGTAAAAAAAAAAAAACAAGGTCTGAGAAAATCAGCTCAGAAATGTACTGGTAGTAGGACTGTGAATTGATCCAGCCATTTTGGAAAGTAATTTGGAACTATCCACTCAAATTCAGTAACTTGTGCCTAACTGTTGATGCATAAATACAACCCCAAATTATACCCCAAAAGAGATCAAATAAAGGGTAAAATAATTCATATGTCAAAAATACTTATAGCAGCTCTTTTTATAGCAGAAAAAAAATAGAAACTAAGGGGATACCCCTCTATTGGTAAATGGCCGAACACATTATGGCATACCTATATCTTATCTGTCTGTCTGTATACACACATATATGTGTGTGTGTATACACACACACACACACACACACACATATATATATATATATATATACACACACATATATACGTATGTATGTATGTGTATATCTGTATCTGTACATGTACCTGTATCTGTGCCTATATCTGTATTTAAACTATAGTTGTATGTGAATGTAATGGAATATTATTACGGTATAAGAAATGATGAAGTGAATAGTTTCAGAGAAAAGTGGAAAGACTATATGAACATATGCATGGTTAAATGGCAGAACCAGGAGAACAATTTATATACTAACAACAACATTAAAAAAGAAAATAAAACAAAACTTTACAAGACTTGAGAACTTTGTTAAATGAAATAAAATGATTCCAGATAATTGAAGGTAAAGAATGCTTCAAGATACAGAATGAGATGTAGAGCTTTGGGCATAGCCAATGTGGGAATTTGTGTTGCTTGACTATTCATAATTGTTAAAATGGTTTCCTTCCTTCCTTCCTTCCTTCTTCCTTCCTTCCTTCCTTCCTTCCTTCCTTCCTTCCTTCCTTCCTTCCTTCCTTCCTTCCTTCCTTCGGAAGGTATGGTGGAAAGAAAGCTGGATCTGGAGTTAAACGATTAGAGTTCAAATTGTGGCTCACTCACTCTCTCTAAGTGACTTAGTCTCTCTGTGTCTCAGTTTCCTTATTTGTAAAATGGGTCAGTTGAATTACTTAAAGTCTTTTCCAGCTCTAAGTTTATGATCCTATAACGTCCAAAGAAAGTTTAATGGAAGGGAATACTTTTCTAGCAATTAGAGCTACCCCAAAGTAGAATGGTGTGCTATGGGAAATAGTGTGTTCTTTCTCACTGGAACTGTTCAAGACCACCCGATGTATCATTGTTGGGCACATCTGGCTGGATATCTCTCTGTCAGAGTTGTTGTAGGGAAGCCTTTCTCAGTCTCTCAATGCTGGTGTTTTTCCCCTATTCATTATCTCCAATTTATCCTGTACATAGTTGTTAATTAATGTTCATTAATGAGAAATCCTCTCCTTTGAGAGCTGGGACCATATTTTTGCTTTCTTTGTATCTTCAGCACTTAGCACAGTGCCTGGCATATATTAAGTGCTTAATAAATGTTTCTTGACTGATTGATTGTAGAGACAGTATTCTTGTCCAGGTATAACAAATTGAATTAGATGTTCTCTGAGATCTCCAACTACTGAGTCTAGATATCAATCCATTTGGGTTGACTCCAGGTCCAGGACTGTATCCACAATACCCCCTGGACATTCACAAGAGCAGAAAGGAATCTGATTAAAACTTGAAAATAGTCCTTACAGCCTTCTCCTTGGGTCATATTTCCTGTCATTTTGGGCACCTTTACAATAACTTTGTTAGAACCAGGGAGCATTTTGAGGGCCAGTAAAACTTTGGGTTGCCCAAAAGTGTTTTTTAGAAATTTATTTTAAATCTATCTGCAAATCTTCTCAGGAGTCCCTTAAAGTAACCAGAAGAGATTACATACATATACATATGTATAGATGCATGTATATATGTTATAGGTACATATATGTATGTGCATACATGTATACACACAAACACACATATATGTTTTATGTTTATATATATATATATATGATATTGCAGCTATCCAAAGGATTATCATAGCTACAGTACTTTTCACACAACCTTAGATTTCTGAAGTAAAAAAACACTGCTGTCTTTCCTATTATCCACAATGAGATGGCCAAAAATGAACCAATCCCTTTTGGACTGGTTTAACGTCTCTTATTTTTGCATTGCAAAGACAAAAACAAGACTTCCAGGAATTCCATTTTGTCTTCAGGATGGTCAGAGGTTTTTTATGTCTCTGAGATACTTTACGTTCCCTGAGAGTTATCAGCCTCCTTTTTGGATGGGCATGAGGGGTGGGGGGGAGAGGAAGGGAAAGGCATGTTGAGTGAAATCATGTCAAAATCACCTAATCTCATTGATTTACCTAGTCTAGTTCTGTCATTTTACCGATGAAGAAACTGAGGCCTGGGGAGGGGGGAAGTCACTTGCCCAAGATGACCGACCTAGGCTGTGAGCCTGAGCTTGGGAATTGGGCTTCTTCTTTTGTGTTGATCCTTTCCTGATCTCAAGTGAGCAAGGGTCTCTCCAGAGTTAAACATGCCTGGCCTTAGAAGTGACTTTATGAGCTTAGAAGAATCCTCTCCTCCGGAGCTGACTGAGCAAGAAGGGCAGGAGACCTGAACAATCGTTTGGAGAAGGTGACCATTCAGAAAAGGATGGGCCCAGCCCTGACCTGACTTTCCAGATGACATGGATTTTAGGGGAGGCAATGCAGAGACAAGTTGAAATATTGCTTTATGTTCAGATGAAGTCCAACTACCAGTCACCCTAGTGTTTGTAACAGTAATTGTAATAAGTTACTGACTCTCATTTTAAGTTGTTCTGTCTGTCAGCCTTTTAGCATTTCTTTTATGTATAGGAAATAAATCCTTGTCCCATACCTGAAGCATGGAGTAGTCCTCTGGACTTGGAGCCAGGAAGACTTGGCTTCAAACCCCTCCATAGACACTGACAACTGGTGTAATCCCAAGGAAGTTATTTAGTCTCTCTGTGCCTCAGTTTCCTTATTGGTAAAATGAGGTTGGACCTGATGACCTCTGAGGTGTTTTCCAGTTCTAAATTAATAATGCCATGACTTTTCCTTCTCCATTTTTTGGGGAGAAACTCTAGGCCTGAGTCACAGCCTAAGCTATAAATAAATTTGTCCCCATTCACTGGCAGAATAAGGAGAGCTCCTTCTCATTAGAAGCCACAACTCAACCATAGACATGGGCCTTGAACTGAGGGGACCTTTATCGGAAAGGGAGTGGGTACAGTGGCCCTGCCCTAGGCCCAGCAGTCTTTAATATTAGGCCAGAAGACTATTTATTAGAAATAGGTGGAGAAAATGAACTCCTGCAAGGATCTCTATACCAAAACATTTATTAAAAAGTGTCTGTCTGAAAATTGAAACAGTTTCAAAGAGCCACATAGGCCCCACTAAAGCCAACAGGAGGGAAATGATAAAGACCTGTGTTGGGGTTGTTATAGAGACCAAAACCACTGAGAAACCTGGTGGGAGAGGATAACCAAGTTAAAACCCACATGTAGCCCTCTCTTTGACGTCAGGGAGGATATTGCTACAGAACAGTTGTCTGCCTGCCGCCTAAATGCCCTTTCCATCTCAATTCTCCCCGGTAACAAGGGGACTATGTTTCCAATTCGAAAAATCAGCGTTTATCAGACTCCGAAATAGAAGACTATAATGAAAGATTTGACCTAAACTCAATCAAATGTGACCCTGAGCATAATCCAATGATAATTCTTGGGGCTGTTTTCACAGCATCAGGGTGTCTAAAGGGAGTCACAGATCTTAGTGCTGGAAGGGACCTCGGGACATAATTTGGTAAACCTTCTACATTCAGGCAGGAATGATTACCCCCCAATTCCAGATGAGGTTCTAGAGATCCACAGAGGCCCAGTGACTGGATCATGGTCACACAGCCAGTGGAAAGAGAGGTCACTCATAATGAGGCCACATATTTGGAGAGCACCCTGTAATTCACAAAGTGCCTTCACATGGATTACTTGTTTCTTTTGATCCTTAGGACAGCACATGAATGCCTCATTGTAGCATGGAGGTCGCCCCTGGGCTCTGGAAGGCCGAGCCATAGTCCACTTTCCCCCCCTTCCCCAAAAGGCATCTCTGAATCTTTTGCCCCTAGGACCCAACATCATGATTAGCGATCAGCGCCACCTTCTGCTACTTCTAGGTATGTAGTACCAGCTCCAGGCATGATTCACATCCCTCTTTACCAGACGCCACCAATATATCCTTTCTAATCAGATCAACTCTGCCATTGCTTCTGGAAAGGGTGTGTCAACCTACTCCCCTAAGATACCACTTATCATCCCTGTAACTTTCCAAACCAAAGCACCCTTCCCCAGCCACCTTTCCTTTATACATGTGTGTTTTTTCTCTTCTCTTTTACAGGACACCCAAATAGTCTGTGAACAGATATCAGGGGATCCATTTCAATAATATTTGGCTTCCTTTATAATCTTATTTTTCATTCATTTAAAAACATGATTCTCAGGTGTCCATAGGCTTCACCAGACTCCCCAAAAGATCCATGTCATGAAACAGGTTGAGAACCTTTGACCTTTTAGAATGGAAGTTCTTTGAAGACAGGGACTATTTTCACTTTTTTATTTGTGTCCCTAGCAATTAGCACAATGCTTGGCACATAGTAGGACTAAATAGATGTTCTTTTATTCCTTCACGCATTCACTTATTCATTCACTGGAGTACAAACTCCACTAATTCCTACTGAACTGGAAAATCTTCAGATCAGCCTGTCAACTCAGGGCTAGCCCAGCTCAGTTCAGGGAGACTGGTCATCACAAAGGTGGCCACCAGGTGAGTGTGCTTACTTTGGTTGGATGGTCACACCACACAACTTCCCATGCTGCCATGCTGTCTTCTTACCCAGAAAAAACATTGTAAGATGATTCTTACCAACCAGCAGGTGGCAAAATAAGTATGTATATGGGTATACATGCATGTATGTGTGCATTTATGTGCATGCATACAGACAGAAAAATGGATATATGGATATATATATATGCATATCTGAAGGTATATATGCATGTGTGTGTGTATTCTCTCTCTGTATTTGCATATACACACATACACAGTGTTGGTGTGTATGTATGTATGTATGTATGTATGTATGTGTGCATGTGTGTATACCTTTAAAAAGCTACCCATACATATAACTATGAGGAAAGGGCCCAGACTTGTAATTTCACAGGTTAGAGAATTCTCTGATGAAGAAACTCCCTTTGCCATGGAAAGTCAGCCCTTTCTCTGAAATTTAGAGCCTTTTAAAGTTGCCTAGAATAGGGAAGTCAAACTCAAGTAGAAACAGGGGCCTCTAATGCACACACAAGGATCCCTGTGGCCACAGACTGACTTAGTTTTACAATGTAATGTTATTTATGTTTTGTCACATTTCCGTTTGTTTTGTTTCCCCCTGACAGTGTCATCTAGGTCCGGTACCCTTCAAGAGCTTTTGCTGCTGGCTCCTCTGGCCTAGATCACTGGCAGCTGAAGTGATTTGCCCAGGACCTCACTGCAAACATTGCCAGAGTGGGATTTGAAGCCCAGGTTTTCATGGCTCTGTATCCTCTCCCCACAATGGCAAATAATAGACGTATGCCACCCAGCTGTGCATTTAAAAAATAGCTTCTTTATTCTGAATGTCATCACAATGAGTTGATCTTCTACAGAGACCTTAGGGAAAGGCATAAAGAAGCATCACCATAGGATGAGAAGGCATGGAAAGGTGGTGATCTGCTCTCATGGATTGACTAGCCAAACCAGTAAGGTCACAGCTCTATCCAAATGTCTAAGCAGCACTCTCAGTTTACTAAGAACCTTGAACAGGTAGGGTGGTGCTATAGAAAGAGCACCAGGTTTGGAGTCAAGGATCTGGGTTTGAATTCTGACTTTGTACCTTACTACTCATGTGACTCTGGGTAAGTCGCTTCTTTGGGTCTACAGTTAGTTCAGTTGCAGAAGAACAAGGAGTACCTAAGAAAATCAATTCAACAAACAAAAACCTGATACAATCCACACTAATGCAGTGAAGAAATTCACAGTCAGAAATATTTGTATTTTTCTTCCAAAGAAGAAAATCTATGAGGATCATTGTTGACATCTTCAAGTGCATAGCAAAGTATATAGCAAAATTTAATTCAATTTCAATTAGTGATATCATATGCCAGAGCAGGAGCTGACCCTAAAATTAGCATATACAATAATTGATGGCTTGCTCACAGCCAGGGCAAGAAGCTGGCAAAACTCCCAAGAGGGATCTGAACCAGATTAAAATGTAATTGGGAAATGTTTTATGAAATAAATAAAAATATAATATAGATACCATTAATTTGTTATTTTTTAAGTCAATGCAGGGATTCATTTTTTTTTGGTTTGACACCACTAGTTTAGAGCATTGTACAGTTGGGTTCCAAGCTGGTCTTGGCACTGATGAGCTTGCATCAAGATTATCTTTCTTCTGGGCAACTGGAATGAATTTGCATAAGGAAACAGCAAAATGAGACAGGTGATGATTGAGCTCACTTAATAAACAAATGTTTCATCTTCCAAACTTCAAATCTTTTCTTCCAAGAACACACTGTCAGACATCACGATGATCACTTACTGAGAGGGATCCTTACAATAATATTATTTGGATTGTAGTAGAAGCAAAGGCAGCAGTATTTGAAGAGACTCAGTCTTTGCATACAAATCCATCTGATGGAGTATTTGCCAATGGTAAAACGTGCTCAGATGGCCACAAACAGCTAGATTATGATTCAAGAAGAATCTGGGGCTCCCAAAGTAGCTGATTCATGGGGAGGATTGTACGTGATGGAATCCCTCACCAGTGAAGTCCTCGGTGCCACTTTGACATCTATTAATGTAATTGAAGAAAAGGGAAGAAAAGCTGAAGCTATAGTTAAAGGAACGCATTGAAGAGCATGCTGTTCTGAGACAAAGCCAGGAATGAGTCTGGATCACTGTTGGGGCAAACAAATTCCAGTTAGACAAAAAAGAGCTTGGTGATGCTAATTTCATAACAATCAAGTTGAGAAACTTAAGAAGGTCAAAGTTGAGAGTGAAAAATAGCCAGTGAACAAAGTCTCACCACATGTGCAGCCATTAGGGAAAGAAACATCCCAAGTCCTGTGACAGACGTAGGTGCTGCAAGATGTAAGTTGGGGAAATACAAGATGCAATTTTTTTTAAAAAAAGCATTTGGTGGTGAACAGAAATCCTGCAATTGATTGGCCACTGACTGCTAGGAATTTTGAGATAGTGAAGAAATGTCCCTTGCTATCCATAGGGCCAAGGAGTTCCTAGAATGTGAAGAGCATAGATCATCATCTTGTGGCAAAAATGAGACAAGAGGAAGAAAAGTTCTTGCTACAGGTTTGGCTGATCTTGGCTTTGATATGTATAGAGGTCTGTTTCAGACTTGTCTGTGAGGTGTCCTGGCAGGTTGTGGATTCAGATATCCATGGATAAATATGAGGACACTAGCTGTAAGTTATAAAACCCTCATTCTTGAACTGGTGGTTGAATTGTCAAACCTAAGGCAGCTAAATATTCTTATCAAATTCAGGACCAAGAGAACATTGTATACAGTAACAGCAATATTGTTTTAAGAATGATTTTGAGCGACTAAGTCATTTTGACTATTATAAATACCCAAATTAACTATAAAGACCTATGAAGGGATATGCTATCTGTATCCAGAGAAAAAATTGATAAATAGAAGTATGCATAGAATAAGTTTATAAATGCACACAAACACATTTATATCTAATGATAGTCATCTCTAGGGTGGGGGTAGGGGAGAGGGGAAAAAAAGGAAAGAAAAAGAAATTTACATGAAAGAAATAGCAAACTTGGATTGTTCATGTAGTCAAGAAGGTCTGGGTTCAAATTCCAGTTTTGGTACTTACTAGCCATGTGACCATGGTAAATTCATTCACTTTCTCTATGTTTAAGCTTCTTCATCTGTAAAATGGAGCAAATAATTATTGTAATTATAGTAGAGTAGCAGCAGCAGCAGCAGTAGTAGTATTTTTATAGCATCTTAAGGTTTGCAAAGTGCTTTACAACCATTACCTCATGTGATCCTCACAACAACCTTGGGAGGTAGGTCTTAATATTATTTCCATTTTTCAAAGGAGGAAACTAGGTCAGCAGAAGTTAAGCAATGCGCTCAGGGTCACACAGTTAGCAAGTGTCTGAGGCCAGCTCGGGTCTTCCTGATTCCAGGCCCAGCACTCTCTCCACTGTACCAGCTAACTTCCTTTACAGGGTCATTCTTCAACTCTAATGAGGTAATATGTGCAAAGCACTTAGTAAACTTTTAGAAGCTAATGGATTTCCTTGATCAATCCATAAATCAATCAACAACCATTTAATAAGTGAGTCCTATGAGCCAGACTTTATGGCAGGTACCAGATCAGAAAGAGAGAATGCAGACAGCTCGTCACCAATTCTTCCTAACTAGTGCTAAAGCATTCTGAGAACGCTCGTTAGCATCATCTTTGCATGTGAGAGTCAACATATCATTTCTGTTTTTTTTTTTTCCCCATTTCAGGCATGGTTATTCCAAACATTTTTCCTTACCACATTTTCTTTTAAAAAAAATCTTTAATTTTTTGTTTTAAAGATGGAGTATTTTATTCCTGGATATTTTATATCTTATGTCCAAACCTAGGCAGTCTAATTCTGTTAATATAAGCTATTACTACATGTACAGACAGGGATAGTAGAAAAACAAGTGTAACCGCTATTCAAACAAACAAAATTTAGTAGACTCATGGATAAATTTAAGAAAAGCTCAACTTTAGAGGAAAAATATTTGCATGACACTTATTTTCTCTGAGACTTTAAGATCTCATTAGTCAGTAAAGAGGATTTCAATCTGAATTTAGAAGTGGCCTTCTGACCTCAACTTAGTAGTGATAACTCCTCAAAAGTGCTCTCTCTGTCTGTATTTGCACCACAAAACAAAGCCCCCTGAGAACCCTGAGGGCTGACCACGATGATCAATTAGCTACTGCCACCAGACATTTAAAAAAGGCTTGATGCTGCATTCATTGTTCCAGGGAACACAAATGTGTCTGTGTTTATAAATGAATGTTCTGGCTTCTCTCTCTCTGCCTCTGCATCTCTCTCTCTTTCCCCTCTCCATTTCCACCTCCCTTATTATAAGCTCTGTTTTTCCCTCTGCAGTGTGATTTAGCATGTTATTGGGCCCAGTTCTGTATTTTGATCCTAGGCTGATGATTCAGAAATAGCCCCTATTCCAAGTACCACGTCTGAGGTTCAGTAGCCAGACGTTCAGAAAGCCTGATTATCTCTCAGGCTTGTGGCTCAAACTAGGAAATAAAGCCTTCCTCCTGGGAAATAACGTTAAACCCCAATTCTAAGCTAGCTGATGTCGGAGGATCTAGATTTCCCCAGTAGAGCCCACACAGAGCTCCTTGCCTTTCAGTAGAAAAGCTTCCACCTGCCTATCTGGCTCTGCTTTCCTTTTTTTTTTTTTGTTCAGATCTATCCCCCTGATAGTTGTCTTATTAGCTGAAATTAAGTGACCTTCTTGGTCACTTATCATCTGGCGTCCTGAATCTTACTATAATGGGAGTTTGTTCTTAAAGAAATGCTCCTCTGTCTACAATTCTGACTCACCGCTCTCTTACATAAAGCTTATTGTGCAGGGTCAATATCCAATTATGTAATATCATTTCTTCCACTGAGATAAAAACCATTATTACTCAAGTTGCAAATACATTAGGTGTAATGCCTGCTTTGGGACAAAAGTGTTTCAGTTTGAAGGTTTAGGGAAAAGTCAGTGGCTAGCTAATACTCTCCTGTTCCATTTTAAAAAATAATCAATTCACCATGTCTTTATTTTCAAATAAAAGCACGCTATGTCCACATATGCAATGGGAGAATATGGAACCTTGATTGGGATTGCTTCCTCCCTTCAATACTTTAAGGATCTGTGATCCCATCCGTTTGGGTGCTGCCATCACCAACACAGATTGCAACCTTTTACAATATAGTAGAAAGTCTTTCAGAGTTGTTGCCAAAAAAATTCATCACTCTGCACAAATTGGTGACGTGACTCTCTGAAATTGGGTAGGCAGTGTTTTGACTGACAGGTATAAAGTTTATCCCTGGGCCTATATCAGAAGTCCTTCTGGTTTACTAGGAGGTGCCAGACCTTGTATTTTGCCAGCATAGCTCTGAATTTATCGGGACCTCCATGTCACAATCAGGCACTAGAGTAGGACTTTATTGGAAGATTCACTTGACCATATAGGTTAAAGTATAGTAAATATTTTTAGGTTTAACAATTAGATTTAAACACAGCAAATTTTTTTACAAATATGTGTACATCTGCCCAAGAAATATTCGAGGAAAGATTTTCCCATTCAGCATCTTTGTAGATAAGGTGGCTGATTAAGGAAGAGTGAAAATCATGGAAGGGCTTGTCTTAAAATCATAGAATCTTAGAGTTGGAAAGGATTGTAGAGGTTACCTAGTTTTACCTAACACTCCATATAGGAAATTCTCAGTCATCCAGTCTGAATGGGATGCTCCAGTGAAGGCTTCTCAGTGTAATGAAGGTAGTGAGTTCAGAAGGTAGGATAGGGTGAAGAATAGATTACTGTAAAATCTTCTCTTTTTAGTTCCAAATATTAGCAGTTAAAATTTGTCTAGTTGTTAAGCCCTGGCCTGCCTTCTGATCTTATCCAGATGTGCCTTTTGTTCCAAGCCCTGGAAAACCCTTAAATGTTCAAGTCCCCTTATCTCCCTTTGATAGGGTCTTATTCAGATATCTTTCTGTACCCAGCATTATCTGTTCAATCCCTGAGACCTTCCAAAACAATTGTAAATTATCTTCCTAACTGCACATTTTTAGCCAAGTTAAGGGACAGCTGTGAGGGAGGGAGAACTGAACCTTCAGGGTTATATAAACTAACTTCTACCTCTGCGGGTTGTCTCCTCTCATCAGAGCCATTGGTGTGAGGACACCCAAATCTCGAGATTTGAAATAATAATAATAATTATGGCTATAATAAATTAACTTTCTGTTTTTTGTTGGACACCTCTGTGTTTTGTTTTATTTTTAATTTGAGTGGCATCCCACACAAGTCTTTCCGTTCAATGAAACATTTATTAATCCGGGTGTAAGGTATAATCCATATGTAATCTCCCACTAGATTAGGAGCTCCTAGAGCACAAGGACCATGTTTTTGCTTTCTTTGTATCCCCAGTCATTCTCACAGTGCCTGGCAAATACTAAGTTCTTAATAAATGCTCATGGATTGACTGGCAGAGGCAGAATAAGGTGAAAAAGGAGTTTCTTTCGCCCATCCTTTCTGAAAGCCTTACTCTCTTATTTTATTTACATAGTAAAACCAAATAGACACCTATTGGATTTCAGGATTTGCATACAAATAGCTTGAGTAATTCAGAATCCCCCCCCCCCCCATGTCAATTATCTTTTATTATGTAATTGAATCACTTGGAAATTTGTCTCAACTTTCCACTTTGCTATCAGAGTTGACACAGGTTATGGCATTGCTTGGATTTGGAATGGACCCTAACAAGCATGGCTGGATATGAGATTGCTCTGTTCTATTGTCTGCATGGATTTCATAGTATTAATGGAAGCATGAGTGAGTCAATTCTGGTGCACCACTATGGGTGGGTTGGTGAACCAAATTAATCAATACAACTGACTAAGATGGGCTTGTTTCTGTCTTTCTGAATTCCCTGGGTTGGGTCGTGGATACAAAGGGGCTTTCTCTCAAGCCACTTTTTTTTTTCTGGGGAGATTGTTCTTATTTCTTGCAGCTCAAGCTTACTTATTGCAAAAAATTTTAGTGGTAGAACCAGAGTAAACACATAATAACAATTTTTGACTAATGTTCAACATTAAGCTCTTCTAACAAATCCAATTGTGCTTCTCATTTTTGAAGGCTATGTTGGATATTGGCTTTAAAATTAAGAAACCGTCTTGTTCTGTAAATAGGAAATAGGAGGAAAAATGACTCTAGTAACAAAAGTCATCCTTTGATCTATTCTTACACACACAAGCACACACACGCACACATACTCCTTTAAAATAGAAATACAAGACTGAATTCATTTAAAGCAGATACCTTTAATGTTATTTAAAGGGAAAAAAATTCTTATACTGCTCTCTATCCAGAGTATATGTACATTAAAGCTAAGTTATCATTTTTAAAGTATTAATTGAGATGAGACACTTGAAATTAAAATACTTTTCCAACCATAACTAGGACAACATGAACACAGTACCATTGGGAGTAATATAAAATGAGAAATAATGCCCTTTCCCCCCAAAAGACTTTCTTCTGATGTATTTTCCAGCCATGTGTCTATGAATGATAAATTAGGTTTGAAATTATTACAGATCCACCCTAATACCTGATGCTGTTTGGGCCTTTGTAAATCTGTCAGTTAAAATGTTAAGTCATCAGATCAATAATGTCTCTTTAAGCAAAAATAAGAATGAAATCTATTGCTTCTGAAATCCTTGGACAACTCCCCATCTTCCTCCCTACCCCATGAAAGTTCCTATGACACTTTATTAAAGCTATCTGTTTTATTTTCTGGCCTAAATGAAACATAGGTAAATTTGGAATACATTTTATTCTTTTAGTAATGATGACAAAGCTGACATTTATATAGTGCTTGAAGGTTTGGAAAGCACTTTAAACTCGTTCTCTCATTTCATCCTCACAATAACCCAGTGAGGCAAATAGTATTAGTATCTCCATTTGACAGATGGGAAAAATGAGGCTCAGAAAGATTAAGTGACTTGTCTGTGGTTACACAGTAAGAGTTGGTGGAGGGATTTGAGTTCAGATGTTTCTTGACTCTAACTTGAGATGCAGCTAGGTGGTACTGTGTATAAAGCTCCAGACAGGAAGACCTGAGGTCAAATCTGACTTCAGATACTTACTATGTCACCCTGGGCAAGTCACCTAACTTCTGTCTTACTGGGTTTTTTTTTAACTGTAAAAAAATGGGATAAGTAATGGCACCTAGCTCCCAGTGTTGTTGTGAAGATCAAAGGAGATAGTGTTCATAAAGTGCTTAGCACAGTCCCTGACATATATAGCAGATACTTAACAAAGGGTTGTTTTTTTCCTTTCCTTTCTTCTTTTCACTGCATCATGGGTGAATGTAGACTGTTGGGAGCTGTAGGAGACAAGATGGGTTGGGTAAAGGATTGGCCTTGGGGAGAAGAATACTTGGGTTCCAGTACTGCTCTCTGTCTCTGTCTCTGTCTCTGTCTCTGTCTCTCTGTAGTGTGCAGATGGGCAAGTCTCTCTTGTCCCATCCCCAAGTAACTTTCTAAGGACATAAGCAGTGCGTTGGACAAAAGCCACTGGTTCTAAATTCCAAGCACCTGGATTCCTATTCTATCTCTAAAGCTGTGAGGACTTGAGCAAGTTAATTACCATCCCTGGGTTTCAGTTTCTTCATCTGTAAAATAAGGAAGGGACTTAGATCAGATACCTCTGAAGTCCCTTCTAGTTCTCTAGCATTTTTACATTGGGATTAATCCAGTAATATATGAAACCACAGGTCTGGATTTTCTCTGTACTTTGCCCTTCTTCTCCCCTCTCCCCAAAAAATAAAGGGAGGAAAAAAGACAGGAAAAAAGGCAAAAGAAAGAGGGAGGGAGAAAGAAAAGTAGAAAAAGAAAGGAAGAAAGGAAGGAAAGAAAGTAGAAGGAAAGAGAAAAGAAGGGAAGGGAAAGAAAGAAAGAAAATGACTTCTTTTATAGAAGGTGAGATTTGAGCTGAGTCTTGGAGGAGGCAGAGGTGAAGAGGGAGGGCTTTCAGGCATAGAGGACAGCCAATGAAAAAAGGCCTAGAGTTGTGAGACGTGACTTGTTCAAGAAATAGCCAGTAGGCCAGTGTTGCAAAGTATGCGGAGGGAAGTAAAAGGTAAGAAGTATAGAAGGGTGGGAAGCGGCCAGGTTGTGAAAAGCCTTGAACATCAAACAGAGGAGGTTTTTTTTTGCTCCTGGAGGCAATAAGGAGCTAGTGGAGTTGACTGAGTAGGTGAATGACATGGTTGGACCTGCACTTGAGGAAAATCACTTTTGTGGATGAATGGAGGATGGACAGGACTGGGGAGAGACTTGAGGCTAGTGATCCTCCAATAAGTATTACAATAGCCCAGGTGAGAAGCTTGAAACAGTCATGGCAGAGCAAGAAGACAGAAGGGGATGAATGAGAGAGATATATATTGTAAAGGCAGAAATAACAAGCCTTGACAACAGGTTGGATTCATAAGGTGAATCTGAGTGAACACTTGAGGATGATGCTGAGATTACGAAGCTGGTGACTGAAGGAATTTTGGTACCCTCAACAGTAAGAACAAAGAGGGGAAGAAGGAGAGGTTTGAGAGGGAAGATGAGTTCTGTTTTACGTATCTTTCGTTTGATGTGCCAATAAGATATTCAGTTTGAAATGTCCAAAAGGCAATAGCAGATGTAAAACTTGAGCTCAGAAGATACACATAAACACACATACAGATATGTATATGCATGTATATCCACACACATATATAATATAATATAGATCATATATCCCACATGTGGTGATATATGTATATGTTGCTAAGTGATATTTTATATATATATATATATATATATATATATATATATTTATAAAATACCAGATACTTTATAAATATCTCATTTTATCCTCACAACAATGCTAGATGCTATTATTATCTCCATTTTACAAGTGAGGCAACTGAGGCTGAAGAGATTAAGTGAATTACCTAACATCATATAGCTGGTAAGAATCTGAGGCCACATATAAATTTGGGTCTTCCTGACTCCAGGTCTGGGTCTCTCTCTCTCTCTCTCTCTCTCTCTCTCCTCTCTCTCTCTCTCTCTCTCTCTCTCTCTCTCTCTCTCTCTCTCTCTCTCTCTCTCTCCCTCTCTCTCTCTCTCTCTCTCTCTCTCTCTCTCTCTCTCTCTCTCTCTCTCTCTCTCTCTTCTTTTTCTCTCTCTCTCCCCTTCCCTCCCTCCCTCCCTCCCTCTCTTTTTCTTTCTCTCTCTCATTATATAGTTATATATACATATACATATATGTGTATAAATAAATGCATGCATACATATGTTCCGAGGTATATCTCTATGTCTCTATTTATCTAGAAATCATCTTCAGAGAGATGACAATTGAATCCATAGGAATTGATGACATTAGCAAGTAAGATAGCAGAGGGACAAAAAAGCCTAGGACAGCCTTGGGGAACACCCAGGGTTGGTGGGCTTGATCTGAATGATGATTCAGTAAAGAAAACAGCAAAGACAAAAAAGGCTTCCAGCAGAAAAAAAAGCAGTTAGGCAGGAGGGGAGCCAAGAGAGGGTAGTGTCATAAAAACCAAGAGAAGAGAGAGCTTCTGGGAGGACAGGGTGATCAACTGTATTAAGGTCTGCCAAAGGTCAAGGAGGATGAAGATTAAAGAAGGCCTGAATTCAAGTCACTTTGGACATATACTAGTCATGTGACTTCTAGCAAGCCAATCAATCTTTGACTGCTTCGGAGCAACTAACACACATTTGCTTTTCTTTTTGTTTTTGACATTGCCTAAGTGAGACTTTATTTTGTTTGACTGCGTATTTATTACAAGGGTTTTGTTTTTCCTTTTTCGTTTTTTTCCAGTTGGGAGACGGCAGACCTAGGAGGGAAAGAAAATAAATGTTTGTTAATCAGGAAAAATAAAATTTAATTAATAAAAGAATAAGAGCAGTTGTTGATATGTATGGGAGGAGGAAATTTCCTCACTGGCACTTGCATTCTTGTTCGAAATTACAGATCTGGACCTCACCCCCAGAAAAACAAAAGTAAAACGGTGATAGATATATGCTTTTGGCATCCCAAACCAATATTACCATTATCAAGCCCATCTATCTCCAAATGTTATCTATCATGCTGAAGACTTAAATGATTAATTTCCTGAGTCTTATCTGTATAATGGACAAATAATATCTAGCATACCTACTTTACATGCAGTGTTATGACACTCAAATGAGATTTTGTATAAAACACTTTGATGACTTTAAAAGCACTCTATCAGAGTTAGTTAACATAATCTTCAGAGTAAAAGAAAACAAATCAAACATAAAAAGACAACAACAGCAACAACGAAACCACAAACAGAAATTTTGGGAGACGAACTCTAATTTGCTTATTTAACAGTAGCTTGGCATACAGTACAGAACTAATAGAATGTATTGCTGTAATATACAAAATATCAAATGGTACTTTTTTTAAATGAAAAAATGCTCAGTTTCCCCATCTCCTTTTGAACATGAATCAAGCCAAACAAAAAAGTCTCCCAGCAAAAGAAAAGCCACATGGAGGACATCAAGGAGCTTGTATCTGGTCTGAGAAGGACAAATAGATGAGAATGTCATTTGCTAAAAGGTAAGAGTCACAGGTACTCTCCTTTCCTTTCATTTTATATAGCTCTGGTCAATTTCACAGCCGCTACAAGTCCTGAACGGGGAAATTGGAAAACTGCAGAATCCATTTGCAGAAGTGAGGTTCTATTTTCTTTTACACCTCTTTCATCAGAGTTGCTATCACTCTTGTTTTGTGTGGTATTATTATCGACAGGAGCCAGGGCCTGCTGATAATTGCGAAAAAGCTGCTGCTATTCTCGAGATGTGGAAACAGAGAATATAAGGGGGCTATAGCTTCATCTTTCAAATATGCTTCTTTAATAAGCTATCTATTTTTCATCCTGGCTAGTTTTTACATGTAAAAGCTGCATCCCACCCTGGTTTTCCATAACTCTGTGTTGATCTTCATTGATTTTGACCATTAAGTTTTATGGTAATAAATAAAGTCTTAAAACTTTGTCTAATTTGAATGTATGTACATGCATCTGTCTGTCTGTCTGTGTCTGTCTATCTATCCATCTATCTATTATTTATTTACCTACCCTCTTATTATGCAGGAAAAAAAAACAATGTAGAGGATATCATTGGAGAAATATTTCAATGGTAAAACAGATGGGCTGGTCGAGAAGCACACCTTGGGATAATTAATGGATATCCAAACACTTCATTGATATTCAGTGTCAACAGATCAAGAAGAAAACCCTCAGTACATTGGGTAGATCCCTGTGTATGATATTAGGAGCACATGGCAAGAGCCACAGAATCACACAATCACATTTTAAGAGTTGTACTAAATGGATAGGTCCAGAGGCATTGTGATCTACATCATTGGAATCTACTTCTTGGTAACTCTGTTAGGAAGGTTGGATCAAATATAGATTCCTGTTTGGCATTTAAAGCCATTCACAAACTGGCTTCAGCTTATGTTCTCTGAATTGTTATTCATTACTTCCCTTCACATACCCTACAGAGTGGCCAAAATAGCCTTTTTGCTGTTCCTCTTGCATTATGTTCTTCTGTCCCCTGTCTCCTTGCCTTTGCATTAACTATCTTTTATGACCAGAATGCATTTCCTCCCTCTTTCCAGTTTCCTTTAGAGCTCAGCTCTACCATTACCTACGTTTTACATAGGATCTTAAGATCACAGACCAATAACTGAGACCACAGAATACAATTAAAGTACCCCTCTCATTTTATAGAGAAGGTTGAGCTTTCCCCCATGATCACAGATAAGCATCAGTGGCAGCATTTGAACCCAGGTCCTCTCAAAACCTTTTCTATTCTCCCCTTCCCCAGGGTCTAGTGCTGTACCCTCTCCCTCAAAGGAAAAACAATCCCTTTTACTTATATTGTATATATTTAACAGGGGCTATCCCATGGAGATATACCAGAACTCCCCTGTCAACTTCTTGAGGCAAGTGTGGCTCCATGTTGAATGGCCCGTCTTTGGAGGTGATGAAGTAAGCCCCTTATTGGCCACCAATCAGGAGGAGCCTCTGATTTGGTGTACCTTAAAAAGAGTGTGGCTTCATCCTCTGTCTCTGTCTCTCTATATTCCTCATTTGCTGAGCAAGTTGTGATCCTCTGAAGCTCTCTTTAGAGTGGTGGATGAGGGGACTGGTGCCCTTTTCCTCTCCCCGAAACCACAGTAGGTATAAGCCCATGCCACTCGGAGTGCATGTCCCTTTCTTTGATCTCTTTGGTATATAAGTCTAATATTGGCTTTGCTACGTCAAAAAGTCTGCACAATTTAGTGATTTCTGAGGTTTACTTCTAATTTGCTTCCTAGAATGGCTGAACCAATTCACCACTTTGCCTGTGGAAGAGTGTGCCTGTCGGCCCATATTCCTTCCAACAACTGTTATTTTCCATTTTTTCCATCTTTGCAAACTCAGAGCTGTTTTAATTTACATTTCTCTCATTATTAGTGATTTGGAACATTTTTTTTCATATGCTTGATGATAGCTTCTGTCTTTTCTCTTGACTGTGCATTTCTCTGCTTCCTGGCTTCCTTTAAGTGTTAGCTCAAATACCACCTTCTGTAAGAAGCCTATCCTGATCCTTCTTAACACTATTGCTTTCCCTCTGTTGGTTATTTAATACATCTTATATATGTCTGGTTTGTATATAGTCATTGTATGTTGCCTCTCCATTAGATGGTAAGCTCCTTGAGGTCAGGGACTGTCTGGTTTTGCTTTTCTTGTATCCCCAGTTCTTAGCCTAGTGCCTAAGCACTTAGTGAACACTTAGTATATGCTTCTTGACTTGACTTGCTGATTAAGTCTTTGTTAGTATGCATTTGTGAGTCCCTTATGTTAAGCATTTCTTCTGTGTAGAGGAAATAAATAGCTGTCCTATACCAGATTTACACTATACATTGATTACCTTTCTATTTCTTTCTATTTTGGGGAGACCTTAAACAAAAGCCAAACCTAAACTTTAAGTGACTCCCTTCCTCTTCAACCTCTCCCCCTCTTCCCTGCTCTATGCTTCAGAATAGAGGGTGGTAGTATAAAGACCCCTTTCTAGAGGATAGGCTGGGCCCAGGACTAAACCTATTTCATGTGCATGAATCTAGAACTAGGGTACCCTTTGTAGAGATAGAGAGGGCATGAAGATCCCTGATTCTTTGAAGATTAAAGAAGATATCAATGCTTGTGACCATCCACCTAGATATAGAGGAGTTGTGATCTTTGGTGGAAGAGCTGTTTCATCAATGAAATTACAAATCCTTGATGTATCGTCATATCCATGCCTTTAGATATATAGATAAATGCATGCATACACACAATTTAATTTCTTATAGGATCATAGAACTGGAAGGTACTTGAGACCACGTAGTCATTTTACAGATAAGGAAACCGAGTCTCAGAGCAATTAAACAACTAGCCTAAGGTCACACAGGTAGTCTCATTCAAGTCAACAAGCATTTATTAACAAGCTACTACTAAGTGCTGGTGGTTAAGTATCAGAGGTGGTGTTTGAACCAATGCCCTTGGACTGTAGTCAATGACTATTCCATGATATCATGTCCCTCCTGAATTTGCTTGCCTTTCACAATTTTTGAATTTTATCTGGCTTCCTTCTAAAATGTAATTTTTTGGGAGCAAAGTACTTTAGTGGCCAGCACATTACAACTATTTAATTAAAATGAAATCTGGTTGACTTTTGCTGCCTGCTTTTAAAGCTCATCGGCTGGAACTGCCTCAAACCAAAGCTGGAGGCTTAGTGTTATTTAGTGTCCCCAATGGAACAGGACCTTCTTTGTGTCCTTAAAGGTCACAGAGAACAAATAGTTGTTTGTTGGTTAAATTTTATCATCTTCTTATTTTTGATGTAAAAACTACATAGTTCTAACAATGAGTAATATATGATCATCTCATCAGAATTTAGCCCTAGTAAGAGTGTTATAGTAATTAGACATGCAATAAATCTTGTCTCTTACTCGTTTTGATACTTAAAGTTTGCTTTTACAAGCTCTAGTACCCTCCCCCAGCCCTCCCCCCTCCATCACTAGGGAAACAGAGAACACTGAGTCCTTTCTGAAGTTAATTGATGAATATCACCCAAGCCCTTCTGTTAATAAGTAGAGAATTTTAATGGAAGTGACAAGTCTCACATTTAGTTTTAGACCTGATTCCAAAAGAAGTTAAAAATAGAATGAATGAGATTGGATTTTTCCATTCATTTTCCTTAATTAATACATTTGATTGGGAACACAAGGATACTTGGGAAATAGAGAATGATAGTGTTATGTTCTCTAGTGAAAAGAGTACTAGGGCCTAGAGTCAGGAGACCAGCGTTCAAATCCCAACTCACTGGTTGAATGACCTGTATAAGTCACATAAACTCTCTGAAAGCCTGTTTCCTTCTCTATAAAATGGGCATAGGGCAGAGTAGAGCTCCTGGAATCAGGAAGATCTGTGTTCAAAATTTGGCCTTAGACACTTACTTGCTGTGTGACCCTGGGCAAGTCACTTAACCCTGTTTGCCTGTTTCCTCACCCTATAAAACTTAACTGGAAAACGAAACGGCAAACCACTCTAGTATCTTTGCCAAGAAAACCCCAAAAAGGGTCATGAAGAGTCAGACATGACTGAAAACGACTGAAGGACAATAAAAATGGACATAATACTTGTTCTGAGAGACCTTGTGGCATAGTGGATAGAAAGCCAGCCTCAGAATCACAATGATCTTTATTCAGCTTCTGCTTCTGACACTATACTGCTATATGATTCTGGGAAAGTCACTTAACCTCAGGAGGATGTTAACACCTTAAGCCTTGAAATTGCATAAGCACCTGTTGGTCTGCATTGGCAGAAGCAGTTTCCTCTAGCAATGAATTGCATGTCGGGAGTTGTGAGAACATTATATAAATACGACTTGTTATGTATATGAAATATTTTTTTAAAAATAGATTTACTAGGAGCAATAGTTAGATAAATCAAGGCCATGTACCTAGAAGGAGCTAAGTAAATATTTAATAATGATATATTGTATTCTATAACGCTGAATAATAAAGCAAAGAAACAAATGACAGTTTTAAAGTGTAACACCATCTACACAGAACACATTTTGTATGTTATATATCTTTATTCCACTTATGCCAAGCACAAGAAATACCTTCCTGCTCAGTACATGGGATAACTCTAACAAGAGTTGACATTTATATACATTTTTAAATGAGCGAAACTCGGTATATACGGCATCTCACTTGAGTCCCACAGACACTCTGTGAGGGAGGTATTGCCAGTATAAACTCTATTTTACAGATGAGGGAACTGAGCAACAGACAGGCTGTGACTTTGCTGTGTTCAGGGAGTATCAGAAGCAAAATTCGAATCCAATCCTCTGACTGGAGAGCCAGGCTCCGGGTTCTATACAACCCTGACTCATGCTCCCATGAAGGAATTTTTAAAGAAAGGCAGTAAGAGATGTCATTAGATACATGCACGACCAGAGATGGATCAATGCATCCATGAAATGTTACAAGCCCCCTCCAGAATGTTGGGTAGAGTCCCTTTGGATGATGTATCAAAGGGCAAAGGCAAAACCCAAACAGGCTGGGAAGGACTGGATGGGTTGTGACACGAATTCCTCCCTAAGATTACAGATCTACAGAAATATCAAAGTAATTAAATATAAGTCAGGAGAGAGTGGTGCCTATCAGTCCAGCAGGCCAAGACACGTCCTGTATCTGTAGGTGAAACTGCCTCCTGTTCATAAACAGCCTAGCCCCTTGCAGGCTGCCTGGGGAGCAGACTGAAAGGAAAGCCCTGCGACTGTGCAAACAACAAAGGAGGAGAGGGTTCCTCCCAATTTTCTGTGGGGCCTGTAATTTAATTTTTCTCATATTTATTTTTACGTGCTCTAAAAATTAGGGAGAGGTTTTTCTCAGGCTTCATGACTCAGCTTTGATGGCTAGGAACATTAAAAGGCAGTGGAAATTTAAGAATCTGAACTCAGTTGTCACCAGACCAAAAGATTGGGTGAAAACGACCCAGCCAAGCCAGTGAGATGCTGTTTCATTTGGTGGCACAGATGGCCCATGAGGGAAGGTCTGCCTCTTGACCGTCAGATCCTTTTCGTTGTGGCACTGGGGGTGGGGTGGGGTCGGTGACAGACTGGCTTAAGCTTTCGAACTGCAGCCTGAGGCTTATCTGGGGGTTTCTCCATGAGGTCTCACGCGCGGATTTCTTTGCTTTTGGAGGCTGGTCACCCTTTCATCAACCCTTTATCTTGCAATGGGTATGACAGGGAGGTGCGCGCTAGAGTAAGAGGGGCAGAGACATCCTTTTGGGAGAGCGCAGGGAAGCGAGTCGTGCGATTAAAACTGCGCCACCGCCAGGAAGCTAGCTGGATTGGCGGATGCTCCTGCCCCTGGACCCCGAACCGGGCAGAAGGGTCAGGCCGGCCAACGGCGACAGTCAACGCGCTTCTGGAGTCGGAGCGCTGGGTTCAAGTCCGGGGGAGGCGCAAGTCCCTCAGTCTCTAAGACTCAATTCAGGGCGCCTCACTCAAGCTCCGCGTGCCTCGGTTTCCTCATCAGTAAAGTGGGGAGAACAGTGAGCCTAGAAGGGGGAAGTTCTCCGACGCCTCCCCCTCCCTCCCTGGCCCTTCCGCCGGAGCGCTAGCCGGACCCCGGCGGCTGCGTCCACGGCCTCCGCGCCGCTGCCCTCCGGGCGCTTCCACTCCGATCCTCCGGGCTCGGGGCCAGCCCCACCCCCTCCCCGGCCCGGGCCCGCTTCCTCGCCCGTCCAGCTGGGACACCTGCCGTGCCCCGCCGCCGGGCAGCTGGGGATTCCAGGGGGCCGCGCGGACCCCGGCGCATTCCAGCGGAAGGGGAGGACGTTCGGGCCGCGCACGACCCGGCTGCCCCGACAGGCCCCGAGCCCCGCCGCGACCCGGCCGCCGCCTCCCAGCGGCCACGCGGGGCCGGCCGAAGCGGACTACATTTCTCGACACGCACCTCGGCGACCTCCGGCCAATGGACGCCCGAGGCGCTGCGCTCGGGGGCGGGGCCTGCGCGGAGCGGCCTCCCATTGGCCGCGGCGCTCGGTGACGAGCCGGAACCGGGGGGAGCAGGGGAAGCGAAATGACATTTCCTCTCTTCGCCTCACTCCGCTCGAGCCGGGGCCCCTCCGAGACATGGCCGCGACGGGAGGTGGGTGCTGCCGCGGCCCGGGAGCGCGGGGGGCGGGCGGGGCGGGCGTGGCGGTGGGCGCGGGCCTCCCCTTCTCGTTCTCTCCCTCCCTCCGCCGCGGCTGCCGCGGGCCCCGACGGCGGCCGAAGCCCGGCCGTCCGGCCGCGGGGGCCCCGCGCGTTCGCGTCGCGTCCTTCCCCCGCCCTGCCCCCACCCTCGGTCCGCCGCGCGGGTCTGTGGCTCGTCGGGGCCGCGCCGGGGGGCGGGCGTGGGCTTGGGGCGCGTGGGCCCGGCCTGGCCTCGGGCGCGCGCGGAACCTGGGGCTTGTGCCGCTCTCTCTCCCGCAGATGCGAGTAAGTGTCCGCCGCAGGCGCCGAACGGCACCCCGCCCGCGCCCCCCGTGGCCGGGCCGGGGCCCGTGGACGCCGCCCACGCGTGCAGCATCCTCCAGCAGCTCAAGACCATGTACGACGAGGGCCAGCTGACCGACATCGTCGTGGAGGTGGACCACGGGAAGACCTTCTCGTGCCATCGCAACGTGCTGGCGGCCATCAGCCCCTACTTCAGGTACCCGCCTGCCTCAGTTTACCCTCTGCGGAAGGGGGGCTGGAGGGGCACCGAACTCCCTCCTAGCTGGGATCCCCTTCTGTCTCCGGCAGGCCACCCCTGCTCTGCTGACTGGCACACATCCATCACCTGCAGTGTGCCAGGCGGGCTTTGCCGGCCTGGCCCCTGTAGAAGTGCTTAATAAAAGTTGGTGGAGTCTGGAGTTCCAGTAGCTTTGAGGATAGAGAGCCCAGAGGCCGTGGGGCTGGTCGGGCCAGTCACTTAGGAAGTTCCTGCTGTGTGCTGAGTTCTGGGGACAGAAAGGCAAGAAAAGCCCCTGCTCTCGAGGAGTTCACATTCTAATGGAGGAAACTAGAGGCCGGCAAGATTTGTAGGGGATAGATGAGATGTAGTGTTCCAGGGAAGACACTGACCTAAAGGTCACTTCGGGAGGCTTTGGGAAAGGTTTCTTGCAGTTAGGGAATGTGCTTTCAAGTCCTGACTCGGACAGTTGGGTGCAGTTAAGTGGTGTAACCCGTTAGTGACTCCCAGAACTCCAAGTAGACCATCTGCCTCCTTAGCACACCGGGAATTCCCTGAACTCTGAAATAATGGTAGCGCGCCTACAGCGTGCTAGGCACTGCGCCAAAAATTACCGTTGTTCTTCCTATTATACATTTGTGGAAATTGAGGTTAAGTGAGTTGCCCAGGTCACACAGCTAGTAAGCTTCTGACCCCAAATTCAGCATTCTGTTAACTATGCCACTCCTAAACCACTCCCCCTTAAAAAAAAAGACAAAGGTGATCTTTAGACTTAGTTTCATCTGTTTTGCATGCTTCTTCTAAGTTCTTAATGCTCACTGGGTTCAGAACAGTTTTTAACTTGTTCCTTGTAAATATATCCCTCTGATGATTAGTCTGCACACTTTCTTTGAAAAAATACTTTTTGGCATTTTCTGAAACTTGTACTATTCCAAAGAATTCAGAGTTTTGGGTTGGAGATTTTATAACTCAGAAAAATGTCATACTCTAAGAGAATTCCTGGTTTTTTATTTAATTTGTTTTAGGTGCACACTTTTATGTTGGCTATTTTTTTTTAAGAAGTTGCCCTCTTACTAATCTAGAGGTTCCTATTTTTGTGAGGGGCAAGTTTGTATTTTTCTCATAAAATATAATCTTTCTCACAATCCTGGGACAAAGTAGCTCAAGACAGTGGATAGACAGACATATACACCAGCAACTACAAGCTGAAATCACTGAATGGGATAGATTTACAGGTGAAAAGGATCATAGGATTACAGACCTGAACCTCAGACTGGCTCTACTATGTGTCTTTCACTAGTAGGCATTTAATGCTTGTTGACTGTTCTGAGAGACTCTCTAGTTAAACTCTCTTATTTTACAGATAACGAGACTGAATCCAGGATTTGGAACTGCTCAGTGTCACATCAGGCTAGATTTGAACCTAGGTTCTCTGACTCTACAGCCAATGTTCTTTCCACTGCCCCAGACTTTAGAGATCATCTAGTTCAGAACCTTCATTTTATAGCTGAGGAAACTGAGGCTCAAGATAATAATTGAACTGAGACGACGATTCAGGAAGGGAACCAGTGACTTGGGAGAGAGCAGCAGCTACTGCAAAAAATTTGGGAAGGTTAATGTTAGTTTGGGGAATTAGCTGTAGATTTCACTTAAGCAAGCTATACTAGTTCTTTGAGAGAACTATAGCAAGGGTAAAGGTATAAAAGGCTGGCTATAGAAATTATTCTTTACTTTGAAAGATTCTTACCATTCATTACTATTGAACAATAGAAACACTAGAACTTGGAAATGTGAAAAGTTTTGGCCTTTTGTACCCAGGCTTATAAAAATTTAAATGACACTCTTATTTAAATGAATTTGAAGATTGAGCCAGAAATTTTGATTTAAAGGAATATGTCATAAGATTTTCTTTAAATACTCAAGAAGGTAAGTTATTATTCTAACTGTAAGATATGATTTAAAAGGAAGTAACTGAGAACAAAATTTAAGGAACTAATTGTTGGATTCTTGGTAGAAGTTTTTATATACATGACTTTCTTGTTGCTGATGTTTCTCTTCATTTGGGGTATGGAAATTCATGCTATATGATTTTTATCTCTTGTTTTGTAGTAAGTTGTATTCAGTAGCAAAAAACTTCTGGTTGGTGATGTTTTGTGGTTATGTTGACTTTTCATAATTAATAGCAAGTTGTATGATGGTGGCTACCCAAATGAGTAAGCAGTTTCATTGCTGGTAGCTTATTTAAGGTTATCTTAATTAAAATAAGTTGTACTAAAGGGCCAGGCCTCTTCCACCCACTTGTGACCTCTCCACCCCAGCCCCTTTTCCAAGGTACTAGTAGTTCTCATAATGGTGGTATTGGATAATGCTTTTCAGGGTTAGTTAATAATCTCTGATGTTTGGTGCCTTTCTTTTTAGTTGTTTTCTCCGTAGCTATTGGGCACTTGTAGCTCTCAGAATTGGGAAAAAACAAAACCAAAAACAAGACAGCTCCAACCTGTGAATACATGGGAACATAAATATTACTTTCTTTTAGCTTTTGTTAAGAAACCATAAAAATCTGTATTATATAACAAAAATCTGTATAGAAATTACATCTTAAACATTTAGTGCTGTAATATCTAGCAGCACTCTTGTGCACAGTATATGCCTTCATATTAATTTGTTGTAAAATATGTATTTTTAAAATTCCAACTGTTCCAGGGAAGTTTATGGAATTGGTAAATATCTATTCCACAAAAAAGAATGGAAATATTGCCATTCAAGGAATGCTACTTTGTTTCCCCCTTAAGGACTCTATTCTTCTTTCCCTTCTTTTAAAAAAAAATGACAGATGCTCAGTTTTTAGAATAATACATTATATAGTACCTAGAGGTTTTAAAAGTACTTTTCTGACACTATTATTAAATAAAATCTCCTTTAACTTTTATCCTTAGTCTTAGGAGTATATCTAGAAAGAGAAAGCTTTAACAATAACTTTTATAGATGACTTAAGTTTAAGAAAAGCAGGATCCAGGCTATCTAATTCCCTGCCCAAGAATGTCATGGTAACTCTTTAATCTTATTTTTAAAAACATACCATTGTCACAGGTAGAATTTGTGAATTTAAAAGACATATCATTCTCAGAAGGCTGAGGCAGTTGTTATACTTACTTTAGAAGTGTGAAGAGTTGAACTGTTCTTACTATAATACCTACTTTATTTCCAGATTTTTTCTTTCTTAGGAGAAATGTATGGGAAATACGGCACTTTCTGAACTGGGGAAAGATAATGAAATTTTAAAACAAGGATTTCAAAATGTCAAATTGTGACTGAAGTAATCAAATAATTTTTATTTACAATAAATAGGGAAATATTAGTTACAGGATAATTAATTTTCAGAGTTAGGATATAGGAATTAAGATATAACTAAAATATACTTTTGAAGGACATGTATATTTCAAGGTGACTTAGTTTCTTTTTTAGCCAGAGAACATTCAGTTTAATATATCTCATAATCCTACTTAATTTTCCTCATTATGTAATTTGACATCTGTCCTACAGGTTACATATACATCTATGGAAATATATAGTTATTTTAAGGTACATTGCAAGTAGGTGAAATTTTCATGAAATTAAATTTCCGTTGAGTTAGGTCTTATGCATGAACTTTACAAAGAGTTGATGGATTTGGGTGCAGGCCTCTATGAAGTTTATGGTATTAACATGAAAAAAAGTAATAATATATTTACATATTTGGTTATTTTGTTATCACACTACAAGTTTAAGAATATAGTCAGGATGCATAGCAAGTATGCCTGGAACACAGGCACGAAATAAGTTTTTGCCCATATATCTGTACTGCATAGTTGGGACCAAATAACCTTCTCAAATTTGGAATTTATTGGTATGTGGAAATAGTAGTGTTTGTTTATTGATCTGTTCTCAAAATTATGCTGTCTTTAAGACTAGCACCTCTGATGAGAAGGCTACCTGCAAAATAGAGGTGCTTGGAATAATTACTTCCATTTGGAATTTGTTCCAGGAGGCTTGCTTTCTTTTTTCTTAGTGTCAGTTCTCAGTTCCCTTAATAGACTGAGGATTGTGTATCTTCCTGTCATTCATTTAGAATTTCAGGAAAGCATATTAGATTAGATTGCTCAAATATATATGCAGTTTACTTTGTACTTTCCTACTTGTTACAGTGACATTGTAATAACCAAATGTCATCCTAACTGCTATTTTCCCCTTCTCATCAGATCAATGTTCACTAGCGGCCTTACCGAGAGTACGCAGAAAGAAGTGCGTATAGTCGGCGTTGAAGCCGAGTCAATGAATTTAGTATTGAACTATGCATATACCTCCAGAGTCGTACTCACCGAGGCCAATGTCCAAGCTTTGTTCACTGCAGCAAGCATCTTCCAGATCCCTTCCATACAGGACCAGTGTGCTAATTATATGATAAGTCATTTGGATCCACAAAACTCTATTGGAGTTTTTATTTTTGCTGATCACTATGGTCATCAGGAGCTAAAAGACCGATCGCAGGAGTACATTCGTAAAAAGTTTCTCTGTGTCACCAAAGAACAAGAGTTTCTCCACCTGAGGAAAGATCAGCTCATCAGTATACTAGACAGTGATGACTTAAATGTCGACAAAGAGGAACATGTCTACGACAGCATCATCAGGTGGTTTGAACACGAACGCGAGGGAAGAGAAGCGCACCTTCCAGAGATATTTGCCAAGTGCATCCGTGTGCCTCTGATGGAAGACACCTTTGTTGAGAAAATTCCTCCCATGTTTGCCGAGGCCATCGTCCAGAAGGGGCCAGGTAGCGCCAATGGCTACACACAGAGGCTTGGGATGACTGCATCAGAAATGATCATATGTTTTGATGCTGCCCACAAACACTCAGGAAAGAAGCAAACAGTGCCTTGTCTCGATATAGTCACAGGGAGAGTGTTCAAACTATGCAAACCACCAAATGACCTGAGAGAGGTGGGAATTCTTGTGTCCCCAGATAATGACATTTACATTGCGGGAGGCTACAGGCCAAGCAGCAGTGAAGTCTCCATCGACCACAAGGCAGAGAGTGATTTCTGGATGTATGATCATGCTACAAATAGATGGCTACCCAAAGCTCCTTTACTTCGAGCCAGAATAGGCTGTAAACTGGCTTATTGCTGTGGGAAACTCTATGCAATAGGTGGGCGAGTTTATGAAGGTGATGGGAGAAACCCCCTAAAATCCGTGGAGTGTTATGACAGCAGAGATAACTGTTGGACAGCTGTCAGCCCAATGCCTGTAGCAATGGAGTTCCACAGTGCCGTCGAGTACAAAGAAAACATCTATGTTCTACAGGGTAGGTGTCAGGTGATTGCTGGGCTTTGGACAGGATGCTGCACCTCTCTTCCTGCTTAGGGAGAGTTACTCAGTCATCGTAAACCTCTGAGTAGAACAATTCCTATGGGAAAAGCTCTGTGAAAAATACAAGTGCATTTTGAATAAAGTGTCAGTCTATTGTCTAGCACTTTTTCATCTGGAATAATCACTATTTAAAAAACACATTTCATGTTGTGTAATAGAGTTTAACTGAACACCATATAAAAATATCCTTAGACCAGATTGAAATAAGTACTGTTAGCATGCTAACAGCTATTTTCACCCATGATCAAGACAAGCTTTGGCTCATATTTCTGCATACGTGTTTTATAACTCTTCTTAAAAGTAAGGGATAGCTGAATTTATTCCTGTGTAATTTACTTGATAACATTAAAAAAACCCCCAAAACATCATGTGACCCATCAATTCCCAAAGATTATGAAAGTTAACTATAAGGAGTCTTAAATTGCAGGTAGTACTTAATGATTGTTGGTCTCTTAGTAAGAGATAATTGTTCGATTTACTTATGAGGTGTAGTATATGCTATAAATATCAATTTAATATTTTTTTTTTTGCACACCTTCACCAGATGAATTCAGATGGACGTTTCCACATTGGCAAGTGATCTGTTCAGTTTTCAATAAGACCTTCATTTTGCCAGAGTGAAAACTGCCCAGTATTACTGTTTACATTAGCTTTATCTATTTTATTGAAAAAATATCTGTTTATTTTTCCCACCTTTTGTTTTTAAATTATTTTAGCAGAGTAGAATTGTCAGCATAGTTTGCCCAAGTGCACCTCTTTGACCACCTGTAGCTACCATTCCATCTGTTAAGGGTTTTTTTTTTAGTTAAAAAAAAGTCCTACTGCTACAATACATGCTGAATTTTATTTATAATAAAGCTATTTCTATATGCTGGTAAATGTTCTGTAGTACCAGTGCTGTTTTGAACTGGCTAAATGAGTTTCCTGCAATCAACATCCCTGTACTAGCAACAGTTTCCTATAATTCCTATGTAACATGCTGTTTGCATGGGAAACAGGAATTATTTCTCATACCTTTCCAACTTAAAGGTCTCAATCACAAAAAAACACCTGAAATCCCAAAATTCCTACCAAAAACATAGCTCAACACATAAACTCTGGAGTCAGGAGAGATACAGGAGTGAAAGTCTTATACTTATGCCCCTTGAGGGGGTGTCTAAATACTGGTGATGTGATCCTAAAACTAAACTCTGCTACAGTGAAACAACTCTCATGCCTCTGTGTAGTTAATCTTAAAGAAATGTAACCTTATTTGAAATAATAACATACTGTATAGTTTGAGTCATCTTGTGAAAATGTGTGCTACAAGGTAATTTACAACCTACAAGTGATTCTATGTTTATTTTTGAAGATCATGAAATGAGTAGTTTTCCAAATATATTATCTTCACTGTAAGACAACTCCAATAACCAAAATATAAAAACGTCTATTCTTTTTGCTTCTTAGGAGAATCTTTCCTCTGCTATGATCCTCAGAAAGACTACTGGGGCTTTTTAACACCTATGACTGTGCCTAGAACCCAGGGCTTAGCAGCTGTATATAATGACTCTATCTATTACATAGCTGGAACCTGTGGAAATCATCAGCGTATGTTTACCGTGGAGGCCTATGATATTGAGCTAAACAAATGGACTTGCAAGAAAGATTTCCCATGTGATCAGTCTATAAATCCATACCTGAAACTTGTACTTCTCAATAATAAGCTCCACTTGTTTGTTCGAGCAACCCAAGTGACCGTGGAAGAGCATGTCTTCAGGACCAGCAGAAAAAATTCACTTTACCAGTATGATGAGGGCACTGACCAGTGGAAGAAGGTGTACGAGACCCCAGATCGCCTCTGGGACCTTGGTCGTCATTTTGAATGTGCCGTTGCTAAACTGTATCCACAATGTCTTCAGAAAGTACTTTAATGGGAAACAGGCCTTAGGATTTGAGTAGTAACTGATAACTTGAGGTGACATGTCTTATGATAAAACGAAGACATTCTGTTAGTATTTAATGGAAGCTGAAAGAGTTGTGTTCATGGGGATGGGTGCTTTTAAAGATTGCAGTGTGGGGAGGGATTTGCTCTCATACTTGGGATGTTTTCAGTTCAGCAAGGGGATGGTGACAAAGTGCAATTATCAGCATTTTTCTGATATAAATTTAATCATGTCATTCTAGAGGGTTTCTGTGATTAAAAACAACTAAGATGTCAGAAGAACCAAGACAACTATGCACTGCTGCAAAAGCTTGGGTAGCATTACTGGATGTGGGTGTCCAATCTGCTTCGAAGTGACTTCTTTTAAATACGGGTAAAATTTGAGGCAATATCACTAGGTCTTTACTTTAGCTGTGATTTAACTAACATAGAGGAACACTCCATTAGGTCCTGATTCTTAATATTTATACATTTTTATGTATGCTATTTCAAGTATACTGAGGTGTTTGTTATATGTTCAGCTGTTACAATAAGTTTTGAGAAAATATTAATCTCAGAAAAAAAAAGCTGTTTTGGGTAATTGACATTTCCTATGTGGAATTTAAGTCAACTTAATGATATAAGTTAGCGATTTTCTGGCAGCAAAATGTTTTTAAGTGCTAACACTTGTCTTGTTTGGGGGAGACAAAGATAATAATCTGGTAAAGGGCTTTTAAACCCAAAGGCGGCTGGTGCTAGTATACTTCCATTTTCGTGTGGCCAGGTAATGTTACCTGGCCTGACTGTGCTTGTCTTTCAAAGTGGTCTGCTGGTTTTATGGCCAGAATATATCATCTGTAGACCTCTTGATTTGAGTGGGATTCTGCATTTAAAATGATAGCAGAATACGGCCATTTGTTGATTTGAATTTCTCTCATTCTTATTTTCGGAAAATTGAGAGCTTTATAGTTTTTGTTTTTGTCTTTTTTGCGTGAATTTGGTTCCAAAACTACTTAGTAGATCTGACATTTGGCTTGTCCTTATTCCTCCATTTCAATTCATCCTAACATCGAAAAAATGTTGTGTCTGTTCTCCACAGAAGATAATGTGAGAATTGGCCTTATTTTTGATAGTTTTTTTTTAAAGAAAGAGACATAGTGAACTTAAAAATTTTTAACTTGAGTTTTTTCTTTTTTCTGTTTTTATATATTTAACATCAAATTTATGAAAACTAGATCCTTTTCCTAGGGTTAGCCTCTGCTTGGTTGAAGGGGCTTGAAAAGGAGGAAAAAAAAGTGAAGAGTTTGATATCTAATTTTTTTAAATCAGTCATAACATAATTGCATCTTTAGATTCCAAGTGTCATTCTTTATATTTGACAAATTTCTAGCACTAATCTAAGTACGTTCAAGTGAAGAAGAACAATTCATTTGTAATATTTAAATAAGGCAGATATTTGGATCAGTAACTTATTTTTTATAGTCTTTAGACAAGTTGACCATAGCAGTTAAGCATAATCCAGAATCTGTCCTTATCACATGAGCAATTTTTATCTTTAAAGAAAGCAAACTGACATAGTTCTTATTTAAATATTGCACAAATTTTAATGTGATACTGTGAAACAAAAAATTTTTTAGCATTGCCTCCTTGCATCACATACCTCATTTTCCAGAAACTTACCAAACTGCTTCTTGGAGAGATGTATAAGTAATGGGAGTTTTCCGAAGCAGATTTTAAGGTTGATGGCATTTATAGAGTTACATTTTAGAGTGGAGTCCTAGAAAGCAAGACATGTGCTTTCTTGGTGTTTGTTACAATGCTGTTTTGTTGCAATTTTTTTTTGAAGTACAAGTCAGTCAATTAAAATGTTCATTTCCCATCCCTCCTCCCCAGTTTTTCTTATTCTTTGTGTAAAATGTATAGTTTTGCATAGGGCTCTATCTGCAAGCTTTTTGAAGCACCCTTCCTTACAGTGTTGCATTAGTCTATACAAACTGTCCTTGCAAAAAGTGTTAGTTTTTTGTTTTAAAGGCTTGGTTGACTATTTAGATTTCCTGCTGCTTTTTGACAATCGGTATTTATTTAGTGGAACAAAATTTTCAGCATATTACTTGAAAACATGACCTAGAACATTTGATTTAGCAATTGACTGATCATATGATTGTATAGGAGTACAACATGCTGTAGTTAACCCTACAGTAAGTTAATTTTGTTGATCTGCACTAAAATACAACTTCTGTTGTTGTTGTTTTTGTTTTATCCATTTATGCTGAGGGTACGATCTGAGATGATAGCGTATTCAAAAGCTAAAGCCTGCAACTTGCCATGGAAATGAAACCTGTTGAATTGTAGGTGTGCATAATTCTTGTCTAAACAATAATCTAGCTGGGACCTTTTGCCACTTTTAAAAGCTTTCAAAAGAAGGCCTTAAAGTTGGATTGGTGATGGTTTTTGCTCTCTAGTTAGATTTTTCAGGTAAATTTTCATAGTGTGGGGAGAAAATTGGTAAAAGGTACCATAAGCACTATAGAATTACAAGTTAGGGTTGTGTTGAAAGATTATTTATACAGCATCTTCCGATATATTTAGAAAATGTGAACTAAGACTTTACAGGAAAGTGAAGTTGAAATCTGTTTTCCATCTTCATTTGTTATGGTACACAGCTGACGTTAGATTTAAGTCTCAAACTGATTGCAGTGGTGCATGAGACTAGGTGGATGTGGTCTGTAAGGCATCAAATTCACTGTTTTAAGGCAGTTTAAAATGGCGTTCAATGTTCAGTGCTCAGGTATGTAGTAAGAAGTACTGTAGTCCGGGGTGGGGGGTTGGGGCGGGAGCGGGGTGGGGGAAACGTGTGGAATTTTTAAACATTTTGCCATAATTGCACAATTTTGCATTTTTACTTGATGTCATTTAAGTTTCTTATAATAAAACCTATTCTTGTTGAAAACACGATTGATTGGCTTAAAAAATTTCTAATGTCTTTAACCTTACTAATTTCTTATATATGATTTATTCCTTTAAATATCATTAAAATATATGCTATGTTAAATATGAAATTAAAACAGATCACTGCTGTGAAATTAATTGGTCTTTTTAAAAAAATCTGTTCATGGCCTAAGATTTTGATGAATGTTAAGGATACTCACCTGTGATCCAGGTATGTCAATAATGCACATCAAGGATTTTTTATTTCATTTAGTTTGGAACTTCCTTTATTAAAGAAGAACTTCCTTTATTAAATCACAAATTTAGTGTAAAGTCTCAGGTAGAATTTGAACTGGGTGGGGGGTGGGAGGGGGCTTGCCTTAAAGCCTAGCACAATGCATTGCTTAACACTGCAAATCTTTGAGCCTGTTAGGATTTGTTAACAATAAGTACGAGAGGACTCCAAGTAGATGATGAGTATATTACTCTTAACTTGGTTTTTCCCAAAGACCTAGAATTTTGCTGTATTGCTTTAGTTTAATCCTTAACTGCTATGGTATGGGAGTGAGTCCTGAGGAGCTTTGCCTTTTAACATTTAAAACCATATTATCTATATAATATAATCATTATCCACTTGTGATTAGGTACAAACTTAAAACGATGGCAATCCATCTTGACTTGCTTTTTACTTATTATTAGGTACAACATGGTGATCATTTCTCCTAATCAAAGGTCATTTCCTTGCTAGGAATAATAATCCTTAAGATTAATAATCTCTTCCTGGTATTTTTGCATTCGAATGCAAGTCTGGTGACCTCCTTCCCTACTCCCAGAAGGCAGTCTTGGCTTCAGTGGCTTTCATTGGTTTGGTCTTGTTCTTTTTGGCCTCTTCATCTCTCCTATCTTCATGTTCCCAAACCTCAGTGGGAGTTGTTTCTGGCTGTGTTGATCCTAAATGATATGCCTCTTTCTTCAGATTCTTAACCTGGCACCTATTATTTCATTGGCTCCAGAGTAGAGTACTGTGAGGTGGGTAGATGAGGGGATACTCTATTAGAGAGTAGCTGAGGTTCCTGACTTCTCTGCAGATCAGTCTTATATATAGAATGCCATATGGAGTGGACTATGGAAAAAAGTGGAGAATAGGGAGGAAAGAATTTTAGAGGAGACATTTGAAAAATCAAAATATTTCCTTCCCTGTCTTAAAGAGACAGTTTTGAGGAAGGCTAGATTGGGCTTCAGGGGATTGGGGCCCCACAATTACCACTTGCTATCTCTGCTTATGGGAATTACTCTTAATCCCTCTGGGCTATAGTTTCCTCACCTGTAAAATGGTGCCTTCCACTTATAAACCGATGAGCCTAATACCTACATGAGACTTTAAGTATTTCAAAATCATGCATAGGTGACCTGTAAGTTAAAGACAGGAAAAATGTTAGATTACTGAATTTTACTAAGTTTTTGAGGAATCCAAGCAGAAAAGTTGACTGAGGTGATGGTGTCCTGGCTGGGTGATACTCTGAAGTTGTGCATATTCCCTTCCACTAAATAAAATCTTTATCATTGCCCTTATCCTGAAGGATGTGAAAGGATGACAGCATTTAGACTTTTAATAGCCATGGAACAAAACCCTTTTTGACCAAGTCCTAACTCTTTAGTTTGAAGACCTTAATACTACTTAACATCTAATCACATGATTAACTGGTATGTATGCTGGAGAATTTTGTTCATTTGTGAGCATGTGACTAAAAGTGTTTTTGGAAGAAACCTATCTTGTCTTTAAAACATTCATCTTAAAATGGAATTCATTTGGAAATCTTAAGTGTATAAACTTACCTTTTCATTTATTTATTTTTTTTCCAGTTGAGCAAGGCCACACAATTTAGTATTCGGAAATACTTCATTAACTAATTTTTAATGCAAACACAAGATTGTTAAGTGATAATGCTTCAAATACAGCTTCAGCTATAATTTGAGAGAATTTCTCAAATAAATATGAAATGGCCAAAGCTGGATCTGCAATTTACGTTTAATTCATAAAAATTTTGGACACAGAAACTTGATAAACTGAAAAAAAAAACACTATAGAGCATTTTTTTTCCCTACTGGGGAAGAGAAACTATGGATGAAAAAATGAATTTATGAAGACATTTTTTAAATACCATAGCATTAGAAATTTTAGGAAAGCAATGAATCCAATGAGATGTAGTGGACAGAGAGCCACCCTCAAACACAAAAGGATCTAGGTTCAAGGTTCATCTCTGACACGTACTTGCTGTATGACCCTGGACAAGTCACTTAATCTGTCCCAGACAACTTTTCAAGACCATAAATCACAGAGAAGGTGCTGAACAACCTTGCATTGTTAGAGGAATTTCCCCTCCTGGGAGTTCCTAAACTGATAAAATCTCAGGCCTTATCCCAGTCTAATTATATTTGTTTTTCAGTCTGCTAATTTATTGATCTACCATTTCATTTAGTGATTTTAAAATTACTCATTCTTTGTACACAACTTTACCAATGAAATGGTCAAGAACATTCGGTGTTAATTTACTAATACCAAACCACTTGTCAAGAATAGAGGAATCTACAGAGTCCCCAAGTAATTAAATCACCAAATCTTTTGGACTAGCAGAACAAGGCCTCCTGGGCATCTTTTTTCCTATAAATTCACCAGCTCTAAAGATCCAGCAGCAGAATAAAAATGCTTCCCTCCTCCCAAAACGTTTTGCTTTCTGTTATTTGCCAGTTCTTATCCCGTGTGTCATCTTGACCGGAGACCAAAGAAAAGGGTTCCTTTCCTCTACACCTAGATCTGCCCATCAGAGATAAAAGGGGGTCCTATTCCCTTGTCTTTCCTCCCAAGACTTGATGGATCGCTTCCCTAAGCCTTCCTGGAGGGGCAGAAATGGGTGTGGTTTCTATGAGTGCCTGGGGCTCCTCTTCATCCTCGCTTAAAGCTTGTCTGACAGGCCAGGGTCCCAGCGACTTCTGTGGAGAGGAAGGAACTCTTTCTCTAGTCTCCTGTTTCACTGCTCTGGAGTCCGAGGCTAGGTTCAAATCTCACCTCTGCCACTTGGATGATCTCAGGCAAGTCATTTAACTGAGTCCCCAAGACTCAGTTTTCCCTTTTGTAGAATGAAGAGGTTGGACTAGATGACCTCTAAGGTCCTTTACCACTCTGCATCTACAATCTCTGGCTATCCCAGTTCTCAGGGATCTCCATCCCCTTTCTATCCCAATCCATCCAAAAGAGAGGGGGCAGAGCAGTTGGGAGCAAGCAATTGCCGTCGCTCACACTTGAGCCCCAGCAGAAGGGGGACCTCTGGCCCTGGGCTGGAGAAGAGGGGCTCCAGGACTGGGTGAGGAGGGATGAGGGCGGTGGAGACCAGGAGCATCTGGGATTTAGGAGGGGGGGGGCAGGGTAACGCGGTCCTTCCCCCCCCACCGGTGAGGTGAGTTGTGGAATGACCCCAGGCCACCCTCCCTCGTCCCAGGGCTTTCCTTCGGGGGAGAGATGGATCTAGGAGCGCCCTGACACCCCACTCCCCGCCCTAGCCCTCGAATTCGCTTCTTTCTGGAAGCTGGGGCTCAGAAGGGGAAGTGACTTGCCCAAGGTCACACTGTTAGCTGGCTAGCTGCTCACTGGTAGAGGTCATATTCGATTCCAGATCTCCGGCCCTACTACCTCTTAGGCTAGACATCTACCCTCACTCTCACCTCTAATTCCCTTTAGAAACCGGGTATCAGATCTCACGGCCCATTTCCTATGGAAAATGAGGGCAAGGAGAGAAACTGGAACAGGCTGTCTCTGCGAGCGTGGATGTACATTTATCCACTCTTTCCCCAGCTCCCTCCCCCTCTCGCCCCCCGTCACCCAGTCTTCCAAACCTCCTAGAGCCTGCTGGTTCTTCCTAGGGGAAATCTGAGGCTGGGGGTGGGGCGGGAGACGGCTCTCATTGTTTCCCGGATGTGGCCCAGGGGAAGAGAGGGCAGGTGTGGCCTTCTGGGGTGCTGCTGGTTGTGATAGAGTGCCCCGCCCCCAGGCTGAGATTGCGGTGTGATTGGAGTGGTGTTCCCCGGAATGTGTCTGGGTGTTGGGTGGAGGGAAGGAGGGGGTGGAAGGAGTGTTTCACAGGCCTGCCCCTTCCGGGCTTCTGTTTGTAGGATTCCAGGCTGGTGACGGGCACCCCCACTCAAGACATTTAGAAGATTTATTTAGGGTTTTTTTTTAAAGAGAATTACAAAACTGTCTATTTAATTTAATGAGGAAATACAGAAACCAACTCATAAATACAACAAAACACTAAAGGAAATGTTCTGAGTCTTAAATTATGACGACTTAAGAGGGAGAGGTACATAAAGTTTGCGGGGTGGGAGTCGGGGGAGGGGGACAGAGAAAAAGACTGAGAGACACAAAGACGAGACAGAGAGACATTAGCTGGGGGGCAAATCATTTTGGTTTCTCTGAGCCTCAGTTTCCTTATCTATAAAATGGGAACTGGATTGAAAAATTGCGATCTATGTCCTCAAAAAAAATGGTTAAACCTTTAGGAAAAACATAGGGAAATATGACACCAATCAGGGTTCCAAGCAGCACCACCCACACCCATCCACCATCAGGAGGAGGCATTGTGCCTTCTGGTTTGCTTGTGGCTTTTAAGGCATAGAATAACAACATCCCTCCTTGGAAATCCTGCACAATGGAGATTACAAGCCAAGTCAAGTGATCACGTATCAGAAAGCTTCTTAAAATGGTAACATCTATGTTAGATATATTAGAAACTCAATTTAAGATGTTCTTAAAGAGACAAGTGACTTGAGTATTTATGAACCTTTCACAAATATATTTACCCTGTTCGCCAGCCCATTTGCCTAATTGGCTAAAGATGTTTCTTCCTCCTGTGCCCTTAGTTCCATATTTTTGTTTTTATACTGAAGTACTTTTCCAGGCATTTATTCTCCAATCATCCCAGGAATTGAACTTTCCTTTGTAGTATGAAAAAAATCATGAAGTATAAACAGCGGACATAATGTCTGATATGTATGGAGACTTCTTTGTGCTTAGGGGAAGGGAAAAGAAGGTAGAGGAAGAAAGAGGAAGGGAAAGGAAAGGAAGGATGAGAGAAGAAAGCAGAAAAGAAGGAAAAGGAGGAGAGGAGAAAGGACAAGAGAGGAGGGGAGAAGAGAAGAGAGGAAGGGAAGGAAGGGGAGGGGAGCGGAGGGGAGAGAAAAGAGGAGAGGAGTCCATGATGACTAGAAGGCTATGAGCATAGTTTATGGAGTACCTGGACAACAGAGATCAGTGCAACAGCAGGTGAATGCCAGACCATTCTAAATGGTTACAGGGCTGATTCCTTTTAGAGCTAGGCCAACTTCTTTTTTTTTTTTTTCTGGTTAGGCAATGGGGTTAAGTGACTTGCCCAGGGTCATACAGCTAGTACATGTTATGTGTCTGAAGCTGGATTTGAACTCAGGTCCTCCTGAATCCAGCGCTGGTGCTCTATCCACCGGGCCACCTAGCTGCCCCAGCTAGGCCAACTTCTGAAATGGTTTCTGTGTGTGGCGGTTCTCAGTGGCCAGCCAAATGTGGCCGATGACCTGTGGTGGTTACCCTAGGGTGTGTTGGCTACTGTGCCTTCAGTCAAGGATCCTTGATAGCTTGCACGTCATTCTATGGGTCAAACTGAAGTCTTAAGTTCTCTAGAGACTGTGCTGTCGTTAGGGATACAAAAACAAAAGGAAAATACTGCTTGTAGCATCTTACCATCAAAGTACTTATGCTACCTATGCTAGCATTTTCAGAGCCCCAGGGGATATTAACCACTTAGTGATAAGCATAGATTGCAAAACCTGGAGTACTCCTAGGCAGCCCAAAGCTACCAAAGCTGAGCAACCCATCTTCCTGACCTAGATGAAATGGTGTCCTTAGGCTCATACTTGGGAATTTCAGGCTAGCCTAATGAGCAGCACATTGGAAATAGCATTGCTTTTGGAGTCATAAGATGTGGATTCAAATCTCACCTCTGTCACTGTGTGATCATAGGTCACTTAACTTCTCTGGGCCTCAGTTACCTCATCTGTAAAATGGACTCTATGTTTTCAGACTTCCCTTTTGGCTCTAAGCCTATGTGATTCTGTGAGCAACAGATCCAGTAGGGGTTCTCCTTCAGCCACTTTGACTTCTTGGCCATTTGCATCCCTGGGACACCACGACAAGAGAGCCACGACTGTTAGAAAAGTTAGAGCGTGGGCCATCCACAGCACCGCTGCAGTGGCAGGTTTTACTGAGGCAGCAGCGTCGTCATAACCAAACCTATCAGGACTCATCCTCTGATTCCCTGAGGGCGCAGCAGGTGTTTGGAACCTCACCGGCACCCGCTTCCATTCCCAAGGAGTCTTGATGGGAAATGGCATGCCTAGGGCATAGCAGCCCCACAGCCTTCCAGTCGTGGCACACTCTTCAAGGCAGCCCATAGAGGCACTAGGTAGCTCTTGAAGCTAGGATCATGACATGATACTCATTGGCTTGTTCAGTCCTGGACCAAACAGGGAATCCACCAGCAGCTAAGCCTACTAACTTTTTTTTTTTTGGACACCCTGATGTCCTTGGACATTCAAGACACGGGATTTTATCCTGGACCTGCTGCTTCTATTCTGGTGGTCATAGAAACCCTATCCCAGATGGCTTCCTCTTCCCCCGTCATAGGATTGTTTACATTGCTCTCAGGAAGATATTTTAGCTAAATAATCTTCCTCCCACGTGAATCCAGATCAGTATCCCCAGTGTGCTTTCAATTTCTGATCTGTACTGTTTGGTGTCATCTAGGTTTAAGACCTTCTTTCCAGTGCCAACCATTCACAAGTCTAGTGGCCTGTCAGAATGCACGAACAAAACATTGAACTAATAACCTCCAGGGCTACGAGTTCTACCACCAAGACAAGTGATTAACCTTCCTACCCATACCTCCATGTTTCAGGCTTTGAATTTAGCAATTTTCCTGTTGATTTTGTAAGCCACAGCTGTTCCAATTTCAGACACAGCATCTCAGGGTGGAACAACAGAAGGGCTGGCATCAGCCGTCTTCCTTTCAAGATAGAAACGATCAGCTGCAAGCAGAAGCGGAATTCAGCTCGGGGTGATGTCCATTTCCCCTAGGAAGCTGACAGCCAGGGCATCTATCCTCTCTCTTGTAGGCCCTTGTTCTACCACCCCTGTGTCTCTTTCTCGTCTGCCATGTTGGTGCCACCTCCAGCCTTGGGCTACCGTTCTCAGGGTCTTATCATTAGGACTTCATGTCGGGGTGTGCCAACAGAAGTGGGATCCTGATATTGTCCTGCATTCCAGATGAGCCTTGTCCAGTCCAGTACTGCTCCCTCCCCCCAGATTCTTTTCCCCAACAGTAGTAGGCTCAAGATTTCCTCCTATGTCTATTCCCCGCCCCCCAGCTCCATTCCGGAATGAATTTGTCCCAGGGATCAGCATTCCTGATTGCAGCTCAGAAAGGTGGTTGCCGCTGTTCAGTTGTCTGTCTCTTCACAACCCCAGTTTGGGTGTTCTGGGCAAAGATACATTTCCTTTTCTAGCTCATTTAACTCATGAGGAAACTGAGGCAAACAGGGTTAAGTGACTTGCCCAGGGTCACACAGCTAGTAAGTAAGGCCAGATTAGACCTAAAGAAGATGAGTCTTCCTGACTAGGCCCAGAACTCTCTCTGGTGTACCACCTAGCTGCCTATAGCTTACAGTATTGCTCTTCATAGTTCAATTCAGTGTTTTATTTTATTTTACAGTTTAATAGTATTTTATTTTTTTCACAATTGCAATGTCAAGACAATTTTTAGTATTCATTTTTACAAGATTTTGAGTTCCAAATTTTTCTCACTCCCCTCTCCCTTCTGAAAATATAGGCAATTTGGTATAGGTTATACATGGGCTATTATATAAAACATATTTTCATATCAGTCACAGTTGTGAAAGAACAGATCAAAAGGAAGAAAAGACCCACAAAAAATAATAAAGTAGGTGAAAAAATGTGCTTCGACCTGTATTTAGAGTCTTTATATTGATGTGGAAAGCATTCCCCTTCATCTTAGATCATCCGATCATCGTGTTTCTGAGCAGATCTGGGTCCTTCATATTTGATCATCACACAATGTTGCTAATACCGTGGGCAGTATTTTCCTGCTTCTGCGCATTTTGCTTTGCATCGGTTTGTACAAGTCTTTCCAGGTTTTTCTGAAATTTGCTTGTTCATTATTTCTTATTGCACAATAGTAATCCTTTACATTCATATACCACAGCTTGTTCAGCTATTTCCCAATTGATGGAAATCCCCTCAATTTCCCATATTTTGACACCACAAAAAGGGCTGCTATCAGCATTTTGCACATGTCCGTCCTTTTCCCTTTTTTATGATCTCTTTGGGATACAGACCTAGTAGTGGTATTGCTGGATCAAAGGGTTTGTGTGCCCTTTGGGCATGGTTCCAAATCGCTCCCCAGGGTGGTTGTATCAGTTCACAACTCCACCAACAGTGCATTAGTATCCCAATGAGTATCTCTCCAACATTTATTATTTTCCTTTTTTGTTGCATTAGCCAATCTGATAAGTGTGAGGTGGTACCTGAGAGCTGTTTTAATTTGCATTTCTCTAATCAATAGTGATTTAGAACATTTCTTCATATGCCTGTAGAGAGCTTTAGAAAAACATCAATCCAGCACAATAACCCATCTTCCTGACCCAGATGAAACAGGTCCTTGGGCCTTTACTTAGGGATTGCAGTCTGACCAAACCAACATAGCCTTTATGATCTCGCTGATGATGGGGCAGGCTACCTACTAGACTTGCTCATGCCTCAGAGAGGTTTGCATACTACTCAACTTGTTGGAGACATTCCTCCACGAAATCCAAACTTTTTTAATGACCCCCTTGTGTGGAGATAGCAATCTTCAGAATTTGTTCCACCTGGCCCTCCCTGGCATCAGAGAGTTGGCTCAGTAGGTAGTTACCAGGATTTGGAAGGCACGTCTGGGACACTTACATGCTCCCAGAGGTTAAGGGCAGAGGCTCTGAAATACGCAGTGTCACAGATGGCATCTTTGCATAGATTTTATTCGTGTCTGGATTATTCTCCCTCCTCATGGCAGCCTGGTAGAATCCTTAGTTTCCTTCAAAGCACAGCTCAACTGTTACCTCCTCCAGGAAACGTCTTCTGATTTCTCTCTCCCCCGACCCAGTTTTTAAAATTTGCTTTTGATTTTTGGATCTAGAAGGTCTGTTCATTTAGTCTGTGTCTATCATTTTACAGATGAGGAAGTTCAGGGCCAAAGAGGTCCTGACTTACCCACATTACCCAGTAGTAAGTAACAAGTCAGGTGTTAGCTTTGTACCCAAGTGATAGGATTATAGATTGAGACCTAGAAGGAACTTTGGAGACCACCTAGTCTAACCCCTTTATTTTCCAGTGAGGAAACAGAGCCATAGAGATTATGACTTATTCACAGTCACACAGGTACTAAGTGGCAAAGTGAGGATTCGAATCTGGGCCCTCTGACACCCCACCTAGCCCTCATTCTACTGGACCTTGCTGCATCTATGCTCATATTATTTCCTTCCAGTAGAATATAAGGTCATTGATGGCAGACACTGCCTCCCCACCCCTGGCACAGTTGTAGCAAATATCAGGGAGAGGGAATAACCATTTATTAAGGGCCTACAACTGCCAGGCCTGTGCTAAGTGATCTTTACAAGTATTACCTCATTTGATCTTCACAATAACCCACAAGGTGAGTGCTATTATTGCCCTCATTTTACAGTTTATTAGGTACTCAATAATGCCTGTTGAAGTGACTTCAATCGAGGCTGATTCCAAGAAGCCTTAGCATCACAGTTTCATTTGAAGAGAACAAGCAATGACGTCAGAGAGAACTAGCAGCTGGGGATTATTATCGATTTGGCTTCAGTGTGACGTAGGCATATTAAGCACCTTCTATATACCAACACTAAGGACAAGTATGTGCTAAGCACCTTACCAATATGCAAAGCACTTTACAAATATTATCTTATTTGATCTTCACAGCAACTCTGTGAGATAGGTGCTATTATGTCCCTATTTTATAGTTGAGAAAATTCAGGTAGATTAAGTGACTTGCCCAGGGTCACACAGCTAGAAAGTGTCTGAGGCTCAACTCGAACTCATGTCTTCCTGATTTTAGGCCCAACTCTCTATCCACTGCAGAAAGTCATTAGCCAATGAGGAGATGCCAAGGAAATCTTGCCTCAAGAAGCAAGATAAGGGGACAACCATAAATTCCTATGTATGACTCCCTTAACTACTTTCCCCAGGGACTCCTTGCCAGCAGACACACACAAAGGAATGATTATATAGAGGAGGCTCCCACGGACCCCTGTCAGTGGAATGGTACCCCTTCTGTACCCTGGAGCCTTATCTGGGACTGGGTCCTGATAAATGCCATTCCTGCATGCCCCAAATGATGGCCCAATGTAGCTGTTCTGTGAACAAATGAGTTGTTCTCCTTTGTCAAAATGTTTACTGAGATCTTTGTTCTAGTGTTGAAGTGTGTGGCCTCAACCAGATTAAAATTATACTTATATTGAACAAAATAAATAAAATACAATAAACGATACAAAATAAAAATATAACATTTCAAAACTAAGTCAATATGTGGCCCACAGGAACTCGTATGTAGTGATCAGTGCCCCCCTCCCCACCAACTAGTTTCTATTTGAGTTCGTCACCACTGTACTAGACATCTTTTCTTCCTGTCTTTCCCTGGCCATGGTGCTGACTCCCTGTCTGAGTTAGCAGGTTGATGAAATGAAGTTTATGCAGAGTACAGTAACAAAGGCAGGGGTTGGTTATTGGGTGAGATGCCACTTGGAAGGCAGTGTGGTACAATGGCTTTGGAGTCATAGGACCTGGGTTCAAATTTTACCTTTGAAGTTTACTACTTGTATGATCTTGGACAAGTTGCCCATGGGTTTGGACCAGATGGTATCTAAGGTCCTTTATAGCTCTGGCTTTAAGATCCTAAGCTACCCTCTTCTAGCTAGATGCTACCCTCTTGATCAGAAAGTCATTGTAGATGCTCATAAGTGTTCTACTTCCTCTCCTCACGTGGTGGCTTTTTGTGTTTACTATTTCCCTATCTAGGTTGTGGCTATCTCTTTGATATAATGTGTTTTAGGCTTTTGACAAAATTATAGGCTCACACCCCTATGAGTTTGAAGACTATTTTATGCCTTTTTTTTAGGCAATTGGGGTTAAGTGACTTGCCCAGGGTCACACAGCTAGTGTCAAGTGTTTGAACTCAGGTCCTCCTGGCTTCAGGGCCAGTGATCTATCACTGTGCCACTTAGCTGCCCCTATTTTATGCCCTTTTAAAATATTGTGATGATATTTCCCTCTTCATTCTGTAGCCCTTCTCCCATTTTTCAGAATATTCAAAAGATCATTGACAGTGACTCAGGAGTTGTATCCATTACACTTTGATTGATTCTCTAATTTTTTGGAGACAAGTATTCCATGACACATAGTCATACAAGGTCACTAGAAGAATATTAGTGCTATAAGATTGGCCTTTGTTTCAAGGAGAAGCCTTTGGCCACTAAAAGAAATGTGTGATTTCCCAAAGACAAGCCATACTTGGACCCTCCTCTTTTCAATTCTGGGACTAGATCATTGTCTATTTTCAGTTTCTAACCCAAGGTGGATGGGTGCTATTGATTGCATGCCATAGGTTAGAAAGAGGCATCTTTTTCATCCATTTAGTTTTTCATCTGTGGATAGTTGTACCAAATCTTTTTTTTTTTTTTTGCTTTTTGGTGAGGCAATCGGGGTTGAGTGACTTGCCCAGGGTCACACAGCTAGTGAGTGTTAAGTGTCTGAGGCTGGATTTGAACTCAAGTTCTCCTGACTCCAAGGCCAGAGCTCTTTTCACTGTACCACCTAGTTGCCCCTAGTTAGACCAAATCTTAAGAATGATTAGAGATTTCCAAGGCTTGATGCAATCAGCACTATGTAGTGTATAAACAGGAGTATCTGGAGGACTTTACCATCCATTATCTACATCTTCACCTTAGACTCTATCCTGGATTTCCTTCACAATAGTGATGAACACTTTTGTGAGCATATATCTCTCTATTTTATGCCTCTCTTCATATTAATGATCAGGAGTTTATTGAATAAGGTTATCTCTGTTATATCCCTCAAAGAATCTTTTATTGTTTTGACATATGCATGGTAAATGTCTTGCTGGATGACAGTCTCCAAGGTGTCATTTCACTTTACCAAATCAAATTATTTTTTATAATCAACGAAGAATAATCAATAAGCATAATGGGAATTTGAACTGCAAGGTAATTTTGGGGAGGTCAGAGACACCAGCAGCCTCAGGAATCAGGAAAGGTCTCACATATAAGGTTGTATTTGACTTGTCCTTTGAAGGAAACTAGGTATTCTAAGAGACAGAAGAGAGACAGTGCATTCCAAGCAAGGGGGACATCCTGTGGAAATGTCTGGGAATGGGAGGAGAAATGTCACATGAAAAGAAGAACAAGAAGGTTAATTAGCTGGACAATGTGAAAGGGAATAATGTTTATGAAGTCTGGGAAGGTAGATTGGAACCATACTATGAAGGGCTTTAAATGTGAAACTGAGGAGTTGGTATTTGGAAGTCATCAGAGCTTTTTGGTGAAGACAGTGACATGGGCAGACCTGCACTTGCAGAAGATCACTTTAGCAGCTATATGGAGGATGATTGGAGAATGAGTGACCCTCAGAGGAATGGAGAAATGTATGGTGGGTTGAAGTGGTAGACTTGCATATTGTCAGCAATGATTTAGGTGTGAGAAAAATGTGTAACATCTGTCATCTAGAAGTTGTATGCTTCAGAAAAGGAGATGGACTAGACCAGTAGGCCAAAACAGTCAGCTTAAGTGTGATACTCGTACCTATAAAATAGTATAAAACAGAAGAAAGTACATTGAGTCAATAATCTTTGGAATATTTGTGGGAGGACATGGATAAGAATTGTACACATTGGAAAAGGATGGGCTGTAATTTATACCACTGGAATACACATACACACAAATACATATACACATATTTATAACAAATCTTACATATTTATGTGTATAAACAAAATTTATATTTATATATTTATAACAAATTCATTTATGAAATAGTAAAATATAACTTTTTTCTTTTTAACATTTTACAATTTGGAAGATCCATATACATATACACGTGTGTATATATGCAATATATATGTACACATACACACATTCTATATATATATTACTGTGTGTATATACATACACGAGTGTATATATAAGCATATTTGCATGCATGTATATGTATATATATATGTGTATATATATGTGTATGTGTGTATCTATATCTATATCTATATCTACATATATATGTGTGTGTATATATATGTATATATCTATATCTATATCTATATCTATACACATATATATATAGATATAGATATAGATATAGATATAGATATAGATATAGATATAGATATAGATATAGATATAGATATAGATATCTGTAATACGTAGGTAGTTTTCCAAACTGTAAAATGTGAAAAAGAAGAAAAGTTATTTTTTACTACTCTATAAATAAGCAACTTGCCTTTATTGGGACTCAACTTTTATCATTTTTGTTCCTATAGTGAGTGATATGGAAAAATAGCATGTGCCACTTATATACATATATATATATACATATATATGTATGTATATATATATATATATATCATATGCATGAAAAGTTATACTATCTCAACAAGTCAGTTTACCCTTTTCTATACAACTTAACATAGACTTGGAATTCAATCATTCCAAATAGGTCATATTCTTAATTTTTCCCTTCATTTGGGAAAATTTATGCATCCAACCACTGTTGCAATTTAGATCCATAATATTTAATTTGATGAAATATCATTTGCTATTCTTGGACCTATATGAAACTGTTAACTGGTTCATCCATTAACCAACTATGGAGAAAATGCATTTGTCCACCCCAAAAATTCTTCTTTTAAGTTTTTTATTAATATTACCGGTGAGAAAAGGTGATACAATATTTTGTGGACACTATTCACATTCTCTCCTCCTTGTAATTTTCAGGATCATGGGAGGATTTTGGAAACCAAAACACCCTTTGTATTCTCCATCCCAAGGAAGGTGTGAGTCAGAAGCACAGTAGGTAGGTTTAGGAGAAAGAAGATGGATGATTTTGAGCAATGTTGCCTCATAAAACATCCAGAAGTCGTGGAGGGAACAATATGTTTTTTAAAAAGCATTAGAAGAGATCCAATAAAGTAATATCCTTCCTGCTTTTAAGGATGGAACTGGAAGAAAAACAAATATGTGGAAAATGGAAAAGATTGGTAAGACTTTTATTACAAATTCTTTCACCATCAAGGTCAATAGGGTCACGATATTTGGACTCAAAGATCTCAGTATCAAATTTGCTGCATGAGGAAATAGAAATGAAACTGAAGAAAACGGTAACAGAAAGTGCAGCTGGGCTGGATCATGTTCACACAGACAAAACCTGTCCTAGAGGTGACACAATTTTGAAGGAACTAAGGGATCTGAAAGAAAAGAAGATATTAAAGGCATGGGAACAACCCTGACATTATTACCAAAAGTAGTTCAAGAGATTATCAGCAGTTACTTGCCCATTGTTATATCTCATATCTCATCTCTACAAAATTTAAATGGGAATAATCTAGACACCATACACCTACACCACACACACACACACACACACCCTCATGCACATGCACACATACCATTCTGGGCAAAGATATGAGAAAGAAAGAGGCCCAACTCTTTATAGCTGAAGCTCTTTCATAAGTGGTATTTTTACAATTGTACAGGTGCTTGCAAGGTATAGAGAATAAGAAGCCTAACTGTGGTCTGTTTTTCTGTTCCATTTAAAAGTTTTTGATTTGGTAGAGAAAGCCAATTCCTTAAAGACTGCTCCAACATGGTGGCTTCCATGTGTATACCAAAGTCATGCAAGGTACCAAGAGAGATGTAACAGCACACATGTTCACCAAACCTGTTTGTCGCTGTCATCTAGGTGTCTAGTGTCACTAGTGTCCCAATCAAAGAAAGATTCCCCATAAATGGTGAGTTCCTTGAGATGTTCCTGTCTGTAGTTGCAGAGCATCTAAATGTTATCTGTAATAACTGAAAAGAACTTGACCTAATAATCCACACAGGAAGAGGTAAATGGATGAAAGATGCCTATTGATCAGACTATAATGTGTAGTTGTATGAACAACCTATAAGCCTTAGCCATCTTTGACAGACAATGAAAATGGATGATAGAAATTAAATAGGAGGGCAGTAGCTTGGATGTCTTTGGAAAATGACATAGGGTGTTTGTTTTGTTTTGCTTTGTTTTAATGAGCCCAAATTTCTCCTTGAAATAAAGGCCCATTTTTTAAACAACAGAATCACAGAATTCAGAGTTGGAAGGGACCCCAGTGGCCATCTAGACCAATCCATCCATGAACGATATCCCATTATAATGCATTTGACAAAGACTCATCCAGTTTGTTTTGCAAGGCCTTGGTGGGGGCTTGGGGGGAAGGAGACCCACCATGTCTCTAAGGAATCTCGTAGTACTTTTGAACAGGTCTAATTGTTAGGGAGTTTTGACAGACAAAAATCTAAATTTGCCTCCATGCTTCTTCCATGTATTATAATTGATTCTTACCTCCAGAATGAAACAGACCAAACCCAGTTCCTTCTCTACATGACAGCTCTTCAGATAGCTATCAGGTAACGCATGAGTTTTCTCATTTCCAGGCTAAACAGACCCAGCTCCTTTAGCTAATATTAATAGCTAAATTCATATAGTGCTTACTATGTACCAGAAACTGTACTAAGCACTTCATAGTTATTGTCATTTGATTCTCAGAAGAATCCTGAGAAATAGGCATAATTATTATCCTTAGTTTACAGTTGAGGAAACTGAGGCAGACAGAAGGTAAGTAACTTGCCAGGGACACGCAGGCTAGTAAGTGTCTGAGGCCACATTTGAACTCAGGTCTTCCTTACTCCAGATCAGTCACTTTATCCACTGTGCTACCTATCTGCCCCAATTATACCAATTGTAGTCTTTCAGTAGGAAGGAAGTGTGATATAGTGCATAGAGAGCTGGTGTTGGAATCAGGAAGACCTGGATTTGAGTTCCAACTCTGGTAAATGTTGTCTGCGTGACTTAATCTGTCAATTCATAGGCAATTCTCTCAGATTATAAATTGCAGAGCAGAGGCTGGTTTGCTTTGGTAGAGGGAATTTCAGAACCAGGGAGCTTCCTACAATGATGAAATCATAGGTCAGGCTACAATCCTCACTCTCCTCTGCTTCCCCTCCCAATGTGCTAGTCCTAGAATATTACTTATTGTAATTGAAATTGTGGCTCATCCAAGGGGCAATGGAGAGGCCCATGGGTCTGGCTAGTCTAAAGCACTTCACAAACAAAGAATTACGTGAGAAGTGCTCTGAAAGATGTCATCTGAGAAGTTTGTCACTGTCCAGTCTCACAATGAGAGCTAGGGATGGATAGGTATGAGAAAGTGTCCACCACGTGTGAAGGAGCCCTGGTGGAGGATTTAGGGAAGGACACAGACAAGTGATGGTTAGATATGTGGCGTGATGTCAAGGGAATTGGAGGGAGGCTCCCACCATGTGGAAAGGAGGCCCTGGGAAGGACACTGAGCTGTGAGTCACGGTGTGGGCAGGCAGCATCAGTGGAGGGAGTGACCTCATCAGTGATACCATAGGCACTTTGGAGGTTCTGTAGCGTTTTGGATTGGCTGTATACTTTCCTCTTCCATGGAGAGTTTATTAGAATTCAGCTGCCATTTTATGGCCAGTCTGGAAGTACCACCCTCAGTCTTTTTGCATGGCTGATTGAGGGAAAAACAAGCAGAACGTTTAGTGGCCAAGTGGATAAATTACTCTGAAATGGGTGGCAGTGATTGTATATCCAATCAGCTCTTGCTCTTTTTACCTTTCCTCTGCCCTCCTTTCTCTTCCATTCATTCTGCTTTTACCCCTAAGAAGCAGGGCTCAATCAGCTCCATCCAGCCATAGTGTCTGAAGGGGAATAGAGGCAATGTAGCAACAGGAACATGGCCACAAGTGCTTTTTAAAGGGGGATATTAAAGCTTCCCTTTTTAGACACTTAAAATGTAACAGGAATTATGGTTAAGTAAGATTTCTTTGGAGGGTCTTATTTTTAGTCTCCCTCGCCAGACTTTCTTATTTCTTATTTGGGAATTTCATTTCAGACATGTTTCTAAATCTCATTATTTAAATCAGAGAGTAGGCATTTTATTCATTCAAAGAAAAGAATTTTCCAAGCCCACATCCATATTGTCTTAAGTTTTATGTCAGTGACCAAGGTAGGGATCTGGAGAATGTCTTTCAGCTTTTGCTTGCTTGGTTCATCATGGAACTAGGAAAGGGATGTCCAAGTATCATGTGGTCCAATCTTAGGTTTCAGGAGGACGAATGAGTGGCTGTACCAGGCTGATGATTTTCTCTCTTACTGAAGGGTCTCTTCAGGTTAGAGAGGTCATACCATCCTAGAGAAGTCCATCCACCTGATGGTGAAGTTTTTCCTTATGAACTCAGGTCCTCCTGACTCAAGGACCAGTATTCCATCCACTGTGCCACCTAACTGCCCCCAATATATTTTTTTAAATAAAAATTCCATTTTTGACTAAATGTTATTGAATGTGAAAGTTTCTGACTCAATTCACTGCACCCAACTGTCCAGACTATGAGGTTACAACCCAGAGAGCCCTGTTAGCAGCACAACAACTTACCCAAATTATGGGCATAGTGTTGAGAAGCACACCATGCATTAGTGCAATAAGGGTTGATGATCTGGTCAATGGGAATGTTGACCTAGGCTCAGACAGCTTCTGAAATGATATCCTTTCAAGCACAGACCTATAAAGCAATAGTAAATATAACTAATAGTGAAGATATGCCATTTCATTGAAAATCAAAAAGAGAAAGAGAGAAGATGCTTTGTTGAGCCCTTTTTGATAATAACTTTGCCATTGAACTCCTTCGACCCGTGCAGCTTTGGAAATAAGAATCCAAGCCTTTGTCCTCAGAACAAAAAAAAGCAAACAAAAAGTCTGTGCTGATCCCCGAAGCTCTATGTAATACTCAGTAGTACAATCGAAAGGTAGGCAACGTTCATCTTTTACTTTAAGATCGCTCAGTAATGAAGAGTCATTGTTTGGGGACCTAGGGTCGAAAACAATTAGTGGAGGCCTCAGCTTCTGAGCTTTCATGTTGGTAGATAAATCCCATAAACCTCTTAATCACGCCCAGATCCAGCTTTCATCTACCTTTCCCAAGAGGGGGGCTATCAAAGCTGCTCTTGAAGTTGGATTAGGCCATGTCAGTGCTCTGTAGTTTTCAGAGGGCAGGCAGCATAGAAATCTGATCAATTGAGAAGGAGCCAAAGCTTGCCCAACAAAGCATGGAGTGAGGTCAAGTTGACACAGAGGTGAACGAGGGCACTGTATCTGTAACATTCTTGTTGCAAAAAATAGATCAAACTGTGTTTTTTAAAAAATGGAAATGAAGATGAAAGCAATTCCTAAGAATGAGAGTTTTCTATAAGAATTACTAAGAGAAGGTTAGACTGTTTCAAATCCATTCAATTTACCAGGCATTTGTGGCATGTTCACTATGTGCCAGGTACTGTGCTAGGTGTTGGGAACTCAAGGTCAAAAGTGAAATGGTCCCTGCTCTCAAGGAGCTTATATAGTTAGGAATCCACATTTAATCAACCCTGTTTTCCTAGTAGAATGGGTATAATATCCCACGGGAATCTCAAGGTGCCATCACATTGCTCAGTGAACCCATCTGAAGTACCTTTAGACTTGAGGTGGGTAGGTAGCTAAGCTCTGGGGTTAGCAGAGCACCCTTTATCCTTCCTTTCCTGTATCCTGATTTCAGCTCAATGCTGGCAACCATCATACAGGGGCATCAGCTATCCCCACATTACCAACACTCGCTACACACTGACCACCACCAATGGGCAGGGAAACCCAACAGCCCTGAGAACAGAAGCAGCTTGTGCTCTCCCGCTCCCTGATCTTGGGTCTGCTTCTAGCCCAGTCCCTACTGTCTTCATGTAGGAAGCCAATTCCAATGAAGATGTGACCGGAAAACTTCCTCTGCAGGGGCTGCCCTCTCAGTATCCACAGCTTCTGAAGACACGACAAAGAAAGTTCTTACCACCAAAGTCCTTGGTGCTATGTAATGGCTCTACATTAGAAAAAGATAGGGGTTTATCAATGGAACTGACAATTAAAAAGATGCATTACTTTCCACTTTGCTACTGAAGCTTACGGATCACTGCGCTTTTCCATCTGCCCTGCAGCTGCAAACTTTCTCTGTGTTGTCTTCTCCTGTTAGAATGTGAGTTGCTTGAGAGTCTGGGTTGTCTTCCTCACCTATTTGTATCCCCAGCACTTGGCACAATCAATCAACAAGCATTTATTAAGCACCCACCATGTCCCAATCTCTGCTAGGCTCAAGGGATACAAAGATAAAATGAAATAGCTTACATTTTAATGGGGAGACAAAATGTATTTATGTAGGTATGTAAGTAGGTACAGCTCTAAAAAGAATCAGTACAAAGAAATACAAAGTGGTTTCATACAAGGTAGTTTGGGAGGAAGGGCACAAGCAGTTGGGGGAAACAGGTAGCCTTGGGGGGGAGTCTTATTCACACTTGATTAGAGTTAAGGAGGGGAGGTGGGAAAGAACATCCAGTTTCTAGCTTCATAGGCAAATCTTGACTTTCGTTTTCTTTAGCTTGGTTTATCTTTTAGCCAATCAATTCAACCTCTAGTAACATATTTTGGAACAGGAATGTCTATAGGTTCAGGTTTATCAGAAAATGAGACATCTGCTCATTTTTTTCAAAGTATTTGTTATAGTTCTGGATCATTTCATTTCCCACCTCCCATTCCCACCCCAAGGAAGACTTGTTTTCAGCCCCTGGAAAACTGGTGACCCTTCTCTTTCCTGTGATTTTTCAGTGAAGGAATTTCTCAGAACTGTGGTTGCCTCGGACTGTAAATTACAAACAGAAGTGACAGCTGCGTTAGTTGTCACCTGGCTTTGTCCTCCATTATGCTCTTGTCATTCTAGAAAAGTATTCGGTTTTGCACATTCCTTTATTCTCAGCATCTCAATGACAATTCCAGGCTTCTAAATGGGGGCAACTGTTCTTAAACTGTCATTAAAACATTTGTGATGAAAGGAGGAAACAAACATTTATTAGTCACTTACTATGTACCAGACACTGATTGTGTTGGAAGGTACCCTTATTACTTAAGGTTTATTAACTGGGCAACTACCGTATTATCACAGAATAAAACCACTAAGGTTATGTGCTTGACAATTGCTGAGAATGAGGTAGCATTCCCATAACACATTTTAGTTCCACAATAAATGTAGTAAATTTCTTATTAAATGAATACTTCTATACCCAGCATTGGAGGTAGCATAATGCAGTGGAATGAGTGTTGTATTTGGGTTATGAGGACCAGGATCTGAATCCTGATGCAGCCATTTCTACTTGTGCTTCTCTGAACAAATCACTTAATCTGTGGGTCTCAGTTTCCTCATCTGTAAAATGAAATGGTTGGATTGTCTATGATACTAGGATCACTCTTAGTCTCAATTTCCTCAGTTTCCTTATCTGTAAAATGAAGAGGTTGGGCTCAGGGGTCTCTGATGTCCTAGCTGGCTCTGTCTCTGGTTAAAAGTCTTTCTGTAGAGAATTCATTAGTAGCCAGCCTGGACCAGCTATGGGTGCAGGATGGCCATCAGTGTACTCCCATTGTCAAAGGCCTAGGGAACCAGATTCCCGATACTGAGGTAGACATTCTTTACAAAGACAACACAAAAGTGCTGTGGAACATACAAAACTTGTATATATCTATATATCTATATCTATGTATCACCTATATGCCTGGTTGGGAACAGCAATACAGATAATCCAAAATGGTGGTGGTGGTGGTGGGGGAGCTGAAATATTTTTTATTGGATTTGGGATGGATTTTTGTATTTATATTTGAATTTGGATTGTTAGACATTGTGGAAATGTCATCTGTATTGGGGGAAAGGGGAGCAGGGATTGGGAAGCCAGAGATGTGAAGCTAGAGAACCTAGGAAGTTTTGTCACTTTCCTTTCCTCTCCTGCCTCTTGTTCAGCTTCTCTAGTCCCTGTGTATGTTGTGAATAAAGAACAGCAGCTCCATGATTGATGCCGAGCATGGGCATTAAGAAGAGCTGGCTTCTCTCTCGAAACTTACTAATTCATACCTTCCCTGTGGCGGGGAGATAATTAAGTGTTTGCTCTTAAAAGGTTTCATCTTCTGGCTTCTAGAGAGAGCCTGTTTATTAATTTATATTTAATTAAGCAGAGTAGGTAACAATGTCAGTAAAAATTTGGAAAAAGATTTATCATGGGTAATAAAATAATCCACCCATGGTCAAAGAGAGTTGACTATCTCATTTACCTCCCCTCTGACATGTTGTATAGCAGAAAAAAAAATCGAATCTCTGGGTTTCAAAAGCTTCCAATTCTTCAAACTCTCTTATTTCATTCAATTTATTAGCCCCCAGTAGGGTGAACTGTGCTCTGTATATAACCTAACCTCAATGGTTACCTGTTTTTATTACTTCCCTTATTACCGCCCAAGATGATGAAAGCTCACATTTATGTAGAGCTAAAGGTTTGTGAAGTACTTTCCATATATAGACCTCATTACATACATTATCTCATTTGATTAGCAAACCCTGTGAGGTAGTGGCCTCTGTTTTATAGATGGAGAAAGTAAGGCCTGGGGTAATTACGTGATTTGGCCAGGATTCCACAGACTCAGGAACATTGGGAGGGAGACTCCAAGAGGGAACGTTAGGCTTGGGGTCTGAAACAAAGTCCTTAACAATGAGAACTATCCCAAATTGAAATGGGCTGCCAATGGAGGGCGTAGGCTCCCCTCCTTGGAGATCTTTGAGCAGAGTCTCTTCTTTGCCTTCAAACATTTATAGGTTTCCCACACTCTAAAACAATTTCACTAGATTTTTTTGTTTCCTTTAGATGCTGTTCTGTTCCTCTTTTTCTCTTTATAGTTAGTCTTCTCAAATGAGTAATTCATATTTATTTCCCTAATTTTCTCTCCATTTACTTCCTCAGTCCTGACCAGTTGGCATCTGTCCCCACCACACTACTGAAACTACATCCTTAAAAGTTACAGATGATCTCCTTAGCAGTAAGTCTAGTGGGTTTTATTTCATCCTTATTACACTAGCCTTTTTTTAAGCTGCATTTAACAATATTGATCAACTCCTTCTTTTGGAAACTCTCTTCCTATAGCCATCTGCTGCCTCTGCATTTGTATATTGGGCCTCCAGGGCCTAGAAGGGACTTGCCTTGTATCACTGCCTTTTGAAGGCCTTATCTTGTCTCAAGGCCCACCTAAGCTGCCACCTTCTGTGGAGCTTTCCCCGATTCACCAATTGGAATCACTCATTCTCTCCTTGAACCTCTCATGCCACTCTTTGGCCTTTTCTAAATTCTTCAGTGCTCCAGTGTTCCTTGATCTCACTGATATAGGAGCTCTTTTTAATGGTATTGATTGCAACCCATCCGTGACTTCTCATTCTGTGGGGCTCTTGTTGGTGCCTTCTCTTCAGTCCTTCACAGATGGTCCATATCTTATGGTTGGAGACCTTCCTCCGGGAATTTTAATATTTGATTAAAATTTAATATTGGAGCTATCATTCTTCCAGTTACTCAGACATGCAACCTCAGTGTCATCCTAGACCCTTTGCTCTGATCCCATGTATCCAATCCTTTGCTAGATCTTGTCACGAGAAGGTTAAATGACTTGCCTAAGGTCACACAATCAGAATATGTCAGGAGAAATTAAACGCAGCCTTCTCTCCACTACGCTAGGCTGCACTTCATCCAAACATGGTGAATAGTGGCAAATAAGAAATGAGAGGGAAGAAGGGACCAAAGTATTTGAACCAGCATGGCAGGAAGAACACCACTAACAAAGAATTACAAATGGGGAAATGGGGGTTCAGTTTTGAGATGAAAATTAATGAGTTTAGTTTTAGACTGTTTACAAGTACTTGAGCTAGTTTGAACTGGTTGAAGTGATAAATGGACAGCCAAGTGTGTGCATCCAGAAAGCAGCTGGACATCTAAGATTACCTGTATGGATGAGCAGAGAAAGGCTATTAAAAAACAAAAAGAGTGCTGAGACAAGATTAAGTCCTGGACTTTAAGGAAAACCTATAGTTAGGTGAGACAAGAAAGAAGTACCAAAGGCAAAAATATAAGAAGGAGATAGATAAGTAAAAGGGGAATATACACAATACAATGTAGTGGAATGAAATTTATGAAATATGCATCAAATATATGGTATATTACATATTGGAGATACAAATTTGAGAGAATGACAGTCACTGTCTTTAAGAAGTTCCCAGTTTAATAAAAATACATATGTACAGCACCATAATAACAAAATAAACAGAAATAACTAGTATAGATTAGCCTATGATACAGTACATAAGATACTTGTATAAATACATATTTGACTTGTTAAAGCAAAAGTCACAATCAAAAATAAATTAGAAAGAATAAAGATTCATTAACTACATGCAATTGAATAGATCCAACCTGACCTGTTCAAAAAGCAATTTATATTGAAATATTAGAAATGGGGAAAGACATCATTTCCAATTAACACCATTTATTAGAAAAGTTTAAAAATGGAAAATATTCACAACAGCAAGGGGGCCAAAGGATCCCCAAATCTGAAACACAATATCGTTGCCCAGAGGAAAGATATGACCATCAAGGACAAAACTAGTTCACAATAGAGTTTATTAAGTAGGGAAGTGATATGGACAGTTCAGGAAGATCACTTAGGCAGTGAAGAATGGATTGAAGTGGGTAGGGGAGGGGGGAGATGAGAAAAGAAGGCAAAATTGAAGGCTATTTCAATAACCCAAGTAAGAGGTGATATGAATCTGAACTAGGGTGGTGGTTGTGTGAGTGGAGAATAGGGATAATAGAGATAATAGAGAAAATAGAGAAAAGGAACAGTAGAGAATGAGAGATCTTGTGGGAGTCAGGAAGAGCTGGACCTAGGTTTCAGCCCTGCCTCTGTTATTTACAAGCTATATGACCCTGGGAGCTTAACTTTTCCGAGCTTAGGACAACTCTCTAACAGTGTAACTTGTAGCCATGTTGCCTGTGATCTGTATAGTGGAAAGGGATTCCACACCTATAAAATCAAAGGTTTTTTTTTCTATATCCATGTATAATTTAAAGTATTATAATTTTAAAAGATAGGTTTTAATGTATTAAACTTCATTCATATAGGATACATGTAATTTGATTTTGCAAAATCATTTTATTTCTCAGTGTCCTGTTTGAGGTTATTGAGTTTTAGATGATTTGCAGCACACCTTTTTAATTGAAGTCTGTATGAGACTGTATTACTTATATGATGAAGATTTTTTTGTGGAGGAGGGGTGGGTCAGCAAACTTTGGTAATCTCAATGTTTAGAATTCTTTATTTAATACCTAGACAATGAAGTGAAGAATCAGGAAGAACAATTCCTACCTGAAATAGGCAGGGTGTGATCAAGGAATTATAGGATAGGATGATTTAAACCTAGAAAGAACCTTGCAGGTATGTCATCTAACCCATTCCTTTTACAGATCTAAAAGCTGAGGCTGAGAGAGGATAAGTAACTGGCCCAAAGTCATACAGGGAGAAAGTAACAGTGACAAGATCTGAACCCATGTCCTCTGATTCTGAAGCCCGTGTTCCCAGGTTCTTAAAAGCTGGTGGCAGTGGATCACAACATCTAACAGCATCTGTTAAGTTTGATAGGCTTTGAACATGGGTCTAATGATGAACTATGGGTCTATCATGCAAAGATGAACCTATTTAGTTATGGAGAGGCTTATATCTTGTGTATAATCAGTTCATTAAACAGTTCATTCAGCAGTGACTCAACTTGTTCCTTGGCCCAAAGTTCGTATAACTGACGACTTCCAGTGCTGAATAGTTGATGAAAGCCATGGACCACCTCTCAAAATTCTGGACTTACATGGACTAAGATTTGATATTAGGGGGTTGCTGTTTGTCTCATTTTGTTCACACGCAAAATGATGGATGGAAATGTTAGGGTATTACTTATGTCTAGATTTCCACTAATGTGGGTAGAAGTGTTTCCAGTTCCCACAAAATAATTCAAAGTAATAATAATGTCAGGTATAGAAGAACTTTTACTGTAACAGCTCATAAAGAAGCTAGTAATTGGTAGCTCTGGCCCCCCTAGTCCCCCCACTCAAACCAGGTAGAAATGAGAGTGCCCCCAAATGCCAACTTCTGCATGAAGACTTTGCTGATTCCTCCAACTGCTAGTGTCCTCCTTCCCAAAAATACCTTGTATTTAATAGTTAGCCTTTATTCTCTCTCTCACACACATACATATATATACACATAAACATATGTCCTTATTGTGTCCTTTGTAAAAATGTAATAATAGCTTACATTTGTATAGTGCTTTAAGATTTTCAAAATGCTTCACAAATATCCAATTTTATCCTCACAACACTGCTGGAGATAGGTGCAATTATCCCCATTTCAGAGATGAGAGATTATTTTATTATATTTGTAACCCCCAGTGCCTAGCACAATGCCTGGCACATAGTGGACGCTTAATAAATTCTGGTCAATTAATTGATTTTTTGCTCCCTCACCATTGCCTTCTGGATGTTGCCATCTCTTAGGTTGAAAGCGTCTGCTGTTGTCTTTCCATGGATGTGTGGCCCGACTGTGTGTATGTGTGTGTGTGCATGTGTTGTATGTATGTTGGAGGAGGATGTTCTCGGCTGATGCTCGGGCTTACTCTTTCCAGTGCATTTACACTCAGATCCCTCTCTCTAGTCTATCTTAGCTCTCTCTAGATCTCTTTAACTGACCAATGCTAGACTGATGGCTTCCTATAGGCTCATTCCAAGGTGGTGCCTCCAAAACACATCCACAATATCTTGAGCCAATCAAATGAAGCCCTGGCTCTAGTCTAATCATACTCCCTCAATGAGATATATGGGCCAACCAGTACCTAGCCCCTGGAGATGTCCCCAGTCCTCTTAATGGAGATGTGTCCACACCCTTCTAGAGGAGACACAAAGTTCTACACTAAAAGGAAGTTTACCACAATTGGAAAGTATTTGAGGGAAGGTCAAAGGAGAAAGAAACAGACCACTTGGAAAGAAAGAGGAAATAGATGAGTAGTTTGGGAAACATCACAAACTTGAGGGGTGCGTGATATAGTAGTGATGAGAGACTATGATTATCTAGAAATCTGCTAGAGCTCCTTACAGGGAAGCTCGTTTGGTTTAATGAATTTCACCCTTCAAAAAGTGAAAAAATCAACATGAGAAAATTCTATTCTGGCTCCTCTTGTCACTAAAAGAGAGAAAGTAGTTGCTGGGGAGGAAATCGTGGGAACCATGGGGGAAAGCCATCTGAGCTAGGGTGGTGGTTGTGGGAGTGGAGAATAAGGAATATATATGAGAGAGCTTGTGAACATAGAAATTACAAGATTTTCCCATGGATTACATATGTGGGGTGAGACCAAAGTTGGGAGTGGCACTATCAGCAATGTATTAGAATTTAATCTGCTTTTCCAGAGTTGTTCTAAGGGGAAGAGAGTGGTAATGTTTTGATATTGAACATGATGGAGACAAGGCATAGGAATCTTCTCAATGTATTTCTTTTTGTTAGGTCCTTTGTCCAATATTTTAGTGAAGAATATGGCTACAGACCTGCACAGGTGGCATCATCAGTGGCTTAGGATTCATCCTTTCCACATTTAGCTCTACCATGTTAGGACTCTCTTTCTGGATTGGAGGGGTTTCCATTACAGGTAACATTTTCTCCCCCATTATTTCTTTTTGCGGGTTTGGAAAGTAAACTAGTTTTCCTTTAGTTCAATCTTGTATTTCATGTGTGCTATACTTACTTATTTCAGCTTCTTTTCCTAAATATTTTCTCTTTAAAGTGGAATAAAAGAAGGGAAGAATTATGTGACCAATTTGGCCCTAGTCCCACCCCTGCCAATTCACCCTCACCCCAATTTACTAAGAAATCATGTCTCATGAAACGGTATAATCACAGCATTTTAGATATGTGACTCAGATATCATCCAGTTGAACTCCTGCATTTGACAGATGCAGAAACTGAGGCCTCAAGTTATCAGCCAGTCAGTTGGTCAGCCAACAAGCATTGCTTAAGCATTTACTATATGCCAGGCACTGTGTTAAGCATTGAGAATAAAAAAAAAAGCAAGGAATTGCACATCCTAATAGAGAGGGATTATATAAATGTTAGCTGCACACAAGATACACACAGAGCAGATGGAAAATAGTCTTATACAGAAGGCACTAGCAGCTAGAGGACATGCAGGGAAGGAGAATATTGATCCTGTGGAGATATTAATCCTGAGAAGAGAGATTGATCCTGTGGAAGGAGTAATTTGAGCTGTCTGAGCATAAAGAAAGGGTTATATACAAAAGACATTGTAGAGAATGTGGGGTGAGAATGTGGTTGAGAATGACACTAAGGTTGCTAATGAGTGACTGAAAGGGTGATGGTGTCTTCCCAAGTAATAGGGGGTTCGGGAAGAGAGGAGGGATTGGAGGGACAGATAATGAGTTCTGTTTTGAATATGTGGAATTTCAGATGGCCACAGGACATCCAGTTTGGGATGTCCAAAATGCAGTTAGTGATGTGAGACTGGAGTTCAGGAGGGATACTAGGGCTGTATATTTAGATCTGGGAATTCATTGAATAGAGACACTAATTAGAACTATGGGAGCTGATGAGATCACTAAGGAGATAAGAGGATTTAGGACACAACCTTGAGAAGCACCCCCTGTTAGTGGGTGTGATGTGGATGAAGTACCAGGAAAAAATGCTATATTGACTGGTGCCTATTACTAAGGGAAACTGAGGCTGGTGGATCGCTTGAATTCAGGAATTCTGGGCTACAGTGGGCTAAAGTGGATAGAATGCCCACACTAAGTCTGGCACAAATATGGTGAGCCCCAGGAGCAGGGGTAGGGGGTGTGGTTCACAGGGGTGCTGAAAAAAAGATTGGCTTCAGGTCAGTAGTGGAGTGAGTCAAAGCTTCTGTGCTGATCAGCAGTGCCTCTGAGGCTGAGTGGCCTCACTGCTTCTGGCCTGGACAAGATAGAAAGACCCAGTCTCAGAAAGACAAGACAAAAACAAAACAAGAAGGGAGACTGAAAAGAACTGGCAGGATAGGGAGACAATCAGGAGAGTGCATTGTTGTGAAAACCTAATGGGGAGAGAATATCCAGGACATTGACCAACAGTATCAAATGGTACAGAGAAGTGAAGAAGGATGAACATTGAGAAAAGGCCATTAGATCTGGTAATTAAGAGATCACGGGAAACTTTGGAGAGAACAGTTTCAGTTGAATGATGAGGTCAGAAGCCAGATTTCAGAAAGTTTAGAAGAGAGTGAGAAGAGAAGAAGTGTAGAAGGACTGAGTGTAGCTGGCATTCTCAAGTAGTTGAGGCACAAAAGGGAGAAGAGATAAAACATGATAGCTAGTGGAGATGGTAGGATCCAGTGAGGACATTATTAAGGATAAGGGAGACATGGGCATGTTTATAGGCAGCAAAGAAGCATCCAGTATGTAAGTAGGAAGAAAATGAAAATTAGTGAGGGAATGAGGATGATAGAAGGGACAATCTTCTAAAGAAGTGGGATAGAATGGGATCAAAGGGTTAATGTAAAGAACCAATTATTCACCTAAGACTGGTCCTTAGCTGAAAGGTTGGAGGAGGGAAGAAGCCACGGGAGGCTTGAAGAGAGACAGAAGAAGTTGTGGAAAATGAGATGGTGAATAGGGTAGAGTAGAATGAGTGCCTTGCTGCAGTGAAAGCCCAGTAGAGACTAGATACCAATTGACACAAGTTCATGATTTCCTCTAGCTCCATTCAGCAACACATGAATGGGAACAAAGGAAGCAAATGATGGAATTATCCAGGGTTGGAATTTGACAAGGCATGATCAGTGATGGAATAAGAGGGCAAGGAGTATTGTGCTACCCCTACTGTGATCAGTGAGAGTATGAGAGAAACTAGTGACATCAGGAGGAAGGCAGATCTCAATGAGTGCCAGAAGATGGAGGATATCAAGAAAGATGATGTAAGATGAGAAGCAGGTTGTGACTTATGGAACAAGCATTCCAGAGGTCACAGTGGAAGGGCCAGGCAGATCTAAAGCAGAGCCTTGGGAAGGATATAGGATTGAGGTGGATGAGAAGTAGGGAGCAGGCAGTTGGGGACAGGAAATTGGTTTGTATATCAGAAGCAGAAGGCTCAGAATCACTAGGATATGGAAGTTAAAAGGGGTGGGAAATATGCTAACCTTTGAGGAGAGGTCTATTAGTCTATTAATTAAGATTAATCTAAGAATCCTTAGATTAGACTTCTCAAAGTCCTTGCCTGAGGACCCACCTCATGGGGTCCTAGTTTTAAAGCCAAGAGGCAGGTCACAATTCAGGAAACTGAGACTCAGAGAGGCTTTCCCTACTATATCACACATACCTCCAGTTTAAATGTCAGGCCATTGTTCAACCCAGTTAAGAGGTTGTCTCATTTCCAAGCACTTTGAATATACTATTTTATAGATAAGTCATCTATATGCAAATCATTCTGATTTATTCATTAAAGCCTCAAGATCTACTGGCCAACTTCCTTGTTAGCTTAGTTTAAATTATTGCCTATTTTGGGGAGTAACAAAATCACTTCTTTAAATGTATTTCACTACCAAGACTACTGCTCTAATTCAGGCTGACCTTTCTCTCAGTGCTCTTGAAATTAGCGCAACCTATACTAATCATATATACTAATGAGCATAATTGTTATTCTAATGCTTTTAGTTGTAGAATGCTTTTTTCTTTTTTTTCAAACTCATTTCCCAGACGTTAACTTATTTTAACTTCATAATTTCTGTACTATAAGGTATTTAAATTAAGTGAAGATACATTTTGTGTGGCTGAAGATAGCAAGGCTCTGAGAAGTAACATGTATGAGGCCCAACAAGATGTACCATTGTTCGGTGATGGATGAGTTAGGAAGGTCCGAGATGCAGTGCTGTCTATGACACTTGCTATGTAGCTGAGGGAGACGCTTCACCTCAGTTTTTTGAGGAGCTGGATCTGTAGAAATCCCTTCTGGTTATAATTCTATAGTCTTATAAAATTAAAGTAATTATAGAATTGTAAATATGACATATTGAAATCACAATTGATTGAGAAACAATAGCTTCATGCACATGTTATGCCTGTCTTCATCAGATATTGCTTTTTTTTAATCTTCCTGACAAGAATTGGCCTTGGTTTCTGCTTATATCCCTCAATGATTGTAATCTCCAAATACAACTTTTTAAAAGAAGACCCTTTGCAAACAGCATTGCTATGATGGGAAGTCCTATAATGTCATCCATTCTAGCACCTCCAAATCAGTATTTACTTAGCAACTTTGGATGGAAGGGTACCCTTACCATCCTAGGAACAATTCTGGAAATTGATATGTATTAGGGGCTCTCTGCAGACCTATTAAACCAAAAGGCAAGAAAGTCATTGTGAAGCCAATAGCCTCTCAGAAGATTTCATCTTCCACATCTAAGATGTGAATCAGAGAAGCTGAATTCATAATATTAATGCTTATCTTGACATAGATGTGTTTAGGCAGAGAGCTTTTCTCATTTTCCTGGTTGGTGATACCATCACCATCATAGACCTTTTTTTTTTCCATTTTCTTTTTGATTGAATATGACAAATGACTCTTGGCTTTGAACAGCAGCCTTTCTCAATAGCATTTTGGCAGTTGTTGTTATGATCTCCAGGCCTTGCACTGGATTATCTGCCAACAGAAAATGGATCCAGCCTTTTATTCCCTATTATTTCAGGCTGGTCATTTTTTCATTTTGGAGCTCTACAGTTTGCATTGAATTTCTGTAAGACCTGCACTCATCTTGTGATATATTGCATTTTCAGTGTCTTCTGTTTTGGTATGATTAGTTTACTGGAAGTTGAAACCCTTGCCTCTTGGTAGGCCCTGTTAAATACCCCAGATCTCTGGCATTTGTCACTTTATTCCAATGTTTCATTCTTTTAGGTGGACTTGCTCTGGGAGGTGAGTTTTTTCTTTTGTATCTTTTTCTTAAAGTGTGACTTTAAGATAGAGAAGTATCTTATTGCAAAGTCACATAGATGGCTACTTCAGCATGCCAAGCATCTTTAAGGTCATCAATGTCAATAGTTCCTCCCTTGGTGTAGATTGCAGCCTCTCTAGACATGTACCTGTACATGCTGTTATTCTTCTCCATGGCATTCTTTTTTTTAAAATTATTTTTAGTTTTCAACATTCACTTCCATAAGATTTTAAGTTCCTAATTTTCTCCCCATCCTTCCCCTCTCTGTACCCCAAGACATCATGCAATTTTATATAAGCTTTACATATACATTCATATTAAATATTTTCACATTAGTCATGTTGTAAAGAAGAATTAGAACCAACAGGAGAAATCACAAAAAAGAAGAAACAGAAAGAGAGAGAGAGAAAATAGTATGCTTCGATCTTCATTCAGACTCCATAGTTCTTTTTTTGGATGTGGATAGCATTTTCCATCATGAGTCTTTTGAAGTTGTCTTAGATCCTTGCATTGCTAAGGAGAGATAACTCTATCAAAGTTAGTCATCACACAATGTGACTGTTACTGTGTACAGTGTTCTCCTGGTTCTGCTCACTTCATTCAGCATCAGTTCATATAAGTCTTTCCAGGTTTTTCTGAAGTCTGCCTGCTCATCATTTCTTATAGAATAATAGTATTCCATTACATTCATATACCACAACTTGTTCAACCATTTCATAGATGATAGGTGTCCCCTAAATTTCTAAAATTCTTTGCCACCACAAAAAGAGCTGCTATAAATATTTTTGTACATGTGGGTCCTTTTCCTTTTTTTGATGATCTCTTTGAGATACAGACCTAGAAGTGGTATTGCTAGATCAAGGGGTATGTATAGTTTTATAGCCCTTTGGGAATAGTTCCAAATTACTCTCCAGAATGGTTGGATCAGTTCACAATTCCATCAACAATGTATTAGTGTTCCAGTTTTCCCATATCTTCTCCAACATTTATCACTTTCCTGTTTTGTCATGTTGGCCAATCTGATAGGTGTGATGTGGTACCTCAGAGTTGTTTTGATTTGCATTGAATTTCTCCAATAGTGATTTAGAGCATTTTTTTTCATATGACTATAGATAGTTTTAATTTCTTCATCTGAAAACTGCCTTTTCATATACTTTAACCATTTATCAATTGGGGAATGACTTGTATTCTTATCAATTTGACTCAGTTCTCTGTACATTTTAGAAATTAGACCCTTATCAGAGACACTGGTTGTAAAAATTCTTTTCCTACTTTCTGCTTCCCTCCTAATCTTGGTTGCTTTGGTTTTGTTTGTGCAAAAACTTTTCAATTTCATGTCATCAAAATTATCCATTTTGCATTTCATAATGTCCTCTATTTCTTGTTTGGTCATAAATTCTTCTGTTCTCCATAAATCTGACAGCTAAACTATTCCTAGCAGCCTTCACATCTAAATTGTGTACCAATTTTGACTTTATCTTGGTATACAGTGTAAGATATTGGTCAATGCCTACCTAGTTTCTGCCATACTATTTTCCAGTTTTCCCAGCAGTTTTGTTTTTTGGTCGAATAGTGAGTTCCTATCCCAGAAGCTGGAGTCTTTGGGTTTATCAAATAGTAGATTACTCTAGTCACTGACTACTGTGTCTTTTGTACCTAATGTATTCCCCTGATCCACTACCCTATTTCTTAGCCAGTGCTAAGTAGTTTTGATGATTGCTGCTTTATAATATAATTTAAGATCTGGTATGGCTAGGCCACCTTCCCTTGCATTTGTTTTCATCAATTCCCTTGATATTCTGAATGTTTTGTTCTTCCAGATGAATTTTGTTATTGTTTTTTCTAGTTCTATGAAATAATTTTTGGTACTTTGATAGGTATGGCATTGAATAAGTAAATTAATTTAGGTAGAATTGCCATTTTTATTATATTAGCTCAGCCTACCCATGAGCAACTGATGTTTTTCCAATTATTTAGATCTGACTTTATTTGTGTGAAAAGTGTTTTATAATTATGTTCGTATAGTTCCTGGGTTTGTCTTGGCAGGTAGACTCCCAAATATTTTATAAGTCTACAGTCACTTTAAATAGAATTTCTCTATCTTTCTCTTGCTGTTGGGCTTTGTTAGTAGTAAAATGGGGCTTAAAAATAGCTCCTACCTCCCAGGTTGTTGTGAAGATCAAACGATATAAGGTTTTAAATGTGTAATATATGTATAGCATTTAGCACAGTGCCAAGAATATGGTCCTTTCCCTTCCCTTTCCTGATTTGTTTCAGTTGAGAAAGTTCCTCTCAGGAAGCACCATGTACTGATGAAATCACAAGCCAGATAAAAACTTTTGCAAAGTTCTCTGATAGTTGCTAAGGATGCAAGGGAAAAAAAATACAGTTCCTTCCCTTACTGAGCTTATATCCTACTAAGGTGGATGGAGTATGCAAGTTTTATATCTCTCTAGTATGTGTGTATATATGCATATATATGTATATGTATATACACATATACACACATAAGTATGTACACATACACATGCCACTGAAGTTCTGCTCAGTGTTCTGGGCCCTGGCTTTCTTCTAGGCGTTTTTGCATAAAGAGGAAAAGATTCCTAGTTAAGAAAGCAAAATGAAAGAAAGCAAAATATCTACTCTAGTAGATATATAAAAGGATACCAGAAAAGTGAGTGATCAAGAAGACAAAAGGGAAACATTAGTACATTCATCTATACAGACCTGGGACACACAAGAAGATGGCTGGAGTCTGCCCATGGGAACTAAGAGAAGGGATGTAAGGGGAGAGGTTAAAGCCGATATAAGCTCTCTTGGTAAATAGTCTGAAGTCTGAACACACTCTGAGTGGGGATATGCTAAAACCCTTGAACCCAGCCTGATCTCGCAGAGTCTGAAATGTGCAGACACTCTGAAGGAAATGTAGTCGGGATGGCAGAAACCACTGCAAGCTCCAGGAATCAGGGACTTCATCGGTAGGATCTTAGCCCTGGGCTTTTGGGAAGAGATCCAGTCCCCATAAAGTCCAGAGATACAGACTGAAGAATTCCATGTGCTGGAGCATTCAGAGCCAAAGCAGGAGACAAGGCCATGGTGGAAAGTCTTATCCAGCAGTGCACTCCCTGAAAAATAGAATGTAGTAAACAGAATTCAGTGATTAGATGAGGTAAAAGTATTGAAAAAGTCAAAACATGAAAGAAAATGTAAGGTATCCATTATAAAGAACAATTAGCCTGGAAAACAAGTAGAGGGGAAAAAATTTAAAAAGCATTAGACTAACAAAATCATGAACAAACAAAAAAAATCTAAATACCACATTTCAAGGAATCAGAAAAATGCCCAGAACTATTAGAACCAGAGGGCAAAATGTAACTAGGAAGAACCTACTGGTGACTTCCTGAAAGAAATCCCAAATTGGAAGCACTCAGGAATGTCTTAACCAAAATCTAGAGAGTGTAGATTAAAGGAAAAAGTGCTATGTGATCTGGAAAAAGAAATTCAAGTATTCTGGAAGCATCTTTAGTATCACCCAACTATATGCCACAACAGCTCTAAAGTCAAAGCAACATGAAATTATTAAATCCCTACTGTTTGGGGTCACCATGCTAAATACTAAGGACATAAAGAAAGGAATAAATCAGTCAGGAAATGTGGAAACGACTCTATAAAAACAAGATACATACAGGATATATTGGGGATAATCTCAAAAAAAGAAGGCATTAAAATTAAGGAGGACCAGAAAAGGCTTTTTGTAGATGGTGGGAATTTGGCTGAGATTTAAAAGAGTCCCAGGAAGCCAGGAGGCAGAGAGGAGGATGGAGAGAATTCGGGGCATGGAGGACAGCCAATGAAAATGTTGAGAAATGTTGGCATTGGGAAATGGAGCATCGTGTGAAAAACAGCACAGGGGTCAATGTCACTGTGTGGCAGACTACATGGGATTGAGCAAAGTTAAGAAGGCCAGAAAGGTAGTAAAGGGCCAGATTATGAAGGATTTCAAAAACTAAACCAAGGATTTTATATTTGATCCTGGAGGTGATAGAGAGCCACTGGATTTTATTGAACAGGAGAGTGACATGGTCAGATTTGCACCTTAGGAAGATTCATTTGACAGTTGGGTGAAGGATGAACTGGAGTGTGGATAGACTTGATACAAGGAGATCAATCAGCAAGCTATTGCAATAGTCCAAGTGTGAGGTAATAAGGGTCTGCATTATGGTGGTGGCATTTTGGGAGGGTGGGGAAAGAGAAGAAGCATTAATTAAGTGCCTACTATGTGTCAGCCACTGTACTAAGCACTTTATGTACATTACCTCATTTGATATACAGGAGGAAAGACAGTATGTATGAGAGATTTAGAGAGGTAGAATTGGCAGGACTTGGCAACCGATTGGATATTGTGGTGAGTGAGAGTGAGCAAAGTCAAGGGTGACACCTAGGTTGGGGGCCTGGGTAATTGGAAGGCTGGTGGTGACCTTGAGAGTAATTAGGAAATTAGGACAAGGAGATGGTTTGGGGGAAAATACCATGAGTTTGGTTTGGGACGTGATGAGTTTAAAGGAGTGGAAAACTTGGGTTTTAATATTCTAAAAGGCAAAAGAAAAAGACCTACAACCAAGAAAAAGCTTATAGTCAGTATCTCAATATAATAATATAGATGGAAAATGGATTTTTAATAGAATAGGGGACTTTCAAGTTCCTGATAAAAACACCAGAACTGGATAGAATCTTTGAAATGCAAACACAGAATACAAGAGCAATTGGAAGGGTCTCAATGATGATGAGATGCTTACATTCTAATATTAAGGGCTAGAGTCATGTGTCTTCAGAATCCCAGCATTTCTAAGTGTCACAGAGGGAATTAGAGACACATGTGGAGCCTGCATGTGTTTTGTTTTGTTGGTTTTAAGAAAGGAGGTGCATGACAAAAAGACTATACAAACATACAGGAAAGGGCAGGGGGAGGAGGCAACTCAGGAAACTCACTTGTCATAGAACCAGACAAAGAAGAGTTGAACACATACACAGTGTTTGGTGTAGAAATACATCAATCTACGTAGGGAAATAGGCAGGAATGGGGACAAGGTGTTTAAGAAAGAGGGTCCAGTTGCAAATGAATAGTCATGTCCAAAACAAAGATCAACTCCAGAAGGTATGTCATAAAAGTTAAAGAGTCCTTAAAAATGAATTCTTGGAGTCTGAGCTAGGTGAAGAAAAGAGGGTATGGGGAAATAACAGGCCTCTTAAGTTAGAGCACACTAGTGTTGATCACATTCCTTCTTTTTCATCATGCTCTGCTTCTTCACAAATGGATGGTGAGGAGCAAAGAAAAAGAAAGTTAAAGAGGATATGAAGGAGGGAAGGACATAATTAACAATCATAAACACACTTGAATCATAAATTTACAGTTATGTGGACTTCATCAGAATTTATTATGCTTCAAACAAATTCAAAAAAGCTGAGGTGGCAATCATTATCTTAGACAAGGCAACAGTCAAAATTGACGTGGTAAAAGAGATAAGCAGGGGAATAACATGCTTAAACAAACTCTAGACAGTGAAATGATATCAATGCTTTTAAAGTAAATGTACTAAATGGCATAGCATCAAAGAATTTAAAGGAAAAATGAGCTGATATGCAGGGATAAGTAAATTGCAATACTGTAATAGCTGGGAACCTCAATGGGCTCTTTTCAAGCCTATAAAAGTAAAAAAAAGTGAAAGAGATATCAACAAAAATGAATTTAAAGATCTGAACAAAGTAAAAGTTAGCTAAGGTACAGTTCTGGAGACTATTTAATGAGAATCAAAAAGTATACATGTTTCTGAGAAAATTTATATTTCTAAACACTTCCATCAGCAAAAGAGAGAAAGAACAGAACAATGAATTGGGCATTAAACTAAAAAAAAAAATCTAGATGAGGGCTAAATTTTAAACCCTTCCAACTAAATATAAAATAAAAATTCTGCTAATCAGAGAAGTTATAAACAAAAAAAATAAATTGGTAATTAAAACTAAGAGCTGTTTTTGGAAAAAGGAATAAAATACACAAATCATTAGCTATTTGATTTTTAAAAGAGATAAAAATAAAATTGCCAAAATCAAAGTTGAAAAAGGATTCACAAATGAAGATGAAGTAAAGGAAGTTATTAGAAGACTGTTCCAATTGTAATACTAACAAAACTGAAAATCAAAATGAAATTGATGAGTATATTTTAAAATATAAAGCACTCAGATTAACAGAACAAGAAATAGAGAATTGATACAACCTAATAAAGTGATTCTCAGTTAGTAGGGAAAAGTGAAGGAAATGGAGCAAATGAATTTACAAGTGAATTCAAACACATTCAAAGGACAATTGAGTCTACTACTATACAATTAGAAATAATAACTAGCATTTCTATAGTGCTTTAAAGTTTGCAGAGAACTTTATAAGCATTATCTCATTTTATCCTCACAACAACCCTGGAAGAAAGACTGCTATTTTCATTCCAATTTTATTGATGAAACTGAAGCAAACAGCAGCTAAGTGACTTGTCCAGGGTCACACAGCTATTAAATGTCTGAGGCCAATTTTGAATTTAGTTTTTTAGGACTTTAGGTCCTGTGCTCTATCCTCTATACTGCCTAACAGAAACAGAAAAAGAAGGAATCCTACCAAATTCCTTCTATGAAACAAACATATTTTTTATACCTAAACCAAGGAAGATAAAGCAGAGAAAGAAAACTGTAAATCAATATCTTCAAAGCATATGATGCAAAAATGTTGAATAAAATATTAGCAGAGAATAAGAGAATAAAATACAATGACATTAAATAAGTCTAAATTTTGACTAGATTTGTTTCATAACAAAGAACACAGGGTTGGTTTGATATTAGGAAAATTATGAATATAATTGACCCTATTCATTAAAGACCACATTGTTATGTAGATGCAGAAAAAGGTTTTGACAAAATATAGTATTTATTTATGTTAAAAACTATTAAAAAGCATAGGAATACAAGGACCTTTCCTCAATATGTTAAATAATAGGGACAGGAACAGGGAATAGACTAGTGATTTCATTGGTATAAGGAACTACTGGGTAAGGCAATTCCCTTTATCCAGGCTGATCAGCACTTTCTTTGCAAGTTATAATCTTATTGAGTATACTAGAGCCAGGAAAGGTTACTACATGAGAGCCACCCACAGTAGAGAGGATGTGTCAGAAGTGAAAGTGGAATCCAGGTCTTCCTGTCTCTGAATCTGGTTATTTATGCCATGCTGTCCATCTAAAGCCAAGAGCTATCATTATCTGTAATGGAGAACCACTCTAATGGCCTTACCAATAACATCTATATAAAGAAAAAGTGCCCCTTGTCACCAATACTGTTTTTTATAGTTTTAGAAATTCTAGTTATAGTGGCTATCCATGACAAAGAACATGTGGTATTAAACAGAGGAAACATAAGCCATCACTTTTGTGGGTAATATAACCATTGACTCAGGGAATTATACAGATTCAACTAAAATGAATGAAACAATAAATTCAGGAAAAGGGCAGGATGTAAACCCCTCCCCCCATCAGTCTTTATGTATACAGAGAGTCATAAAAGTGTGATGATTGATACTAAGAATTATACAGTTTTTGATAATTTATGAAAATAACTACTTCTTGGTATTCTAAACATAAGGGCTTTGTCCAGTAACCAAGACCACATGTGACTAGAAGAGTTAAATCATCTTATTATTGTCACTGTAAATGAGATCAGGGCATAAAAATATATCACAGCTAAATAAAGTGATGGTTTGCAGGTTCTCCTTGGAGAGGCAAATAAATGATTTAGTGGAATTGACTTTTATCATTCATCCAGAGGCCAAAAGTCATATTCCAGGGGGCACTTGTTTATCTTATATTTGAGTGTCCATGATAAATATTTTCAAAAATATCACCATGAAAATAAGGATAATGTAAGTGTCAGTATCTGTTGTAAAGAAGTTCTCTGAAGAACACAATAAAACGTTTCAAATTAATATACTTAATTGATGATTTCAGTGCAAAACTGGGCATAGGGGAGAATGGTGAAAAAATATGTTGAAAGATGTGGTTGATGAGGAAGAAATAAGGTAATGAACTTATTAGATTGTAGACCATAGAGAAGCTTACCCATAATAAACCCTTTCTTTGAGAAAATAGTTGGGAGAAGCTGGATGTGGGGAACATTTGATAATATAACAAAGAATGAAATGACTATTTTAATAGAGAGGAAGTGGCTCATTCCCAAGTGGGTTAACTATTAATTGACATACTGTTGACATTATTTTAAAGCTCAAAATTAACTTGAAAGTAGAAGAAAGGATAAAAATGGCAAATATATTGAATACAATTAAAACAACTTTCATCTGATCTATATAAATGAGCTGTCGACCCTGAAAAATGAGAAATCGATGAAGGAACACTCATTGACACAGATTAAGTGGTTTAACAGTTATAAAACAATTGCTATGGTAGAGAAACCACAAAGATCTTAGGAACCACTTTCACTAGCAAACATTTGATCTCCTTGTCAAGTCAAGACATATTCATTCTTCACTGTTTACTATCCTGTTTGATTTTTTTCCCTGCTTGGGAAACTACTTCTTGTAGAAGATTAGAAATCAGAATATTGAAATCAATGTTTTTTCCTAAAAGCTATATAAAAATTAGGTAATTTGTTTAATAATTTATGTTATGAAATTGAACAAAAATGGGTTTTTTTTACATTTTCCCATTTTCAGAGGTAGTAAAATAATTGTTTCCTTGTTATTTTATAACTAACCACAGAATTGCATTTTAGTAAATTTAACACATTTTCCTACTATATTTTATGCGTATTTTATTTTCCTGTGAAGAAAAACGTGATGTCTTTTGAGCACTGAATTTCACAGAATCAGAGACTTATAGAATATTAGTGTTAGAAAGGATATGAATTCAATACTTCCTACTGCATTCTTGGCAAGGGGTCATCCAACCTTTTGCTCGAATACTTCTAATGATAGGGAACTTAGTAGCTTATGAAGCAGCTGATTTCATTTTCAAACAGCTCTTAACTGATAAGAAGTACTTCTTTACATTAATTTTAATTCTGTCTTCTTGTACCTTCAATCACTGTTCCAAATTCTTTTGGAACCATACGGAAGTCTTCTATGTGACAGCTCTTAAGATATATGAAAACAATTGTATCCCCCTTTCCTCCATTGAATAGAAGTTCCTTTAGGGAAGAGAGTCTTCTGGTTTTATCATATCCATAGTATTTATTGTTAACACTATGTTAACACTATTGTTAACACTATGTTATGTTAACACTAACTGATGAAATGAGTTGATTATGTTTTAACAACAAAGTGTATGGATGAACACATGTATTTATATGTGTGTGTGTATATATATATGTATGTATATATATATATGTATGTATGTATATATATGTGTTAAACTATTAAGTGAAAGTAATTAGTAGAACTAGGAAAACCAGCACAATTACTAGGAAAATGTAAATGGAGAGAAAAACAATAAAAATCAGAACAGTGAAATGATAATGTCTAAGCTTGGCCCCAAAGAAGCGATATTAGAATGTGTTCAGTAATAACATTTATATGACACTTTAAAGTTTACAAAGCACCTTATATATGTTGTTTTATTTGATGTTCTCAGTATCAAACTCTCAGTAACCCCATTTTACAGATGAGGAAACTGAGCCTGAGAAAGTTTGGAGTGACTTTCCAAGATTGTACAGCCAGTAAATGTATTAGGCAGGATTTGCACTTGGGGCTTCCTGATTTCCAGGGCAATACTTCCCAGAGGTTAGGGCCTCTAGATGTGGGACACTCATTAGAGTGTGCTAGAGCCAGGCAAGAGCCTATGGCTCAATTTTCATGGTATTTATGTCTTTGAAATTGGTAATCACTACAAGTCAGGTCTTGATTTGTAGTTTTGATGATTGTCTAGACTTGAGAAAGAAATAGATGAAATGTTAATAATGCAGATTAAACTTAAAGTGTACCATGCCTACATTTTCTTTTCTAGAGAACTGGTTGTTAAACATTTACCAGCATACCACTGACTGTTAATAACGTCAGACTAGGTTGATCTGTTGATTTCTTCTTTTTTTCTTCTTCATTCTGAGGGAGGGGAAGGTCAGAGTAAGATATTTAGAAATGTGAGTGATGAGAAAACAAAAGATATAAAAATATTTTAGGTGATTTAGAAGATTTGTAGGAAATAATGATTAAAAACAAGAAAAAATCATAGTAATTAGATTTAATGTTTAATAAATAACCTACATACAAATTAAAATGTTAAATTCAGAGGACAATATTTACATATGTATTTATCCATGACGCATGAGTATAAAGTCATAAAACTGACTCCATCAGTCAAATATGAAAACCCACCCTCCTAATTTCTAACACACTTGCCTTAATGACACCCTTAGATGATATGCATATCTGTTTGTATTCAGATATGAAATGAACACATTCAGAAAGAGATTGCTTCTCACATGGTAGCAGCATTGTTTGCAAGTTGGGCAAAATGATAATTTCTGTTTATAATTTGAGTGAAACTTCCTAGTAGGTTGATTGAAAAATATATTTACTAGAAAGTGAATCCATAACATTAATACTTAATAAAATTTTGCTAGACAATCAATTATTTTATGTACCATGGGGACAGAATAGAATCAGGCTCAAGAACAATATGATTATGATTTTAATAGTGTATGATTTTTCCAGATGTGCTTGTTGAAAAATGTATTCTCAAATGGGAGTATTAGGAATAACTCACATGTGTGTGAATTCTTTAGAAATGAGGTATTTTGGGGGGACTAATGGACATTTTTTCTGTCTTCTTTTTTTCTGTATAAATTTTTGCATATTTTAGCATCTTTAATTTGCAATTGCCTTAATACATCAATTTATATACATTTATACATATCTATAATAGATGCATTATTTGTTATTTGTATATAACACATGTGTACCTATGTGTGTGTATGTGTGTGTGTACTTGCACACTCAAAAGTTTTGGGAAGGAGGGTGGATAGTTCTTGACCTATTATTTCATGGGTTTGGGGAACTCCCAGTTGGTGTAAACTCTCTCCATTGATGATATCAGTAAGGAGTCTGTAATGAACAGACTTAGAAAGCTCTTTCTGAGCAATGAGAGGCGAAATGACTGATCACATAGCTAGTGATGCAAACCAGGTGTTTCTGACTCCACGGCTGGCCTTCTTACCACTAGGCCAAAGTGTCTTTCTTTACATGTATATGTTTTATAGATGTATGAATATAAAATACATACATAGCACAGAGTAGCTACAGAAAGCTAAATTTGGAAGAAATACTTTAAATGGAAAAGACTAAGGGATAGAGATACTCTTCTATGTATTGTGGTCCCAACGATATACTCAAAATAATAACATTTTCTATCTCCTATAATCAATTTTATCTTTCTATTTCCTAGGATATTTGCTCAGTCACCTTGGATCATTCATTTACCTGTTTCTTTTCAGTGGTACCGCTGAGGTATTTGCTGAAATTTTCTTTTTTGTCATGGTTTTCTACAATAACTTCTGTTAAAACTATCTGAAAAACTATGAAACGGCATCATCTGAATTATGCAATGAAGTCCAAGTGTGCCGAGATGAAGAAAACCAAAAAGATGTGGAAAATTAGGATATGTATGAAAGCTGCCTGTGGATTAAATAGTTGCTCTGTGTTACACAGCATGAATTAAAATGTTAGTTCAGGTTATTTTTTAAAATTGTAGAGTCAGGCAAACCAACTAGTGCTCTCTATAGAATGTGCAGTCTTTGTATATGGACATGAGGCACATTGGCTTAGTTACTGATCTCCCATTACTAAGAATGTCCCTGCAACGAGTAATCACTACAGATTTCTTTCTTCACTAGTATATACGATGTGATGGTATGTGAATGTCCACAGGATCCTAGATTTAAAGCTGGAAGAGATGTTAGGTGGCATCTACAAGTAGATGGAGACCTTTATCAACAACTTTAGAACTTCTCCTCTTCTGATCTGTATTAAAAAGGTCACACCATACACAAGGGAGCATTTTGCATTCCCAATACCTAGGTCACTGCCTTGGGCATAGTATCCAATTACTAAGACCTCGTTACAAATCATGAGAACTGTGTTATATTGGGGAAAATTGAATAGGTCTAGCTTAACTATGAATGACGACAATACGAATTTCATATAATGAATATAACTTTATATAATGAAGTTAATACTTATATCACTGAGGTCAACATTAATCCATTGGATCTATCTCTGGATCAAGAAGGAGTCCCATTTTTGTTATCTTTTTTTTTTTCATCCTGAGTCTTTCAACCAATATGCTAGTTCTCCAAAATCCACTTTACCAAGAGACATGTCAGCAAGCATTTCTTTGCAGTTATTAATTTACCAGTAACTTTAAAATTTATTAATAATTTTATTAATAAAGGGTTGACATCTCTGTATATCAACATGAGATATTAAAACATCCTTTCTTAGTTTTCTTACATCCTAGGTTCCCTCAGCTAATGAATTAATTCTGGGATCTGTTAACTAGTGAACATACTTTTAATTATCCATTTTATTAAGTGATCAAAAGTTCTTTTTTAAGTAATAATGTAACCTGTGACTAGTTAGTCTGCATTTTAAGCATAGGGACAGGAAACACCTGTGATTTCAGTGGTATGGGAAACTACCAGGTAAGGATACTCCTTCTATTATGTAGACTGACACCTTCTCTAGAACTGAAAGAGTTGCTTAGAATCCTGAGAAGTCAAATGATATACCCAGGGTCACTCAGCCCAGTAAATGTCTGAGTATGGACTTGAACCCAGGTTTTCCTAGCTTTGTGGCCAGTTTTCTATTTACCACACCACTCTGTCTCTGTTTTTCTAAATATTAATATCTGTCAAATGTTATACCTTCTTTAGATATCTAGAACTTCCACTAGAAACTTTTGCATGAACACTTTCTTATTCCAAGCTATATATATATATATATATATATACATATATATGTATATATATGTAATGTATATATATATATGTAATGTATATATATATGTATGTATACATATATATATATATATATATATAGTCTCATATCTATGTATTTGTCTGTCTGTCTATCCTTTTCCTTTTCCAATCCACCCTCCACCTGCCTGTCAAACTGATTTCCAGCTAAATATGACTATTTCACTTAGCCAGTTAACAAACTCCAAGGCTATTGTGCATTGCCTCAAGTGTCATCGACAGACTCCTCTTTTTAGCATTTAAAGCCTTTCTCAGCCTGACTCCAACCTACCTTTCTAGTCTTACTATATATTACTCCCCTTCATGTCTTTTGTGGTGCAGCCACAGAAAAACTTCTTGCTTTTCCTCACATAAAACACAATCTCTTGTCTCTTGAGTTTTTGCACAAGGCTATGGCCTTCATGCTTGGAATGCATTCCTTCCTCATCTCTATCTCTTAGAATCTCTAATTTCCTTCGAAACTCAGCTCATATAATTTCCTACGTGAGTGAGGCCTTTCCCATCCCTCCTAGATACCAGTACCTTCTCCACCAAACTTACTACTATATGTTCATGTCATCTTCCCTGATAGAACTACAAAGTCTTTGAAGACAGGCTCTGTGCCATTTCCTTTTTGTCTCCGTATGCCAAATACATAGCATAGTACTGGGCACATAGAAGGCATCTAAAAAACGCCTTGTTGGTTGGATAACAATTATGAGGTCCCAAAGTGTGAGATAAAGGCATACACCATTATGTACACTGGAAGTCTCTAATAAAGTTTCAAAACTTAGTATTTTTGTCAAGCTGTATATTCTTTTCTGATTACCCAGGTGGGAGATGGGCTTGTTTGTCCTTAGTCAGGTTTGAAAATTGGGTCCCTCTGTGTTCGTCTACTAGAGGCTCCCACTCTAAATCATAAAATTTATGAGAGGATGTCACACTGGAAGGGATATTAGTAGCTACATAGCCCATTTCTCTTAATCTACAGATGAGGAAACTAAGTCTCAGAGAGATAATGACTTGCCTAGGATGTCAAGGCTAGATAGTGGCAGAGCTAGAACTGGTAACAGGTGGGGGAGTTATGATAATCAGTTGATATCATAACTGTAAGACCAACAAACACCTCACATATGTTTCTAGTTGAATCTATAAATTATGTAAATATATAATACACCTCCAAGTTAATAAAGTAAAAATAGTAGCTGGAACTTTTAAAATTATTAACTTTTTTATTTGACGTTGAATTTTTATTTTTTGGTTTTTGGAAAATTTGCTGAGAGTCCAGTCAAAGTGCAGGTGGAATGCATAGCAAGGGATAGTTAGCCAGTACCAGATTGTTTCCATAATTACCATTCTATAATATAGCTTGAAATCTGTTATTGAGGGCGACTTTACATTCTTTCCATTAATTTCCTTGACATTCTTGACCATTTTTGCTTCCAGATATATTTTATTATTTTTTCTAGTACTATACAATAATTCATTGATAGTTAGATTGGTATGACACTGAAAAAAACAAATTAATTTAGGTAGAATTGTCATTTTTATTATATTGGCTTGGCCTACCCATGAGAAATGAATATTTCTCCAGTTGTTTAGATTTGTCTTTATTTGTATGATTGCATTCATATAGTCTCTGGATTTGTCCTGGCAGGTAGAATCCAAAGTATTTTATAATGTCTACAGTTATTTTAAATGGAATTTCTCTTGCTATCTCTTCCTGCTGGATTTGTGGTAGTATATAGAAATGCTGATAATTTATGTGGGTTTCTTTTATATCCTGCAACTTTGCTGAAGTTGTTAATTGTTTTAACTAGTTTTTTTTAGCCAATTCTCTAGGGTTCTAGTGTACCATCATATCATCTGCAAAGAGTGATAGTTTTGATTCCCCATTGCCTATTTTTACTCCCTCAATTTCTTTTTTCTTGTCTTGTTGCTATATTTAGCATTCCTAATACAATATTGAATAAGAGTGGTGATAATGGGCCTCTTTGCTTCACCCCTAATCTTATTCTATTTTATATCCATTATAGATAATGCTCGCTCTCAGTTTTGATTACATATTACTTATCATTTTAAGACAGACTCCATTTATTTCTATGCTTTCTAGTATTTTAAATAGGAATGGATGTTGTATTTTGTCAGAAATGTTTTCTGCATCTATTGATATAATCATATGATTTTTGTTGTTTCAGTTATTGATATGGTAAATTATGCTTATAGTTTTCCTAATATTGAACCAGCCCTGCATTCCTGGTATAAATCTCACATGGTCATAGTGTATAATTTTTATGGCATATAGCAATATGTAATCTCCTTGCTAGTATTTTATTTAACGTTTTGCATCAATATTCATTAGAGAAATTGGTGTATGGTTTTCTTTCTCTGTTTTGCTCTCCCTGGTTTAGGTATCAAAACCATATTTGTGCCACAAAAAGAACTTGGTAGGACTCCTTTTTTATTTACATTTTTCAAAAAGTTTAAATACTGTTAGGATTAATTGTGCCTTAAATGTTTGGTAGAATAACTCATATATCAATTGGGTTCTGGAGATTAGTTCTTAGGGATTTAATTTATGGCTTGTTTAATTTTTTTTCTAAGATAAAGTTATTTAAGTATGCTATTTCCTCTTGTGTTAATTTGGGCAATTTATATTTTTATAAATATACATCCATTTCACTAAAGTGGTCAATTTTTACTAGTATGTAATTGGGCAAAATAACTCATAATAATTGCTTTAATTTCATATTCATTAGTGGTACCGTCAGCTTTTTCATTTTAATACTGATAATTTTGGTGTTTTTTTGTTTTTGTTTAAAATCGAATTAACCAATAGTTTGTTTTATTTCCCTCTGCCCCATAAAACCAGCTCTTGGTTTTCTTTATTAGTTAATTTTTTAAAACTTTTAATTTTATTAATCTCTCCTTTGATTTTTAGGATTTCCGTTTTGGTGTTTAATTATAGACTTTTAATTTGTTCTTCTAGTTTTTTTTTTTAAGTTGCATGCCCAATTCATTGATCTGTTTTCTCTCTTTAATTGATTCATACATTTAGAGATACAAATTTTTTGCTAAGTACTTACTGTTCTGGCTGCATCCCACAAATTTGGTATGTTATCTTGCTGTCATTCTCTTTTATGAAATAATTGATTGATACTATGATTTGTTCTTTGATGTATTCCTTCTCTAGGATTAGATTATTTAATATGAAATTCATTTTTAATTTATGCTTCCATGACTCTTTATTGAATGTAATTTTATTGTATTATGCTCTGGAAGTAATGCATATTGTATTATGCATTTAATATTTCTGCTTTTCTGCATTTGTTTGTGATGTTTTTATGCTCTAATAGTCATTTTTTTTGACAGTGCCATGTACAATTGAGAAAAAGGTATACTCCTTTCTATTCCCCTTCAATTTTCTCCAGAGTTCTATCATATCTAACTTTTCTACAATTCTATTCATCTGTTTAACTTCTTTCTTATTTATCTTATGGTTAGATTTGTCTACCTTTGAAAGGAGAAAGTTGAGTTCCTCCACTGGTATAGTTTTACTGTCTATTTCCTCCTATAATTCATTTAACTTTTCCTTTAAGAATTTGGATGCTTTTGGTGCATATATGTTTAGTGCTGATATTACTTCATTGTCTATGATACCATTTAGCAAGAGGTAGTTTCCCTACTCATCTCTTTTAATTAGGTCTATTTTTTTTTCTTTATTTGAGATCATGATTGCTACCCCTGTCTTTTTTTAACATTAGATGAAGCATAATAGATTCTGCTCCAGCCATTTATTTTTAACTCTGTGTATGTCTCTCTGTTTCAAGTGTCTTTTGTGTAAACATTATATTGTTGAATTCTGGTTTCTAATCCCTTTTGCTATTCACTGACATTTTATGGGTGAACTAGTTCCATTCACATTCACAGTTATGATTACTAATTGTGCATTTCCCTCCATCCTATTTTCTTCTGTTTAGCCTTCTCTCTCTGTGTCTCTCTCTCTCTCTCTCTCTCTCTCTCTCTCTCTCTCTCTCTCTCTCTCTCTCTCTCTCTCTCTCTCTCTCTCTTTCTCTTATCCTGTCCTTACTCTAAAGTTTGTTTTGCTTCTGACCACTGCCTCCCTTTATCTTCCTCCCTGTTTGTGGCCCCTTTCTATTTTCTCTTTTCCCCTTTCCACTTCCCTGTTGTATAAAATAGATTTCTATACCCAATTAAGTGTGTGTGTGTGTGTGTGTGTGTGTATTTCCATTTTTGAACCAATTCCAATGAGAGTGTGGTTAAGTATTGCCTTCTACCCCCCGTTTCCTCACCTTTATACAAGTTCTTTTTTGTATACCTCTTTTATGTGAGATAATTTCCATATTCTTCTTCTCCCTTCTCCTTTCTTTCAGTACATCCCTATTTCTTACCCAGCCATTTTTTTAAAGATCATCCCAATACAATCTATTCTCTCCTGTGCCCTCTATCCTTCTAACTGTCCTAATCACAATAAAGTTCTTAGGAGTTACAGTCAGCATCTTCCTATATAGAAAGGTAAACTGTTTAATCTTAGTGAGTCCTTTATGATTTATCTTTCGTGTTTACCTTTTTATGTTTCTCTTGAGTATTGCGTTTGAAAGTCAAATTTTTCTGTTCAGCTTTGGCCTTTTCATCAAGAATGCTTGAAAGGCCTCTATTTCATTAAATATCTGTTTCCCCTCGGAAGGATTATATTCAGTTTTGCTGGGTAGGTTATCCTTGGTTTTAATCTTAGCTCCTTTGCCTTCTGGATAATTGTATTCCAAGCCCTCGGCTCCTTTAACATGGGGGCTGCTAACTCTCACTTGCTCCTGACTGTGGCTCCATGGTATTTGAATGGTTTCTTTCTAGTTGTTTGAAGTATTTACACTTTGATTTGGGCACTCTTGAATTTGACTAAAATATTTCTGAGAATTTTCATTTTGGGAACTCTTTTAGGTGGTAATTGGTGGATTCTTTTAATTTCTATTTAACCTCTGATTCTAGGATATCAGGGAAGTTTTCCTTTATAATTCCTTTATAATTTATAATATAATTTTCCTTTGAAATATTATGTCTAAATTCTTTCTTTGTTCATGGCTTTCAGGTAACCCAATAATTTTAAAATTACCTCTCCTCAATCAATTTTCATCAGTTTTTTTTCCAATGAAATATTTCACATTTTCTTCTAGTTTTTATTCTTTTGACTTTTCTTGTTTCTTGATATTTCACAGAGTCATTAGCTTCCACTTTCCCAATTTTAATTTTTAAGGAATTATTTTCTTCAGTGAGTTTTTGTACTTTTTCTTCATTTGGCCAATTCTGCCTTTTAAGAAGTTATTTTCATTAGTGCAGTTTTGTAACTCTTTTTTCATTTGACCAATTCTATTTTTCAAGATGTTATATTCTTCAATATTTTTTGGGCTTCTTTTACCAAATGCTTAACTGTCTTTTCAAAATTTTTCTTCTTTTGCTCTCATTTCTTTACTCATTTTTTCCTTTACCACTCTTACTTGATTTTGCAAATCATGTTTTAGCTCTTCCAGGAATTTTTGTTGGGCTTGTGTCAAATTCACATATTTTCTTTGACATTTTGCTGATAGTTATTTTGACCTCATTGTTTTCTGAGTCTGAGTCTTGATCTTCCCTGTCATCATAGTAGATATTTATGGTAAGGTTATTTTTTTATTGTTATTTTCTCATTTTACCAGGTTATTGCTGCAGCTGTTGTCACCCCAAGTCCCACCACTGGTGTTGCATCCATGTGGGCTTTGTTCCAGCCTTACCCTCTATGTCATAGATCTCTCCTTCCAACCTAAGTTTTCTTGGGCTTGGAAGAATTTCTCACTCCTACTTTTTATTGGCTCTGCCACTCCAGAATTCTTCTTGAGGTGTTATTTTAAAGTTGTCATTTTAGAGTTGTTTGGATGAGAATGTTGGGAGAGCTGTAGTCTACCATCTTGGCTCCACCCCTGCCAGTAGTTTTTGAAAGATTTCTTGAGTCTTAATTTTTGACCTAAGCTTGCACTATCTTCTTTCTAATACTTTCCTAAAAATTATTTTAAATTTCAATTACTCCTTTTCTATCCATATTCTTTTCTGAGAAGTGCCCTGGCGTAGTGCATAGTGAACTGGCTTCAGAATGAGGAAGATCTGGATTCAAGTTTTGTCTCTGACACATACTGACCATTTGAAGTTGGGCAGGCTAATGAAGTTGTTAGTGCTCAAGGCAACACTCTAAAAGTAGGGCAGATTGTAGAGTCGTTGCTGACCTGTATTGATAGAGGAAGTTTTCTCATTGAAAGTTCCCTACACCAAGGGAATATCTGGTCTGGTGCAACAATATAATAATAATGATAATTATTGTTATTGCTAATTAATAATAACAGTGATAATAGCAGCTAGCATTTATATAGCACATTAAGGTTTGCAAAGCACCTTACACGTTAACTCAGCTGGTTAAAAAAAGCTTTTTAATTCCATTTTTATATCATGTGACAAAAAATATAATAGAATTACCATGACCTATAGGACATTTGAGAGTAATCATGACCTGTCTTTTCTAGAGAATTTTCTCTAACCAATAACTATGCTTCTAAATGTTTTCTTTGGCACCAAAAAGCAAAAAAATTCCTTAAATTGTATAGAAGTGATGATTTGAATTGCTGTTTTTTAGGGAAATACCATGACTGTCAGCTAGATTGGTGACTTGAATCAGAAATGGAAAATGCAAATCCTATTTACATGCACAGTTATGTGTGAATAACACCTGCTCAACTGAAGCTGGAGCTGTCCAGGTTGATTAATAAGTATGCCAAATGGCATACCCATTGCCAAGGTGATTGGAATTTTACACATTCTGTTCTCATCTTCCAAAGGAAATCACCGGAAAACCAGAACTGCAATTAAACGTTGGCTCAGATGCACATTTTACATCAAAACTATTTATTTTCCTGTGCGTGCAACATTATATTTTCATCCAGATTCCTTTGGCTTTAGGTGACAATAAACACTTTATTGTCTAATGGTAATACTTTAAAAAGGAGCCCTAGCACAAGGGAAGGGCCTCGAATTAGAGGATCTGAGTTCAAACGTTGGCTTTGCCACTTGCTACCATGTGACCTTGAAACAAGTCACTTAATGTTCCAGGGCTTGTTTCCTCATCTATGAAATCATGGGATTGGACTAAATAGTTTCTGAGATCTCTTTCGTCACTAGATTGATGATAATGAATATTTGCTGAGTAGGATGTTTTCTAGACCCAGAACATGGAAGAGGGATCAGTGTTGTTTTATCTGATAACTTGTTGTGTATGTTTTATTGAGGATTCTCATCTATGGGTTGGACTTGACTAAAATCCATTCCTTTTCTGAGGTTCTTTGGTTGTGTAATTATGGAGCAGTGATTATTTTAAATAAAAATCTGTCAAAAGAACAATTAAAACCCAGAATGTAACTGACAAATACAAAGGCAACCATTAGTATGGTGTGTAGGAGATAGAGTTTTAAATTGGGAGGGAACCCTCATTAATTGCCTGATTTGAAGTGGATGGTTTTTCAAAGGGGGGAAATCCCTTGAAAAAAATAGCTTTCAGAATGAGTAAGATAATTGGTTAGGATGCCTATTTAATGCCATGGTCTGGTATAGATGACTGCTGAGGTTCCTTCTAGCTCTGAAATTTGGTGATTCTGGATAGCATTAGGGATTTCCCGAGGCCCCCTTTCATGCATTTCTATCTATTGAATCTACATTGAATCACCCTTTCTAAATGTCCCCTTAAAAAAAGGGAGGGGAGAGCTGTGAAATTGTCTGCATCGGCATTATTGTTTTAACTTCGTAGGTGAGGAAACCGAGTCTTAGAGCATTAAAGTGATTTGTCCAAGGTCACAGAGCTAGGTAGGAATAGAGGCAAGACTACAGTCTGGCTTTAGAGTGAAGCTCTAGGAAGCAGTTCCTTTCATGACTCCGAGGCTGCCCCTAAAGTGCATTACTATTACAGCCTCTGCTGTGGGTCTTTATAATAGAGCTCTTCCCTCAAGCTTCTAGGGACCAATGAGAACACTTCCCGGGGAGAGGGAGCACAAGACTGCTACTGTGTAGGGTTTGAGATAAGAGTATGAGATCTGGTAGAAAGGAAGAGTTTGAGCAGAAGAAGAGAATGAAGAGGAGACTGTGGCCTGGAGACCATGGAGCATGGTAGAAACCATGTAATAGGGGTGGAAAACAAGCAGATTCCCATGGGGATGGCCTGTGACAGCCATCATCATCATCAATGGCAGGAAGATGGGCTGTAGTAACCCCACTCTCAGAAGGACCTGATCAATTACTTCCCTCCTTGGACTGAAGCACAGCAGCTGAGAGAGATGTCTTTTTCTTATTTCCTCTCTCTTCCCTACATCTATTTAAACATAATTGAGAAAGCTTCATGTCCTATTTTGCTGTTCATAATTGCTATTGGTATTTTTGAGCCTGATTCTCTTTTTAAAAATTAAGTTGTTCCTATTGTCTATGTACATGTAATTAAGATTAGCCTATATATGGAGGCAGGCTACAGAGAGATTTTGTATTTTACATATGATTTTCTCTAGGATTCTGCAGTTCTGGGGTTAGAGGTTAAAAAGTCTTCCTCAGGGCTATCCAGTCACATTTTAGTTTTAAGAATGATCTTATAATGCTCTCAGGTAGGATCCTAAAACATTAACTTATTTAGATTTCCCATTAAAAAATGGGTCAGTAGAGCAAAGGTATTGTTGTGGGTGTGAACTCAAGTCCTGGAGGTTAAATACTGTCTCTTTACCTGAGAGCAACTAGGTGGTGAGCCTGGAGTCAGGAAGACCTGAGTTCAAATCTGGCCTCAGACACACGAGCTTTGCAACCTTAGGCAAGTCACTCAACCCTGTTTGCCTCAGTTTCCTCATCTGTAAAATGAGCTAGAGAAGGAAACGGTGGCCGACTCCAGTATCTTTGCCAAGGAAGCCCCAAATGTGGTCACAAAGAGTTGCACAAGCCAGTGAACGAACAACAGCGACTTCACCTGAAGAGAAGGAGGTAGGGAGAAGGGTCAGGGGAAGAACATTTTTGCCTGAGAGCCAGCCTGGTAAGTGTGGTTTGTGAAGCTTTGACTTTATACCTCTCCCATTGGGAATGGAAACCAAAGTCATCACAGACCCTTGTGTTATGTACTAGGATTCTGCCTTGTTTTTCACTTGATGTACTATTTAAGGAGAAATGTCTTTAGTTCAAAGACTATTATTTCCTTTCTCTTTTTTCCCTCCCAGCACCCAACCTGTAACATAAATAGAAGCTGCATAATAACTTTTTTTTTCTTTTTAGAAATTGAATTATGTTGTTATTATAACCAGCAGGTGGTGTTATTGGGCAGTACTGGCACTATAGTTGATAAATGAAAAGAAAAAACTCTTTCCTAGACCCCACTTCTTCCCTTAGCAGGCCTTGGGTCATGACTTTACCTTTGCCTGCCCCTAATCCCTCTCCCAGGAGAAGCCTTTTAATTGTATAGGAAAAGACAGTGTGATAAGGGGGAGTGAGATTCACCTGTGCATGCTTTTCTCTATCACTTGTCTGCTTACACATGACTCACTGTCCAAGGGTAAATGATCCTGAGTAGCATGGTATATTTCTTTCTGCTATTGAAAAGCTCAAACATTATTAAAATAAATCGTAACCTTCAAGGATCTCTTTCTGCCTGCTGGCTGGTCTGCTCACCACAAGTATCTCCCCACTCAAGTCTGTCCTCCACTAATCCACCAAAGTGATTTTTTAAAGTACAGGTCCCAGTCATCATCGCCCTACTTAGTAAACTCCATGTTCAGGATCAGCTCCGAGATCAAATTTAAAACCCTCCATTTGACATTCAAAGCCCTTCATAAATTACTTCCTCCCACCCTTTCCAGTCTTCTTATACCTTACACCACCCCCCTTCCCGTTCATCATCCAGTGACATGGGCCTTCCTGCTTTTCCTTGAAAAAAAATATTCCTTCCCTTAACTGTTGCCATTTTTGTGTCACATGCCTGGAATGCTCTTCCTCTTCCTCTCTGCCTTCTGGCTTCCCTGGCTTTCTTCAGGTCCCAGCTAAAATCCTGCTTTCTACAGGAAACCTTCCCCAGTCCCTCTTAATTCTAGCACCTTTCTATTTATTCTGTATATAGCTTGTTTGTACATAGATGCATGTTGTCTTCCCCATTAGACTGTGAAATCCTTGAGGGCAGGGACTGTCCATTGTCTTTCTTTGTATCCATAGCACTTAGCCCAGTGCCTGGCACTGTAGATACTCCATAAGTGCCTCTTGACTGACTGAACCACGTGGTTCAAGCCCCCAAATGAATGTGGGGAGAAGCCTTCTTCTGCAGCTCCACCAATTCCAGGCATAGCATCCGTTTTCTGTTTTCCTCTCAGTATCAATAATTGCCATTCACTCCTTCCCTCTCAGCTCCGTTCTGTTCACAGTGAATGACAGCACCCTATCACAAAACTGATGCCATCATAGTTGCATATCAAAAGGCTAAATTGTAACCAACAATTGGGCTATATTGAAACCAAAAGTTGTAAGCAACTCAAATACCAGAGGGAGAAAGTTTCTGAGTGAATGCCCCCCTCCTCAGGTAAAGGGGCAGAGGGAATTAAGCCTTTCTCAGTTCTCCCAGAGAGAGTTAGCAGCTTCTCTCCTCGAAGGTTGGCCCTCTCTATTGTCCAGCAACAGCTTCTCTCCTCAAAGTCCTGCCAGGCATGACTGCCAACGTGTAGTGAATCACCCTCAGTTCCTGTCTCCATCTGCCAGCAGCAGCCCCATTCTGCTGGTGTTTCCCAATCACGGGAAACTGCTCTTCCTCACTGCTACTAGCGAAAACTGCAAGCAAAACTGTGAGCCCAGCTGAAAACAGACTCCCTGAGGGCCTTGGCAGCTCCGGATTTTGCCTCAGAGTACTGGCTAGCTCCCCACCTGGCTGGCGAATCCGACTGGTCCACATGGTAAAATTGGTCCCAATACAGGGCTACGTTATGATAACATCATAGGAAAAGAAGGTATCGAGGGAGATTGCTGGTCCAGTTCCCTTACTTGCACTGGGCAGGTTTGCCTGTAAACCATTAAAAGTCTGATTGTTCTAAATTTTGGATGGTAGTTTTAGTTAATTTCCTTTCCTTTCCTATCTCCCTCAGTGAAGATGAATAAGTAAGAGCCACATACATGCCATGGATATTTGTGCAGCTAAATGGCTAGAAGGCCAGGAAAAGCCAAGTTCAAATTTCGCCTCAGATAGATACTAGCTACATGACCCTGACAAGTCACTTAACCTCCATTTGACTCAGTTTCTTCAACTGTAAAATAGCACCTAATTTGCAAGATTGTTGTGAGGATCAAATGAGATAATTATTGTAAAGTGCTTAGCACATAATAAACACTATATAAAATTTTAATTTTTATTATTATTATATTTCCTTGTGCTATTTTGATACTTTTCCATTATATTTTTATTAATTTCCAGTATACTTTAGACATGTCTGTGCTTTCCACCCACCCCAGTTGTTCCTTCCTTCCTTCCTCCCTCCCTCCCACTAGCAGGGTTCAGAAAAGGCTGTATGTTAAGAATGGTGCTTTAGTTGAGTCATATAGCAAACTAAGAATTCTGAGGGCTCAAGGTGAAGATGGAGTAAAGTCTAATTATGGAAGACAACTTCCTCAAGGCATGGAGATAGGAGAAAAGATGTTAGATGTGAAGAACTGTGAAGAACCCCAGTTTGGCTGGACTGAAGAGTGTGTAAAGGGGAGCAATGTGTCATAACCTTAGATTGGTTTGGATCCAGACTCAGAAGGACTTTAAATGCCAAAGATTTTTGTATCTTGTGAGCAATAGGGAGCCAGTGGAGTTTAATGAGTAGGGGAATGACATGATTAGCATAAAGGGCATCATTAGAGTTGCATGACTAGAAATGGAGGTTGGGAGATAACAGTGCGAGAGAGAAGTCGTGGGTAGCCTGCATGCTCCCTTACTATCCAGGGTAGGGACTGTGTGCCCACCCCACACTGGATTTTCACACAGGATGCAGAGGCATGAATGGGCATGATCTGAACCATTGGAAGGTGTGTCTACATAGATGCAATCGTAAATCCATCAAAATGTTAAAATATGAATGAAAGATAAGATTCAGCTGGACCATGATAAGTAGGATAGGATTTGGATAGGTGGAGAAGAGTGGGGATGTACACACACACACACACACACACACACACACACACAGACACACACACACACATGTACACACACACACTAAGGACTGTGTGTGAAATAGCAAGAATATAAGTAAGCATGGACCAACAAATAAGAAATTCACATCATATTGTAATGCAGAACATTATTTTACCATTTAGGTAGTAGAACCCTTTAGGCCATGGAAACCTCCAAATTCCTTAGCAAGACCCTTATCTGGCTGCTCAGACCACAGCCCTCAGATCATATCTCTGGAAGCCTCCATTGTGAGAAAGTTTGCAGAGCATTATCATATCTAGACAGAGGGAGAGGGGTGTCCTTGACCAGCATGCCCCCCCAAAAAACTCTTCCTCTTGCCAGACTTCAAAGATCCATCCCCCTCCCTGTCCTGTATACTCCTTATATAAACCCTAGCTCAACCCCTGATGGGGGCTGCTTGATTTGGTTGTGAATACCCCTGGCAGCTGTGCGCTAATATAATAAAGTCCACAATTTAAAATTAGCCTGGGTGATCAACTCGCTAATTTCTCGGTATAACAATATATCCCTTTTTCTTTATAAATGCTTTCATGGTGTAATGGAGAGAATAATGCACAGGAGCTGGAGGCCCTCGGTTCAAATCCGACTTCTGACGTTCCTTGCAAGGGACAAGACATTTACGTTCCCAGGTCTCAGTTTCCTCATCTCTAAAATGAGAGGCTTGGACCCTATGGTCTCTAGGGTCCCTTCTAGTTCTAGCTCTATGATCGTTCCTCTTGACAACTTTTAGATCAGTCATCGATATCTCATTCCAAGGCAAACTAATTTCATCAATTTAAAAAATGAATGGAAATACCCCATGGCGTGGAGTATGTTTGGTATTTTCTTCATGGCTTTTGTGTAGTGCATCTAATACCAATTAAGCAATAAACACAGACCTTAAGGCATAGTCTTATCAGAGTATAAGCCTGCAGATGTAAAAGAAATGGCACTTGTAAAAATCATTGGAGTCTTCAAAAATGGCAGTCCTTTTGCTGGTTATGCCAAGGAGGAATAGCATACGGTGGGGAAATTCTTTATAATAATAATGATGAATACTGGCTTGTTTGTATCTATGATATATCTCATTAATTCATGTACATAACAGATGTACAGGAATGCTACTAGGCATTAAGGATAAAAAGACAAAAATGGAACAGAACCTGTCCTCACTGAACTAACTTTCTGTTGGCAGTGGGGAACAATTAGTAAACAGAGAAGTAAATAGAAAATATATGCAAACTAAATGCAAGGTAAAATTTGGAGGAGGGTCTGGAGAGTGGCTCTGGAGAGAAGCCTTGAAGGAACAATGGAATTTCAAGCTTCCCCTAGAAGCAGTATAGCCCAGGGGAGGCGAACCTGCAGCCTCGAGGCCATATATGGGGCTGCACTTGAGGACTTAGAGGGCCACATGGGGCCTCGAAGCCATAGATTCCCTACTCCTGGAAGTGGAAAGGGAGCTGCCCTCCACATTAGGAAGAACTGAGTTCTGGCAGTGGGTAAGAAGCTTAATCTCACAGTGCCCCAGGTAACTTGCTTAAAACTAGAAGTTGCAGAACTTGATGGAAGGAGTTTCCTCATGAGTCTTTCTCTGCACCACTGAAATTACACACAGGCAGAGTGAAGAAATATTCTCTGCTGAAGTTCTCCAATGCATCATCCTATTATGGAGGTGACCTTGGGTGGGTGTTGTTGCTATCCACATTGTTATCATATAGTCACTGTCATTGTTTTTATTCTCTTTTTCTTTCTTTCTTCCTTTCTTTCTCTTTCTTCCTCTTTCTTCTCCTTCCTTCCTTCCTTCCTCTGGCTTTCTCTTTCTTCCCCTTCCTTCATTCCCTCCCTCCTTTCTACTTTCCTTCCTCCCTCCTTCCCTTTTCTCTCTCTTTGTATTTCTTTCTTTCTTTCTTTCTTTCTTTCTTTCTTTCTTTCTTTCTTTCTTTCTTTCTTTCTTTCTTTCTTTCTTTCTTCCTCCCTCCCTCCCTCCCTCCCTCCTTTCCTTCCTTCCTTCCTTCCTTCCTTCCTTCCTTCCTTCCTTCCTTCCTTCCTTCCTTCCTTCCTTCCTTCCTTCCTTCCTTCCTTTCTCTCCTCCTCAATTAAGACTATTGCCAATAAAGCCCATGTTGACAGACTGACCATATGTCTGTTGTCTATGCTTGAAAATAGTAAATAATTGGAATAAGTAATCTGTAATTTGGACCCTATAACAGAGATTATCTACTTCAACCTCCTCCTTTTGTTGGGGAGGGGGCAGAAAAGTGACTTACTTAAGGCCACATGATGAAATGGGACTAGAACCCAGTCTTCCTAATTTGTGAGTCAGTATGCCTTTTCGTATACCTTCTTGCTGATGTGGAAGAAAGGACTAGGTTAGACAGAAAGACTGAGAAGAAGTATGACCCAGTTTTCATGATGACATTTGCACATAGGGTCAGAAACTGATAAGACGTTGGTAAGCCTATAAAAAGATCCCTTTGTTATGTTAAGCCTGTATGTGCAGAGTGCCAAATTATTAAACCCTCCCTCCTCCCACCCCATAAAAGCTAAAATAAAATGTGGTGTGCCTTCTAGTATCTGGGAGAAAAGAAAAGGTCTTTATCCTTGCTTGTATGGGAAAAGATTGATTCTACAAGAAGAAGAAGAAGTAGCCTTTTGAAACCAGAAGGGGGCACCAGGATACTGAGTCCCCAGTCTTGTTGGTTGAGAAAGGAAGAGGACCTGGATACCTTAGGACCCAGCAACTCACACTATTCGCCAGCTATTCTCAACAGATACAAAAAACACTCAGCCTTCACTAATGATGCTATTGCCTTTCCATACTTTCTAGGTAGTTTCTAGGACAAATGGTTGGGATGAGTTAGCTATGTTTTTTCAATGGTCTCTTAAAACATCTTTAAAATTGGTGTTTTCTGCAAAAAAAATGTTAATATGCAGAAGAGATGTTCAAAAGGGATCAGAAGTGTCTGTTAATGATTCAGGACTCCCCCCACTCCCTTGTATTTTGGGCTTAACAAGTGCTAAATAACAAAAACTGAGAAGCAGCATTCTCAATACCGGAGAAAGAGACATTATCAGATTCTGGAAGACCTGAGTTTAAGTTCCCTTTCTGGCATAGTTAAGCTGTGTGACCCTGGACAAGTCACCTAATTTCAGCTACTCAGGTAATTCTCTGAGACTTGAAGTTACCGACTGTGTCGGTAGAGAGAGTTTTCCCAAGAGAAGTTCCCTAGTTAAGGAAATTACACATCTGGTAAAGACAACAAAAGGAAGTAAAACAATAACAAAATAGAAACTCATGGAAACATTAAAAAAAAACCTTGGCATTTCTATAGTGCTTTTAAAGCCTGAAAAAGTGCTTTGTGTCTGTTAAGTCTGTTCAGTTGCAAAGATGTCTGTGTGATAGAATGCCAGAGAACTGACTCTGGAGTCAGGGGATTGCGGTCACTCGTGTGACCTTGGATAAGTCCCTTTATATCCTTGGACCTTAGTTTCCTCATTTGTAAAATATAAGGGTTGAAAAACATGGCCTCTGAGCCTCCATTTTACAGAGGAGGAAACTGAGGTGGAATTTGAACCTAGGTCCTCCTGACAGTAACATTCTACTTGCTAAGAATGTCAGGCAGCTTCTCCATTGTGCACAGTCATTTAGACCCCATTGTTATTTTGCTTTGCTTGTTCAGTTTTCTCATTTTATTTTGCTCTTTCTTGATTGACTTTTCCTTTCCTCTTGTTTATATGTTTGAATACTAGCACTTGTCAATGGCCATTAAAATAAAATGTATTAAAAAATCAATTCAGTATTGCTTTTGTAAGCTTTCCTGCTGGCTAAATTAAACTTCTATCACCCTCTCTGAAATCTGGGCTTATCAAGAACAAGAAATAAATAAATTTGCCATCCACAATAATACTTCACTATGGCAATGGAACTTGATATCACTGGTGTGGGCACTCCCTCTACTGGTGAAGACAGCAGACCACTCCCACTCGTTCTGTGAAATTGCTTTCCATATATTTCTTGAAATTCTCCATAGAACGAACATTCAGTATGGGTGAGGGCTTCCTCTGGTTATTATTCTGTAGGTATGTCATCTTTCCATCTGTTGTCCCTCATCAGAACAAGTAATATCAATTTCACATTTATTTTCAATGTCACATGGGAATGAGATATGACCCAAGAACATGCCCTTTAAGAATATTAATTTGGCAGGTGTATGAATGATAGATTGGTGAAGGGAGAGACTGGAAATGAGGGGACCCAGTGGCAGGCTACTGAAGTTGTTCCGGTGAGAACTGATGAGGACTACACTGCGGGTAGTGGCTGTGTGAAGGCAGAGAAGGAACAGAAGCAAGAGATGTTGTGGAGGTAGAATCGGCAAGACTTGGCAATTGATGAAAGATGAGTGAGAAGGGATGGGGCAAAATTAAGGATGACTTTGATGGTGTGAACCTGGGTACTGGAATAATGGTGGAACCTTTGATAGAAATAGGAAAGTTGTCAGGAAAGGATTTTTTTTTTGAGATCATAAATTCTGTTTGAAACATTTTGAGTTTTAATTACCTATAGGATATCCAGTTGGAAACATCCAGCAAAGCCATTGGTGGCACTGGACTGGGTCTGGAAATAGAGATTTGGGATTGGAGCCGATGAGATCGCTGACAGAGAAAGTGGAGAGATTTGTCTTTGGTCTTGTACTCTCCAACATTTCCATTAATAAATTACATGAAATCATAAAAGGTAAGCTTGTTACATCTGCAGAAAACACAAAGGTAGAATAGTGAAAGCAATGGGCAATCAAATCAGGATATAGTAAGATCTCAACAGGCAAGAATGGTGGACCAAATCTAATCCAGTGAAATTTAAGGGGGATAAATGTACACTCTGATGTGAGTTTCTAAAATCAACATAATATGTACAGGGTCAGGGAGCATTGCTGAGCAACTGTTCTTATGAAGAAGATCTAGGGTTTTTAGTGGACTGGAAGGTCAATAGGAAACAGTGACATTGATATTGAAGCTAAAGAAGTTCATATGAGTGGCCTAGTTTTCAGAACAAGGGAAGGGGTCTACTCTGCTCTGTTCATCCCACCCCCAAAGAATTGTGTTCAGTTTGGGAATGGGGGTCATATTTTAGGAAGGACACAAATAAGTCACGAGCATGGTCTACAGGATGATGAGAGCCTGGAGGCCATGCCCTGTGGGGATTGGTTGAAGGAATGGGGGATGTTTATCTTGGAGAAAAGAATGCTTGGCAAGTTGGAACATAATAGCAATACTTAAGTATTTGGAGGGCTATCCCATGGAAAAGAGATACCATTCTGTTTGGCCTTCAAAGGCAGAACTAGGAACATTAGCTGAAAATTGTAGAGAGTTTGATTTCAGCTGGATGGAAGGAAAAAATTGCTAACAATTTAGAGTTGCCCTAAAGAGTTTTGTTGTTTGTGCTTCATTCTTGAAGAGGACCAGTGACATCAGGAGGGTGATGTCTTGACTTGCAAATGAATTAGATTTAAGTAAGGCTGAGCTGTGCAATGTCATCAGCCTCACTCTCTCCTCCAAAGTCATTGGAGTCCAGCGGTAAGTCATAGGTCAAGACTGCTGGTGATGATCTCCACCCAGTTGAGATCCGAAAGATGGCTGCTCTCCTGTTGACATATGCTGACCATCATTACCTCAGTGCTCACCTAAGCCCCAAGCTCTGTGTCAAAAATGCTATCCCTTTGGGAACAACAGCTAAGGAAGAGATGGAGCATTTCTGGGACAAGAACATCAATTCAAAGCATCCTTTGTCATAGCACATCGCATTTACAGCTGGTCTCTGCCTATGATGATGTCCATTACCCACTGAGGCACTGGTATTGCCTTGAGTGCAGGAGTATCCCTTTTTGGAATGACAGCCTTGTTGCTCCCTGGGAATTTTGAGTCTCACTTGGAGCTTGTAAAGTCCCTGGGCCTAGGACCAACTCTGATCCACATGCCCAAGTTTGTTCTTGTCTTCCTGCTTATGTAGCACACCTGGAATGGAATCCAATACTTCATGTAGGGAGACCTAGGGAAAGGTCTGAAAATTCCTCAGCTCTACCAGTCTGGAGTAGTTGTCTAGGTTCTTAATGTGTTGTCCTCTGTGGGACTGGCAGCCATGTGAGGGGATAACATATCTCCCATCTCCTCAGATGAGAAGAAGGGTCTAGTTTCCTTCTCTCTTCCCTTTAGCCACCTTTTCCCTCAGGCCAGGGCAGAGCTCTTCTGTTTTGCTTAGATCTTAGTATATTTGAAGAACTCCTTAGAGTGTTGGAGCTGTAGGAGAAGTTCCAACACTCTTCTGCCCAAAGAAAGCTGCATGATAAGGCTCTCAAACTCTTCCTCTTCTTTTCTCCCTGCCCTCCTACTCCCTCCAACTACCTTTCTTGCTTTGGGTTTGTCCTCTTTCTCAGGCTTCTTCAGCCTCTCTCCACATTGGGCTTTGACTTGTGCTAAGGGTCATCTGTTGGCTGCCCAATCTTGAGGCAGTAAAAACAATGCCAGCTCTGTGGCCTCTGCCTTAGGGTTGGGGAGAAAGGCTTCGAGTGCCCGTGGCAGTGGGCTGTTGGCTTAAAGGACAAGACTGCCCACTGGAAATGTCCCAGAGTCCTAAACTATGCACCCTTTGAGAGAAAAGGGAACTAGCCTATCTGGGTGGGTGCAGGGAGAGAAGGAAGGAGGGTGAGTTGGGTCCCTGGAGGCTGCAGATGTTCTGTGGGGAGAGAGCAGACAGCTCTCCTGGCCTTGGAAAGGATTTAGAAGGTTCTCAATCAACACTTTGGGAGTTCTCTCTTTTCCTGGAACTTTGAGAAAAATGAACCTTTAATTTCATGTTTTCCAATTAAAAGAAAAAAAAAGACTGCTAGTGGTGGCCCTGATACAGTGGGAAGCAATGGTCTTTTTAAGGTAAGGTTTTTCCCAGGTCTCAATTTTCTGAGACAATGCCCATTTAATAATTAAAGAGTAGGTAAGAATTGAGGTAAAGATGTAAAAATGAGGCAAAAGACCTAGCTTGTCTTCATAAAAAATCAGTCTGGGAGGGGAAGACCTTTAGAGTTTTTGGCCAGAGCCTAAACAATTGCTATTTATGCTCACTTTGAGGCATCAAAACTCAAACAATGGGCAAATGAGGCTTGGGTTGGGATCTATTATTGGCCAATAAGTGAAAGCCAGAGTGATTTGGGTTTACAGGCATCGTCAGGTAGCTCTATTTGAATCACAATGGGCTTTATCAAAGCCTGGATTTAGGGGAATGGGCAGGTTTAGGAGGTGATGGGATCCCTCTCACCAAGTGTCTTTAAGCAGATACTGAATTAGCCCCTTGTCAGCAAGGTTGCAAAGGGATTCTTTTTTTTTTTTTTAAAAAGGCAATTGGGGTTGAGTGACTTGCCCTAAGTGTCAAGTATCTGTTCTGAGGTGGTGCTTGAACTCAGGTCCTCCTGACTTCATGGCTGGTGCCACTTACCTGCCCCTTGTAAAGGGGTTCTTCATCAGGTACAATTGGACTAGATGACCTCTGAAGACTTTTCTAATGTTCAGATTCTGGTGAAGCAGTGGGAATGAATGAGTGAATGAGTGACTGAAAATAAAATAAGCATTTGCTGTGTGCAAATGAGATTTCTGAAGAATGGTGTATATAAAAGAAGAGAATCAGTGGCAAATCCTTGAGGAACACACACGTTAATGTGTTGAGCAGAGATTGAGGAGCCAATGCAAGACCCCATAAATGGAATGCTTGAGATGTGTGTGCATCAGGAGAGTGTGGCATCCCTGAAAGTGAGAGAGTAGAGTTTGTCCAGTGGGAGAGGCTGTTAGCAGTGCTAAATGCAGCAGGAAGGCCAAGGAGGATGAGGCCACACTGTATTTGATCATGAGGCGTTAAATCGAATGGGAAGAGCAGAAGCATGTTAAGGTGTGGAGGAGAGAGGGAGGCGTGAAGGAATCGAGCAGCAGTTAAGTACAGCCAACTTTTTCAAGAAATTTAGGAGTTAAGTCGGGGAGAGAGAAACGAGACAGTGACTTGGTAAGCTTTAAGGATAGAAGAAAAGCTTTTTTTTAAAGATTTCGAAAACAAGGATGTTTGTAGACAGAAGGCAAGGAACCAAAGAGAAAGAGATTGAATATTCAAGCTGTAGAGAGATAATAGCTAGAGTAAAATCTTGGAGACAGTAGGAGGGAATGGCAGGAGGAAATGAGATCAGCTACTCAGGTAATTAGCTTTCATGGGTGGCTTGGTTATCCCTTCTGTGATAGGAGGAGGGAGGGTGTTGATGTTGAAAACATTTGCAGGGAGTTTGGAAAGTTCATGTCAAATGGATTTCATTTTAAAAAATCATTTTCTGAGGACACAAGGAAAGGCAAACAGTCCCTGCTCTTAAGGCACTTACATTCTAATGGAGAAGACAACATGTGAGTAAACAGGCACATACAAGATAAATACAGATTAGATGGAGGGTAACCTTAGAGAGGAAATCTGGGGAAAGGGCAAGATCTTACCTTGGGAAAAAAAAACGCAACTAAACAGAGGACCCTGATAGGATAACTTTGTTGTTCAGTCACATCCCACTCATTGTTACCCCATTTGGGGTTTTCTTGGCAGAGATACTGGAGTGGTTTGCCATTTCCTTTGCCAGCTTATTTGGCAGATGAGGAAACTGAGGCAAATACAGTTAAGAGACTTGCTCAGGGTCACATAGCTAATAAGTGTCTGAGGCCAGATTTGATCTCAGGAAGACAAGTTCCTGACTTCAGGCCTGGCACTCTATCCATTGTGCCACATACCTGCCAGATAAGATAACCTCTTCTCTAAGAATTGTTAGTAATGGGTAAAAGACAGTTGAAATAAACTCTTGTAAGTAGAAAGGACATGTTGACCTTGTTTTTTTTTTAAATTTTAAAAGCATGAATTGTCTCACTCCATGTATTTCATTTCAGAGGTATTTTTTCCTTGGTTTTATCTGCTTGTTTTGTTCCAGTTACGATCAGAGCATTTAAACATATATATATATATATGTGTGTGTGTGTGTGTGTGTATGTGTATATATATATATATATATGTATATGTATATATATATATATATATTGCATTATCTCTTTCATGGCACAATTGAGAGTAATGGGTAATAACTGCTTTTGGGAGATGGTTGTCTCAACACACATCTTTTGACACTCATTCCCTGACATACATCAAGTGAGAAACATCTGATAGGAAGAAAAAGCATTCCATGTCAAGAAAGGGCTACTTAATTCTCCAGGGATGCCAGCATTTAACAGCCTTCGCTTATCCAGTATTGCTGTAGATAATCAATATTGAATTTTAATGGCTATGTCTTGAAGCTGAGGTGTTCATTTCACTCATTAATTCTTTTTCTGCCCTTACCTTCTCTGTCCCTCATGACTGTAAGGTTATTTATATTTGTTCCTGTAGCCTGATTTATTCAAGCATTATATTATCTTTCAAAATTAGATTTTGTTGTTTGTCAGGCTTCAGTTTTTAAAGTATTTGCTTTCAAGACCTTCGTGAGAAATTCATCATTTGAGAAGAATTAATTTTCCCTCTTGAAATCACAATATGTTTTGATGGATTTTACACCATTCACAAAAACAGACAAAAGAAAGGAGAGTGCTTGTAGCCCTTGACATGTATGTCTAAAATCCTAATAAAATAGAGTGTGTGTGTTCATACTGAATGACTTAGAAGTAGATGCTGTCTTTCCTGACAAATTGTGTTCTCTTTAACATCTGTCACTTTTCCATCAAATCATGTTAGCAAACTGACAAGGTTAAAATGCCTGGGACTTTTCGTCTCTTCTGCAGGGCCAACGAAGATGATATGGTTTTCTCAGGGTGAAGCTGACTTAATGAGTTAGTGCTAAACTTGGACTCCTGCTTTGTGTTGATCTGGAGTTGAGGGAAGATTTTTGTAAATTGTCTCTTCCCTCTTTTAATCTTGCAGGTAAAAATTCTATTGACCTCAATTGAGGTTGGGTCATAGAATCATGAGATTGTAGATGGAAAACTGGAGGGATTTTGGAGGTCATTTACTCCAACCCTCTCATGTTTGCAGAAGAACTGAAGCCCAGAGGGATTAAGGAATTTACCTGTGGTCACAGAAAGAGGGAGTAAGGGAATTGGGATTCAAAAGGGGTTTCTCAGTCTCTAAATCCATCCAATCTTTTTACTGAACCACAAAGAATTCTGAATAATCATGGCCCACCCCCAACTGAAGTAAGGATGCACAAGCCTCATAGAAATTTTTCAAGTGTTTACTTTCAAGGACTTTGTGACACATACACAATTTAAGGGGAGTTATTTTTTTCATAATCTTGAGATCATAATTTTTCTTCATTTTCATGGATTTTATGTCATCCATGGTGCATTAGCCAAGGTCTGCCTCTCAATCTTCACATCTAGGACTGGACTGGTGGGCCTGACAGCAGAAGGAAAGGAGAAGTTGTTGTAGCTTTTGACACACATACTTCTAAAATCCCAGTAGAAATGTGTTTACTTATTGCTGAATGACTTTTATATTAACGCAGTATTACATCTCTCATTCAGGCTGTATAGAGATGGAAATCTGTCAGAAACCTTAGAGATCTTTCAGTCCTCTCGTTTTATTTCATACATCAGAAAATGGCTTTGTGTTCATATCATTTTCAGGACTGGGGAGGGATTTAAGGAGCATTAAAGACAAATAATTGTCTCAGATAAATCTATAACTAAGCTGTCCTTTCTGAAAATGAATGAAGAATAGCCATGCATCTGGCCTAGAGAATTTAACAAAGGAAAATAAAATTCTAATTTAAAATGTAGCAGTATTCCAAAGAGGTAATTCTGAATATAATCCAAGTTGAAATATACATGTTCATGCATCATTCATTTGAGTGTCTTCATGAATATAGTAGCAGGAGCTTGAATAATCCAAAATAGTTGAGATAATCTATATGGAATGCATTCTAGGAGTTCATAGGATACATGAATTGTGTAGATATACAATAAGGAAATTACATTTCAGGAAATGAAACTTAAGTCTAGCATTGAAGACAAAATATCATGATAGCAAATGGAGCTTCAGCATGATACATGGTAAAAAACACTGGTCCTGGGCTTGGAGGACCTGGGTTCAAATCCCATGGTGATACTTATTATCTGGGTGACTTTGACTTGAACTCTTCTCCTATTGGTGAATTCCTCCTGGATTCTCCACTTTGACAAGCCAACCACACCTATTCCTTTACCCTCTCTCATTTCTATGCCTGACTCTTGTGATTTCTCCATCATAATCCTATGCAGATACCATTCTCTTCCTCTCATCCTCTTCATCTCCATGTTATAGGTTTCCTGCTCCTATTAGAATGTAAGGTTCTCGGAGTCAGAGGCTGGCATTCTTTTTGGCATGTACCATCTGTACATAGCGCAATGCCTGGCATGTAACTAGTACTTAAGAAACACTTGTTGCCTTGACCCAATTATGAAGTTGCTCCTTAAATTCTCCCTTTAGAGACTCAGGCTTGGCTCAGAATATTCTACAGTAATGTTAGTACTGAGGACCAGCAGAAGATACAGAATGATACCACATTAGACTCAATAATAGTTGCATTTAGCAGATTCTCCTCATCTTTTTCTGTCTCTGTGTAAGATCAGAGGAGCGATGACCTGGCTCTCTTCAATGGTTTCTATCCACCAAAGCTAAGTGCTGTATCAGCCAGAAGTGTGACTTGGGCAATTGTCAAACCAGGGTTTTTGTGACATGAGACCATTTGTGTCTGGACTCTTTCTCCTTTCTCTAATGTATAATCTCATTTTTTTTTGGACTCTATACCACTTCATCTTTGTTTTCCTGCTCCCACCTAGTTAAGTTCTTATAATATCCTTTTTGGGAGGTGGATGGGGAGAACAATAGGGGACTATGTTTCCTCTATAGCATTTGAGCATTAGAGGGTATCGTAGCAAGTCACTTCAAGAGCCAAAGCCCAGTGGATAATGCGATCTTGACATGTCTTAATGATGGTTCCATCTTTCAAAAGGTAGGGGGACCAACAAGGCATAATTTTATTGTGCACCTGGTCCTGACCAATGAGGAAGAACTGTTTACTGGGGTGGAAATGCTGGGATCTTTGGAGGAAGGTTGTCATTGTTGTTTGTCCTTTTTTCCTGAAGTGGACCATGACATCAGGAAGGAAGGTACTCCTGCCTCTAGGAGCAATGGAATATAGGCATGGTCTATTAACACCCAAGATCTGGGAGAGCAAAGTTCAAAGGGGTTGGAGAAATAGTAGCCCACATTTACATAGCACTTCAAGGCCAAGAAACTTTACATGTATTAGGTCGTATGATCCTCACAGCAGCCTTGTGAAGGAGGTGCACTGTTAGTACCATTTTACAGATGAAGAAATTGAGTGACTTGTCCAGGGCCACTTAGCTAACAAGTGAATTCAGACCAAGCTTGATTTCAGGTCAAGCACTATTTCCACTCTAAAATTCTATAAGGAAAGTTACACCAAGAGAAATAAGAAACTCTCAAGAAGAAAATCCAGAAGGCATAGAGTTCCTGATTAGCTTTATTGGAGTTCCTGTTCTTCACTGGGGAGACAGTGTGGTGATGTGGAAATAGCATTGACTTAGGAGTTAGAAGGCTCGTGTTGAAATCCTACCTCTGATGTTTATAAATTATACGTCCTTGGGCAGGTTACTTCACATCTCCGGGCCTCAGTTTAAAAGGAAGGGCTTAGACTAGATGGTTTCTAAGGTTTCTTCCAGCTTGGATTCCATGAGTCTATGAAATAATTCCCATGATGAGGAAAATGAGGAGTTGTCTAAAGAGACCAATGGGACTTACACAAGATTTGCCAACCAGCTTACACTTGCAAAAAATATAGAAACAAGGGCAGCTACCAGAGGATGAATGTGAAAGAAAAACCATGGCATGGGCTTAAAAGAATTGTATCGTGAAAAAGTCTAAAATCAGCTGGGACTTGTGAACAAAACTAAGTACAACAAGAACAGAAAGGGATATTTTTGTATGTGTGGTCTTTTTTTTTTTTAGTTTTTGTTTGTTTATTTTTCATCTCTATTAAAGAAACAAGGAGACCTGAAGAAGGGGTACATCTTCATTTTCTTTAACCCTAGAATAAAACTTGACATTTCCTTCAGATTTCTATGTAGACAATAAAACATGATTCTGAAAAGTGACCCATAGGCATCACCAGCCTTTCAAGGGCCCTGTAGTCATGCAAACAGTGTGGATCTGAAGGGAGATGAACCCAGGCGTTCCTGCTTCTAAGGCCGGCTTTCTATACCATGTCTGCCTCTCTTGATCATATGATAATAAGATTAAATATAGAGCTTACATTTGCATTTAAAAAAATCTTCACAAGTTCAAGATGGGAAAGGTGTGATTGTCAGCTTTCTTGAAAATGACCTGAGAGTTTTGACTATACCCTCAAAGTCAATAGTGTCAGCAGCGTCAATGGTGTAATATTAGCCCCCCCAAACTAATGTGAGCTTAGGTTGCATTGTGAGAGGCCTGATGTTCAGTGCAAGAGAGGAAAGAGTCCCGCTGTCCTTTGTCCCGTTCAGAGCCCCTTTAGTCAGTATTCGTGCATCTGGGCATTTGGGCATTGTGCTCCCCTTTGGGCACCATCTTTTAGGAAGGATATTCTTATCCTGGTGCAGGACAGCAAGCAGAATGGTGAAGGGCCTCTCAGTGCCGTTTGAGGTTCTGTTGTGTGAACTGATGTTAGCTTGAAGTCAGGTTGATAGTCGACAAGTGTTTATTGAACACTTCCTACATGTCAGGCACTGTGCAAAGGCCTGGGGATGAAAAGATAGGCAACAGCTCCAGTGCTCTGGAAGAGTTTGTAATCTAATGGGAGAGAAAACATGTGAACAACTACGTTCCAACAAGCAATACACAGTATACATTGGAGATTATCATCCGCAGGCCCACACTAGCATTAAGGGGGATCACAAAAGGCTCAAAAAAGGTGATGGGATTTTAGCTGAGACTTGAAGGAAGGCAAAGGAACCAGGGGGCAGAAATGAGAAGGGAAATGATTTCAGGCATGGAGGACAGCCAGTGAAAATGTTCGGAGAGAGGAGAGGGGGTGTCTTGGAGAAGAGAAGGTTGGGCAGGATAAAGTCACGAGCTTTAAGTATTCGAAGGGCCTTCCTGGAAGAGGATTAGACTTGTTTTACTTGGATCTGGGCTGAAGAACTAATGGCACTAGGTGGAATTTGCAAAAGGATGAATTGAAACTTAGAAACATAGATTCAGAGCTAGAAGGGGCTTTGCAGGTAACTTCATTTACCTTCCTTATTTTGTAAATCAGAAAGTTGAAAGAGGTGGTGTAACTGGTGCAAAGTGAGAATTTGAGCCTGGATCTTCTAACTCCAAATCCACAACTCTTTTTACTGTTGTCTAATAGAACGAAAAATGGCCTGCCACATAGAGCTGCCTCGAAGTGGTAGAATAGGGCTAGTGGGGCCTCTGTATGTAGACTGTTCTTCTCATTGGAGATATTCTGTCAGTTATCATCCTGCACTCTGGGGTCTAGACAGAGTTGCCTTCTTGTTGTTTTTGACATATGGCCCTTCATTTCCCATTTCTTCATCTTTGCACTGGCTCTCTAGAATGCCTGATATATACTTGCTCTGTGTTGCCGCCTCGTAGAATCACTTTCTTCCTTTAAGGTGCAGCTCTAGTATGATATCCTACAGGAAGCCTTTCCTGATCCCTCCCTAACATATTTAGTTATCTTGTATGTATTTTGTATCTATTCAGACATGCTCATGTACATGCTGCCTCCCTATAAGCTCCTTGAAAGTATGGATTATTTCCTTTCTATCTTTGTATCCCCAGTGGCTGGCTCAGTCAATGGCACATAGTAGGAACTTAATCAATGATCGTCGATTGATTGATCTTTGAGTAAAGACTAGACAACCGCTTGCCAAGAATATTGAGAGAGAATGAGTTAGACTAAGACAGTCTCTAAGGTCCCTTCCAATTCTCAATTTCTGTGACTATAAAATACAAGAAATTAGGTGATTGATAGCTACTGACGGAATGAACACTGCCTCCATCTTGGGTATCGCCAACTATGTGCCTCAGTTTATCGTGGGGTACATAATTTCTGCTAAGCGGTTTATCCGGTGAGAATGATCTTTTCAAGTCTTTTCCAAGAGATTTTTCTTAGGGTCCAAAATGTACTTCTTATCTCATCTCATATTATGCTGTTTCATCTTATGTTTCTCTCTGACTGTCATCTATCTGTGAACCTAATCTATTTAATCTATCTTTTTAGCTATTATCTATTATTTATGTCCCAACAACTTAAAAAATTGCTACGTCACAGTTATGAATGAAGACTCAACTCAGTTTGGAGTAAGTGGTTAAAGAGGCAGTATAGCACATTGGGAAGCCCCTCAACCTGGAATGAGAAGACTTGGGCTGTCATATGACTATGGTCAGCTAACAATTTCCTTGAGTCTCAACCTATTTTTCTGTAAAGTGGGAGTAACAAAAATTACGCGGTCAGTCTCCCAACTTGAGATGATGCACACAAAAGCCCCAGGTAAACTCTAAGGTGCTACACAAATGTTCACTATTTCTATTAGTTAAAGCCGCCAGCAAATAACTGGCAAGCGTGGCCTGTTGGATGGAGAGTCACCTCAGAATCAGGAAGACCTGGGTATGTGCATGGAGAGAGGAGAGAGAGAGCGAGAGCCAGAGTCAGAGCTAGAGAGAGATAACAGAAACAGAGAAAGACAGAGACAAAGACAGTGACAGGGAGAGACAGAGATAGAGTCAGGGAGAGAAAAACATACAAAAAGAAAGACAAAGACAGAGTAAGCAAGGGACAGACAGAGGCAGAGAAAAAGAGAAATGAAAACAGAGGTAGAGAGACAGAGATACAGAGAGACAAAGAGACAGGGAGGAACAGAGACAGACACAGATAGAGAAACACAGAGACAGAGAGACTGCCAGCAAGTAACTGATATTTTTCATTGCATTTTAAAAATTGGGACCTATAATTAGTGACAAATCTAATTCCTTCCTCCATCCATGCCACCTTTCATCCCCACTCCCTCTCCCCAAAAAAACTCAGTTGTACTTTAGGGTTTACAAGCTACTTACACATATAATCTCATTCGCTCTTTACAACACCCTTGAGAGGTAGCTATAGGTAGGTGTCAGAAGTGGGATTCAAACCCAGGACTGTCCAACTCTAAATCCTTCACTTTCTCACTATACCTCTCTGCAGAGTCAATGATTCTTATCACCTAATTTTACTGGTCAGTGATTTTAGGCCTGGGTAGCTGTTTAGAATCTGTCGGTAGAGTAGAGGTCACAAGAGAATTTTCTTGCCTTCAACCAAAGGATATTGTCAAATTTGGTGCTGCTCCATCCATTGTGCAATATGACATATTTTGCATTAGTAGGGCAGCAAGATCATAGAGAGGTGGTGGTTCTGCATTGTAAGCATCATAGAAATTCTGGGTCAAAGAAGGGGATATCTCTTAAGAAATAAAACTGATGGGTTACCCCCATCTCTGCACATTTTAGGTATCTGGAAATCTTTTAAAAAAATTTTTGTAAAAATGTTTAATTCAAATTGTTTATTCTGAGGCAGTCTCACCCATTAAAGTGCTTCCAGAAAATTCGTGTGCTACTCTAAGTTAGCCAACATCTTTGAATCTGCTCTCCAGTTCTTTCCTCTTCCCAGGATTCTTAAATCTCCCAAAAAGCAGCTGTCATTGCTGTGGTTCCAAACCTATACTTTCTACAAGAACCTAACAATGGATATTCAAATGAGATGTGGGCTTTAGGAAAAGAGCATTCAGGATTTCTTTCTAGAAGAAAAGCACTGAAGAATAAAAATGGCTGCAGCCCCGGGGGAGAGGGAGAAAGGTGGTTTCATCAGTCATTCCACCATTTCATCCTCGAATTGAGGATGGTAATGAAAGTAATTTAACATACATCTATAATTAATTTTCTATGCTTTTCCTGTGGCTGGCAAATCATGCTACTCAGAAAAATTCATGAAATCCATCTCCTAGAAGAGGAATGGAAGCTTTTTAGAAATTGTTTTGTTTACTCCCAAACATGTCAACTTTTATGGGAGGATTTTCATGGTAGATGATGGATACTTTTAAGTGGTTTGAATTTGTCTCTTAGGAGGATCTACCAGATGGGAGACATACCCTTATTCTGAAACTAGTGAGGGACTACAGCCCAAATCCAGGTGAACTTTCCATTTTGAGGTGTTAATCACGGTCTGGTAAGGGCACCATCATGTCCTCCATGATCACCATGATAACCATGGTGCTTTCATGTCACCATGGTCTGGTGAGAGCAGGGTAGCACAGGATTTAGTGAGGAAGAATGGAAGAGTGGAGATGTTCCCAGGCACAAAGATCTGGAGGTGCGATGGAACTGTGAGGACCCGGAGTACAAGCCCTTCCTTTGATAGATGAGGAACCTGGGGCTTGGAGAGGCAATGACCTCATCCTCACTAAGGTCACACCAGTAACAAGGAACAATGACTGGGATCCAGACCCAGAATGATTTCGTGCGTTATGTCGTGGAAAATTCTGATCCAAATTCCTACTTAGAAACGATGCGAAGGATTGTTTGCACCTGCACTTGGTATCAGTCCGATAATAAATATTAAGGGTGTGTGAAAAGGCTTCATATAATAATAACCAATAATTTGATGTTTAATTAATACTTGTTATTAAAGATTGCCCCACTGGGGTTCTACTCCAATGCAGTGAGGTGACCCTGGGTACTTAATGGCTGTACCAGGAAGAGACTAACTCTGATAGATCCTCTGCTAAAAAGAGCTTAGATCCTTGGTGAAACAATGGGTATTAGTCAAATGCCAGCATCTTTAAGTTCACCAGTGTGGACTACCAAGTGAGGGGGGGCCATGGAAACTCATAAAAAAATTCACCAAAGCATGGGGTGAACATAGGATCCCAGATTGAGAGTGGAAAGAGACATTAAAGGGCTTCCAGTCTAACCTCCTTATTTTACTGACGAGAAAACTAAGCCCCAAAGTAGGTCATTAACTTGCCGGTAGAAGCACATAGACATATATTCAGAAATCAAACTCAGGACTTTATGGACTTTCTTCTGAGTGCCATGCTGCCTTCTTCATTGGTAGGGGAAGCACGCACATGGAATAACAGATAGATCTTTAAAGCATTGAACTACAAAGATCCATAATGTAGGATCATGATTTCTTAACCGTGATTTCTTTTTCTTTTCTTTTCTTTTTTGTTTCTTTTCATTTTTAGGAAATTGGGGTTAAGTGACTTGCCCAGGGTCACACAGCTAGTAAGTGTCAAGTGTTTGGTCTGAGGCCGGATTTGAACCCAGGTCTTCCTGGCTTCAGGGCCAGTGCTCTATCCACTCCGCCATCTAGCTGCCCCTTTAACTGTGATTTCTGAACACTCCATATGACTTCTTAAGGAAAAGGGCTATAATGAAAGAAAAAAAAACACAAGTAGCAAACCTGGACGATTTGCTTGCCATTTGTACATTTAGCTTATGGTGAGAACCGTTTGATTGGTTGAGATCAATCATGTGACTCAAAAAGTAGTTTCTCATTGGTCTAAAATCAACCTATAGAGTACCCAATAAAGTATGATACACAAACTCTATATGCTACTGTGAATCTGTCTCTGTTTTGTTCCTATAAAATAATGTGTTTCTTTCTAGTCTTAGCTTTTTAGAAAAACTCTAAATATATTTTTGTGCCAATACCCATGATCAATAATTTGGAAACATCAGGGAATCTGAATAGATAAAGACACAAAAGTGGAAGTAAACAGTGAGTAACGTAGAGATTGTGAGAGCTGAAATCAGACTTTTGGAACCTGGTTTTGCCACTTATTTTAACCTGTGTCCTCTCTAGGACTATTTTTTTTTCCTATGCAAAATGAAGACCTTGGATTAGATGATCTCTAATCATCCTTTTGCTTCTAAACCCCTGACTCTGATGATGAAACAAAAACCCAAGGACCAAATCCTCAATTTAGAATGAGAAGCTGTTTGATTTAATGGATCTAGTGATGGACTCAGACCCAGGAAGACATGGATTCAATGATATTTAGATATATTACTGTAAGTCACTTAACCTCTCTGTAAGCCTGAATTTCTTTACCTGGAAAACTGTAAATAATAATATCTGTAATGCCTACCTCATAGGGTTATTGTAAAATTCAACAATGTCTGATATGTATAATATATATAATGAGCTTTGTAAGCCTTAAAGGACTATACATATGTCCATTATGATTGAGAAACACAAATATGGTGACCACAATTGGCATCTTACAATTAAAAATATTTTTTTTCTTTTTTAAATACATTTTTATTGTCTTTTATTTTTAAAATCGTATAGTTTTCTCCTGTATCCTGTCCCCTTTCTAGTGAGCATACAACATAACAAAAAAGTATTTTTTAAAGACAAAAAAAAAGAAAAAGGGGAAAAATTGACATAACTGATTAATATATTAAAAAATCCTGAAAACATACAATGTACAACACTTGAATTTACAATTACTCCCAATGAGTCAAGAACCCCAAGGAAGTTATCAAATTAAAACAAATAAACAACACTTTCCAGCAAATTTACAAAAGTATCTAAAACCAAAATTCAACAAATTCAACAAATAAACATGCAAACAACTCCTGAATTGTTAAAGTGAAAATGTAATAAACTGAGAAACCCCTGACTCCCTGCCTTAAAAAAAAGTTATTGACATATAGAATTACAGATTGTTAGAGATGGAGGCAATGCTAGTGAGTGTTGAGTCTAACTCTTCCTTTTTATAGATGAAGAAATAGAGATTAAGAAACAGAAAAGGACTTGTCAAGACCAGTCAATTATTGTCTGGACTCAAGACTAACATTTATGTCTTTTGCCTTTCAGATCACTGGTTAATATGTATACATATATGTATAAATGTATGCATGTATGTATGCATATATATATATATGTACGTATGTATGTATATATATATATATATATATATATATATATGTTGGTAATGGTCACTTAAAATCACATTAAAGAATTTTATTACAAGGATTCTGCTTTAGAGGAAAGGAATGGTATTGCTTTGCAATAATAATGATTAAGTTTGGAGAAGAGGTGAGGAAATGAACTGCTATTTGTTCATTGGAGAGGTGGGAGAAGGAGAACATATATTACCAGACACAGTTAGTGGATTGGCTGATTTTGCTTAGCTTTGTTTTCTTCTTTGTTACAGGGAAAGGCTTACTAAGGAGGGAAGGGGAAAATGGGTTGAGTCAGGAATGATGATGATATAAAAACAAAAAAAACCCCAACATTTTTTAAAGTCAAAGATTCTGATAAATTTTTTGAGAACCTTTGATTTAAATGATGACTGTAAGAGGGTCATTAAGGATAGAAATGATAGAGAGCTGGGCAGAAAATATAATGGGAACTTTTTGAATTTGTCTGTGAGAAATAAGTGATCTGAATTGAAAGAGTAATTGAGTTCAGCAAAGACACGTCCAAAACCATGACCTCAAAGATGGAAAGCAGTCTTCAGAGACACAAAATGGGGAATGGCTAGGTGGAAAAGCAGAAAAATGCATATAATAACAACTCACAAACTAAATAGGATTCGTAGAGTTTTAGAGATGGAAGAGACCTTAGATTCACATAAGGAAAATAAGGTCCCTAGAAGTTGTGCTTAACCAATGATACATGTCCGGTTAGTGGCAGAGCTGGAATTAGAACCCAGCTCTCCTGATTTCCACTTAATTCACTGTTCTTTGTAATTTACAAATGCTGCTTCAAGGTGTTATTGAGGAGAAGGCATCTGAGACGCCAGATAGGGCAACTGACAGGGTCAGTATAAAAGGAGGATACAGCCAAAGGCACAACTTTGTAATGGTGAGGTTTCAGGCAATGGGACCAGACACATGTTTTGGGTGGCACTCCTTCCCAGGAACCCTCAAATCACATTGCTATTCCATTCCATCTACCACGGACTTATTTCCTGCCAAGATATTCCCCAGGCATGTGTATGAATTATCTTTACAATGAGGATGACACTGATAACCGACTTTTATATAGCACTTTAATGCTGAAAAATCCTTTATATAGAGAGTGTCCTAAAAGTCTTAGTGAAGTTTTCAGTCACTAAACCTTGAAACTATGAGCCAATAAGTTTAAAACTGCAATAAGACTTTTTAGACATCCTATTTCTCATTTGATGCACTGAAGCTCTCTCCCTATTTTACAAATGAGGAAATTGTGGCTCAGAGATCTTAAATGATTAGGGCAGAGTCATATAGCTAGTAAGTGTCAAAAGTGTCGATCTTCCTGACTCCAAGTCCAGCACTCTGTCATACTGCTAATGGAAGTATGAGTGTATGTGCCTCAGGGGTGGGGAATGGGTACAGGGCAGGCATCCCTTGACAGGAACTACTCAGCATCGAAGTGATGTAAGGAATAGATGTCATCTCATCAGAAGGTATCCATGGAATGAATTTTAGTTTTCCACAGACTGACTCTTTTAAGTGCATGTTTTCTTTTAATTTTCTACTTGCCATGGCATGTCTCAATTGTATGTGTGTTGTTGCAATCTAAGATGCCTCATTAGGCATGACCATGAAGACCTATAGCAGGAAAATGCTCTGATCGGTAGGAGCAAATCGGGGGTAGGCAAAGAAAGTGCTCTGTAATTCCCCTGTCTGTGTATTTCCTGTAGGGTTAAGAATGCTATGTACATGTTCAGCACTTATGCAAATTTCCCCAGATCTGGAGAGCATTTAGACTCACTCTAAACTGTCAGGGCCATTACCTCTGACTTGAACTAAATAGATTAAACAAACTCTGGCTCAAGTGCCGACTGGTTCCACTGCTATTCCCCTCTTTTCCAAGTCGTCAATTTTGATTCAATTCAGCACACACTTGTGTCAAGCACGTATTGCATGTAGAATGACTATGTTCATCTGATGCAGGTGCAAAAAAGGAAAACATCACAACAACTGCCCTCAAGGAGCCTACATTTCAGGGGGGAGATCAAAGATGTGCCCTCAAACTAACTCTCTAAGTTCCAATGTGATAACTGAGTTTATTAAAAAAAAAAAGCACTATGGGACTTAGTCCCAGGACCTGAGTTCAGGTCCCAACATGACCATTTATGACATATGTGACTCTTGGGTAAATCATCTGTAACCTCTGGGCCCCAACTTTCTCTTAGTAGAATAAGGAGGTTGGACTAGAAAACCTCTAAGCCCTTTTTGAGGTCTAAATACATGGTCCCATGAATGACATAAGGAGGTGAAACAGAGAAAGATGCAAGGTTCGGGGAAGATGCAATGACTTCTGGGAAGGCTTTGGGAAGGCTGTGAGCTGTGCATTGAAGAAAAGAGGATTTCAAAAGGCAGACGTCTGGAGAGATCCTGAACAAGGAAGGCATGGGTTCAGGGCAGGGAGCATGTGTAAATGTAGTGAGGTGGGAAGGGCCAAGAAATGATAGGAGATATGTCCTAATATTCTTTGGGTGGAATATAGAGGAGTGTGGAACCAGCCTGGAAATGCTATTTGGAGTCAGACAGTGGGTGACCTGGAGGGCCACACTAAGGAGTCCTCTTCCTCTAGGCTTTTTTCGATCCATATTTATCACCCCAAAGTTCTGGTAACTGTCATCTATCAACCTTCTTTCCTCAATGAGGTCAGCATGCAGTTTTTCTCTCCTCATACTAGGAGACTGTAATGATATTCCCTCAAATACCCTAACAGCCCAGTTCCTCAGCTCACTCATTTTGCATGACCTATTCCTCCAACTTACCTTAGCTACACACAGAGATAGTCATACCATTCATCTTGCCGCGACCCATAATGTACCACCTCCACACTCATCAATTCTGAAATTCCTTTATCTGATCATGATCTGTGTTGTCGTTCCATTTCTTTCTTTGCCTTGCAACCATACATTTTGTTCTTCATCAATACTGTGACCCCCAATCCCTCCACCTCTTAGGTCCTTCCTATGGCGTCATCCCTGCGTTGATTGAACTTGCCTCTCTTCTCCATCTTGACCCTTTCGTGCACCAGTTCAACTCTACCTTGTCTTCTGTTCTAGAGTTTCTTGCTGCCTTGCCCTGCTAACTCTCACTCTTGGATTACTCCACTATCCATTGTCTCATTTATGTGCCATTGAACAAAGCTGAAGAAAATCTCAAAACTGTGCTAACTGGGTCCACTGCAAATTTATTTCACATAATCTCAACCCTCACCACTATAAGGCAATCCTTTTATACTTCCTTAATTGACTTCCTCTCCTACTCACCATAATGACTTTTCTAGAAATGAATCCAAATTCCTAAGGTAAATAAATATTGTAAGAAGTAAATACTAGAGTTCATAGTTGAGAGGGCCCCCCCTTTTCCCTAGGCTTGAGGTAAGGGAACCTCTAGACCTTTCCCCCCTAAGTTATCCCCTAAATTCTATCTCCTCTATTCTTGTAGAGGGTAACACCATCCTCCTAGTCCCTCAGGCTCACAATCTAGGTATCATTCTGGCCTCCTCACTCTCTCACCCCCCCCATATCCAATCTATCACTAAGTCCTATTGATTTTACCTTCATTACATCTCTTAAATATGCTCTCTTCTCTCCTCTGACACTGCTGCCAGCCTAGTATAGGCCCTCATCACCTCACACCTGGACTTTTGCAATGCTCTGCAGGCTGGTCTCTGCCCCTAGTCTCAATCGAACCTACACTCAGCCATCAGGTTGATCTTCCCAAACATATGAGCATGGCACTTCCTTATTCTTAAACTCTGAGAACTCCTTATCACTTCCAAGACAAAAACAAACAAACCCATTTCATATCCAAAGCACTTCGTAAACTGTCTTCTTCCTACCTTTCCAGTCTTCATATACCTTACTCCCCTCTACATACCCTGTAACCCACTCCAGGCATTTTCACTGATTGTCCTTCATGTCTGAAGTTCACTCTCTCTCCTCATCTCTGCCTCCTGGCTTCCTTTCCTGGTTCTTTCAAGTCTCTGCTAAAATCCCACTTTTTGCAAGAAGCCTTTCCTAACCAACCCTTTAATGTTAGTGGGTCTTGCATACATCCTGTTTGGATATAGCTCTTTGCTGTGGTCTCCTCCATTAAACTGCAAGTTCCTTGAGATCGAGGATTGTCTTTTGTCTTTCTTTGTATCTCTAGTGCATAGCACATTGCTTGGCACATAGAAGGTACTTAAAAATTCTTAATGACTTGGCTTCTAGTTTATTATACCAGCAAAGTGAGAGCCACTAAAAGTTTAAAGCATGGAAGTGATTTGAAGAGTCTTGTGCCTTAGGGATGTTATATTGGCAACAGTAAAAAGATATATTGGAGCAACTAAAAACAGGAAGACAATTTAATGCCTCTGAACTACACTGACAGCACCTGAAGTGGAAAGGAGGGGATGGATGAAATAGAGGCAGTATATGGTACAATGGAAAGAGTCCTGCATGTGGAATCAGATGACTTCATTGGAATCCGGACTCTGCTACTTATTAATTTGGTGACATTGGGTAATTTTCTTCATGTCCTTGGGCCTCAGTTTCTTTGTGAGGTTCTTATAGCTCTAAATATGATTTTATTATCCAATGGCATTTCCTAGTTTGACTCAATAGAGTTTGGCCATTGATTGCATGTGTGTGGGCATGAATGTTGCTGTGGGGAGGGTGTGGCATTAGGTAAAGTTGACTTGGGTTTTGAGATTGGGTGGATGAAAAGGTGATGCACTTTTAACTGAAATAGGAAAATTAAGATGAAGTACAGGTTTGGGGAAAAGATCATAAGCCCACATTTGAATAATTGAATTTTTGGTGCCAGTGGCAGATGGAAATGGGAATGAGAGAATGGAGCTGAGACAGAAAGGTCAGGACTGGGGAGGGCATAAATAAGCTGGAGAGTAGCCAGAGGGTGGCAGCTAGGATGGTGAAGGGCCATATAAGGATTGGTTGATTAATGGTTAACCTGGTGAAGAGAAGATTCAGGAGGGACATATTAGCTGCTTAAAATAGTGGAAGAGCCATTATGTGATAGAGAGATTGGCCTCAGTTTGTTTCATCCTAAAGGGGAGAAGTAGGAGTAGTGTGTGGAAGTTACAAAGAAGTAAATTTAGACTTGATATAGGGAAACAAGCTTCCTAACAGCACCATCTCAAAGCATAATGAGCAGCTCCAGAAAGTAGGAGAGTCCTGTTCACTGGACCTCTTTAAGAAGAGGCTGGTTAACCACTCATTGGACATGTTTTAGAGGTGATTCACTTTCAGTTATGGGTTGAACTAAGTGGCACCTGCATCCCCAGCATTGTCTGGAATCTGATGATTTTGTAAGATAGAGATAGGATCATAGATCGTAGTCTTGGAAGGGTGAGTGGAAAGTAGTGAGTAAGGTGGTGTAGGGGTAGTGAAGGGACTGAAAGTCAGGAAAATCTGGATTTGAATCCTGCCATTGACACTCATTAACATTGCAATCCTGAGCAAGCCAACTTCTCTCAGTTTCAATTTCTTCATTTATAAAACAAAAATAATGCCTTCCTCAGAAAGATGTTTTGAGGATCTGAGATAATGCAAGATTCAAAGCATTATATAAAAGTCATCTATAATTATTATTAGTGAACAAAGGCCCTTGGGTTTGGTGATTATGAGACCAATGATAAAGTAGTGATGGCTGTAGAACATACAAGGGGTTAAGAGAGAGTTGCAGATTAAGGGGCAAAGAAGAAGAGGGAGCATTGGGTACAGGCAACTTTTTCCATGCATTTAGGGTTAGGATTGGGGTTAGAAACATGAGCATTTAGGGTTAGGGGAACAGCAGGCTAGAGCATGGACTAGGAAGATCAAAGATAGGGATTGGGACTGGCCTGTGATTTTACTAGCATGAGAAACTCATGGAATGAGGAAACTATTCCTACCAATGCAGACTGACAACTTCTCTGTAACTTCTGCTGTTAAGAGTTTAATTTTAAGTTAGACTAAAACCAGACAGGTCCAGTAATTTTTTTTATTATAGCACACTCCTTCTGCATAATAGCTATTTCCCATTCATGCTATATTAAAGTACTTGGCAGGGAGTGGCCTGAGGTAAGGGATTCTTGTGATCACAGGATCAAAAGATTTAGAGCCACAGAGACCTTAGAAATCACATAGTCTAATTCCTTTATTTTACAGATGGAGAAACAAGCTCAGATAAGAGAAAGGTCATACAACTAATAATAATAATAATAATAATAATAATAAAAACAGAATAGAAACTAAAACCTAGATCCTCTGACTGCGTACTCTTCCTTGAAGGTGGAGGGATCAGCTTGAGTAAATAGCAAGGTTCTGTCATCTTTTGTGAGAGGTGAGAGAAGAGAAAGAATAAAGCTGATCGTTGCCTAATATCAGTACTGTGAGTACCATATGCCAAGCACTGAGCTTAGGACATGGGATATAAAGGGAAAAATGAAATAGTTCCTGGCCTCAAGGATGTTATATTCTAGTGAAGGGAAAGAACTTGGTTACATCTGGCTAAATATAGGATAACTACAAGATGATTGGATAGGGTACTAATAACTTTGAAAACCAGGAAAGGCTTTCTGAAGGAAGGAGCAATTAAGCTTGACACAAGGGGTCCCAGCAGGTATAAAGGAGCAGAGAGAATATCCCAAGTATCAGACTGTGCCAAAGCAGAGAAGTGGGACATGGAGTGTTACGTACACAGAAGAACAAGTGTCTTGTTTGGCTTGATTGTAGAATGTGCAAGGGGGAATTGTGTGATAAACCTGGAAAGACCGGCTGGGGCCAGATTGTGGAGGGCTTTAAATTTCAAACACAGAAGTTTGTATTTTATCCTAGAGGTAATAGGGAGCAAGTAGAACTTCTTGAGCAGGGGAGTGACATGGTTAGATATGTGTTTGTATCTGATTTATTGACTGAATGGAGGTTAGATTATAGAGGGGAAGAAATGGGAGGCAATGAGTCCAAATTAGGAGGCTACTGCAATATTCTAGGCAAGAGGTGAAGAGGGCTTGAACTTAGATGGCTGTGGTGGGAGTGTAGAGAGAAGGCAATATATTGAGAGACAGGGAGGCTGTAGAATTAACTTAGTAATTCATTGTATATGCATTTTTGAGTGAGTGTGAACATACTAGGGAAATTCTGAGTTGTAAACACATTATCAATATCTCCCTTGAGATGAATATTGGCTGGGTCAATGAGAATAAAGGGGCAGTTAGACGGTACGGTGGAGAGAGTGCTAGCCCTGGAGTCAGGAAGGCCCAAGTTCGAATCTGGCCTCAGACGCTTACTAGCTCAGTGACTGTGGGCAAGCCACTTAACCTTGCTTGATTCAGTTTCCTAATTTGTAAAATGAGCTGGAGAAGGAAATGGCAAACCATACTAGTGTCTCTGCCAAGAAACCCCCAAAAGGGGTCACAAAGAGTCGGACACAACTAGAACAACTAAATAACAAAATGAGAACAAAATGAAGTACATAAAGGAAGGTGATTTTCTGAAGTAAATCTGGATGGAAAACATCTGTTCTTGATGAAAAAGAAGGGCCTTGGGATGAACCACCTAGACAGTGAATTGCTGCCCACATTGATTAGATCAAAGCCCAACTCTTTACCCCACAGGGTTGTTACAAGGAAAACAAGGTGTAAATTTTAAAGCAGAATATCTCTGACCATGTTCCTCCCCTGCTCCAAAAATGTCCACAGCTCCCTACTATCTCCAGAACTAAATGGCCTCATCACAGTGGTGCCATTTAAAGCTCTCCGCAGTATGGCTCCCGACTCCCTTCCCAGTCTATTTCACACCACTCCCCTCAATGCACTCTACATTTCCCACAAACTGGTCTCTTTGTTGATCTCTGGATTTACCATCCCATCACCCGTCTCCATGCTCTTTGTGCAGGCTGTAATGAATTACTTCCTCGTTCGTATGTTTTCCAATTGCTGACCTCAGGTGCTGCCTCTTATTCAGGGCCTTTTCTGATTCCCACTTTTCATCCCAACTGTTAGTGCTATTTCCCCATTCAATTCCCTCTTGCATTTATTAATCATCGTACATTTTTATTCCCCTGGAAAATGTGAGTTCCTTGATGACCCTTTTTTAACCCCATCTCCCGGCCTTTCCCAGTTAAATAAAGGCTCCTCAAATGGAATTGAATCTATCTAGATGAGCTAACGATAACTAGTTATTGTTAACTACTCATGGGTTAGAGTCAGATATTTAACCTTGCATAACAAAAGTAATTTTTCTTTCCTGATTGATATGGGTGTTAATTGCTAGTTGAGTTTTTGAAGACATGAGGTCCAGTAGGGGAGAGCACTAAGTTTGCAGCTGAAGAAGCTGTTTGACTTTGGGCAAGCCAATTCGTATCACTGAGCCTCAGCTTTCTCATCTATAAAATAAGGAAGATTGACCTAGATCATTCAATCTCAAGTTCTAATCTATGATCCTTCGAATCTGGATTCTCCCATCTCATGAGACTGTGAGGCTAGTGATGGATCCTGATTTTCTTCTTGGGTCATACAAAGGAGGGCCCATTGGCCATGCTTTGGCCCACTCTATTCTTTCTGAATGGTCATATTCTTTTTTTTTTTTCCTACCGAGTGTTGTGAAAAATAACTAATGAGCCTCCATAAAGTTTTTGGACAACTTGGATCATGGTATGAAGGATGGATCTTATTTTTCTCTTGTAACCTTTCTTCCCATTTTATGGAGAAAACCTTGAGTTGGGGTTTTATATCTCTTCCTCATGATGTGATCCCTGTGGCTTTTTGCAAGTAACAAATGCTCAGCCTCAGCTAATAACACACATTGAGCATTTGCCTCCTGGCAGTCCATGGGGACTATTTTTATAGATGAGCTGACTGCATGGGCATGCTGCCTTCTGTGGTAATCACTTTGTAGCTTTTGAATATGAGGGGAATCTGACTAGAGGTGGGTCAAAAATCTACTTTTAGCTCTTTGGAAGCAGTCACACAGAGAAAGAGGATGCTTAAATGGTTGAATTAGGCATATGTTGTTGTCAGATTAAAAGCAAGGACTACACAAGAGTCCATTCTGAAAAGCGAAGAAAAACATGGTATGACAAGGGCTATACCATGAAGCACTCTTAGAGTTGCCCTTCCTGGGTCCAGTCAACCATGTGGGGATTTTGAGGCCTGCTCTGGGCCATGTGGTGACCTAATGCCCTAAGGACTTGGCATTATGGTATTACATGGTAACCTCTGACTGTTCCCTTGGTCTTTCTGCATCCCATGTCAGTTAGCAGGAGGCTAGTATACATGCCAGTTAAAAGGAGAAACAGCTTCTAGCTTGCTCTCTCTTCCTTTGATTCTGCAGGTGCCATCATGTAGTTCTGAAGTTCCCAGTGAGGCATGGGGAAGTAATGGCTTTTCTTCACTCCAAACATCATGGTAGCCTTGACCATGTGGCAGTTAGTACAGAGGAAACTCAACTACGTGAGCTTGCTTCTGGGAACCTGGCTGACTTTTCTGCTTTTGTGTTTGCTGTATCTGGTTTTAGGTGAGTGTCTATTCTGAGATGGATATGTCCAGGTTTACAAGTTGACTTATAAGATTGAGATATCCAGAGGCGCTGGGTCTCATTGAGTCGGAGCTAAATAGTGACAAGAGAGGAGTCAAGCGACAAGAAGGGGCAACTGCTCGGACCCTTGGAGAGTTCAGGTACTGACAAAGGACTGGCCCAAACCTGGCTGCTTTGCTGGTAGATATGTGCCAGGAGTTTGGACAGTGTAGAGTTGAAATGTAGAATGTCTAATTATCAGTCCTGCAAATTAGTTTATGTTCCAATGAGATTTAAACTTCAGCCTCCCAGTGGATCCTAAAAAGGGCTTGTGTTACTGAATCCTCTTTAATATTTGATTTGCTCAAATATTTGTTAATATTGTTAATTTTTGCATACTTGTTAATTTTTATGTTTAGAATTCTTTTTTTTTTGAGTATAGGAATAGATTACCCATCTCATAACTAATTTACATTGTACATTAAGTCCCTTTGAATGCCTTATATTTTGGGGTAAAACCCTAGATATGAGAAATAAACTTGGCTATAAGTGACATCTTTCCAGGGCACTGGGATGGGGACATAATGAACCAAAGTGTGTGAGAACAGAGATCCTAGTTCCTAGCTCTTTAGATGATGGGCTCCCCAGAACTGAAACCATCTGACTCCTCATGGAGTAAGGAATGGACATAGTAACCTATCTTTTGTGTATTCAGCAGTAGCATCTCAATATTACACAAATGGAGCCAGTATGGAGGAGTACAACAACCCAGCTGAAGTCTCTCAACATTTCCTTCCAAACAACTTAAAATAATACCGCAAATCACATTTTAGAGGGGCAGATCTAACAAAATATTAGGATGATACTTTTTTTCAGACCAAGATAATTTAAGAGGTTGGTAGGAAAGGTCTGTGGCACCAGGGTGGGGGCCTGCCAGGAGCACAACAGTAACACTAGTGATGGGCCTTGGTGGTGGCTTAAAGAGCTTTAGCAGCAGCAGCAGCTAAAGCGCACATTCTGGGTCACAGTTACAGGATGGAGAGAAGCATTTGTGGTCAATCAAAAGGGAGCAGGGGCCCTAGTTTTAGTTCCAAGGCAGAGAAGAGCACCAGCATCTATAGCTGCAGTCTAGCAGGGACACTGGTCATAATTCCATGGCCAAGGGGAGCATAAGCACTTGTGGCTGCAGGGAAGCAGGACTCCTTCCTGGGTAAAGACCAAAACAAAGACCAGGAGAATAGTGACCACACTTCTTCCTAGATCATACTACCTTGGAAGCACAAAATACTTTCATACCTCCTGAACTAGCTCTAAAAACAGCAGCATGGAAAAGACTCTTCACCTTGAGGTGAGAAGAGTCTAACTTTAATATAAAGTTTAGTCAAGAAATAGGCTTGAAAAATGAGCAAACAACAACAAAAAAGAACTTGACCATAAAAAGCTACTATGGTGGCAGAGAAGACCAAAACACAAACTCCATAGTGTGAGAACAGCTATAAGCAAAGCCTCAAAGAAAAATGCTATTTGGACCTAAGCCCAATAAGAATTCTGGAAAGAGTTTTAAAAAAGAGATAGGAGTGGTAGAAGAAAAATTGGGAAAAGAAATGAGAGTGATGCAAGAAAATTATGAAAAGAGAATACCTTGGTAAAAGAGGCACAAAAAATACTGAAAAAGTAACAACTTATAAAACAGAATAGGCCAAATGGAAAAAGAGCTACAAAAGCTCACTGAAGAAAATAATTCGTTAAAAATTAGAATTGGGCAAGGAGAAGCTAATGATTTTATAAAACATCAAGGAACAATAAAACAAAGTCAAAAGAATGAAAAGCAGAATATGTGAAATTTTTCTTTGGAAAAACAGCTGACGTGTTTTTGAAAATGGATTGAAGAGAGTTAATTTAATTAAGTTAATTTAAGAATTATTGGACTACCATAAAGCCATGATTAAAAAAAAATAAAACCTAGATGTAATATTTCAAGATATTGTATTATATTCCCTGATATCCTAGAACCAGATAGTAAAATAGAAATTGAAATAATCCATCAATCATCTCCTGAAAGAGGTTGCAAAATGAAAACTCCTAGGAATATTATAGTGAAATTCTACACTCCCATGTCAAAGAGAAAACATTACAAACAACCAGAAAGAAGCAATTCAAATACCCTGGAGTCACAGTCAGGACTGCACAGGATTTAGCTGCATCCATGTTAAAGGAGCAGAAGACTTGGATTATGATATTGCAGAAGGCAAAGGATCTAGGATTACAACCAAAACTAACTTATGCAGCAAAACTGAGTATAATCCTTCAGGGAAAAAAATAATATTTAATGAAATAGAGGACTTTCAAGCATTCCTGATGAAAAGACCAGAGCTGAATAGAAAATTTGATATTCAAACACAAGACTCAATAGAAGTACAGAAAGGTAAATATGAAAGAGAAATAAAGGATTCAATAAAGTTAAACTGTTTACATTCCTATAGGAGAAGATGATACATGTTAACTCCTAAGAACTTTATCATTATTAAGGCAATTAGAAAGAATCTACATAGACAGAGTATGAATGTGAATTGATTGTTGGGATAATAAAAAAATGAAGGATGTGTGCACTGGGAAAAGAGGGAAGGGAGAGGTAGAATGAGGAAACTTTTTTTTTTACATAAAAAAGTTGCATAAGGAAGAGCTTTTATAGTGGAGGGGAAAATGGTGGGGGAGTGATGATGAGAACTTCTTGAACCTTATTGTGATCAGAATTGGTTTAAAGAGGGAAAACACACACACACACACACACACACACACACACACACACACGCAAGCATTGCCCCCACCCCTCATTTTCCCCTCCACTATAAAAGCTCTTCCTTATACAACTCTTCAATGTGAGATAATTTCCTTCATTTTTTCCTCTCCCTTTTCTTAATTCAGTCCTCTTTCTCCCCTACTCGTTTTTTACATCATTCCAACATATTCCTCCCATTCTTCCCATGATTTCTGATTATGTAGAATTTTCATAACTGCCCTAATAATGGTAAAGTTCTTAGAAGTTACATGCATCATCTTCCCAAATAGAAATATAAACAATTTAACCTTATTGAGTCCTTTATGGTTTCTCTTTCATGTTTACTTTTTTCTGCTTCTCTTGAGTCTTGTATTTGAAAGTCAAATTTTCTGTTTAGCTTGGGTCTTTTTTTTTGGCAGAAATTCTTGAAAGTCTTCTATTTCATTAAATATTCAGTTTTCCCTCGAAAGATTAAACTAATATACCCAGTTTTGCTGGGTAGGTTATTCTTAATTGTAATCCTAGCTCTTTTGCCTTCTGGAATATCATATTCCAAGTCCTTTGCTCCTTTAATGTGGTAGTTGCTGAATCTTGTGTGATCTTGACTGTTGCTCCATGATATTTGAATGGTTTCTTTCTGGCTGCTTACAATATATTCTCTTTGAACTGGGAGCTCTGGGATTTGACTGTAATATTCCTGTGAGTTTTCATTTTGTTCATTATGCCACTCTTAGTGATTGGTAGTGATTAGTAGTGATTGGTAGATTCTTTCATTTTCTATTTACTCTATGGTTCTATGATAGTGGGGCAGTTGTCCTTTATAATTTCTTGAAATATGATGTCTAGGCTCTTCCTTTGATCATAGCTTTCAGGGAGTCTAATAATTCTTAAATAATCTCTCCTCAATGTATTCTGAACTTCAGCTGTTTTTCCAGTGAGATAGTTCACATTTTCTTCTATTTTTCATTCCTTTGATTTTGTTTTATTGTTTCTTGATGTCTCATGGAGTCATTAGCTCTCATTTGCCCAAATGTAATTTTGAAGAAATTATTTTCTTCAGTGAGCTTTTGCACTTCTTTTCTCATTTGGCCAATTTTGCTTTTTAAGGAGTTACTTTCATCTGTGAAGTTCTGTATTTTTTTTCCCATTTGGCCAATTTTTTAAAGCACTATTTTCTTCTTTTGTGTGTGTGTGTGTGCCTCATTTTCCAAGCTGTTAATTGTCTTTTCATAATGTTTTCCCTTGCTCTCATTTATTTACCTATTTTTTTCTTTAGCACTTTTATTTATTTTGAAAGTACTTTTTAAATCTCTTCCAGGAACTTTTTGTTGGGCTTATTTCCCAATCACATAGTTTCTTTGAGACTTTGCATCTAGTTATTTTGACATTATTGTCTTCTTCTGAGTTTGTGTCTTGGTCTTTCTTGTCACCAGAGCAGTTTTTTTTAAAATCAGGTTCTTTTTTGCTATTGTTTTCTCATGTTCTCAGCCCATTTCTTGACTTTGAACTATAAGTTAAATTTGCGTATGTGTGCACGTGTGTGTGTGTGTGTGTGTGTGTGTGTGTAAGTGTAAGGAAGGGCACTGTCCCAAGCTTCAGGATTTTTTGCAGTGCTGATTTCAGAGCTACTTCTGGAAGTTTAAATGTTTTCAGAGCTTCCAAGGTACTGTGATCTGGGGAGAGTTGTGGTCACTGCTGTCTTGGTCTGCACTCTGGTTCCTCCCCAGGAATGGATGATTATTTCTTGGGATCACATGCAATCATGTTCCTCATAGTTCCTGTTCTCTCTTGACTGAAAGTGCTTCTCTCTGCCCTTGAAGTGTGACCCAGAAGTGGGTTTAGGCAATGGCATTGTCAAACTGTAGCTTGTCCTGTGTCCTGTACTAGCACAGGGGACTCCTGTAAACTCTTTCTGACCAATTTCCAGGTCCCCTTATTGTAGCTGGCTTGAGAGCCTCTCAAACCTGCTGCTGCTTCTGCTACCACCACCTAGTCCCACCACTGGTATTGCATCCACTTATGCTCTAGGCCAGCCTCTACCCCCATGCCACAGATCTTTCCTTTCAATTTCCTAAGTTGTCTTACTCTGGAAGAATGTTTTACACTGAGCTTGTGTTGGCTCTGCCACTCCAGAATTTGATTTGAGGTGCTATTTTAAAGTTGTTTGGAGGGGAATGTTGGGAGACCTCAGATGAATGCTTCCTCCACTCTGCTATCTTGGTTCTAACCCCCTATGCCTGTTTTACAAATGAGGATACTGAGGGCAAGAGAGGTAAGTGACTTTCCAAGGGTTATAATGAGATGTAGAATGTGAACCCAGGCTTCTAGACTCCTAGCCCAGGCCTGTATCCATTATGATGCATTACCATCACTGAAACAAAACAAAGCAAAATAAAACAAAACAAACAAACAAAAAAACAATCTCATCACAAACAAGAAAAAGGGACAAAAGTGTCTGCAGCCGTTGTGGTGTAAGACAGAGCGGTGAAAGAAAAAGGGGAAGGGGAACTGGAGAAAGAAAAGTCGGGCTAGGCAAGTCTGAGACTAATGCTCATAAGACTAGTTTATTTCAGGTGTTACATTATTATATACTATAGAAAACAGCTTTGTACCATGAGAAATGATCTACAAGTGCTAATTAATAACATAAACAATCTAAGCAGCTAAAGATCCTCATTTTCTGGCGAGAAAGTAGTTTTAATGCCAAATTTCATATCTATTGTTTCCCTGCCCGGTTCTTAGTATTGTCTACCCAAGTCAGCCACCTGGCCTCAAGGCTGGGCATGAGTGAGAACTTAGAATCAACAAACCATAACAAACAGAGCTAGGGCAAGAGTCATGGGAGCATTTATCCCTAGGCAAGCCTCTGTAAGTACTGACCCCTAAAGTCTATAAGGACTTAGAGATTTTCCATAAGGACTTAGCCCCCTACACAAAACCACATCTAAACACAAATAACCTTAACAAATAACTTTAATTCCATTCTGCACATAGGGAAAACTGAGGCAGAGTGGCCAAAAATCAAAAGCAGAGATGAAATCCTGTCCTATGCAGAATAATTCCTTTGGATTGGATTAGATTTTTTTTTTCCAGGTAGCTACATACATGCCTTGGAATGTGGTTGGAAGTGACTGGAATAGCTCTAATATTCCTCCTTCCCTATCCCCACCCTAGGCACACCATCTGTTCCTTGGTGGAAAGGAGAAAAAAAGTAGGAAAACAGGAAGGAAGGGAGAAGTAAAAGGTAGGGATTACCCTGAGAAACAGGTTGAGTAATAATAGCTGGCACATGAAGCACATGATGGTTTGCCAATAATTTTTCATATGTGGTCAAATGCAGGGTGCTGCGTTTTCAGTCAGGGAAGCTGGGTTCAAATCCCAGCTGTGCCAACTTCTAGCTGGGGGATCTTGGGCATGGTGCGAGCTTCACTCCTCTCAGCCTTGGTTTCTGCTTCTGCAAAAGGAAAGAATTGGCCTAGATGACCTCAGTGGTCCTTTCCAACTTTAAATCTATGGTCGTTACTTCATTTTGTCCTTAGGACAATACTACAAGGCAGGAGCTATATGTCATCCCCAACCCTGTGTGAGCATGGAGTGTGCGTTGGGTGGCACTCTCTTTGCATGCCTGGATCCCATTTTGCAGATGATGGAACCAAAGGGTAGAGTAGTTAAGGTCAGAGTGTCAGAGGTGAGATTTGGATCAATATCTTTCCTGACTGGAAGTCTAGGACCCTTGCCATTACACCATGCTGCTTCTTCCAAGAAATTACATTTAAATAACAATTTAAAATTTGCAAAGCTCTGCATATGCATTGTCTTGTAAGGCAGAAGCTGAAGGGATTTTTATCCCCATTTCACAGATGAGGGAACTGAAGCTCAGGTAATTTAAGTACTTAGCCTATGGCTACACAAGTGCCTCCAAGTTAGAGCATGAAATTAAATTCTTGGGAGGAAATATTAGATCATCTTTCCCTCTTCCCAGGGGTTAGCTACAGGCAATGAGCCTGCCACTGTTCTTAAAGACATGCTGTTGTAGGCTTTTTTTTGGGTTTGTTTTTGGTGTATTGACTCATCTCATTACTGGGCAGATGCTTCACATACAAATGACTCAGCCTCGGGGGAATACATATCACCTTCTAACTCCTGTAGAATAGAACTCTCTCCCTACTTCATCTAGACTAAGATGCTCTGCATTGCTCTCCTCTCCTTACTTGTTGCCCCCTCCGCCAATCAGCAAGATCATGTTACCCCCTAAACACACCTGGGGATCACTGCTGTCATGATACCCCAATCCCATCATCCTTCCCTAACTCCATAATGCACTTCCATCAGTACTATGCCTTCAAGTGATAATTATCACAATATCTGCTAGTGGGAGAAGGCTCTAGGAATATCTTAGTCCCTCTTTCTAATTTCCAGGATCTTTACCCACCCTGTCATGCATTATAATAAGGACCTTCTGATGAACATAAAGCATTTAGTCTTTTTGTTGCATAACAAACATAAAATAATAAATATTTACAAACCAGTACAGAGGAAGTTAGGTGGCTCAGTGGATAGAGTGCTGGACCTGGAGTTGGGAAGTTCAAATCTGGCCTTAGACACTCACTAGTTGTATGACCCTAGAGAAGTCACTTACCCTATTTGTCTTGATCCACTGGAGAAATGACAAACTACTCTGGTCCTGGAGTCAGGAGGATCTCAGTTCAAATCCAGTCTCAGATACTCACTAGTTGTGTGACCTTGGGAAAGTCACCTAACCCTATTTATGTAAATTTCCTTATCCTATGAAATGAGCTGGAGAAGGAAATGGCAAAATACTCCAGCATCTTTGCTAAGAAAACCCCAAACAGGGTCACAAAGAGTTGGATAGAAAAATGACTGAACAATATGAACATAAACTAGTACAGATAAAGTTGGTCTAAATTTTTACTTTCATTAATTGGAAATGAATACACCTGCATACACTACATGTGCACATGTGTGTGTGTGTGTATGGGGGGGTGTTTGTGTGTATCACACTTGAGGCTCCCTTACATGTAAGTCAGTTAATCTACAAATGTTTATTAAATGCCTGTGTGTGCCAGCAGACACTCTACTATGTGCTGGGGATACAAAGTCAAAAATGAAAGTCTCTGCCCTCAAGGAGCTTAGAGGGGGACGTAACACATGGGAGATTTTTGACTAGGAGAGGGAATTATGTTCTAGGAAGTAACAACGCTGGTGAGCTAGAATATAAGACACCATTCCATTACTAGGTGAAGAAGCAACAGCATGGTGTCAGGAGTGTAGAGTCACGTGGCTTAGCTCCTTCCAGGCTTACATGCTCTCTGGCAGTCCAGTTTGAAGGTGACTAGGAAACACGCCTGAACGGAGCCAGGAGTCCATGGGGCTGGAGGACTTGCGTGGAAAACATGCATGTTGGGGACATTGCTGACACATCAGAGCTGTTGATGTCTTCTAGTGTTGTCTTTACAATGCTTGCTGCTTCTCTGCTACTAGCTATTGGGCTTCATCTCTGTGGGGACATCTACTGGCCATCCTGACTCATATCTGCTAAGGTGTAATGATCTGAAAGCCTCTCTCTGGTAAGGAAGGTAGATCAATTGTTCTATATATTATGCTTATGTCTATGTCCACATCTCCTTCTATTTATATGACTCTAATTTCACTGGTATGAGAAACCCCTAATTAAGAAACTCTTTACCAAAGAGTATTGGTATGCTGTCTATCTATCTATCTATCTATCTATCTATCTATCTATCTATCTATCTATCTATCTACCTATCCATCTATTTATCCATCCATCTCTATCCACCTATCTATCTAATCTATCAATCTATCTATCTATCCATCTATCTATCCATCCATCTCCATCTATCTAATCTATCTATCTATCTATCTATCTATCTATCTATCTATCTATCTATCATCTATCCATCCATTAACCATCTATCCATCCATATCTATCTACCTATCTATCATCTATCAATTATCTATCTATCTATCAATCATCTATGTATGTATGTATGTATGTATGTATGTATCTATCTATCTATCTATCTATCTATCTATCTATCTATCTATCTATCTATCTACCTATCTGCAGCAACAACAAAAATTGTATTGGCTTTTGTGCTTTATTCTTATCAGAGTAAAATCCAGACCACTGAACATAGAAAATATAAAGGGGCTCTTTGCAAATGACACTGTAAGAATATACATATGTAATATTATACATCATATATGATATATGACAAAATCTACCTATCATCATTATCTATCTATATCTCAGCTCTTCTCCCTTAGAAGTTTACCAGTCCTACTGTCTTAACCTTGGGCTATCACCTCCTCCACCTCCTCTCTCCTCACCCTGAGAACTGGTTAAGGATAAACATAAAATATGGTAGAAAATGATTGTGCTCTCCCCCGGCTCATTCTCATTTAGGTAGGGAGAGAGAGCTACTTAGCCACCTACTTGAAAGAGCTATTTTATGCAGATGATGGAAGCTGTTCAAGCTGCAAATATGAATCCCAATAGGATTCCATGACACATAATCCTTTTTTATTGAGCATGTAATGGCAAAAAACTGCCTTAGGCATCTCAGAGTCAAATGGCCCAAAACAGAATTCATTATCTTCCCTCCACCAAATCTTCCCTTCTTCCTAACTCCCCTCTTTCTGTTGTGGGTGCCATCATCCTTCCTGGTTTGCAGTTTAGCAGTTTTCCCCAATTTCTTATTTTCCCTCATCCCATATATCCAATGAGTTGCCAAGTGGTTTCAATTTTGCCTCCATAATAGGTCCCATATGCTGTTCCTTACTCTCCAATCACATGGACAACACTCTCTCAGCAATGCTTGCTTGGGCTGTTGGGATAGCCTCTTTATTGGTGGCCCTACATCTAGTCTCTCCCCTCTCCAATCCATCCTTCATTCAGCTGTTTAACTGCTATTTTTAAGAGACTGTTCTGACCTTGCCATTCACCCTGCTGCTTATAAAGAAAAGGAAAAATCATCTCTGGAAGTTCCCTTTTATGTTTAGGACAAATTATAAGCTCTGGCGTTTCAAGCCCTTTAGAGTCTACATCAATCCTGCTTTTCTTGGCTTATTGCACGACATGATCTCTCATGGACTGCATTCCAGCCAAACCAGTCTCCTTTCTCTTCTTGATCCATTACACCTAGCCCATCTCTGTGCTTTTGTACAAGCTCCCACCACAGCCTAGAGTGGAGCCATTTCTCATTTCTGCTCTTAAAATCTCTGGCTTCCTTCAAAACTCAGTTTAAGTGGCGCTTTCTATAGGACATTTATCCTGATTGCCCTGGGGTGTTAGTGTCTTCTGCACCCTGCCTTCCCCCTCCAGATTACTTTGTATGTATTTTTTATTTCTTTTTCTATGCACAGATGGTATCTAATGATAGAAGGAGAGCTCCTTGAGGGCAGGAACTATTTGCTATTTCCATTTTGCTTTTTATCTTCAGCACCCAGCAAATAGTAAGTGTTTAAGCAATGCATGTTGACAGATTGGTTGATTCAACTGGACAAGATTCCTTCATGTAAATAACACAAAGAGGTCCCTTGCAAGATGTAGAAACATAGATAACTTTAAGAACCCTATCACTATTAATATTAAGGAAAGCATAAAAAAGGGAGATGTCAGTCAGTAAACACTTGTTAAATGCCAGGCACTGTACAAGAGCTGAGGATGTGAAGAAAAGGCAAACAACAGTCCCTGCTCTCGAGGAGTTTGCATTCCGATGGGGGGAGATGGTGTGTAAACAGCTACAAAAATGTACAAAAGAATCTGTGCAATAATATAATAATACCTGACATTTATATAACTCTTTAAAGTCCACGAAAGCACTTTATACAGATTGTGGTACTTGAGGCTCAGAGCAACTTTGTGAGGTAGATGTCTTTATTGTCCCTGTTTTATAGATGAGGAAACTGAGGCTCAGAAGGGCTCGAGATTTGTCCCAGGTCCCGCAGTTGTTCCTTGTGAGAGGCAGGATTTCCATCCTGGTCTTTTTTACTTCGGTTTAGAGCTGTTTGTTCACCAACAGTGCTTGTTGCTTCAATGGAGAACGCCCAGAGCAGAGTCAACATGGAAACAGGAATGTGTTGGGCCTGGAGTAAGGAAGACCTGGGTTCAAATACAGCTTCAGATACTTATTAGCTGTATGACTTTGGGCAAGTCACTTAATTTCTGTTTGCCTCAGTTTCCTCATCTGTAAAATGGTGATAATAATAGCAGCTATCTTCCAGGTTTGTAGTAAGGATCAAATGAAATAATAATTATAAAGTGCTTAGCACAGTGCCTGGCACATAATAAGCACCACATAAATATTAGCTATCATTCTTATTATTAATTATTGTTATTATTATTATCGGCATTCCTCCTGTTTGTAGATGGCATTGTGTTGTTTTAAGCCAAGGAACTTAAGAACCCCCTAAAGGAGACCATCTACTCAGAAGAGTTTAGAATGACTACCCACACAGGAAAACACAAATAGATGAAGAATGCAACAGTATCTAAGATAATGGAGGACTCACAGATTGGGTCTTTCAGTAATTATAGTTATACCTTGGACAGATACAATGAATGGACAATGGAATGGGCCCAGAATTGAACTGAGCAGCAGAGTGGGTTGCTGTATTCCTTTTGGGGAATTATGCAGGGATTTTAAAGACCCCACATTGCTTCTTGAACTTTTAGCATCAACATTCTTCTGATGATGCTGTGAGTCATGGGGGAAAGTTGAGACGTACCTGAAGAAGAGGGGAGTGGTGACCACAAGTAGACTGCAGCAACAATGCTGTTGAAGGATTCCACAGGACAAGTAGTACAAAGAACATGCTTAGAGACATACACGACAGGAAACAAGGATGGGCTAGGCAGGTAGCAAGATCAGGAGATAACACAGTGAGCAGCCCATGAAGGCCACTGGTTTACCTGCCATATCAAGAGAGCTATGGGAAAAATCTCCAGATCCCTGAATGTGGAAGATTTACAGGAAGACATAGGAGGGGGGATAAACGTATAGTGCCAATATGTGCTAGACGCTGCTCTAAGCACTTTACAAACATTATCTCTTTGACCCTCACAATAACCCAGTGAGGTAGGTGCTGTTATCATTCTTATTTTACAGTTAGGAACCTGAGGCTGAAAGAGGTTAAGTGACTTGTTCAGGGTCACATAGCTAGTAAGTGTCTGAGGTTGGAACTATAGTCAGGTTGCTCCTGACTTTCAAGTCCAGTGCTCTGTCCAATCACACAAGATGAGAAGGCGTGGATGGTTTTTGATCTGTGCCACTGGTGGGAGAGCCCACATCAGTGCCATCCCAGAGACCTTGTAGTACTGAAGAGATAAATAGCATAGCCCGTTAGGATAGCCATAATGTTCATGTAGCGTCAATGCCTAGGCTACATAAATAGACTGTAGCACCCTTACGTCAATGTTTCCATTGAAATAATCAGTAATGGAGCAGCTAGGTGGTGCAGTGGATAGAGCTCTGGCCTTGGAGTCAGGAGGATCTGAGTTCAAATCCAGCCTCAGACACATGACACTTACTAGCTGTGTGACCCTGGGCAAGTCACTTAACCTTGATTGCCTCACCAAAAAAGCAAAAAAGAAAAAAAAAGAAAAAGAAATAATCAATGATTACATATTTATTAAGCACCTACCATGTGCTATGTACCCCACTAAGTGCTGGGGATACAAAGACAAAAAAAAGATGAATGAGTTCCGTTCTCGAGGAGCTAACATTCTAGCTGGGGAAAAAATGTACATAAATAGAAATAAATAACAAAATAAATACAGAGACACTAAGAAACTGAGGCCTATGGAATGAATATGAATTGCCAAGGTCACACAGTAAGAGGCGTAGTGAAGATCTGGGCCACATTTTCTGATTCCAAATCCAGACAGTTTTCCCATTTTATTTTGCTGCCTCCTGAATGACAAAGATCACAACTGGTCTGTTTCTTGGAGTTTGGAATTTATACCAGCATTGAAAACCTGCTCAGTTCTGCCCCCCTTTCTCTTTCTCTTTCTCCTCTCTCTCCTCTCTCTTCTCTCTCTATCTCTGTCTCTTTCTCTCTCTCAGTTCCACTTTTTATTTTCAATAATCATCACTCCATCATGACTCTTCTTCCCTCTGCCATGTGTCCTCCTACTCTTTCCTCAGGCCCTGTTAATAATAATGATAATAATAATAATAATAATGATTGCTAGTATTTTTACAGTCCTTTAAGGTTTGCAAAGTCCTTTACATGTTAGCTGGTTTTATTCTACTAAATCTGTGAGGTAGGTGCTATTATTATCTCCATTTTCCAGATGAGGAAACTGAGACATGCAGAAGTTAAGTGATATGTCCAGAGTCATATGGCTAGTAAGTATCTGAGGTAGGATTTGAACTCAAGTCTTCCTGATCCCAAGTCCCATGCTTTATTCTCTCTTCCACCTAGCTGATCTTTTTTTCACAGGAAACAGTGAAGGGAAGGACTAAAAGGCAATAAATAGTACGGCCTGAATTCCACCCAGTCAAGTTGGGGCATTTTGTCTCCCAAGAGATTTTCATGGAGCAGATCTTGTGGTGGGTAGCCAGAAATATAGCTGACATGGTGTAGGTTTATTGGGAGAGAGAGTAGGAGGAATTAAGGCAGGAGAGGGCAGTCAGAGGATTTACAATGTCCCTCTATGCACGGTGTGGTCCGGTACTCAACTCAGAATGCTTGGTGTGGGTCTAGGACTGGGTGGATGAAAGAGGAACTGTCCTGAAGTCTTTTGCTCTCCCCAGTTACAGCTTTCCACCTAACACCTCACTTTTGGCGGGAAGCTTTTCCTAATTCCCCTTCATTCTGAATTCTATCGATAAACTCTGATTTATCCTGTCTCTATCTTGTTCATACATACTTACCTACATGTTTGTTGCCCCTATTAGACTGTGAACTTCTTGAGAGAGAAGGCAGGTTTTTTCCCCTTTATACTCCCAGAATTTAGCCAAGTGTCTGGCACACAATAGGGACTTAATAAATGCTTGTTGCTGGAATGACCTTTCTTCTCCCCAAACTCTCTCCCCAACTTCACCACTTTCCAATGGCTCTAAATCCGGCAGCACAAGGGAATTACTGCTACGATTTTCTCCTTTGTTTGGAGCCTTGTGAGAAAAGCCTATACAGTGAACGGTTCTGTACTCAGCCTTGGATTAAACATAAAGGTCTCTTACCTAGAACTTCTCAATAGCTATAGCCCAATGAACACTGATGTCCTCACAAATGATGGGGAGGCACATTAAGGCACACAAATTGCTTTCTGATTCCTCAGAGAAGGATTGAATCCTGATCAGTGCAGATTTAACATTAAGTCTACTTTCTTACTCTTCAAGGGAAGCAACATATTTTAGTAGGAAAGAAACATTGACCTTCTAATCAGAAGACTCGAGTTCTAGTCTCTGCCCTGTCACTGATCCTGAGAAAGCTCTAATTTCCAAAATGAAGGGGTTAGATTGGGTAATTGTCAAGGTCCCTTAATGCTGTAACACCGTAGACAATACAATTTTTCTTTAAAAGTGTAGAATGTATCCAAGATGTCATGAAATTCTTTGTAAACTGTTCAGCCATGTGTGGTGCATGGCTACTTCTCCATTAATCATATCTAGTCAACATTTGCCAGCAATGTGTCATATTCCATCCCGGCTTCATTTAGGAAGCACCTTGCCAGCAGCCCTGTTGTGACACTCTTCTCTCCTCACCCATTCCCTCATTCCTTTTTCTATATCTTGCTTTGAGTACAGTAATCAAATCCATATGGGGGTTCAGCTCATCATCCCTGCAGCTTCTAGATGGAAACTCCCTTCTATAAACTGTACTTCCCTAAATTTATTGTTTCCTTTTATTTGACTATAAGCTTCTTGAGGGCAGAGACTTTCTCATTTTTCTGTTTACATCCCCTGTACCTAGCACAGAGCATGACACATAGTACCTACTGAATAAATGCCTGTTCATTCATTCATATGCATTTATTCATTCACTCATTCATTCATTCATTCACTCACTCACTTATTCATTCATTCATAATAAGAATGCCCCATTCTCTAACCATGCTGGAAAACACAGCACTAACTGTAGTTCTCAGCTGCCCTGGGTTACCATTCCCCAAGATAACTTATTGAAATAACTCAGAATTTTACTTTAAATAAAGTTTCATTACCCAGTCCCCAAATTATTGGTCTTGCAGCCTGGTTAAGTTGAGGATTTTAATTGATATTATTTTCACTGACCTTTTCCCCTGAGGCTATTCAAGAAAGCACATCTTTTTTTTTTTAAATGGGAAAAATGAATAAATAAAAATGTGAATAATATTTGAATAATAGATTTTGGAAGCTAATAAAAAACCACCATGACATTGAATGAGGTGAATTTTCATCTGTTTCCAGGGCAAGTTATCTGTTTGATTTTCTTGCATAATGAGGAATTTAAAAAATAGAAAGTTAAATGATGAGCCTAAGAAAATAACCCTTCTAGAAGTATCTTGTGTCCTTTAGAAGGCAGTGAGGTATAATGGAAAAGCTGGATGGAATTGGAGGAGCTGGTTTCAAAACCTGATGTGTGACCCTAGGCATGTTTTCTTCTTGAGCCTCAGTTTCCATATCTTTAAAAGAAGGGGAGGTTGGGATAAGGGACTATTATAGTCCTGTGCAGTTCTAGATCTGTGTAACATAATCAGCTACACCAGGGGTGGGGAACGCGCAGCCCCCAAGCCACATGTGACCCTCTAAGTCCTCAAGCGTGGCCGTTTGACTTGAAATGCTTCATTGTCTGTATTCTTCCCTCGATAAAAATTCTCAAAGTCTCTTTGAACTGTCAATACTACCAACTAGGTATATACCCCAGAAGTTCCACTAAACAGGAGTATCAGGAAGACTTCTGATAGTGGAGAGCATCTGAACCGTGCTTTCCTCATAACCTCTGGTAGTCAACAAGTTGACAAGCATCTCCAGTTCTCATTTTACATATAAGAAACTGAGGCAAACAGAGTTAAGTGACTAGTCCAGAGGCACACAGCTGGGTGTGTCTGAGGATGGATTTGAACTCCTGACTCTAGGCTCAGAGCTCAATCCATTGCATCACCTCACTGCCCCAGAAAATAAACATACAAAGTAGTTTGATAAGAGGTCATTTGGAAGAGTTAGCTAGCAAATGAGGGCAATAGAAAAGGTTTCATCTAGGTAGTGCTTGAACTAAGTCTTGAAGGAAGCTATTGGATGAAGCAGAGGTAAGGAGGGCATCCTCTCAGGGTATAGGGAATGGTCAGCACAGTGGTGGGGAGTGGGAAGCCGTTTATGAGGAACAGATTGAAGGACATTTTGGCTGAATGGTAGTTGTGTGGGAGGGAGAGTTGATGTACATAAAGCAGTTTAAAGCTTTTATAGTTTAAATAGCTTTTTAAATTACACAAAGCAGTTGTTCAAAGGTCAGTGAAAAAGAACAAGATTTTTAAAAGAAGAAATAAATGTAATAAAAATGATAGTCATTGAGTGAATAAATTAATTCATTAAGCTAGAAGTTTTCTTTTTTTAAACAGTTTTTTAAAATCTATTAAAGCTTAAATTTGCATTGACTTTGCGGACCCCTTGTGTAGGCCTCATGAAAGATATTGGATAATAGCCTTCATTCTTTGTACTAATGAATAGCGTATGTCATGCAGGAATTATTTGTTTTCAAGAACTTTGAAGGAATTAATCTACAAATCCACTTGAACCAGGTATATTTTCTTGCAAGATCTTTCTCTGATACTGATTTATTTCAGTTATTAGTTTCCTATTGTGTTAGTGCTAATAATTCACTTTTTTGTCATCTATTTCCTTTAGTTCCAATTTTTTGGAATCAGCCTATGTATAGTGTTCCTTAATAATATTAATTTTATAATATCATTTAATGTTAATAATGTAATTAATAATAATATTTAATAATATTAATTAATGGTTTAAAAAAAAAAAACAAGACCAGAGAGCAATAAGTGAATAAGCTACAGTGAATGAACTGTTCCAAGGAGTGGGGTTTACCATTGGTTTCAAATCCAAACAGAAATGGGAGCCACTAATACATACAAAAGGATCCCTACAGGTCACATATTGACTTAATTTTAGAATGCAGTATTGTCTATGCTTGCTTGTATTTTTACTTATTTTGTTAAATGTTTCCCAATTACATTTTAATCTGATTCTGGCCATACCTGGGGATTTTATGGGACCAGCCCATGTTTGGCACCTCTGGTGTGGGCAATAAACGTGTTAGGTGTTCAGAGGCTGGGAGAGTTCTCCAGGCTGAAAAAGGCAGCCTACAGAGATTTGAACTGGTTCTGAAAGGCCCAGGTTAGGATGTATGGGAAGGGGATGAAGCAGGGAAATGTCAGAGAGACTAAGGAGATGGGAAAGTCCATGCAGCAAACCATGGAAAGGACAGTATAGGTGAGCACATGGCTTAAGCGGATGACTTGTGGAAGATAAATAATAAAAATTATTATTATTATTAATAATAATAATGAATAATAAAGGTTGATAAGGATATAAAGATCCATTGGGTCTAAATTATTGAGGTCTTGAAATGTCAGGCTGAAATATTTGGACTTCATCTTGTAGGTAGTAAAGGTATTTGAGCAGATGAATAATCTAATCAAAAGAATATTTTAAAATTTATTGTCAGTTTCCCTCTTCTTCTCCAGTCAAACACTTCTTTGGCATTTTATTCCCTCAGTTCTTCTCTCATCTGGCTACATGGATATTGTAAATAATTTGAAAAGAGAGAAACACTAATAACTAGGGAGAAAGCACATTAACTGTGCCTTGAATAAAGCTAAACAGTGAAGGTGAGAAGGGAATTCCAGGCATGGGAGATAGCCTGTGTGAAGTCAAGGAGGTGAGAAGGAAAAAAAATCACCAAATTTTAAAAAGCAGCAGGAAAACCAAAATTGTCATTTTTCTATAAAATGTCTTCAGTTATTGATTTTAAAGGAACCTAAAATAGTTTTACTTGGTCCTTTCCTTAGTGAACATGTGTTCATGTATATACATACATATAACCTTCATGTATGTTTTATGCATCCATGCAATACATAACATAATGTGTATATATGCCCATATGTACATGAATAGCCATACATAGATGTGTATATGTGTGCATGTATAAATACTATATTCCCTCTCCCTGGAAATTGACTTGCATTTTATTTTGTATTTGCTTAAAATATGTGCATGTAGTTACTCATGATTAAATGTAAGATGCCAGAGGTCAGGTACTCCCACATTTTTGTCTTTGTGTGTCATGCCTAGCACAATAGCTGGTACATGTAGTGGTGCATGTGTGTGCATATTAGAGAATCAGCCTTGATTCCAGGAAAACTTGGAATCCCAGTGGCTGTGTGACTCTGGGGAAGTTACTTAACCTTCCAGTGCTATAAGCAGTTTTTAAGACCGTTCACTTGAAGAGAAGGTGGCGCTAAGCATTGGTAAAGGGACTTTCAAGACCAGTTCTCCCTATGTGTGTGAACATAGGCTCATATTTGAATCAGTACTTAGGAGATAACATAGGGTCTGTCAGAAGTAGTCCCCATTTATAGACTAGGCTCTTGCCCATGACATATACGTTACTCCTACGCAGGCAACGTTGGGCCACATAATCAGGCCACAGAGTTCTTAGGTCTTTGCCAGGCTATTTGCTGTTCCATGTAGTGCTGGCATTGACCACTAGAGGTCAATCTTGTTCTGCACTAGCTGATCTCTGGAAAGAAAACCATACCTTCTCCAATTCCCTTTCCGACCTTTGGCTCTTAATAGCTGGCTTTATTAATGTACCTATTCTTTCCAGTGTACTTAAGATTTCGTTGTTGATATCCTCATCAATTATTAAGTATAAAATTCTTGAATGTCCCTGCTTAGTTACAAGTAATTTGTAGATGTTTGATATATAATTTCCTTTTAGATACAGTTTATTTATTTCTAAATACAATCTTTAGCTGTAATTACTTGCCTGATTTATGTGAGTGAGAGCATGTGGTCAGTGGGAGCAGGACGTCCCCAGTACTACAGGCTTGGCCAAGACAAACCTGCAGCTGTTGTCTTACTTCCCTAAGTTTCCACCCATAATTGGTTGTGCCGTTGACCAAATCCATTCTTTCTCCATATGGTGCATTCTGTCCGCCCAGCTGACAAACTGCCAGCCCCCTCTTTGCTGTGTTTACATATACCTTTAAGCCATGTTGGAGCCTGCTGAGATGTGTGGTTTGGATTTTATACTACCAACTCCTTCTCTGTGTATCTCTCCAAAAAGAGAGACACCCCCTTCCCCCAAATATTTAAACATAAAAGTCTAGAATCTTAAACCTGGAAAGGTCTTCAGAGGTCATCCCTTCCAGCCAACATACCATATCCCACTTTCAGAGGCATCATTACAAATACCACTCTGCCCATGCTTCAAAGTGTTCAGTTTTACAAGGTTTAGGCTCGTGTTTACTTCTATGATGGCCATAGTTAGAAAAGTATTTAAGATGTCCCTGATAGTGCCTATTTGACAATACAGTACACAAAACATTTTCCTATGTGTGCAGATGTTCTGTCTATATAGGGTGTGTGTGTGTGTGTGTGTGTGTGTGTGTGTGGTTTGGTAGGGAGAAGACCAAACTTTTTGAAATGGAATGTCAAGAATTTATTCATTTGGGGCAGCTAGGTGGTGCAGAGGATAGAGCATCGGCCCTGGAGTCAGGAGGACTGAGTTCAAATTTGGCCCCAGACACATAATACTTACTAACTGTGTGACCCTGGGCAAGTCACTTAACCCCAATTGCCTTGTCAAAAGAAAGAAAGAAAAAAAGAATTCATTCATTCTCTCCTGGAAGAAAAGGAAGAAGGAAGAAGAAAAAGGAGGAAAGAGAGAGAGAGAAAGAGAGAGAGAGAGAGAGAGAGAGAGAGAGAGAGAGAGAGAGAGAGAGAGAGAGAGAGAGAGAGAGAGATTTGGGAGGATGGAGCAAGGATAGTAGGGCTGAACATGGCTGGGGTGAGGATGAGGAAGCATCTTGCTGGAGAGCTGTCAGCCCAGTGACAGCTTTTTTAGATATAGTCTCTGAATATTGGGTTTGGATGGTGAAGAGGTACAGTCTGTAGGTCAGAAAATGGAAGGAAGTTGCATGGTTCCAGGGAGAGCTTGACCCTTGGGAAAGCCTCTGAACTCATTCTCAAGGCAGCCTTTTGAGAAGTCCCACTTATATAACCCTCTTTTATTAGAAGCAGCTTAAATTCTTTAGAGGTTAATGAGCTGGCTAGTTGCAAGAGTAATGACATTTTTTGAACAGTTTCCAGAGTGGCTGTAACCCACTGGAGCATTTATTAAACATTGAGTTTTGTGAATCTTTAAATAATACAGTCTACATAAGCATGATGCATGTTCAGCTCAGCTCAGGCCTATAAAGCATTCAATAGAGATTAACCAGTCAAAAAATGGATTTACTTACTGTATTCTATATACTCTCTGCAAATAGTTGAGTTTTAAGATAAGCTCATTGCTTTAAAGAAGGACAGAGGGTGACAGAGGGAGGCAAAGACAAATGATATCCTTATTCTTTGAATCATAGTATAGCTAAAAGGGACTTCCAAGATCTTCTAGGGCAGTGGTTCCAAAGCTATGGACCACAGTCACTTGTGTGAATGAGTTTATTGCAAAGGATCTGGCTCATACAGTTCCATTCTATCTGGAGCCATAACCAGCTAGAGGTGAAGGAACTTGTTTCTTGTAGAAATTTAGAAAGTTGCAAATAGGCTTGCAGGCCAGTGAGAGGGGTAGCTATGGAATCAAATAGAAAATATTCTGTTTGGTATTTATAGCCCTTCACAGCCCACCTCCTACACATCTTTTAGTCTTCTTACACTTGACCCACTCCTTGTACTCTGGGATCCATACCCCATCACCTACTGGCAATTCCTCCAACATTACCCTCCATCTCCAGCTTTGCGTGGGCTATTGCCTTGCTTGGAATGCTCTGCTCCTCTGTCTCTGCCTCTTTGTTTCTTTGGCTTCCTCTGAGACAGCTCAGATCTCACATTCTTCAGGAGGCCTCTCCTAGTCTTCATTCCATCTTCCATCCGGCTGCTATTGCCTTCTTCTCTGAGTTGACCTATTTATGCTGTGTATATCTTTGATGTACCTTGTAGTCTACATCTTATTAGCCCAATTAACCTTAATGAGCGGAGTCAACAAGAAAAAAGGCAAAAGCAGTCCCTGCCCTCAGAGAGCTCCCAGTCTATTGGAGGGGACCATATAAGAACAGCTACATATAAACAAAATGTAGAGAATATAAACTGGAGGCAGTCTCAGCAGAAAGATAGCAACATTGAAGGGGATTTGAAGGAAGCCATTAGATTGTAAGCTCTTTTAGGAAAGGGATTGGCCTTTCTTTGTATTCTCAGAGTTTAGTGTGGTGTCTATAGTGTAGTAAGGGCTTAATAAACGCTTATTGACTCCAGGTCCATGCCAGTGAAGGTGGTTGCAGAAAAAGCACATGTAGGGTTACCAACACTGTTAGCTCTTGTTGAAAAGTGGTACTCTGTACCCAGTGATTTATTCTGCAGTGGGCTACCACCATCCTGTAGCAGAGGCTGGGGAAGTCAGATTCAGGAATCTGCTCTTCCCAAGATTCCTCCTACCCAAGTCAAGGCCAGGAGGGGGAGGTCATATCAAGTAAGTCTTGTAGAGGAGCCTCTAATCTTTAAACCCTTGTGTATGGTGTCAGTTGGACCTCTAGGGAAGAGAGGGGTGGAGTAGCCTAACGCCCAAGCCAAAGGGGACTGGGTTATTTATCTCCCTGTCCAGCTGCCACCCTCCCACACCCCCTCCCCTCCGTTGGTGTGCAAGTTCTCCCTCTGGTCAAGGGAGGTCCAGACTGGGTGGATAGGGAAGCCGGAGTTGGAGGACATTGGAGCAGCAGCACCTGTGACATCACAGATGGGCAGGCAGGATGGTTGTATTATATCTTGCTTTTTTTTTTTTTTTTTTTTTGCTGAAGCAATCAGGTTAAGTGACTTGCCCAGGGTTACACAGCTAGTAAGTGTCATGTGTCTGAGGCCAGATTTTGAACTCAGGTCCTCCTGACTCCAAGGCTAGAGCTCTATCCCTGTGCCACCTAGCTGCCCCTGGTTGTATTATATCTTGCTGGAGTCCCTGGTCAAGTATGTTTCCCCTATGGCCATGCTTGGGGATGATGTATATGTGTGGGAAGGACCAACCAAAGAATGGGAACTCTTTTACCTTTCCCCCTCACCTTACATGCCTGTGGGGCAGTAATATTTGAGTGGATATCTGCTTGGCCTTATTGGTGAGGCATAAGCTCCTTTTCCCACTGTTCTCATCTAGGTGGAGGGTACCAGGTCTTTTCCATCTCCTGCTTTGTCGTGGGCTTCCTCCACCATCAGCATACACCAGAGGTCAATGTCTACAAACAGGGATGATGTAGAGACACAGGTGGGTGGAGACAGGTGTCATACCAACACCCCTCCCATGATCCCCATCCCAGGACCCAAGACTCAGGCACAGCTTAACCAGTACCTAATTTGAAGAATACTTTATTGAAAAAAGAAGCCATTCTTTCTTTTCTTTGGCACAGTCTACTAGGAAAAACACTTTTTGCTTCTACTCGCATTCACTTCCTGACTTTTTTCAGTCTGACTTCCACTGTCTCCACTTCATTGAACCTGCTCTTTCCAACATTACCGATGATCCTGTAAGTATTAAATCTATTGGCCTTTTGTAGTCTTTATCCTTCTTGATCCCTCTACAACTTTTTGACCCTGTGGACAGCCCTCTCCATCTGCATTAACTATCCTGGCCCTAGTTACCTTTTATGACTGTTCTCTCTTGACTCCCTTCCAAAGTGATTACTCTCCAGTATCCTTTGCTAGATCATAATCCTCACTCTACTCCTTAAGTATGGGTGGCCCCTGAGGCTCTAGCCTGGGTTCTCTTTTCCTCTTTCTACCTTTTCTTGGTCATCTCATCAGCTCCAGTAGATTCAATTACCATCTTTATGCAGGAACAGCTAAATGCTAAATGCTTTATGAATATTATCTCATTTTATCCTCATACCTGGGAGGAAGGTTCTATTATTAGCCCTACTTTATAATTGAGGAAGCTGAGATCAACAGATAGTAAGTAACTTGCCCAGGGTAACATAGCTAGTAAGCTAGTCTGAGCTGGATTTGAACTCAGGTTTTCCTGACTCCAAGTCTAGTGCTGTAGCTGCCTCATTCTTGGAGCTTTTACCTTAAAGAATTTTTGTATCTAATGAGATAATATTTGTAAAATGCTTTGCACACTTTAAAGGATCATACAAATATATATGTTATTATTATCAAGCCTACTATGTACCAGCACAATGGCTCTGTAGACCTTCAGTTTGGTAGGCAGCCTGATACCTTTTCTCTCCCCCTTCCTTCTGGAGCCTCACAAGCGCTGGGCTAGCTCCAGCAATGTGCACGTCATCTATGTGGACAGCCCTGGAGAGTATACTGGAGAGTGTGCTGGATATGCAAACTTATCCATAGCATTTGAAATATCTTCATTTACTGTGACTAATGGTTCCATGTATGGATGATGCTGTGCTGGCTGGTGGAGGACATCTGTTTTCTTGGTGTTGATATCAGGTCAAAATTAGCCCAAGCGACAGAGACTTGATCCATACTCTGTTGCATCTCAGCCTCAGAGGCTGCATTGAGTGTCTAATCATCTATGAACAAAAAGTCGGGTAGCAATTCCCCTTGCACTTTGATCTTGGCTTGTAGCTTTTTCAAGTTAAATAGTTTGCCATTAAGGTGGTAACTGACCTTGATGCTCTGTTTGTCTTTATTGATGGCATCTGACAGTATCATGGAAAACATCATGCGGAAGAGCATGGGAGCAGCACACGATCCTGCTTCCCTCTGTTGGTGATCGGGCACGTTAGCCTCATTCTTCACCCAGAGCCATGCACCTGCGTGAGCATGCCATTGTGAAACTGTCATACAATGCTGACGGACTTTGGTGCATGACTGTGAAGGGCGTGCAGTCTACCAGCGCCATGCCAGGGATCTGAAAGACTTCTATCTGCATTGTCTCAGGATGATCCTGAAGATCACCTGGCCAGAAAAAATGCCAGACACTGAGCTCCTCTCTAGAGTTGAATTGCCAAGCATTCAAACTCTATCACAGAGAGTGCAATTCCAACGAATGTCATTCAAATGCCAAATGCACGCTGACCCAAAAGACTCCCTTATGGAGAATTTGCATGTGGTAAGCAATCACATGGTGGCCAGAAGAAGTATGAGGACACTCTTAAGGTCTTTCGGCAGAACTTTAGCATGGATTGTGAGATGTGGGAAACACTGGCACAAGACTGTTCATTATGGTGTGCCTGCATCAAGGAAGGTGCTGTACTCCCTGAGCAAAGCAGAATCCTAAAAGCACAAAAGAAACGTGAGCTGTACAAATCCAGAGCCATTTCTATTCTAAATCTTCTAACAGACCACTTGGGCCAGTTCTGCCATAGTGCTTTCCAAACTTATGCTGGCCTGATCAGATGTAGTAGAACATACCATAGCCTGACTAAATTGTGATGTCAGCGGTCTTTTTCAAAAATGCGGGACAAACAACAATAACAATTACATGCCAGACACTATGCTAAGCTCTGAGGATACAAAAAGAGGCAAAAGACAGTTCCTGCCCTCAAGGAGCTCTCAATCTAATAGGGGAGACAAAATGCAATAAGTATATACAAACAAGCTATATACAAAAAAATAAAGCATAATTAACAGAAAGAATTCAGAGAGATTGGGAAAGGTTTCCTGTAAAAGATGGGATTTTAGTTGGGATTTAAATGAAGCCAGGGAGGTTAGTAGTCAAAGAGGAGGAGGGTGAGCCTCCTGGCAGCCAGAGAAAATGTCTAGAATTGAAAGATGGACTGTCTTGTTCCCGGAACAGCAAGGAGGCTAGTGTCACTGGATAGAAGAGTTTGTGATGGAGCAAAGTGGAAGAAGCCTGGAAAGGTAGGTTGGGATTAGTTTATGAAGTGCTGTGAATGCCAAACAGAGGATTTTGTGTTTGACCATGGAGGTTATAGGTCACCACTGGAATTTACTGAGTAGGGTAGACAAGGTTGGACCTGTGATTTAGGAAAATCACTTTGATGGTTGAATGGAGGATGGGTTGGAGTAAGGAGAGACTGGAGGCTGGCAGACCCACTAGTAGACTATTGCAATAATCCAGGAGTGAGGTGACAAAGGCCTGCACTAGAGTGGCGGCAGTGTCAGAGGAGAGAAGAAGGAGTGTCTAAAAGATGTTGCAAAGGTTAAATCACTAGGCTTTGACAATAGCTTGGATCTGGAGGGTTAGAGAGAGTGAAAAACCCAATATGATTCCTAGGTTGTGAACCTGAGAGACTGGGAAGATGGTATTGACCTCTAGAAATAGAGAAGGTAGGATTTGGGGGAGGGTTTAGGGGCAAAAGTGTCTAGAGCTTCCCTTACCTCAAACGTTGAACAAGGAGCAGTTTTAACTACCAGCCCTAGTACTGACCTCTAACTATTTACATCGGGAGTTTGGAGTAGTTTCTAGTGCTTTGCACCTCTAAAGAAATACCAAAGAATAAGCACATTGCTCCACTCTGGTGTTACCAGATGCAAAAATTCTTAGTTGAGGCTCTGTTCTAGGCATTTATGCCCTTGTTTTAATAAAATCTTTATGCAAAAGCAAGGTGAATAGAAGGGAAATTACAATAAATATCACACTCTGACATAGTCCCCAGTGTCCGGGGTGGAAGTCTGTGAGTTCTACTTTACTATGACCCCGCCCTGCCCTGCCTCCATACAGTGGGCAATCTAGGGGTGTGGAACAAGAAAGGGGATAGTTAGGAAATTGGGGTCACTGCTACTGCTCCACCCAGGGGTGCTGAGCTTTTGGGAATCTCCCATCACTGCTGCTGGCATGGAGGAGAACTCTCCACTGGGACTCTTACCATTCTTCAGGGCTATTTTGTATACCACATCCTTCCATGCCTTTCTACCCTTTGCTATGGATTGCCTTTCCATTGGGTTGCTTTCCTGTATTTTCCAGGGAACCAAGATGTCTTGGCAGGATTTCAACATGGGCTTCCTTGACTCTGGAAGGTCAGCTTTTGGCTTACCTTGCTGGGGATAAGCTACCATATTACCCCTTCAGCCTGCTCCACTCCATAGCAACACATGCCAACTCAGCACTGCACCCCCACTTTCCAACTCCCCTTTATGTGTTTTATGCCCCCATTGGAATGTAAGCTCCTTAGGGGCAGCTTCTGACTTACTTGCTTATATATGTATCACTAGTATTTTACCCATCTGGTTACTCAGTGACTCCTAAGAAAAGCTTTCATGCATTCAGTTATTCAGTCAACAAGCAGTTAGGTGGTACAGTGGGTAGAATGCTGGGCCTAGAGTCAGAAAGTTCTGAGTTCAAATCCAGCCTCAGACACTAACTCTGTGATGCTGGGCAACTCACTAAAACTCTGTTTGCTTCAGTTTCCTCATGTGTAAAATAGGGTAATAGTGGCACCTACATCCCAGGGTTGCTGTGAAGATCAAATGAGATAATACTTGTTACGTATTTAGCCCCGTGCCTGTCACATGGTAAGTGCTATAGAAATATTAATTATTGTTATTATTTTTACAAGACAACATTCTTTGCACTTGGGATATAAAAGACAAAAATAGTTCAATCTTTGCCTTTGGATTCTCATCAGCTATGCTGCATATCAAAAGACTTCTGGGGAATTTTCTGTTTAATCTCAGTTGCCCCAGGTTTTTGGCTGAATTCACCTACGCCAGGCTTGTTACTTGCTTCCTGTTTTGAAATGATTTAACAGCAGGTTTTTCTCTCAACGTGCTATCACACTGCATGCACACGGTACTTGGGGGCCACAGTACTTTTGAGCTGAACGAAGTAGAATGCTCAGCTAAAAGGGAAATATGCAGTGTCTTAGGTAAGAAAGTGTGAGAATAATAGAGTTTTGAAAGACAGCTGTGGTATTTCAGGAGGTGAGCTTGACCAGGGGGCCAAAGACTCAAGGCAGAGCTCCAGTGCCACCAGTTAGCTGGAGGATCCCACATTTAGAGCCTGGGGGGACCTCAGATACCATCTTGTTCAACCTCTTCCTGTTCCAGAGGCCAGAACTAAAGTTGAACAGAAGCAGGAAGCACCCTGCCCAAGGCCACAGAGGGAGAAAGTGGCAGTGCTGAGATTCCAACCCCGGTGCTCTGATGCCACACCCAGCCCTCTTTCCACTGTCTCCCCGCTAAATCTCGTGCTCCCTTTTCCTCTCCAAGACTTCTGTAAACCACTTGCCGTGACTACCCCACATTGTTACTGTGAGGATCAAATGGGATGATATATAGAAAGCACTTGGTAAAGCAGAACCCACTCTCTCCGTAGCAGTCATGATTTTTGCAATGCATTTATTGCCAATGGCAGCTGATTGCAGAGCAATCACGTTGTCAATGTGGAGGATTGTGTTGAATGAACATTTTATTACAGCCGTGCTTACAGGCATGATTTAGAATCTATACTGAACATATCCTTACATAGCTAAGTGAAAGTGTATATATATATTTATAATGTAACCTTTATGTGTGCATATATACATGCGTTATGTATATATTTATAATATTTATGTAGCTTGTTAAAGTTTGCAAAGCACCTCATGTATGTTAACTCATATATATGTATATATATGTATATATATATATATATACATATATATATATATATATATACATATATTTACTTATGACCTTGTTTCTATATATACAGACATACATAGAGTTTCTCTTTAGGGAGAAAATGAATACTCCTAACTCCCCTTAAAGTCACCGTTCATCACAAATCACCATAAATCACCATAAAGCCACAGCAGCAAGGAAATGCATGAATTAGTCTAATTTGTAGCTACAGCTCTTCTACCCAGTCCTGAAGTGTTAATATCAACACCTAAGAAATGTCAAACAGGGATGACTTTCTTAAGCTCTCTGACTGGATCAATAGCCTAATTGCAATCTAATTATTCTGACCAAATTGTCCATATAGCCTCCTATCATGAGGTGTGAAAGAATGCAAATGTGGCCTTTTATGCTTCCTGTTTATTGGTTGACAGCAGTACCAAGTAAGGACCAAATGATGGGGAGTCATTACCAGGCTCCACTTTCCAGATTAGCACAGAGTTTGACACTTTGATCCAGTGTAGCCTTTCACCGTTAAAATAATGGACCTGTCTGGCAAGACAGGCAAACCAAAGTCACCCGCTGACCCAAAGTCATTTTAGTCAAGATAATGGTGACCTTCAAGGAATCAGAAGAAATAATCCAGTTGACTCTAAGACAACAAGTAATTATTAAATAATTGACATGTGTGAGTACTGTTCTAGGTGCTAAGAATACTGAGACAAATCTGAAACTGTCTCTGATCTCAAGAAGCTCATATTTGAATAGGTTTGATGATAAAGGAGACACGCATGTGCATAGAGAATCATGATAGTTCTAGCTCTGCTTGAAAGAAGTTCCCACTCTACTTTTTGTTGTGTTGTTATTTTTCAGTTGGTTCTGACTCTTCATGACCCCATTTGGGGTTTTCTTGGCAAAAATACTAGAATGGCTGGCAATTTCCTTCTCCAGCTCATTTTATAGATGAGGAAACTGAGGCAAACAGGGTTAAGTGATTTGCCCAGGGTCACACAGCTAGTAAGTGTCTGAGGCAGATTTGAACTCAGGTCTTCCTGACTCCATACCTGGCACTCTATCTACTGTGCCACCTAGCTGTCTTCTTATTAGTGCTAATAGCTTGTTACTCAGCAGCAGCCTTCTGAATTCAGAAATATTTCAATGTGGAATGGGCTGCTGAGGGGTGTGCTTGATTCTCTCTCCTTAGAGATCCTTAAGCAAAAGCTGGATTAATATATCTTTGGTGAGTTGGGGAAAGGTTGGATTAGATGGCCTCTGGGGTCCCTTGCAGGTCTGAGGTTCTGTGATCCTCTGAAATGTCAACACTTTTGTAAGATAACTTCAGGTGAGGGAAGGGAATAAGCAGTTATTAAGCATCTGCTATATGCCAGGCACTGTGCTAAGTACTCTCTATATAGTATATAATCTGATTTTTTGTTTGCAAGGAAAGGCTTGATATGAGCTAGGTTCCCCCTCCCACTCAACAGTACTTCGGGCTCATATTGATTGTTATGTGAAAATGCAATGGATTTACATGTGTGATTTCACAGAATTCAAAACAGTGTAATTACGGAGAGAAACACAAGAGAGACCATCACAAGGAAGCAGAGCAAACAGGAACCTGATGTCATCTGATGACAGCAAATGGATATGGAAACCAGCTATTTCCTAGAAGCTGAAGAAAAACTAGAGGCATGTTGGGTTATGTAGTTTTTATTTTCTGACCCTTGGATGCACTCAAATTCATCTCCAGAGATTTTCTCTTTCTTGGAAATAAACTCAAGGAGTAGCCCCTTACCCACACCAGTCATTATATAAGTAGGAGTGTGCTGGTAAATGTTTAACAACTGGCTTTGTGGGGAAAAATGTACGCCCAACATACTTTTAAGTTTAATCTGAATTATTTACATTAATTATTAATGCCATCACTTTCTTAAGTCTAGACAATCAACAAAAAATAAATCATACCCTGATTTGTGGTGTTTGTGATTCCTGAGGTGCAAATACTCACACTGAGAATTTACTTATCACTTCTTGTGAGCCAGTTTGAACTGGCTTCAGCACACAACTGCATGCAAAGGACAGTGTGTAATATAGATGAACCATGGCTTTTCAAAAGGCATAGAAAATCAACAGAAGCACAACATAAATTCTGAATGTTTGAACTGAATGGGATGTTGGCGATGAGCTAATCCAAGTCTTTCATTTCCTAAATGAGGAATCTGAGGTTCTACCTGGTTCCACCAGGTGATGTGACTTGCAGAGTGGAGAGAGGAAGCCAGGAGGGCCTGTGTTTCTGACTTTGTGACATCAAACTGAGGCGATGATAGGGTAGGGTGGGAGGACAGAATCCATATGGTTTAGGTTCTTTGCTTTATAACAACCTAATTTAATCCAAGGACTGAACTTGTGGAATCCAGAAGAAAAGGGCAATCATTATCTGTGGTAAACTGCCTCTTTTGAGAATCATTAGTCTGTTCAGAATTGAATTTTCCAGTTTGTACCTGCAAGGTAGATATTTGTTGTTTCTTTATTTTTTAAGTGAAAGCCATAGGGGCAGGTAGGTGGTACAGTGGATAGATCACTGGGCCCTGGAGTCAGGAGGACCTGAGTTCAAATCCGGCCTCAGACACTTACTAGCTATGTGACCCTGGGCAAGTCACTTAACCCTGATAGCCTCCAAAAAGTAAAGTGAAAACCATTGCTTTAGCTACCAGGCTTAAAAGGTGGAGGAGGGAAGGAAGAGAAGGAATATCAGTGGACATTTGTTGTAAAATTTGAAGGGTTGTAGAAGTTCCCAAATATGGTAATGGCCAGTAGAAAAGTATTCAGCTAATATTCCTCTAGACAGGAACTTTGTATCTTCTCAAAGACTGGTTCAAACAACATGTTGAGACTCTGTCATTTGGTTTGAAATAGACCAAATGAATTCATTCTTTAGAGAAAAAAGTTTTCTTAATTCCTTGTGTGTTAAATTTTATGTTTTCAATGAACAAGCATTTATTTTCTCCTTCCCCCACATTACATCATAACTCCACCTCCTCATTGGGGGAAAAAACAAACAAACAAAAGCAAAATCCTTGAAATAAACACACATAGTCAAGTAAAACAAATTCCTCCATTGGACATGTCCAAAAACATGTGTCTCATTCATCATATTAGTTCAAGACACCTCTGTCATAAGGTAGAAAGCATTCTTCTTCATTCGTCCTCTGGAACTATGGTTGGCCACTGTGTTGAAAAGGACCTGTCTGTATGAAAATACATTTTTTTTAATACTAGATGTTTTCTGAATATTTATCACTTTCCTATTTGTCTTCCTACATTAGAATTTAAGCTTCTTGAGAGAAAGAACCATCTTGTTTTCTTGTTTTTGTGTTCCTAGCATTTAGCATAGTGCCTGGTTCATAATAAGCACTTAAGAAATCTATCTATCTATCTATCTATCTATCTATCTATCTATCTATCTATCTGTCTATCTATCTATCTGTCTGTCTGTCTCTCTATCTCTTTATCTGTCTATCATCTATCACCTAGGGAACACTCCCTTCTAATAAACAACTAAATTAAACAGTCAAGTGATTATTTCTGATAGCATATATAATATCCCAGCCCAGAGATGGGTGTATTTCACTGTCTTTTCTTCCAAACCAAAATGGGTCATTGCGATTCCATGGGACTTTGGCTGTCTGTTAATGTATTTTTCATTTTGTTGTTGTAATCACTGTGTGTAGCATTCTCCTGATATCTCTTTTCTTTGCTCTGCGTGCATCCATGCAAGTCTTCTTCTGTTTCTTTGGAGGATGAATTTATTCTAAACTATGTTTTCCCAATAGATTAAGGACCAGGGGTAATAAAGTCCTCTTTGGATCATGAAGCATAGACTTAAACTAGAAGGGACCCGAGAGGTCTACAAGTCCAAAATGAAGGAAATTTGGAACTACTACTGGTCCCCTCTCCCCCCCCTTTTTGTATTTCCCGAGGTTAGCTAAATGCTTGGTACAATGGAGGTGCTTAATAAATGCTTGTTGACCTGCTGTGACTTGACTTGGCTTGACACCACATCTGTAGCTCCCACCCTAGTGGAAGTGCTTTGCATTTATCCTATTTTCTTCGATTCTGCACTATATTTACTACATAGCACAGTTTTACATATCCTATTGCCCCTGCTGAACTGAAAGTTCCCTGAGGGCAGCAAATATTTCTTAATTCTCTTTGCGTCTCCCTTAGTACCTAGCACAGTTGTGTCTTTTTTTTACATTTGGCTAGATACTTAGATGATGGTCTTCCAATTAGCCTTTTAAAATTTCGGGCAGAGACAGTGGAAATCTAAGGAGACAGATGGGGGGGGATTCTTCCATGTTGTTTGGGGTGGGGGGAAGAAAGAAATAGTCCTAGCTGTGTAGACGCCAGCTTGGCCAACCTGATTCCCATTGGCTCCTGGGATAGCTTCAGAGAAATGAAGAGACTCCTCCTAAAGGGAATGAGGTCATATTGGTAAAGTACTGAGTTGGCATTTAAAAATGCTTCTTTTCTTCCTTTCTGTTCCCTACTACTTAAGGTACTGGTCTTCAAAGTGAAGGTCTTAGCTTTACTCCATGGAGACGGATTCCAGCATGTGGGTAATTAACCAGTTGGAGGGTGGGAAGCTGGAGTGAGTCCCACTTTTCCTGTGAGAGCCAATTGTGGGACTTATCTCCAACACAACTACCCTTACCATCCAGCACTCTCCTCACACTGGTCTTCTCTCTGCTCTACAAGATGCTGACCTGCCTGCTTGCAGTCCCAGCATCACCTGCCACCTTGCCTTTGCCCTGGTTGTCCCTCGTGCCTGGAGTGCTCTGCTCCCCCAGCCCTGCCACTTGGTCTTCCTGACTTCCGATAAGACTCAGCTCAGGTGTCACATTCTGCAAGACACATTTCCCAGACCTCCCAACCACCAGACACTAGAGCCTTTCCCTCTCAGATTATCTTCCACATTAGAGCAGGCATCACAGGATCTGAGTCCTAGTGCTGACTTCTCCAGACACTAGCTATGTGATATGAGGCAAGTTATTTTTCATCTCTGGGTCTCCTTTCCCCCCATTCATGAAGCAAGAGACATATATTAGATGATTTTTAAGTTCTTTGCCGTATCTGTCATGTTACAATTCTTGACTTTGAAGTTGGAGAACCCCAAGCTCTACCTGTGTGACCCTGAATAAGTCACACAACCTCTCTGAACTTCAGTTCACTCATCTGCAAAATGAGGGGGTTAGGCAGTTAGGTGGCATTGTGGATAGAGTACTGGACATGGAGTCAGGAAGAGCTGAGTTCAAATCTAACATCGAACACCTACTAGCTTGTGTGAACCTCTGTGTGCTTCAATTTCCTCATCTGTAAAGTGGGGATAATGACAGTACCTACCTCCCGGAATCATTGTGAGAATAAAATAAGATATTTGTAAGGTGCTTCACAAACTGGAAAGTGCTATATTATCTTCTAAGGTCCCTTGCAAGTCCTAAGTCTAAGACCCCAATTCTGTAATCCTATCCCAGGGGAGAAAATTAGCATCTAAAAAGATCAGTCATTCTAGTGAGCCATACTTTTTTCTCCTGAAATATTAGGATTTCCTTTCCATCTTTCCAGTGCCCTTGAGGATAAGGTCAACAGCTTGACTAATCATCTTAAATATCCTAACAGATTCCGCATGTAGAAATAACCAGCACAATAAGCTCTAGAAACCAAACTACAAAGACCTACCGTGCATTGTTCTCATAGTTCATGAAAGGATGGAAAACTGCGTGTTCTTGAGACTCCTGGATATGGAAGGGAACAAAAGAGGATTCCTCTCCTCTCCTCCTCGAGCACCCCCTCCCCCCATAGAATGTCCTTGGTTCTGGTGATACACAGAAAAAAATGAAATGGAAACAGTTGATGTCCTCAAGGAAGTTATATCCTCCCAACAGGAAACAAGGTAGGATCGTAGGTCCAGAGCTGGAAGGGACCTTGGCCACCCTCAATTTTAACCCCCTCATTTTACAGATGAGGACATTCCAAGTACATACCTTGTTGAGAATGTATAAATGTTAAATTCCTTGGTGGAGGAATCTAGTTGACTTATCTTATCCAAGCTGGCTGCATCACCTACAAATGGGAGCTGATTCTAGTTGTTATGGTAACAAATAAGAAAAAAAAATTACATCATTCTGGAAATAGATCAAAATATTAAATACAATTATGGGAGGCCTGGGGAGGATTTCACTTAACCTCATCCTCAGAGCTGCTCTTCAGCTATGGGAGGGATATGTTCATTGCTTCAATGTCCAGCTACGCCCATCTGAGTAAAGATTTTAAAAACATAAACACTTGAAGACAATGGAATTTTACAGAATCACAATATGTCAGAGTTGAAAGCGCCCACAGCGATTGTCTAGTTCAACTCGTGCCTGAATAATAATCTGTCTGTAATATAACCAAAAAGAAGTTTTCCAGCTTCTGCCTGTGGGCCTCCAGTGAGGCCTATAACCTACAAGGCAGCCCATTCCATTTTTGGACAGCATGGATAGAACTGGCCTTGCATATAGGAAGACGTGGGCTCGAGGCCTGTTTCTGATACAGCCTAGTTATTGGATTCTGGGCAAGTCACCAAGGTCACTTAAACCCTCAGGACCTTAAGAAACTCTTAAATTAAGACTATATTCCAGATAAAGAGCCAGTCTGCATCTGTAGAAGGATTTTCTCATCTAGGAATCCCCTGTTTCAATGAAATCATTGGTCTGGTCCTTATCCTTGTTTAATTATTAGGAATATGTTCCTTAAATCAAGCCTAATTTTTTTTTTTAATTTCTGCACCTTCAACCTTTTAAAACTCCTTTTTTCTGTTTTCTTTCCAAGGCATATTTTATATCAAGATACATACCAAGCAATGCTTTCTTGTCTTTCTTTTTTAATGAGGTCTTTTGTTCAAACATAATTATTTCTAGATGTCCTTTCCACCTCCCCAACAGTGAACTTTCCTATAATTTTGTTCAGTCATGTCTCAGTCTTTGTGACCCCATTTGAGGTTTTCTTGGTAGAGATATTAGGATTACTTGCCATTTCCTTCTCTAGTTCATTTTACAGATGAAGAAACTGAGGCAAACAGGATTAAGTGACTTGCCTAGGATCATACAACCAAAAAGTTTCTGAGGCCAGATTTGAACTCAGGAAGATGAATCTTCTTAACTCCAGGCCTAGCACTCTATCCATTGCACCACTTAGCAGCCCCAAACTTTCCTTTATAACAAAATCAGTTAAGCAAAACCTACCAATGCAGGGAGGGGTGTGTGACAGCATATGAAACATCCCACATCAATAGCCCTCCACATCTCCAATGACAAAAGGGGACACAGCATGTGATATTGAATAGCATTCTATGGCCACTAGAAGTCCTGTGCCAATGGTAGAGTTCTTGGACATGCATGACAAAGGCAAATCCAACAAGCACATCAACATCCCATTAAGCAGAAGAACAGGTCAGGATCCTAATTCTGAGTTTTCTTTTCAACTTTCCACAAAAAGAAGAAATATTGGGGGAAAAAAGATAGCATCCTAGATTTTTAGAAAGACATTTTCATTGCTTGTTTGCTAGTGCATAGAACCAGGGGGTGAAGCCTAAGCTTATGTATTTGTTCTACTACATATGGCAAAAAACGTAGGGTTTCATCCAGGAAAGAAAGCCTTTAAAACCTTTTAGGAGGATGGACGACGGTTGTGTGTTTCTTTCAAAATATCCATTTTGTTCCAAAGAGGGAATTTGAAACCTTACTCCAAACAGCACGAACACTCAAAAAGGGAAAATAAAAAGACTGCTCCTCCCAACAATGTACTACTCACTCAGTGTTTCCACAACTCATGGGATTCAATTTGGAAGGGCTTTTGCCTCACGGAGCCTTGACTCCCTGTCCACCACCTGGTGAGGGCTTGGCTGACTTGACAGGGCACAGAATTCATGCCTGGTATGCCTGGAAGAAGGCTCATTTTTCCTGGTTGCTTGATGGAGCTAATCCTGACCATTTAGCATGCTGGTTGGTACCTGGATTCTAAAGCCAAGGATTAAGTATGTACCTCTGCGGGCTTTTATGTTATAATGCTCACTCTAAGAAACCAAGCTGCCCCACGCTGATAAAAAGATATGTTTTTACGTTGCTAAGTGAAAAAAGGAATGGGACCATATTGCCCCAGGCTAGGAAGTCCTGATCAGGTGTGCTCTGTTAGTTGGATAGATACAGGCCTTTCTGTCCTGCTTCTCTCCAGTCACCTACTCCACAATTCCTTCTATCCCTTTCTCACTTCTGCCTCAAAGTAAATTCAGGCTTCACAATTCTTAGGACCCTGTTTAATCAATCAACAAACATTTACTGACCGCCTACCATTTGCCAGGGACTATGCTAGGCCCTGTGGATACAGAGACAAAAATAAAACAGCCCTGCTCTAAAGAAGTCAGCCAGTCAAAAACAGTTATTAAGCACCTACTATGTGCTGGGGGATGGTACAAATATAATTTATTTTTAAAAATCCCTGTTTATAAAGAGGTTCTATTCTAAATGGGGAGATGAGTCCATCTATGAACAAATGAATAAATAAAGATCAAATGCTACTTATGTATTATAACTTGCTATGTGACATATATTACATGTAATGTAATATATAATACGTGTATATACATATATATTTAAAAATACAAAGCAGTTAATGCAAAGTAGTCTTAAAGGGATGGCGCTAGCATTTGAAGGGATCAGAAAAGCTTCATGTAATAGAAGATGCTTGAGCTTCATCTAGAAGAAAGAGGCAGATTCTGTAAGGAAAGTGTGAGGAGAAAGTACATTCCAGGCATGGAATACAGCCTGTCCAAACACATGGTGACTGGAGAGAGAGTGCCATGTGTGAGGAGGAAAGAGAGACCAGTTTACTGGATCATAGAACGTGGGTTGAGATGGTTGAGGAGACAGGAAATAATATAGAATGAGGCTGGAAAGATAGGTTGGGTCAAGGTTCTGCCATCATTACAATGCTTTACATGTTCTACATTCTACATTCTAGCTAACCTGGTCTCATTGTTCACTGACCATGGTATTGCCACCTCTTTGCCTTTGTACATCCTAGGCCTGGGATGCAATCTCCCTCACTTTCACGCCAAGAGATTCAAGTTAATTCATTCATTCCACAAGGATTTATGAACCCCCTACTATACACCAGGCCTCTGTTAGTTTCTTGGGATATAGATAAAAACAAAACAAAACAACCCCTGCCCTCATGAAGCTTACATTCTATTGGGGAAAATGACATGCATATATATAAAAATAGATGCCAAATATATTCAAAACAAATAGAAATTAATTTGGAGGGGGTAGGACTGGAAACTAAGGGGAATTGGGACAGCCCTTCCATAGGAGGTGATACTTCAGCAGAACTGTAAAGGAAACAAGGGCTTCTAAAAGGAAGAAGTGAGGAATGAATATGATTCAGGAATGGGAGATAGACTGTATGTAGACAGATGGGAAATAGAATACCCAGTTCAGAGAACAGGAGGTAGGCCAGTTTGAATGGATCAAGGCTCAGCTCAGGGGCTGCTTCCTCCAGGAAGCCTTTTCTAATCCCCTCCACTGTTACTTATCTTTCCTCCTCAAATAATTACATCTATACTTACCTATGAGCCTTCTGTTGACCAACCCATTTTGTGATAGGTGAGAGGAGTTCAGTTCATCCTATTAAGTATCTCTCCGTGTCTCTGTCTCTATAATCAGCATATGAAAAAGCTCAGTAAATTCAGCTCACATTACCAATCAGTGGCAGTTATACACTCTAACACCAGATGCCAGCTCCAAAACCGACGGCATCTGTTCGCCAGTACATGAGCGGCAGCACATGCGAGAACAGGTCTGGACTTTTAAATGTACCCTGAGACATCTTAGAAGATCTTGAGGAATTTCAAAGCAGAACAAGCAACTGGCACTCCATGTGGCTCCAGTTAATGGGAATCTCCCATGGCTTCAGCCTACTCTTGGAGATACTGCCCTCCCTGGTCTCATTTGCAGAAACTGAGAGCTGGCAAAAGCTGGTGTAATTCACTTAGGGATATTGCACAGTGCAGACTTCTCTTTGGATGGAATAATGCAAGGAAAATACATTGTAACCTACATTCCCATGGAAAGTTAGTTTTGAATTTAAGAAAAAAGAATAAATCAACTTTCAAGAAGTTAGGGAAGTACACTGGGCTTGGGGTGGGGGGTTGTCCAGTCTTGGCTTTGTCAGGAGCTGGCTGTGTATTCCTGGTCAACTCACTAAACATCCCAGGTAATTCCTGTGTCTGTAAAATAGGAAGATGATTACTAAGATTCTCTCAATTAAAAACAGAAACAACCTTGTTTTCCTCTATTCAAAATGTAACAATGACTCTGTATTTTTATGTACTTTCATGTATTTCCAAGTTGATGGTCAAAGGTAGGATGATGCAATGGATAGAAGGGTGGTCTGGGAGGTGGGGACATCTAGGTTCAGGTCCTGCAGAGACAGATTTAATGCATCAGAAGACACATACTGACTGTGCCGCCTTGGGAAAGTCATATATCCCAGGTGACTATATAAGACTAAATTGTTGAGAAAGTATTGATCTTCATTGGTAGAATAATTTCCTCCTTAGTAGCTCCCTATGCCAATGAAACCAATGGTTTCCTTCCCTTCCCTTCCCTTCCCTTCCCTTCCCTTCCCTTCCCTTCCCTTCCCTTCCCTTCCCTTCCCTTCCCTTCTTCCCTTCCCTTCCCTTCCCTTCCCTTCCCTTCCCTTCCCTTCCCTTCTTTTCTCTTTCTTTCTTTCTTTCTTTCTTTCTTTCTTTCTTTCTTTCTTTCTTTCTTTCTTTCTTTCTTTCTTTCTTTCTCTCTCTCTCTCTCTCTCTCTCTCTCTCTCTCTCTCTCTCTCTCTCTCTCTCTCTCTCTCTCTTTCTTTCTCTCTCTCTCTTTTTCTTTCTTTCCTGTTAAACCTGACTTGGCATATTCTGGAAGAATAGAGTAAGAGGCTCATACTGTTCAATTAGATATTCAGACTGCTGATCCAGAGATACAGATTTATCACTGAGTCTCCCCTACGGTGCAGCTGTGCCCAGACTCCAAGTTAGTATGACAGGCACAGATACAGACAATGACACACTCAAAGGTACACACACACACACACACACACACACACACACCCCACTTGCTCTTTTGGCTACTTCCCAAAAGTGTTGTATAACTAACAGAGCATATAGACATAGAGATGGAAAATACCTAGATCTTTATTCCAGACCATGGTAACTACATTACCTTGCTGCACACCAGGGCCCTGTCAGGTTCTGTCCCCATTTCCCTTCAAGCATGTAATCACTCTGCAACAACAGGTTCGGTGGGGCTAGCTTCCTCCACTAGTAAGTGATAGCATTTGCTTCCTCTTTCTAAGTAACATGGCTGAATACATCCTCAGTGTTTATGGGAAACAATAGCAGGCTCATTTGGCGTAATGGGCTCACCTGCTCTCTTTCCACCTCTGTGGATAGCTGTGCTGCCTTCCCCATCGTGCTAACAAAGTTATATATTTAATTAGTTTCCCATTATTGTCCTAAGTGTTGGGCGTGGTGGTGGGCACTTATGGTCCCTGCTACTGGAAAGTCTGAGGTTGATGGATCATTTGAACTTGGGAGTTCTGAACTGCAGTAGGGATCAAAATGACATGGTGATTGAGCCAAGTTTGGCACCCACATCATGAGCCCCCAGAATTGGAGAGTGGGGCACCAGGCTGCCTAAAAAAGGGATGAATCAGCCTAGATCCAAAAAAAAGAGAGCAGATTAAAGCTTCCATGCTTGGGCACATGAGTGGCTACCACATTTCTAGCCCAGGTGAGATAAGGAGACCTAGTCAAAAAAAAAATACATATTGCTGTCTTAACCAAAGTCATATAAGAAGGCCATACTGAAAGCATTTTTTTTTTAACATTTTCATGTTTTTGTGGGAGTGGGGTATACATATGCGTAACTACCCCATAAGTATTTACTGAACGCCTGCCACGTGTATGTAGCTATTTTAGGGTCTAACAGGCATACAAAAAAATATGATCCAGTTGGAAAGACAAAGCTGGCACATGAGAAAGAATCAAATGACACTGGCAGGTAGCAAGCAGCCTGTGATTTAATAGCACAGGTGGTACGGACAGCAAACACCCCAGAATATCTACAGCTACACCCATATCTTCAAACTTAATAATAGCACCATTTGCCAGAGGACCGTAGAAGTTAGTGTGAAAAACAAAGATTGCCTAGCCTGTCAGTCTGGGCTGGATTTCCTTTGATCTCTGTACACAGCAGAGAAGAGCTGGCCATTGTTAGGAGGTGTTAGAAAGGTGTTATTTTTTCTTTTCCCAGTGATGTCGGTCATGAAATAAGATGGATTTTATGACCTTTTCAGTTCCCTTTATAATTTTAACGATAAAAAGGTGACAACAGCATGTGATTTGACTAGAAATCACTGCTCAGCCTGTACAACATGTATTTCAGCATGTGACTCCATTCTCCCCATTGACCAAGTGAAGATGGCTGGTCTGTCATGAGAGAGAATATTGAAAAGGTCTGCGCAGGGCTATCCATTACCACAGGCTTCTAAACATAATAGACATTTTAATGCAGATGCCCCATTCCAGATATGTCCGGATATGGATTCCCTGGACAGTTGCCTGAATCTTCCCTTATCTTTGCGTGAGTCTCTCTAAGGGGTGGAGGTGGTGGGTGGCGAGTATTAGGTAGGGAAAAGCAACAAGAGGGGGATAAAGCAGGCCCTGACTCCATGTTCTTGTGACGTTTTGACTCGTGGTCTTTGTTATGGTTAGACAAAGAACAAGATTATTGATTTAAAAATTATTTTAAAATACCAGTTATTGATTACTGTTCAAAATTGATTCTATCTTGAATTTATCTATATTGCCTCCAATTTAGTATCTTCTAGGCTGGCCATAAAGCAGTTTTCTCTCAGATACTACCTGAACAGGCCTCTTCTGATTTTCCCAGTGATTTGTGGGCCACCTTCCTCCACATTTGCTTTCTGATCACTTTTCTGTTCACATATCCCAGCCCCCCACCCCCCCACAAGCTAGTGCTTAACAAAGTGTCCAGCATATAGTAGGTGCTTCATAAATGCTTTTTGACTTAACTTGGATGTAGGGATGGTTTTTACCTTTTTATCCCCCAGTGCCTAGCATGGAGTAGGTACGTCAGGAAGGCTTTTGAATTGAACATAAATGTGCAGTGTTTTGGTGGAACCTGTGATTCTGGAAAGCGATTTGAAACTATGTCCAGAAAATTTTAAAAATGTATACATTCTTTGACCAGCTCTACCACTACTAGACTTATATTCTGAAGAAATTGTGAAAAGACCATGTGTACAAAAGTATTTATAGCAGCTCTTGCTATGAGAGCCCGACACTGGATTCCAAAGAGTGTTCTACTGGGAAATGGGTAAACAGATAGTGATATATGAGTATAATGTGATGCAAGAAATGATAAAATGTACAATTTAGGCAGAAACTGGGAATACCTTCATGAAGTAATGCAGAACAAAATGAGTAGAACCAGGAAACCAATTAATACATTGTAACAATATCTTTGAGAAAAATGATTTTGAAAAACTTTAGAACTCTGATTAACAAAATGGTAAACTATGAGGCCAAAAGAATGAAGATGGAACATGTCATTCACCTCCTGCCAGAGAAGCCATGAAGTTAAAATGCAGAAACATTTTCTGATATGGTTTAATCAGTAAATCAATAAACATTTATTAAGTACCTACAATGTCCTAGGCACTGTGCTAGGTGTTGGGGATACAAATAAAAAAAAACGATCTCTGCCCTCAAGGGGCATACAATCTAATGAGGGCAGACAATAAATCAAAGGAAGTCGAAAAGCAAGGAATGGGAGGTTGGAGCATGGCGAACAAGGCAGAGAAGTCACAGAATAGCACGTCCAGGTGAGAAATAAGGTGTCTGAGCTGAGCTCTCTCCTTAAATGTAGATTTTGCAGTTCATTGCTCCATCCTGCAATCAGAGGGGTGGAGAGTGATGAAGAGGTCGAATCCCCAAGCTGATGAGATGTTGTAGGCTGATGAGCTTTTGCCCAATAATAAACTTCCTGGGGCATGGTGGAAAAGTCGGAGCAGTCTCAAAGTAGTCCAGCCAGGTGAAAAATGAGGTTAATGTGCATGTTTGTTTTGCTGGGCTGAACTATATAGATATACATTAAGGGACTTATTTTTCAGGTTTTGTGTTAATTTGTTCAATGAAGGGGTAATGGAGGGTCAAATCAATAAAATATACTTGTTACTATGAAATAAAAATAAGGTAATTTTCTAAAAAAAAAGATTAAATTCACATGAAAGATCATGCACCCTCTATGACTTAGCAGGTCCTAGGGAGTTGTCTGAGTTATAAAGATGTTATAGAATTTGTAAGGATGCCCAAGCCAATCAGAGGTGGGTTTTGAACCCAGATCTTTGTGATCCCACACTCAACACTCTATCCAATGCATCATACTGCCTCTACTTTTTTCCCCCCCATATCTACAATTAAAAATAAAAGAGCTGAATTCTGGTTGTTTTCCACCTTGTAAGAAATGAATAATGAAAGTTAACCAACAGATATTATTGAATGCTTTCTATATGCTAGGCATTATGGTAGCAGCTGGAAAATACTAAGAGAAAACCCAAACAGTACCTGGTTTCATGGAGCTTACATTCTATTGGGGGAGTGAGGGGAATAGGTAAACAGAGAAGTTAAAATAAAATGCAAACAAAATGACAGTCTGAAGCAGGATTTGAACTGTGGTCTTCTGATTTCAAAGTTTCCACAGCAAACAATTCTTGTCCAATTAGCTATGTCCAATAACGATTATTTATCGGGGGAAAACTATGCCATTGTAAGAATAACATGCTAAAGGCATCTAAGAAACAGATAAGCCACTGAATGTTATTTAATAATTGATTTTTTTATATATGGAGGCTGCTGAATTAGATTGTGAGCTTATTGTTAAATATTCTACATGAACATTTATACCCCAGAAATTGGTAAAAACAAACAAACAAACCAAAATCAGGGCTTGACTTATTGTTCTGTTGATTATCTAAAGTTAGTGATGGAAAAATACTAAAAATGAAATGTGTGTCATGCATTTGCCAGAAAACTCTTGTGAGATGGGCACTCAGGCATGCGTTTTTAGGGATTTCATGAGTAGGAAGTGTGTGGTGTTGTAGAAAAGACACCGAGTCATGAGTAGGCTCTACCCAACTCTGACACTAACTGTCTGCGTGACTTCGACTAAATCAACTTCTCTGGGCCTCATTTTTCAGCTCTTTAAAAAAAAAAAGTTCAAGATTGAACAGGATGACCTCTTTAGTTCCAATCAGCTTTAAAATGCTCCAGTTGTATGGGTTGAGGGGTGAGATAGCGAGGGAGAAGCCATGCTCATCAATTTGAAACACGAAAACAGTTTCTGAAGACAACAAAGCTGTGACTGCCCCATTTCAGCTAAGTTTGCAGCCCCATTTCCAGCCCAAATGGCTTTGTGTCTTTCCATTACAGATGCACATCTGGAGATCTAAGTTCATGAGTGGCTCTCCCCCCTCAGAACAGGAGTGCACAGCTTCAGCAGCCATCTTGGCTGCTATTCAGGGCTCACCAGTTTTCTGCCCCTTGTTTTTCACTGAATTATTTATCTTAGGCATCTGTGTTAGGCATTTTTTCCCTTACAGAATGCCACAGTAGAAAGAAATGTTAGGGCTCCTTCCCCATTGGCTCATGCACAATGAGACTCCCTGTGGTTATCAGGTGTGGTTCATTTCAGCTTCGATTCACAACTTGGAACAGACTCTGGCTTGCACGTCTCTCTTTCCTGGTCTCTAACATCGTGCCAGCAGAGGGATAAAAGGCAACGGGGCCATTTACATACAACATACAAAGCCAGAAAAGAAAGGCAACACTCCATTCCTACCTGTCCCCTCCTCCATGTTGGAGCCCCATTCTTGACATAGGGAAAAAAAAAACAACTTGCATTTTCCATGGCTGGAAATGCACGTTTCTCACACAGTTATGCCACGCAGCATACTGCATATTGACTGAGTGATCCAGATTCCAAACTTGGCCTGACTCTTCTTGGAGAGAACACTGGATTTTGAATTAGAGGACCTTACTTCACATTATGACCCCACCTTCTACTAGGTATGTGGGTTCCCAATCAGGCTTTCAGGTCTACTACCCCTGTGACCTTAGGCAAATCACTTAAGCTCCATGAGCCTCAGTTTCCTCTTTTGTGAAATGAGGAGGTTGGTTTAAGAGGTTGGATCTTCTTAAAAATTTTCAAATCTAAAATCCTAGGATATGTATGAAAGCTTTGCTCAACCTGAGACTCCATTCCTTATAGCTCCTTGAGAGAGCAGTCTGAGGTGCTAGAAACACTTCATTTTCTGTTTGGTCAAATTGTGGGGTTTTGGGACTAGAAGGATATTTCAGATTCGTTTCAGCAAGCTCCTACCTGTGTAACATTTACAAAGCTTCAGAGGTTTCTGACCACTGCTGTGATAACAAAGGTCACTGGCTGGCTCAATAGGGATGGAAGGGATGAGACATAAAAGGGTGGGGTTTATGTTGTGCAAAGACGAAAACAGAGGTACAAGTTGAAGGAAAAGACTGATCACCTTCTCCACCCTTTACCTTATTACTGAAATGGTCCTTTGCTATTCCTCACATACAAATATTTCATCTCCTGTTTTCATGCCTTTGTACTAGCTGATCCCCATCACTGGAATGTTCTTTCTCCCTAGCTCTGCCTCTTCAAATCCTTGGCTTTCTTCTAAACTAGAGCACCACCCTCTGTAGGTAGCCTTTTTTGATGCCTGTCTCTCCCCCATCCCCACCCCAGCTGCTGGTGGTTCCTTCCCAAGGTTACCTTGTATGTACTTCATATATATACTTATATATGCACATGTACAACATAAGCTTCTTGAGGGCAAGGATTCATGATTTGCCCCTCTTTTTGCATCCACAGCATTTAGCATAATGCCTAGTAAATAATATGTAGTTAAAATACACTTGTTGATCAATTGATTGATTGAAATTCCTCATTGATTCAAGGAAATGGGCTAAAAACTATCTCATGGGTAAATCAGCTTAGATATAAAGATGGATTTCAAGAGAGTGAAGCTAGATTGTTGGAAATTTAAACGAAGTGTTGAGTCAGTCAGTCAGCAAATATGAATCAAGTCCTTACTGTGTAGTCAGACACCATTCTAAGTGCCAGAAAATCACAGAAACTGACCTTCTTGTCTTTTAAAAATATTTTATTGATTAGAAATAAAAGTCATCTCTGGATATCTTCCCTCCTTATCCTCACCCTTCAGTGTTGAATCTTTCCTTGTTACAAAGAAAACAATTGATGAAAAACAATAGATACAACAGCTACATTTAAGAGTGTATGCAACATTACCCAACCCTAGTCCCTTACCTGTCTACTTAGAGGAGAGAAATATCCTTGCCTATTCTCTAGGTTGGTTGGTACGGTTATTTATGGTCTGACTTCTGTTTTATATTGTTTCATTTACATTATTATCATTGTCATCATGTATATCATGTCTTTTATCTTGCTTCTTGCATGTACTATCCGTTTATATGAGTCTTCCTGGGTTTCACAGAATTTCTCATATTTACTATTTTTCAGGTCAGTAATATCTTCTCATATTTTCCTTTGTCTTTTTTTTTTTTGGCAATTGGGGTTAAGTGACTTGCCCAGGGTCACACAGCTAGTAAGTGTCAAGTGTTTGGTCTGAGGCTGGATTTAAACTCAGGTCCTCCTGACTTCAGGGCCGGTGCTCTATCCACTATGCCACCTAGCTGCCCCCTCCTTTGTCTTTTAAAAAGAGAAATTGCTCTTTATGGGATATAAGTCATACCTGATGCAAGGAAATAGCCTGACTTTCAACCACATCTACTTACTTCCTCTTATTATTATTTAAAAAAATAAAGTTGACAAATATAAGCAATAAAATTAAGATTTACCCACAGAGAATTTTCCTCAATAATACCCCCTCCTATATCTGTGGTTAAATTCTTTCTTGTAGGAATACATTCAGTTCTCTTCTTCTTCCCCATCCCCACCCTACTGTTCATTCATACCCCACTCTTCTGACAGTCAAAAGCTGACATTACATTACAACCCCAGTATTCCTTTTCTACCCTTCATGTCTTCTGCATGTGCTCACTGGTCATGGAGGGGAGGTGGTGGATGTTGACAACAACTCACTTCTCCAGGGGTCAGGAACAATCAATCAGATTCCATTCATTACCAAACTCACAGGCAGCAGGCCAGGGCTGGACAGCTGGCCAAGGAAACTGGGCAGCAACAAAGCCTAGGGGCCCACAGAAAGACATCCCCCAATTCCCCCCCACACACACACCATGCATATGTCTTCTGTGCAGCAGGAAAGAGAAGTGCTTGCCCAAGGCCAAATAGCAAAATTAGCAAAATTTGTCTTGGATGCCTCCCTACCAACACCTTTTGAAAAAAAAATTCTGAACTTAATCTCAATTATGCTTGGCTTGCTTTTCTTTTAAAATATATGATACATTCAACACAGAACTTTTAAAGCTGCCCTTGTCTGTGATTCTTTCTGGCCTTCCTTCTGTTCTCTCCCAAGCATTTAAAAAAAAGACACTTCTGTGATCATTTTGTCCTTGTTTTCTTTTCCTTCCTTCCTTCCTTCCTTCCTTCCTTCCTTCCTTCCTTCCTTCCTTCCTTCCTTCCTTCCTTCCTTCCTTCCTTCCTTTTTTCATCTTTCTCTTCCTTTCCATTGGGGAAAGAAGAAAAATTAAGCACTTATAACAAAAATACATAGTCTAGCAAAGCAATTTCCCATGTTGGACATTTCTGAAAATATACGCCTTATTCTGTAATTTGAATCCATTACCTGTCAGGAGGGGGGTAGAACGTTTCATCATGGCTAGTTGGAATTTTGATTGAGCTTTACACTGACCAGTTATTTAAGTCTTTCAGATTTGTTTATCTTTACAATGTAAGTGCTTTCCAGGTTTTCTCCACTTCATTTTGCATTGGTTCATGTAAGTCTTCCCAAGTTTCCCTTTGTAATAAATTTATCTTTTGTCATAATTTATATTGCAATTACATTCCAGTGTATTTGTTTGACATAATTTGTATATTTATATTCCCCAATTAATTGACACCCTCTTACTTTTCAGTTCTCTGCCACTTTGGGGGGTCTAATCCTAGTAATGGTCTCATTATTAGGGTATGCACAGTTTAGTGCCTTTGGAGGCCTGCCCACCAACACCTTTTACTACAGGTTAGGTCCTTCTCCACCTTTGCCTATGTACAACTCACAAATTTTACTTTTCTGTGTCTCCTCCTGTATTCTCTTCCTTAGTAACACTAATAATAGCAGTAATTATTACCAATATAGAATTTCACTATTTAGAAAGTCCTGTGTTTATAGCCACCCTTTGAAAGAGACAAAGCAGAGGTTTGATGCATCAATCAATCAAGATTTTGGGGATGATACGATTTTTGTTCTGGTATGAGTTGAACAATGGCCAGTGAGGCCCCTTTAGGATTCTCTGATTAGGTGAACTGGCTTTTATTTCCTCATCATGATGAGGTATGGGAATAGGACTTAGCAGAAGGTCTTCATTACTGGTAATATTAAACCATAATAGTCTACAAAGGGGTTACCTTTTTGTCAATTTAAAAAATCATTCAGAATAACAGGTCAAAAGGCTATGAAGATAATTGCAATTTATAGCTCATTTCAATTTAATTCAATTCAATCCATTTTTAAAGTATTTGTTATATATTCAATCCTGTGCTGGATACTTTAGGGAATGAATAAATGTGCAAACAGCTGTTGTAGAGTGAGCATTAAGTTGAGAATCAATGGACTTGAATTCAAATCTTGGCTGCCAATTACTGGACTCATGACTTTGAGAGGGGCATTTTTCCTCATCATTCTGAGTTTCAGTTGTTCCATCTATACTTCGGTATTGGTACTCCCCCTACTGATGAAGATGGCATGAATAAGGAAAATGATGGGGTTAAACAAACCTATAACAAAAGAAGAAGGAACATGGGAAGAAAGCACTTATCCCAGACTTATCAGGCAAGGCTTTGCTAAGATATCTTTAGATAGAGGCTAGGGATTGCATTTGGGGACAATTAAGTTGTTTGCAGTAGTCTGCTAATTACTATTTTTTAATATATTAGAGGGACTTGGATGTAAGGAGAGGAATGCTCTTAAGAACTTTGGGTAGGAGTTGGTGTTGATGATTTCTAAGAACCTTTCTAACTCTACAATTCTAAGTGTATTTGGTTGCATAGTGCCATATGCTCACAGAGACCAAATTCAATCTTGATTGGTGCCCAAAAAATGTCACCAAATCTTTGACTCCTTAAGTCTCTACCTATTGTGTCAAAAAATTTCCAAACACATAGCTTACATTTAGGATTCCACAGATATTGGTAAAAGGGCTTCCCTGATACCATATAAGCATTCAGGATTACAGTGCATACTCAGATATAGGACAGTCTTTACTCCATCTCACAGAAAATAAAGAAGATGCATAAGACTCATAGGAGCTGGAAATTTATAAAGATTTGTAAAGAAGATTTATAAATAACATGCAATACCTGATGCACAATCAAAATAACTCTCTTCTCTTGAGAGTTCTTTATTTCCCCAAGGTTCTAAAGTTATTCCTATTAAAAGCATCACCTTATAATTTGGCATCCCCTCAGAATAACCTGGATTTAGGATTATCATCCAATTAAGTACATATCTCAGATAAGAACCAAACTCAACTATGTTAAATAAGCACTTATTAGTCAGTCAATAAGCATTTATTAAGCAGCTACTATGTGCCAGGCACTATGCTAAGGATTGGAAATACAAAAAAAAAAAAGGGATGTTCCCTGCCTTTGAGGAGCTTATCTCCTACTGAAGGGAAATGCTGTGTTTCCTAATATATTAGAAGGAACAGAAGTGAGATGACCAAATAAAATCCTGCCCTTGACACTTCCTAACTATGCAACCCTAGGCAAGTCACTTATTCTGTCTGAACCTTAGTTTCCTCATCTTTAAAATGAAGGAGTTGATTAGGTTAGGGGCTGCTAGGTAGCACAGTGGATAGAGTACTGGGCCTGGAGTCAGGAAGATCTGAGTTCCAATCTGGCCTCAGATACTTATTAGCTACATGACCCTAGACAAGTCACTTAACTCTCTTTGCCTCAGTTTCCTCATATGTAAAATGAGCTGGAGAAGGAAATGGCAAGCCTCTCTAGTGTCTTTGCCAAGAAAACCTCAAATTGGGTCACAAAGAGTTGGACATGACTGAAAAGACTGAACAAAGGTTGCTTCCATCTCTTAAAATGATAATATAATGAAAAATATATAGAGAGTAATTTTGGGGAAGAGATTATTAATAATTGGAAAAGAGAGGATTAAAAGATGACATTTGATTTGAGCCTTAAAGAGAGCTAGGATTTCTAAAGGTGAAGCAAGAAGAAAGAACATTTTAAGAAGGAAGGACAGTCTGTATAAAGGCAGAGAGTAGAGTGATTAAATGTCAAATACAAGGAGCACTTTGGTTAGAGTGAAGGCTGCATGAGCATGTAACTGTAATAAAGAAACAACAGTAATAGAGCAGTTTTCAATTAGGAATAAGTTTGGAATGCAAACCATGACTGTTAGCAATAAAGAATTGGCATTTTTGTGGCATTTTTTATGGTTTGCTTTGCTTGTTATGACCTTATGAGGTAGAAGGCAAGCTTCTTGAGAAGAGGGATTGTTTTATGTTTTGTCTTTGTGTCCCTCAGCCTCCCCTTTTCACTGTTTGGAGGGCTGGAAGGCAGGGTACCACACTCCTCCAAATGCTTTTCTATACAGTGGGCAGAAATTGGGCTCTCAGATCATTCTACTTTCATCTGCTTCCCTACCTGGTTTCAATTCAATGGAATAAAGTGCCCCAGCACTGGGCAATCTTTGATATCCCATTTCTTCCCTTTCTGCCTCCTTTTGGTGTTTTCTCCCTCTTTAGACTGCAAGCTTGCTGAGGGCAGGAGATGCCTTTTTTTAATTAATTGAACCCCCAGTGCTTAGTACCCTGCCTGGCACATCACAGGATCTTAAAAATGTTTATTAGATTGGACAGTGTTTGTTGGATTGGATACTATAGTGATGTAAATAACAGAAACCATCAATCAAAATTATTTTTAAAAAGAAAAAATGATGAAGGGGAAAATGTGTCCTGGAAACTTGTATTTGTTATATAGTAATAGATGTAGATTTAGCAGGGACATTTGTCTAACCACTTACGTATGAGAAAATGGAGTTCTCAAGAGGTTGTGCCATGCCAAAGGTCATAAAGGTAGAAAATGGTAGAGCAGGGATTCAAACTCAGGTCCTCTGACTGAAAGCCCCCTGATATTTCCGTGACATTGTATTATAAGTAGTCCCTTATTAAGATATGTGAATATAGAATATAATAACAATAACAGCTAACACTTATAGAGCACTTAAAAATCACTTTATATGTATTACCTCATTTGATCCTCACAATAATCCTAGGAGATGGGTGCTCTTATTATCTCCATGTTACATGAAGATGAAGAAACTGAGGCTGATACGCCCGAGGTTAAGTGACTTGCTTAAAGTCACATAGCCAGTAAGTGTCTGAGATGGGATTGTACTCGTGTTTTCCTGACTTCAAGTTTACTACTCTCTATTCTGAGCCACCTAACTATCTACATGAAGATAGAGAAGGGTGCTGAGCTATCTTCCAATTCTACATCTGTGATCCAATGATCCTTTGCAAACATCAATTGATCTGAATTTATTAAAAATACCATAGTAACAAAGAGGTAGATTGATGCAGTAGAGAGAATGCTGGACTTGGGGTCGGGAAGATCTGAGTTTGAATCTTATCTCTGAGTCTTTTTAGTCATGTAGACCACCTCTGTCACAGTCTTCTCTTAATGGTCATAGTTTTCCTTATTGTGGGAAAGTCTCTTCATCAACACGGATTGCAGCACATCTGTAACTTGTTAGAGAAGTCTCTCTTAGTGATTGTGACTGATCCAGGATTAAATATTACAAAATGCCAGAGAAGGAATTCAAACCTAGGTCTGCCACATTCTAAGCCCAGTACTTAATTAACCATTGACCCAAGGTATTCTTAAGAAATTTAAATGTAGTGTATTTCTGCAAAGGAGCTGGATAGGAATGCCCCTGGGATTTCATTGCTATAGGGAACTCCAAGGTAAGAACATTTTTATGACTCAGTTTAGCATCTTCCCTGAAACTTATAACCATAGATAATTGCCTCGAGCACTAAGAGGTTAAGTGACTTCTCAGGGTAATGTAGCCAGTATCTCTCAGAGGTGGAACCTGAATCTAGGACCTTAACCCTATCTTTGAGGCCAGTTCACTACTCACTGTAGGGTACTGCCTCTATAAAATAACAGGAACTCTAATGAAAAAAGAAAGAGATCAGTTCCAATGACCATTCACTCCCTATTTCTTTTCACAGGGTCAGAACCAACAAATGAAAAAAGGTCCATTCAAGCTATCACTCATGAAGTTATTATTTTGGTTACTTGAAATTTGAAACCACATTTTTCTCTATATCAAACACTGCATTTGTCTTACCAGAACCGTTGGATCTTTTTGCTCAGAGGAACCTAGAATCTAGGTGTAACTATGACATCACTGGAATTTTTAGCCAGGATTAGTCAAATCATATTGCTGGAATGTTCTAAAATAGACAAAATTCATTTTTCAACCACTCATCATGGTCAAATAGCAGCCTAATTTTTCCACTCAGAAATAGAACAAGATGCTTAATGTGATTCCCCAGTTTCCCACTTCACTCGTGTACTAGGTACTCTCGTGAGTTATGCTGCTATGAGCTGTCGCAGCATGCTGCCTTGCTTGAAGGGGCAGCAGAATGAAGGCAGAGGGGGCTGAACTCAGCAGGCCACAGGGCTGGCTCGGAACCCTGGCTTCCACGCTGACATAATATCACCATATATTTGAGCCTCAGGTTCCACACCTGGGAAATGGGAAGACATCATACTTTCAATTGATATTTAGAAGGTTGTTGTATGGAAAATGCTTAGGGAAGGGAGGTTAATTTCATTGATCTCAATGAAATTTCAATCTTTGTATTTTTATTTTAAAATGAATAATTTAATAATTAATAAACATTTAGATTTTTCCATCCTATCACCCCCCCCAAAAGAAGAAAAACAAATCCCTTTAATAAATATGCATAGTCAGTCAAACAAAAAAAAACGGTAGTGCTCATGTCCAAAAATGTATGCTATTGTCTGCATCTCAAATCCATCACCTCTCTCAGGAGGTGGGCACCTGCTTCATCATCAGTCTTTCAGATTTAGGTTGATTGTTTCATTGATCATAGTTCTTAACTCTCTCAGTTTGTCACCTGTTTTTGTCAGGTGCTGTCCTAGGTTCTGAGGATCCAAAGACCAAAACAACAGCAGCAGCAGCAGCAGCAGTACCGGCTATCAGGGAGATTAGCTTTTATTGGGAGGGGGGTTATTATTCTTAATTTTAAAAAAATCAAACGTGATTTCATTGATTTAGACAACCCTTGGAGAGGAAATTCTCTTTCCCAGTGCAGGTGGCATCTGCTCTCCAAAGTAAAGTCTTAGAGAGTTGCTTGAGGCATCAGGAAGTTAAATGATTTGCCCAGGGTCATGGTCCAAAATGTAGGCTCTTCCTTACCCTGAGGGTGGCTCTCTATCTTCTTTCCTATAATACCTCTCTAGTAAGTTATTATGTAAGATGTCCAAATTTGGGTGCTTTGTCCTCATCAAAAAATTTAAAGAATAATGCAAAATCCAATTTTTCCCTCTCAGTCTCCTCCTTCAACACCAATGACACCAGTGACCAAAGGAATTATTTGCACCTAATAAGCCATGGAAAGAGTAGTAATTGTCACTGCCTTCATCCTTCTTGCCCATTAACTCATAGCCTGCTAAAATATTTTGTTCTGAAGGAAAAAGTTCCCTATTTGTTAGGTTAATCAGAGCTGGCCCACCACTGTTGGATAAGCAGTATCTAATTTCCTTCTCGGCAGGATGGCATATTTGTAAGAGAATGGCTTGGCTGCTCCTTCAATGTCTTTCTTCTTTGGGAAAGTGGTGTGAACTTTAAATTGACTGTATTCAAGAGCCATAGCTACTGAACATTTTAATTTAAAAAAAAAAACCTTTCTGCTGCAGAAGTCTGCTCTTCGGACAAGTGACTGACAGCCCCAAAGATGTTTCATAAATGTAGAAGCACTGCTAGCTATATCCATCATATCCAGATATAAAAGGGCTGGGCACAAATGGCTTTCTGATGGCTATTTCTTTCTGTGTATGTGTGATATATAACATTTAATATTGCTATAACTCACTTGAAAAGATGGACCATCTCAGGGCACTGAAGTGTATCAGTAAAGAGAAGCCCATAGATAGAAAATGCTCTCTTTCCCCATATAGGTATATCAGATCTTCTAGCTCCCTGGACTAGGAGAAGATGACTTCAATTCAACTCCACCTGGTAAGCATTTATTAACCACTTACTGTATTCTGGCACTATGATAGGCTCTTGGAATACACTTAGGTGTTCAGATGGATCTGTGATGTCATTGTTTGGGGTGTTCCCATGGATTACACAGCTAGATCTTAACCCAGTTCTTTCTGACTCTTTGCCATGCTGATGACATCTTTCATTCTTGTTCTTTGGAGTTCCTTGTTGATTATATGGTGTGGTCTGCTCAAATCTGGGACCATCCTTTCCATTGTCCTTGGTAGGGCATTCATTCTCTGTCCTAGAAAATGTGGTGATCTGGGTCATGTGGCCACGCCCCAGAAGAATGCAGACATTAAAAACAGCGGGCCTTGTTTCCTAGGAGAAACTTATGATCATTAAAGGGGCCTTATGGTTTCCTGAAGGCAATCCAGTCCACTCTCCATCTCTTTTACAATTCTTGTCCCTACTCATTTTCCACCGCTGTAGTCTGTCCCATCCAACCCCCCCTGCCCATATATGGAGTGGAGAGGGGTGTGCTGGTACATTTTTAACAATTGGTTCTCTGAAAAATTCCTGTATGGCATAATTTTAAGGCTAATCTGCATTATTGACATTTTTTCCCTCATTCTCTTAACTCTAAACAATCAAAAAAATAATAAATCAAAACTTGACTTGTAGCATTGTCAATTTTTGAGGTGTAAATGCTCATGCTCAAAATTTAACAATTAGTTTCTGACAGCCAGTTAAAGCCAACTCCAGTACTCCCTTGCATATGTGTGTACATGAATATATGTATGTATACATACACATGTGCACATGAGTATACCTATATGCATAAAATACATGTATATACACATGTATGTGCACACATGTTAGTATAGATGCTCATAGATGTGATATGTATATATATATATATATATGTGTGTGTGTGTGTGTGTGTGTGTGTGTGTGTGTGTGTGTGTGTATTTGTTTATTCACATACATACACATGCACTGATGGGCATCTAGGTGGTTCAGAGGATTGAGTGCCAGGCCTGGAGTCAGAAAGACCTTAGTTCAAATCCAGCCTCAGACAATTACTAGCTGTGTAACCCTGGGCAAGTCACTTAATCATCCTTGACTCATTGTGAAAGTGAGGTTACTGTAAGGGCAGAGTCACGAGGAATGCTAGGAGGTGGAAATGCCTCAGTCTGGTGCCAAATCTGGGGAGTGCTTATAACTCCAAGTAACATTGTCCTAGTTCTAGGGAAAGAGACTGAGAAAGGGTTAAGAGGTGAAGGAGGAGAATCCTTTCTGTGAATTTTGTATGAAGGCCCTGATTTTGAACCAACATATTGAATCAGTGGCCTGTAGGATAAGGCCCTGTGGATTATTGGCTTGCTCATTCATCCAACATTTGTTGCTGTGCTACGCACTAGATTGGGCCTTTTAAAGGGTATAAAGATGAATCATCTGCCCATTCATTCATTCGTTCATTCACTCTGGGAATTTTTGTTAACCACTGACTGGGTGCAGAAAGAATCAGGATTTAAAATGATCTCAACAGGCTAGAATAATGGGCCAGATTTAACAAATTGACATTTAATAGGAATACATGTGAAGTTCTACACTTGGCTTAAAATACATGTAAAGTTCTACACTTGGTTTAAAAAATAAACCAACTGTACTAATTCAGTTATGGCAAGAAACCACCACCACCAGCAATTATTTCTACTGCACTTTAAGGTCTGCAAAGTGCTTTATATATGTTATCTCTTTGGACTAACAGTTCATATATAAAAGACCTGGGGTCTTAGTGGATTGCAAGCTTTATATGAACTACATTTGTAGCATGAAGGTCAAAAAAAAGCTGAGACCTCAGCCTCCATTTCTACCAGCACAGTAATATTTAAAACAAGGGAGATGATTAATCTCTCACTACTCTGCCCTGGTCAAGCCACTCTGGTCAAACCACTCTGTTCACTTTTGGGTGCTGCATTTTAGGGAAGACGTTGAGAAACTGGAGTGTACTCTAAGTAAGGTGACCAAGGGTACTGGAAATCAGTTGATACAAGAATTGGGGGAAATTATTGCCCATGTTTAGCTGGTGTATATATATTTGTGTATGTGTATATATGTGTGTGTATATGTGTATATATATATGTGTATGTATGTATATATGTGTGTATATGTATGTATATTTGTATATATATATGTGTGTGTGTGTGTGTGTGTGTGTATGTGTGTGTGTGTATATGTATACTAAATGAAGACATGATAGCTGCCTTCAAATATTTTAAGAACATTCTCTGGAAGAGGAATTAATGCCACTGGGCAGGATGAGAAACAGTGGGTAGAAGTTGTAGAAAGTCAGACTTCAACTCCATATATTGAAAAAAAAGTTCCTAGTAATTTGACTGTCAAAAAGTAAACTTGGCTGGTTCAGGAGGTAGTGAGTTCCCCATGCCTGAATGTGTTCAAGTTGGATATGCACTGGTCAGGGCTATTTTGTTTTATTTTATTTTTAGGCAATTGGGGTTAAGTGACTTGCCCAGAGTCACACAGCTAGTAAGTGTCAAGTGTTTAGTCTGACTCCTGATTTGAACTCAGGTCCTCCTGACTTCAAGACTGGTGCTGTATTCACTGCGCCACTTAGCTGCCCCATCAGGGCTATTTTAGAGGAGGTATTTGTACAGGTAAAGACTGGACTAGATGAATGGCCTCTGAGTCATATAACTCTAATATTTCGTGGGCGTCTAAGAGAAGTATCTTTTTAAAGAGCCTATGGGGGATTGGAGGAGGAGGAGGATGACACCAGGAGAGAGGGCTGAGAATCAAAGAAGGCTTCATGTCGCATTAACTCTTAGCAGGTAATGTATCCACATAATTCTGCCTCTGAATTTCAGTTTTTCGTTTTTTGAAGCTGCTTATTAGATCTGATACTGGAATTGATGTGTAGCTTCACAATTTTTCAGCTTCTAGGGTAACGAAGTTACTTATTCCCTCTATTTTTAAAAAAAGAGACCCATTTCATGCTTCCCAAATGATATCAAATTGCTATTGATGATAATGTCAGAACTCCAAAGGCAAGTCTATAGGTATCCATGTTTCATTCAGACACTTTGTAGAGACTGCATTTGATTCAGAATCTAAAATTTCCAACATTTTGTTAATACAAAAAAAATATTCCAGAAGACGAATAGGCAAAAAATGTGAAAAGCACTATAGATAGTAATATTCATGTGGTGGTACAATGGGAAGCTCCTAGTTTTGAAGTCAGAGGACCTGAGTTCAAATCCCATGTCTGCCACTTAGCAAGCTAGATGGCACAGTAGAGAGTGCACTAGGCTTTACCCACTGGGAGTCAGAAAGACTTGAGTTCAAATGTGACCACAGACAATAGATGAGTGATCCTGGACAAGTCACTTAACTTCTAATTTCTTTGATCTTCCTCAACTATAAAATGAGCATAATAATGGCTTGTCATTGAAGGATCAAATAAGACAATAATTGTAAAGTGCTTAACACTGTTCCTGGCACGTGGTAGCTACTTAATAAATATTTGTTCCCTCCTCTTCCCTTCCTCCATCTGGGTGACCCTAAACAAATTACTTTGTCTTTTCAGAGCTTGGTTTTCTCTTCTATAAAATTAGGGGCTTGGAGCACCTGACCTTCAAAGGCTGCCTTCAACTTTAGAAATCTATGATCTTACTAAAGACTTTAGGTCTGACCAAGTTGTTTAACTTTGCTGGGCCTCATTTTCCTCATGTGTAGGATAAGGAGTTGTACCTAGGGGTCCCTAGGGTCTCCTGTAGCTCTAAATCTGTGATCCTTTGATTCTTTGCCAGGACATAAAAACTGTATCAATCCAAGGGAGCTTTGTGTAATAGTGATGTTTATCTTTTCTTTGTGATATGATCATAAATGAGGCAACATTCAACCATGGACCCTGTCTAAGCCCTGTAATGCTATGACTTTATGAGGGATAGATTACTTCTTTCTAGGCCTCAAGAAATTCAGTGATTCAGTGATCCGCCACTTTGTAAATACCTTTCAGTTGAATCTGCAAACACACACACACACACACACACACACACACACACACACAGAGTCTGAATCAAAGTAACCAGTCAAATTGTTTATTTTAAATTATTCAGTGACTTTAAGACTGTGTCTTCACCTCTCAGTTTCATCAAGCAAGTTTGTGTGTGTAGATACCATCCTAATCCACAGGTATAATAGTAAAAAAGGGCTGGATAGTAATCATAAGACCTGCATTCATATTTCAGATCTACCATATTCTTCCTGTGTGACACTGAGCAAGTTACTGCCTCTGTATTTGCCTCAGTTTCTTCATCTGTAAAATGGGTAGTGGGTTGGACTAGATAAGCTCTATACCTATGATCCTTTCAGATGCTATTCTTTCTCTTAAGAACATAGTATTTCAAGTTAAGAATATTAAAAAAGCATCATGTATGTCCCTGTGGTGTCTGCCCTAGGCTACTATGGTTTGGTTTGGTCATTTAATGACTCTGGTTCCAACCTTGCTTTTAATGAGGATGGCTAGAGCTGCTGGGATTTTAATTCATGACTAAGACTTTGGAGAAAGAAGGACATGTATGTTGCTCCACAGGTCAAGGAATTTCTTATTTATTTATTTTTTCAACAGAAAAAACAAATCAGCAAAGAAAGAAATTACATGAAAGGGATGTTTGGAATATCCATTAACTATTGCCACCTCAACATTTTCATAATAATCGCTTAGTGACATTTTCAAAGGTATAAGATAACTTCTGTTCGGAGGTATTATAAATTTGTTAACCCCCAACCTGCCTTCAAATCCTATCTGCACCAGGACAGACACTTCTAACCCCTCTCCCTCCATTTCTTCTGTTAAAGAACTTCAACATAAGTGAAAGCCCCTGCTAGAGCTCAGTGATAGAAGTCATGCTTTTCCTCTCACCCAGCTGTTAGTCTCCTTTGCATTAATTAACTTGAGAAGACCGGTAAGCTTTGGCTTTGGGCTGCCATCAAGTTTGACATCAGGTACAAGGCAGGCAAGAGGTCTCAACAAAGATTAATAAGGAATTCAACTTCCAAAGTGCAGTTTCAACTTCAGAAGGGAATTTGCTCTTTAATGGACAGATAGTAGGCTACCTTCAGAGTAATTTGTAACTTAATCACTGTGAATTCATCTGATTCAATTTAACCAAAGCATTTATTAATGACTTACTGTGTACCAACCCCAGGCTACTCTACAAAGTCTCTAAAGGCAAGAAAAGGAAAATAATCTTTGTCCTTAAGGAGATTACATTCTATTGGGGGGTGTGTGTGTGTGAAGAAACAACCTGAGTTCACACTCCACCTTTGATTCAAAACCTACACTGAGCAGTATGGCCTTGAGGAAGACACTTAGGCTCATTGGCCTTCACTGTCCTTCTGTAAACAGAGAGTGTTAGACTGGGGTCTTTTCTGGCTTTAACTATGTTTTTATGATCCAATGAATGTACTTATTGTTGTTCAGTTGTTTCAATCATGTCCGACTCTTTGTGATCTCTGTGATCTCATTTGGGGTTTTCTTGGCAGAGATACTGGTTTGCCATTTCTTTCTCTAACTAATTTTACAGATAAGAACACTGAGGCAAATAGGGTTAAGTGACTTTCCCAGAATCACCCAGTTAGTAAATGTTTGATGCCAGATTTGAACTCAGGCAGATGATGAGTCTTCCCGACTCTAGACCTGGAACTCTACCTACTGTGCCACCTAGCTGCTCCATAACCATGTACACAGATGAGTAAATATGAAGCTTATGCAAAATAAGTTTTAAAAATTGGAAGAAATGAGAGTGGTAGCAGCCAGATCTCTAACAACTAGGATCACCATTTTAGAGCTGGGAGGTATCTCAAATGCCATCTGGACCAAGACAACAGGTATTGTGAAGCAATGGACTTTTGGGTCAGTAAGATGGTTTAAGTCTTGGCTTAGACACTTCCTAGTTGCATAACTCCGGGCAAGCTACTTAGCTTCTCTCTGCTTCAGATTTTATCACTTGTGGAACAGAGCCTTCTAGCCTTATTACACTCTTATTATAGATGAGGCCACTGAGGCCCAGAGAGGCTGATTAACTTACCCAAGATTATACAGCTGGAAAGTGTCAGAGCAGGGATTTGAACTTAGGTGTTGGAACTCTAACAGTCTTTCTACTGTACTGTGGTCGCTCTCTAGGTACTTGAGGAACCAAAACAGAACCAAAGCAAGTGATACCGTATTCACTTTGAAATACAGATCATCTAACCTTTTATGTCTATTTAGTAGATAGCCTTTGGGAACTGTTGTGACTGGAAAAAAAATCATCAGCTGGTGGTGATGAGTTCAACCCTTTGGTGATGAGGCTCTCTCCCAACTCAGCTGGGTGAATGCTATGCCCAAGAACAATCACTGGAGTCCTACCCTAAATTTGTGGGTAGTATTTGGTAAAATTAACTTTACGAAAGATTTCCTTAATAAGTCCCAACATTTTTCCAATCCTTTTTAAGCATCATATATATGTATGCATACATATATATATAAACATATATAACTTTATAACTGTTTTTAAGAAGGGGAGAGAGTGGGTATTCATACTTGTTATTTTTACATCGTAAAAACTCTCAGTGTGTCAATGTGTAAATGCTCTGCTGATGCCTATTGTCAAATCATTTGTTACTTCTAGGCTTCAAGAGTTGTGTAGGGGCACCCAGAGGGTGGGACTCACAACATAGTGTGTACTGGAGGCAGTACTTGAACTTGATCGTCCTGAATTTAATGCCAGTTTTCTATGTTTGGATAGATATAAATTGTTGCTTTTGTTAAGTCATTTTCATTTATGTGCAACTCTTTGTGACCATTTGGGGTTTTCTTGGCAACGATACTGGAGTGGTTTTGCCATTTCCTTCTCCAGCTCATTTTAAAGCTGCAGAAACTGAGGCAAACAGGGTTAAACAGGGTCAGACAGCTAGTGCTTCAGGTCTTGCCGAGTCTAGGCCAGGTTCTCTATCCACCATAAATAGAAATAGATATAAATAGAAAGCTGTACATTTGATTCATTAATTTCTCATTTCTGATTTTGAAACTTGGTTAGCATTTAAGACAAAAACATGACATTCCAATAAGACTTCTTTCCTTCTTTTTAGTCCCTTTATCCTCTACCTTCCAAATCCGTTTGTAATCTACAATTACAGAGGGCTGCCATTCCAACAGCACATTGTCAGAATTGTTACAGGATGTGAGAATTAAAAGGGGGTGGAGAGCATTTTATAATGGAATTTTGCTGTGTTATTTTCCTCATATGTAATAAAAATCAAAAGGTCACGCAACAGTATAGTGTAGTCAAAAGCTGGCTTCAATCTTAGGAAGATCTGGGTTCATGCTGTGCTTCTAACTTGCTTAGTCACTCTACCTAGAGAGTTGGGGAGGGCAGCAGTGTGGCCAGAACCAGATTAAAACGCCATTGGAAAATATTTAACAATGGAACATAGAAAATATTAATATGTGGTTTTCTAAATCGTTATGCTGCCCATAGAGATCCTTATGTACTGTTTGGTGGCCTAGTTTCTGTGAGTTTGACACTGCTATCCTAGGTGATCATTAAGACTATAAATTTCAAAGAAGGTGCTGACCTGTACCATTAGTGGCATTTCCTACACCAGAAAAGTACCAGGCCAGTCCTTATCCACATTTCTATAGCCTTATACACACAAAATCTCTTTTGAATCTCACAATGATCTTGTAATGAGAATATCGTTATCCCTAATTCATAGTTGAAGAAACTGAAGGTCAGAGAGTGCTTTACCAGGTCACACAGTTAGTACCCAGTTGATCTGAGATTGGGACTGGAACCCAGTTTTCTGATTTCATATTAGTCTGCATTTACAACCTGCAGGGAAGTCCTTATCTCTGTCTCAAAGCAGACTACAACTAACCCCACCCCCAGTTTACCTCCAGTCGTCACTAAGAAGTGATATCCCACATAATGGAGATATTTTCAGAGCAAAAGGAATAACAGCTCTTTAAAAACTCATTGTTAAATCTTGTGCCTGAGACTGTCTAAGCCACTAAACTGCATCTATTACTGTGCAAATGAAGATACATAATAGCAAGCTAATTACCATGTGTCATCATCTACTCTTTAATAATTAAATGTTTTATTGTGATGCTACAATTTGTATTTATTATCCTTTGCTGGGAACAAAATTAAACACAATGAAGGCTGTTAGTCGTCTCTGTGTTCCTCCTGTCCTGCACCTTAGATCATTTCTACCACCATTGATTGATGAGTTTAATTTCCTTTGACTCAAATATGTAAGAATCATTGGGGGGTGGGAGGTGGGGGAACTGAGACTGTCACAGTTCTTTTAAATTAGATTAATAATGTCCAATCTGCATGTGTTAACTGGGCTGCACTATTAATTAGCTTCTGTAAACAGATTTTTGAAAGGTAGCAACTCTCACTCTTGGGGGGGGGTCTTTGTGATCCCAAGAGAGCTAAGAAGTTTGATAAAAGGGGCATGATGTTTCTTATTACTGCAAATAAGCAACCTTTAATCTTTTAAGGTATAGAGAATGATATATAATTGATTGACAGTGTTACTCTCCCCTGTTACTTAGAAAGTGTTTCCCTCCCCTCTAGGATGTCAGTTTCTTTGACTTTAACTGGAATCATCTAGTTCTGATCCCCTTCTATACCAATAGAGATAGAAATGTATCTCTAAACAGGTCATGTGGACACTCATAATGTATAGGAAATATTCACTTCAGTAAGGAATTACCTTATTTAAGATCATTTTGACAAATTAAACATTGGCTTTCAAAAGAAAATATTATGAAATCAACCTCTTTCCAAAAGAAATGTAATGAATGAAGTCAACTAAGGAATACTCAATGTTTTCAAAATAACATCCCTGTTCCACTCAATGAGAGAAGCCCTCTCATGGTGATATTTCCTCAAACATTCACACGTATTTATGAACAAATTTATGAACAACATTTCCTCAGAAAGTGGTAAAAAAGGAGGGGAAATACATCTGATGAAATTTTGGCTTGGGACTCAACTACTGAACCCACAGGTAATTCTTCTTCTTCTTCTTCTTCTTCTTCTTCTTCTTCTTCTTCTTCTTCTTCTTCTTCTTCTTCTTCTTCTTCTCCTTCTTCTTCTTCCTTCTTCTTCTTCTCCTTCTTCTTCTTCTTCTCCTTCTTCTTCTTCTTCTTCTTCTTCTTCTTCTTCTTCTCTTCTCCTCCTCCTCCTCCTCCTCCTCCTTCTTCTTCTTCTTCTTCTTCTTCTTCTTCTTCTTCTTCTCCTCCTCCTCCTCCTTCTTCTTCTTCTTCTTCTTCTTCTTCTTCTTCTTCTTCTTCTTCTTCTTCTTCTCCTTCTCCTTCTTCTCCTTCTTCACCTTCTTCTTCACCTTCTTCTTCTTCACTTCCTCCTCCTCCTCCTTCTACTTTTCCTCCTCCTCCTCCTCCTTTTCCTTCCCCGTCTCCTCTCTCTCTCTCCCCCTTCTTTGTTCTTCTTGTTTTTATTTTATAGTGACCAATATTTATGTAGTGCTCAAAGGTTTGATAAGTGTGTTAAATTATACAATAGCATAATTTCCTTTGAGGCTCAGAATATCCCTATGAACTAAGTGTAGAGGTATGATTATTCCCATTTTCTACATGAAGAAACTGAGATTGAGAGGTTAAGTGACTTGTCCACTGAATCTTATCAGAATCACACTGAAAGTAACCATTAGGTAGGTTTTCTACCAAGATCTTCCTAACTCTAAATCAGAACTTAAATAAAAAGAAGATAACAAAAAGGCAAAAATGGAACAGATCTTCTTACATTTCTATGAACCATTTTAATCATTTAAGGCAGTGAAAGTATGACCTTTGTACTTTAAAAGGTGAAATAGCAATAAAAAAGATGGTCATAAAGACCAATAAGAACAGAAGTACGTACAGAAGAAATCCATTCTGGAGGGAACATTTTGATAGCACTGAAGAAATGATCTTCAAGGTTTTTGAAAGAGACAAAAATACCAGACTACTGGGAAAAAATCACACATGGCAGTACTACTAAAAAAAGACAAATAAGATGCCATCAGGAGCTACTAACCCATATGTCTCCTTTTTCTGCCATATAAAAGCTTTATGAAAATGATCTTCATATGCACTGAGAATAATTGATGTATGTGAAAAGGCAACTAGCAATCTTCCTTAGCATGTTTTTTTTTCCTCTTGAACTTAATAAACACCAAATAAAATGAATATTTCTATATTTATAGAAGAAAGTAAAGAGAGGGCTGTAGATAGTCTTGCAAATCTCTGCAGTGTACAGCTTCTTTTTCTGTTGAAGTATATACTAAATTCAACATATAACTTTTAAAGCTGATCTGCTCCTTTATGATTCTTCCTGACCCTCATTCTGTTGTTTTCCATGCATTTAAAAATGCTTCAGTGATCCTCTTTTTTTCTTTCCTTTTGTTTACCCCGTTCCCAGACTCCAGCTCTCTCTCATTTCCTTCAGATTAATATATATGTATATATATATATAATATATATGATATATATTATATATATACATATATATACACATTATATGTGTATAATGTTCTGTTATACTCATCTATAATAATTTGACTACCCATTTTTATGATAGATGGTAGGTAATATGCTTAGTTTTCAGTGTCCCACTGTAACAAAAAGGACCATTATAAATATTTGTTCATATGGATTCTTTTCCTCTTTCCTTGATCTCTGTGGCATATAGCCTTAGTGGAGATATTTCTGGGTCAAATGCTATGCACAAGATTGTTTTACATTGAATGTAATGGAATGTTATTGTGCTGTAAGAAATAGACATGGTGAATTCAGAGAAGCATGAAATAAATCACGTGAACTGATGAAAAAAGGAAATAAACAGAGCCAGGAGAACCATATTACACAATGATTACAACAATGGAAATGGAAATTACAATCATCACCAAACAATTGAAAATAAATATGAAATGATGAATAGAGTGGTTGATCACAAAGAAGAGATATGCCTCCTCTCTTTTGCAGACTGGGGATTCCATGGATGTGAAGCATTCAAATAATGCAAGAGTTTTTGGATGTATTCATCTATTTGACTGGGTTTTTTCCTCTTATTTTTCTTTAAAAATAATTCTTTTTTTTAAGGGATGGCTTTCTGGAAAAAAGTTAGGAGGATACAAAAAGAAACCTAGGTAATGAAAAAAGCAAACTATATCAATGATAGTATATTTAAAATCAGTTTTGGGAGCAGTTTTTACCCTCTTCGTCCTCAGTGCAGCAACAGCTTAGGGAGCAGGCCTTTGCAGCACAGTAGTAACTAAATGATAACTGAAACCCTGGACATGACTTAAGAGTGCTGCTTCTCCTCGTTGTCTCGTGATTTCTATGGGACCTCACCATTTTCTTCTTACTCCCATTTCGCTCTTCGCTTCTAGATGTGGCTCAATCCTTGCCTTCTTTCACAAGATTTCTGCACTGTAATTGTTCCCATCCAACTAGAGTCCACATTGGAGTGGCATCCTTACCTGTTGTGATTCACACAGGCTGATAGAGGATGAAATGCCTCACAGATGATTTGACCTTGGACAATAAGCATGTCCTTTAAGAATGCAGGGTACGTGATTGTGGTGGAGCACTACTGTGCTATAAGAAATGACAAGCTCAGTGATTAAAAAAATTGGAAGACTTGAATACAATTATAAAGAGAGAAAGCAGAACCAAGAAAACATTGTATATGTTAACAGCAATACTGTTTTAAGAATGACTTTGAGTGAATAAGTTATTTTGTCTATTATAAATACCCAAATTAACTATAAAGGACATGTGAAGAAAGACACTATCTCCATCCAGAGAAAGAACTGATAAGTAGAAGTATGTATAGAATAATTGTACATACATGCTATGCACACACACAGACACACACACACACACACACACACACACACACACTTATTTGTGTCTAATGGTAGCCATCTCTAGGGTGGGGGGGAGTAAAGAAAAAAGAAATTTACATGACAATTTTGTTTTATATTTGAAAGGAATAGCAAGTTGTACATAGTAGATTTGCAGTTTTCTGTGCAATCATCTTTTTATTGTACTAGTTATGGAAATGCTTGTTTTATTTCATAAATTAAAAATAAAATAAAGAAAAAACCTAAGGTCAATCTCATGCCAACATGAGACATTAGAGTACAAAAATCCTGCATGTTAACTTAAAAAACAAAACAAAACAAACCTGAGCAAGCACTGCATGGGGGAGGATACTTCTGGCAAAAGTTTATGTGAAAAAAGTTGGGGGATGTAGTTGACCATAAGTTCAATATGAGTCAATAATGACATAGCTTTTAAAAAAAAGGGAATGTAATCTTAAGCAGTATTAATAGAATTATAGGATATGAATCAAGAGAGTAGCAGCCCCATTGTATCTGTACTGGTCAGATTAGCTCAAGTCATCCAATCAATCAACAAACATTTATTGTTTCTATTATATGCTAGGCACAGGACTAGGTGATGGGGATACAGAGACAAAAGGTAAGTGCCCCTATCCTCAATTCTCTTGCTCTCTGGCCTGAAGTGATAACATGTACATAGACAGGTATAAATAAACTATACACGAGGTAATCCAGTTCTAGGTATGAGATTTTATAAGGGAATTGACCAAATGAAGAGTATACAAAGGAGGATAACAAGAATGGGGAAGGAACTTACTATTTGACAAAAACTGCTGGGAAAACTGGAAAAGAGTACGGCAGACACTGTGTAGACCAACATCTTACACCATATGCCAAAATAAAGTCAAAATAGGTACGTGATTTAGATATAAAGGCTGATGCTATAAGCAAACTGGAAGAGCAAGGAATAGTTTACCTGTCAGATTAATGGAGAACAGAAGAATTTATGACCAAGCAAGAGACAGAGAACATTCTGAAATGCAAAATGGATAATTTTTATTACATTAAGTTGAAAAGTTTTTGCATAAACAAAGCCAATGCAACAAGGATTAGGAGTGAAAGACGAAACTGGGAAATAATTTTTACAGCCAGTGTCTCTGATAAAGACCTCATTTCTAAAATATATGGAGAACTAAGTCAAATTTATAAGAATACAAGTCATTCCCCAATTGAGAAATGGTCAAAGGGTATGAACAGGCAGTTTTTAGATGAAGAAATTAAAGCTATCTATAGTCATATGGAAAAAATGCTCTCAATCACTATTGATTAGAGAGATGCAAATCAAAACAGCTCTGAGGTACCACATCACACCTATCAGATTGGCTAACATGACAAAACAGGAAAATGATAAATGTTGGAGAAGATGTGGGAAAATTGTAACAATTATGCATTGTTGGTGGAGTTGTGAACTGATCCAACCATTCTGGAGAATGATTTGGAACTATGCCCAAAGGGCTATAAAAATGTGCATATTCTTTGACCCAGCAATACCACTTCTAGGGCTGTATCCCAAAGAAATGATAAATTGGGAAAAGGGCCCACATGTACAAAAATATTTATAGCAGTTCTTTCTGTGGTGGCAAAGAATTGGAAATTGAGGGGATGTCCATCAATTGGGGAATGGCTAAACAAGTTCTGGTATATGAATGTAATGGAATACTATTGTGCTATAAGAAACGATGAGCAAGCAGACTTTAGAAAATCCTGGAAAGACTTTTATAGACTGATGCTGAGTGAAGTGAGCAGAACCAAGGGAACATTGTACACAGTAACAGCCACATTGTGCAATGACTAACTTTGATAGACTTAGCAATGCCAGGATCTAAGATATCTCCAAAAGACTCATGATGGAAAATGCTACCCACATGCAGAGAAAGAACTATGGAGTCTGACTGTTGCAGATCAAAGCATACTATTTGCTCTTTTTTTCCCTTCTGTTTTGTTTTGTTTCTTCTTTCTTGTGTTCCTGCCATTGGTTCTAATTCTTCTTTACAACATGACTAATGTGAAAATGTATTTAATAGGAATGTATATGTAGAGCCTATATCAAATCGCATACTGTCTTGGGAGGGATGAGGAGAGGGAGGGGGATAAAATTTAAAACTCAAAAGCTTATGGAAGTAAATGTTGAAGACTAAAAATAGATTAATTAAAAAATAAAGTAAAAATTTTTAAAAATGGTGAAGCACCCAGCTTTTGGAAACCATGTTATGCAAGGAACCGACGAGGAAATTAAGAACATATTCTAAGGAGAAAAAAAGATAGAGGGGAATCCTGAGATTTGTTTCTAGACATATGAATAGTTGACATAGAGATAGGTGTTGTTTTGCTTAAAAAGACAGAAAATGGATGAATGAGTAGAAGTCTCAGTCAAGTAGGTTTTGACTCAGTATGAGGGGATTTTTTTTTAATAGCATTGTCTGAATGGGCTACTTTAACAACAAGCTTCCCACAGTAGAATGGGCTACTTTAAGAAAATAGCAAGCTCCCCAACTAGAAATATTCAAGCAAAGGCTAATTGTTGCAGAAATGAATTTATATTTGGAGAGAATTTGATTATATGTCATTTCCAACAGAGATCCTTTCCTGTTCCCTGTACCTGATATTGCTTGCTCCCCCTTCTCAAATGATCAGGTTTACACATATCTGTTCCCATGTTGTAGCATCTCCCCTGCCCAGTAGAATGGAACCTTCTTGAGGTCAGGGGCTGATTTTGATTCTGTCTTTGTATCCTTAGTACTTTGTATATAGGAGGCACTTAATAAATGATTGTTGGATTGGTCTGGATCAGATGACCTCTAAAGTTCTTTCCGACATTATGAACCTATGAAATTACAAACACCCTTGGAAAGATGTTTCAGTTTGTTTATTATTTTTGTTTCTTAGATCAAAAGTTAGTTGTGTGTTCACCTTTCAATGTGAAAATCATTTGTTAAGAATCCCGAAAGACACACACATATATGTATATGTATATGTATGATGTATATGTGTGTGTGTATGTATGGCAGTAGGGTACATACACAGAGACTTATAGTAAGACCTGTAGACTGCCCATGAACTTCGCCATGAGGGAAAAATAGCAAGCTTTGCAGTACTGCCTATGCGGGTTTTGTGACACAGGTAGGATGCTCTTCTTGTATCATTGTAAGATAGGCACTCTCAAATCTGGGCTGATTGTCTTGTATGGACCTCTTCTGAAAACTTCCAACACACTCATCTCTGGCTCTAACTCCCTGTCTCTGGAGATAGAGTCAGCTTCAAATTAATTGACATTCAAGCTAGTTGTCATGTAGTTCTGTTATCCCTGGCTGAATGGCTTCATGGCACTACTGTAGAGCTAGATTTTTATAGTTGTTGTTTTTTTTTTCTGGAGGTTGTGGGGCTACTCACTCACCCTTCAAATTGCCCTTACAGAATATCCTTATCATGGCAACACCAACTAGTCCGTTGCTAGCTCTCAGTGATAGGCTCTACCTGATCAAGAATAGGAAAGGCATGTATAAATGTCCTGGATGAAATTCCCCAGCAGCCAAAATGAATATATAGATATTTCAGAAATATAATGTGTGTTAAATTGTAAGTGTATATGGCAATTCTAGGAGGGGTAGATAACATCCCAAAAGATCCTCAGAGATCAGAGCAGTGGGCTGAATCTGACAAATTCATTAAAGAAAATTGTAAAGTCTTGAATGTGGGCATAAAAAACTAATTTCACAAGTACAAGATGTGTGAAACATTGTTAGACAGTAATTATTTTGAAAAAGGCCTGGGTGGGGGCTTTAGTAGACTTCAAGGTCAATACAATCTTGTCCTTAGTGGGACATGGACGCCAAAAAAGCTAATGCAATCTTGGGTTGCTGTGAGAAATGAAAGAGTTAAGTTTCCACATAAGTAAATAAGAAATCAGCACAGACAAGCTAACTTCTCTGTCCAGGGGGGGAGTGTCAACACAATTCTAGGCACATAATGTATGTTAGGGGTGGGACATATAAGAAAGATTGTAACCCAGAAGGATTAGGACCAATCCTGATCCAGAAGGGAGGAGTTAGGCAATTACGAACTATAAAGATTGCTCTGGCTTCTTTTTCCCATGCATTTTCTCTCCTTCCAAGGAGGTGAGCCCATTTATCCCGAGAAATGAAATGACACACTTCAACCTCTTTAATAAAAAGTCTTTGAAACACCAGTCTTTGGAACCAAGTCTGGGGTCATCTTTTTAACAGTTCTATTAAGAGGGACACAGCTTCCAGGAATAGGTAGGTGATAATCCCATTGTGTTATGCCTTCATCAGCTTTCATCTAAAGTACTGTGTTCAGTCCAGAAAACTGCAATTTAAGAAAGACATTGATAAACTGTGAGAGTATCCACTGGGTGGCAATGAGGATAGTGAAGGGCCATGAGTTCATGTTCTATAAGATTCACTTAAAAGAATGGGGGTGTGTAACTTGGAAAAGAGGAGCCACAGGGAGATGTGGTAGCTCTCTTCAGACATTTCAATGACTGGCATGTGGAGGAGGTATTAGACTTGTTCATTTTTGTTCCAGTGGACAGGATTAGGAGTAATGGGTTGAAGTTACAAAGAAGAAAATTTAGTATTGATATCAAGTAAAGCCTTCCTACATATTGGAGGTCTTCCAGTGTAGAATGCAAAGTAATCGAGTTCTTCCAGTGTAGAGCTGTTCTTCTAGTCTAGAATGCACTGTTTCAAGAGGGGGTGGGTTCCCACCTCCTCAGGGGTCTTCAGATAGATTAGATAGCCACTTGTTGCTTATGTTATACTGGCAATTCCTTTCCAAGTCTTGGTTGGACTAGGTGGAAGCCACGGTCCCCTCTAACTCTCAAATTCTGTGGTTCTGTGATTTCACAATGGATTTCTCAGAGTCTTTGCAATTTGACCACTAGTTTTAAGCAGATTTTGAAAGGATGATGGGGGTGGGGGGATGCAGGTCTAAGAATATGGGCAGCTTCTTAGTCAGTATGAGAGCACTGGAGGCCTTGGGTCAGATGTAAACATCAAGAGTAGAAATAGAAAGATCCTAGAAGTGAGGTGTGTTAAATTTGGGCCTGCTTTACCATTTTGCCTTCCTAAATAAGACCCTCAAAGCCTCTTGGATAGGAGTGCCTGGCACAAGGCCATTTATTCAGAGTATAAAGGCTCTTCATTTAAATTACACAGCAGGGAAGGACACTCAATTGGACTGGCTTGACCCACAAAGAGGACTGAAATTACTATCAAAGAGTCTACTGTGTTTTCCAGTTGTATTTTTGCCATTATTGCTGTTTGGGGTTCTCGCTTTGCTGACTCATTTATGAGAATCACTTCTGTGAGTGTTCTGAGCTGGAGCCAAAGATAGTCCCTATAGTAAGGGAAGGGCTGGCAGACACTGGGGCCTTGTGGAGCCATGGCTAACACTGAAATGCTGCTTTCTACTACTTGTTGCCCAAGTGTGCTGAGCTAGCCATTTCCCAGGCTCATGAGTGGATTGAATTTAACCATGTTTCATTATTAGCCTGTTTTTCTTTCTGAGGTGAGTGGACGGTCTTCCAATGTTAGAGAATTATTAGCACTTCACTTGCACTATAGGCATGTTTACAACACACTACTGACATTTATAACCTATTAAATCCAGAGATATTTACAAGGCTCCTTTGAGCTGTTGACATCCATCTTGAAAGAGGTGAGGAAGGGCTGGCTCCCTATGTCACTAGTAGTTTTGGTGAAGCTAGTTCATCATCAAATCTCAAAAAAATTTCGACAACTTCATTGCTGTTTTTGGTTGGAAGCACAATAGTTCTTAAGCTAGGCCTTTGGAACTTGTTTTTGAAAATATTTTGATAGCTGTATTTCAATATAGAGGGCTTCCTTTGTAGTCCTACACACTTTATTTATGTATTTAAAAATAACATTCTGAGAAGGGGCTCATAGGCCTCCCTAGACTGACAGAGGGGTCTATGACACCAAAAAGGTTAAGAACTCCAGAGCTATATGATTGGAGCTCCCTGGGAAGACTTTTCCTTCTGTGGGTGTCATGGTACATCTGAGCTCTTTGTAATAATGCAGCAAAATGCAACAACTGTACACAAATGCATTCATTCAGGAAAACCAATCTAGTACAAATTGTAAGAAGGGTTGGGAGTAGTGGTGGTGAGATGTTCAAACTAGTCTCTGAAATAGAATGTAACGTGTTTATATATATATATGTGTGTGTGTGTGTGTATGTATGTATATATATGTATACATATATATGTATATATATAACATAATATGTATATATAATAACATAATATATAATTATATAACATATAACATATGAACTATAATATAACTTTAACATACAAGTGAATTAGAATTGAATGGGATGTTATTTATGTTTTTGTACCCAATGCTCACTCTCTCTCTCTCTCTGTCTCCTCCCTTTCTCTGTTATACAAATACACACATAAATAAATATGTGTGTGTGTGTGTGTGTATGAAGAAAAAATATTGAAAGCTGGAAGGGACTTTAGAGGTCATAAAGTCCAATGCTATCATTTCTACATATGAAAAAATGAGACCCAGAGAGGCAAAGGGATTTATCTAAGGTCATAAAGGTAATAAATGGCAGAGAAGAGACTTGACTCTAGGTCCTCTGATTTTAAATTCAGTGTTCTTAACACTTACTTGCTTCTTTTTCTAGGGGCAAGCCAAGAGAGGCCCATCTTCCAGACTCTCCCTTGCTCTGAATCCTAACCACCAGAGTGCCAAGATCAAGGGAGATGCTCCAGGCTCCTCATTCCTTCTCAGGAGCAAGATCAGAATGGGGGAAGACCAGAGGGCTTCTAGAGGTAAGCCAAGAGAAGTCAGAGCAGGGCCAGGCATCTATGCCAACTCACTCACTCTTAAGCTCCTGCTAGTTTTCCCCAGGGTCAAAGCTAAAGAGAGAGAAGGACTAGGAAAGTCTGCAGACTCTTTGTCTTTCTCCAGGGACAATCCAAGACTTGAGAACCAGAGTTGATGACTCTGACAGAGAGGCATAATACAGTAATAATGGAAGACTTCAATTATTCAGATGTCTATTGGATATTGCTATCTGTCTCCCCAAGGCAGGATAGCAGCTTCTTCTTCTCCTCCTCCTCCTCTTCCTCCTCCTCCTCTTCCTCCTTCTTATCCTCCTCCTCTTTCTTATCCTTTTCCTCCTTTTCTTCCTATTCAAGATCAGCACTTCCTTCCTTTCTTGAATGTGGGGGAACTAACAGCTGGGGAAATCAGGAAAGGTTTCTTGAAGAAAGTAGGATTTGATTTGAGCCATGAATGGAGATGGTCAGGCTTAGGGGCAGAGATGAAGAAGTAGAAGTGACAGATGTTCTATAGAGAGATGAGTACTGAGCCTCAGTCAATTCTTTCATTTCTCCACCCTTCCCAAACTCACAATAATGGCACTGTTATACTTGAAGCCATGTTAGGCCCTCCTATGGGAAGGCATAGAAGGCAGTGGCTTCTATAATGTGAATAGAGACTGTCTCTAGCCCCTAAATCTCTCTCCTCTTATAGGTTAAGGCATTGCCTTCAGAAATTCTCCATTAAACTGCAATTATATTTAGAGGAAGGGAATTGGTTTCATTGTGTTATTGGGAAGAACACTGATTTTGGAGTTGGAAGACCTGGCTAAAAATCCTAGTTGTTCTTCTCCTGAGGACTTAAGTAATTATGGGCAAGTGATTCTATTTTTTTCAGCCTCAGTTTTCTCATCAATAAAATGGTGAGCTTGGATTAGATAATCTTCAAGGTCTGTTCCAGCTTTAAATTCTATGATTTATCACCATGGTCAGGTTTTAATTTATTAGATTAGCTGAGAGCCAAGCATGGCTATGAGTGAATAGAATCCAGAATAGATACATATTTTATGGAGGGTTGGGGGCACCTATTTAAGAATATTAGGAACTATCTGAGAGGGCACACCTCGGTGGAGTGTCTAGGTGGCTAGAAATTGGAATCATGGGGATACCAGGTACTAGTTGGAGGAGGTGACAATTTTGGAATGGAGGCCTTTATCTACTTCTCAGTTTGCTAAGTCAGTTTTGACTCATCCTCTTATCCTGTGTGGTAAGTATGACCCAAGGTGTATGCCCATCAATTGGTAAATGGCTAACTGTGGTAACTATTGTAGCACAGACCCTCATCATCTCACACCTGGACTATTGCCATAACTTACTGGTAGGTCTTCCTGTCTCAAGTTTCTCTCCACTCTAATCCATTTTCCACCCACAAAAATTATTTCCCTAAAGCACAGATCCTAGCATTTCATACACAGTCCCCTTTCTGAATTTAATAATCTCCTGTGGTTCTTTATTTCCTCTAGAAAGAGACATACAATTTTCTGCTTAGCATTCAAAGCTCTTCATAACTAGCCCCCCTTCAGTAGCTACTGAAGTTGATCAGGGGGGTGACATGGTCCCATATAGATAACCAGCTACATCCTTTATCCACTTCTTGATTGGTTTCAATCAACCCTATTTACAAAGTTTCAAGATGTTCTTCCTTTTCTCAACTTAGAGCCAAAGTGGCCGATATTTCTCCTTCAATGCTCCAGTAGGTTAGTGCAGCCTATCATGCTTCTTAAAAGCAAGCATGGGGACAGGCAACTTTGCTTGAAAAAAGAGCGTGTTCTTGGAAATGATCGATCCATTTGCTAACTTGCTTGTGATGGGACAAGCTCTTACTTCCTCAGATGAAAGAAAGACTATGGTCTATAAGTTGGCAACGCTTTCCATCAGTCTAACTCTGTTTATTCTTATTAGACCAAGAAGGAATGAGTGCTGCTGGTCTTAAATTATGAAAGCTTTCTCATTCCTGATTCCCGGAAAACAGCTGCCCAAAGCTTTGAGAAAAAATATTGAGTGTGGAGATTAAAATTAATGAGGTGCAAAGTTATGCAACGCTTTTAGTGTAATAGCCTTCTTACAAACTGAGTTACAAAATGCTTTCCAGACTTAAACACGAAGATTATAGTCAGAGTTACAATAATGAAGGATAGCCAAGACAAAGAGTATTCAAAGCCATGGAAAGGAGAAAAGAAAGTTAGTGTTTGTTGAATTAGGTAAAAGGTATTTCATCTCAGTGGAAGGAGAAGAGATAGCTGGATGAAAGTTCAGGAACACAAAAGTTGCCAGGTCCACCCTATATCAGCTATTCCTGCTAAGTGAATCTGCTTCACTTATTAGTTCATTGCAGGGTAATCTGCATGATGCTAACACAAGTTCAAAGGGCCATGATGGCAGTTGTGAAGAATTTACTTACTCAAACATAAATATCAATCAAACTTTGTGAATTTACTGCTGAGAGGAGAAGCAGTGTCCATCAAAAGGAGAAATTTGATATGAGAGACTCATGCTATGGTAACTGGGTGTGACTATAAGCTGGCTTCACAGAAGAGCTGAAATAGTCAAAACCTATTGACTGACTCACAAAATCATTTTCATTACTCCCTTGTGAGGAAGTTTTCTAGGATCTGCAATTCAGAAGAAAAACATCAGATGGCAGTAATAGCTCAGTACAGAAAGTAGCCCAGCAGATGACAGCAACTTTGTAGGGAAGTAACAAGTAACAATTTCAGCAGCAGAGACATATTCCATCTGGGATGCAAACTTAGGAGTATAGGTTGTCCAGGGTACAGGTGTTCTCTCTCCCACCAATGGCATGAGAATTTGTGGGAGAGTATGTCCTTGTGTGTATGAGGAAATGTCTCCCCCCACCACTTTTTTTTAGCCTTATTATTTTTAGTTAAATGCATTCATTTTTGAATTCGGGTCCCCTGGTTTGATCTTGTAAAAGGTAAAACAAAAACAAACAAACCAACAAACAAAAAAAAATCACCGAATGCAGGCTCAGGAGCTAAAGTTTTGCATACGTGTTGACCCAAAGAGAACCTTGAATGTAGTTTTCAGGATCCATATTGAAGAAAGCTAATAGCATAGCAGTTATGAAAGCAAAGAGAAAGACGATGCTAAAGAGGATGAAATTAAATTATGGGGAGGTAAAAGGAATAGGAAGTCTATAAAATCTCCAGCTGCTGTTACACACCTCCACCTGGAAGCGCAGTAGGTATCTCAAATTCAATATGTACACTCAGAGCTCATCTTTTCCTCCAAACCCATTTCTCTTTTTCCCTTCCTCATTTCTGTCAAAAGCATCATCATTCTTATAGTCACTAAAATTCAAACCTAGGAAACATTCTTGATTCTTCCCTCTCTCACCCTACCCTCATATTTAATTAGTTGCTAAGGTTTGTTAGTTCTGCATCCATAACATCTGTCCTATGTGTCCTCTTCTTTCCCCTCACATGAACACCCTAGTTCAGGCACTTGTCACCTTTCACTTGAATAACTGTAATAGCCTTTTAATTGGTTTCCTTGCATATAGCCTGTTTCCTCAACAATCCACAATTCACATAACTACTAAGCTGATATTTTAAAAGCATATATCGAACCATGTTGCTCCCCTGCTCAGAAATCTACCATGGCTCCCTGTTGCTTGTAGGATGAAATGTAAACTTCTCAGTGGGATCAAAAGCCCTTCATAATCTGACTGCAGCTTTTCTTTCCAGACTCATTACTCACTATTCCCCCTACAAACATTCTAAATTCCCACAAAATTGTTCTACTTGATGTTCTTTATATATAACATTCCATATTCAGTCTCAATGCCTTTATGCAGACTCTCCAATATGCCAAAAATGCTTTCTTCTTGCCTCAGAAGTTCAGTTGCCTTTAAAGGGTCATCCAAAGTATCTCCTCTTAATAAATGTTTTCCTGATTCCCCCAAGTATTAGTTCTATCCCCCCCCCATGAAATGATATTTATTTTGTATATATTTCATATTTACTTACCTTGGTACTTATCGTTTCCAAACAGTACATTGTAAGTTCATCAATGGAAAGGGCAATTCCATTTTTGCTGTGATTTCACCTTGTTTGCTATTTTGATTTTCTGTCCTATTTAAAAAATCAGATGGGCTAAGGCTTATCAATTTTATTAGTCTTTTCAAAGGATTTTTTAGTTTATTTATTATTTCTAGTTTTTTTGTGTCCAGTTCATCTATTTCTCCAATAAAATTTCCTCTTTTCCCTTTACTTTAGATTTATTTATTTGTTGACCATATAATTTTAAAAATGATTATGCAATTCATTGATTTTCTTATTTTCTATTTTGTTAATTAATAATTATAGAGATATAATTTTTCCCTTAAGGAGTGTTTTAGCTTCATCCCAGAAATTTTGATATTTCATTTGTCCATGATAATATTCTTTTACATAATTATTAATTATTTCTATTATTTATTCTTTGACCCACTCACATGTAGAATTTCATGGTCAAGCCTTCATTTAGGTCTGTATCATATTTGTGCTCCATGAATTGATTACTATCTTTCTTGCATTATAGCCTATAAAAGATGTGTTTATCACTTCTGCCTTTGTCCTTTTGTTTCTATCTCTGTCCATGAATAGATGGTCAATTTTGGTAAAAGTCGAACATGGTACTGAGAAATGTGCATATTCTTTAACAGTCCCATTTAGAAGATATAATTTTTTTTCAGCTCTAGTCTCTTTAGCAATTTGTTCTATTTTATATTTTCCATATTCTTTATCTTTTTGCTAGAGTTACCTAAAACTGAGAGAGGGACATTAAAATATCCTGCCATTATTGTATTGGTGTTTGTCTTCTTGTGGTTCAGTTAATTTTATGAATTTAAATTCTAAGTTATTTGGCATACATATATTTAATATTGCTGTTGTTTTTGTTGTCTATGGTTCCTTTCAGGATAATGTAGTTTACTTATTTATCTTTTTTATTGTTGTAAATGCTTGTTTTTTTTTGTCTGATAGCATGAATGCAACTCTTGGAAACTGCTCAACAACAACAAATATTATAGTTGTGTTTCTTTAAGCAACAGGATGTGAGATTTTATTCTCTTGTCTAATCTGACATTCTTTTTCATTTTATTTGATTGTTAAATCCATTCACATTTAAAGGTATGCTAGTTAGGTTTATATTTTCCTCTATTTGTCTCTAATGTAGTTTTTCCCAAATAAAGATTTTTCTTCTTCTTCCTCTGTAAATATAGTACTTTATCTCTTCAGTTATTTTGACTTCAAGGCAATCATCTCTCTTTCCTTTCACTCTTGATTCCCACCTCCTCTTTGTTACCCTTTTCCTTAGTTTTGAAATTTTGATCATCCTATTAATTCCTTTTTGTTCCTGCCTCTTTTCTAGTTATCAATTTTTTTATTCCTCCCTAGTTAAGTAGTCACATAAAATCTCCATCTATTTCCTCCCTTTCAACTTGTTATATTGATTATATTTCATTACTTCATTTTCTGTACCTTTTTTTCCTAAAAAAAATTTCTTTCCCTTATTCTCTTCAATAGTTCTCTTCCTTTTTGTCTGTTCTAGGTTTTTATTCTTTGATTTGCAGCCCTTTTACTTATTTACTCTATTTTACTGTCTGTATTCCTTATGAAATTAAAGGGAGAAAAGGAGCAAGCATCTATTAAGCACCTACTATGTGCCTGATATTGTGCTAAGTACTTAGTAAATATCTCATGTGAGAAAATGTAAAGCATCTAAGGAACTTACTTTGAGCTCCCTCTTCTAAACCTTTTCTATGCTATTACTTTGTAGATGTTGCCCCACTACTATACTTTTGCAGTTTTGCCTCTGTCTTCAAAATAACATTTCCTGAATGAGATAAAGAACCATGAGATATCCTCTCTGAGACCATGTCTTCCTACTCTTCTGGGTGTCATTAACCATAGAAGCTCTGATTTCCTGTCTCCTGAGGCAGGGTGAATATTCTTTCTAAGCACGTCTCATATATATGTCTTTTCCTTCATAGAAGCATTAATTAGTGGTACCCCCTCACACCACCAAAATAAGATTTCTCCCTTTCCCCCCTTATTTCAATACTTTCCTTTCTCTTCTCACTCATTTTCCTGTGGGCTGTTTTCTTTTCAAAAGACCGCAGGAGTTATTTCCCCTCTGTTGTTAACCTTTGACTCGAATAAGATATGTCATATAGGGCTGATTCATTTTCGTCTTTGTATCCTCAATGCCTAGCACTGTGTTCAGAACATTGCAGATGCTTAATAAACATTGGTCAACTTGAACTAAATCTGCTTGAGAAATTTAAACTCCCAATGGTGTGGATCTATAGTAAATAATATCAGAGATGCTAATATGCTCTGTGATTCCTAGTGAACCCAGAGGTAACTTACTTATTTGCTCATAGAAGCATAGGCTTAGAGCTCTAAGGGACCCTAAGGGCCATCCAGTTCAACTTTATAGAAGAGGTAACTGTAGCATCTCAGACAAGCAAAGTGACTTGTCTTGGGTAACAGTGTCAGAAAATGTTAGAGATGGGACTTGAATTTAACTCTTGCTTACTTCAAATTACATACCAACTACCATGCTATGCTGAGGAGTACACAGTTCTTTAAATAGCTTATACAAGAACCAATGGAGAAATGATGGCAGTCTTATAGATATTGTGATGGAGGGGTTCTTTTTCATGGGCAGAGCGGCAGTTACTCACAAAGTAAAATCAACAGAGTTGAAATTAAGGATGAGAGAAGGATATGGAGCTCTTTGTAAATGATTGCTTTGAGATTTCACATCTGATTTTCAGTTAATTAAAATAATAGCTGACACTTATACAGAATTTTTAGGTCTGCAAAGTGCTTTGCATACATTATGTCATTGATCCTTATAATAGCACTTTGAAGTGTTTAACATAGGTCTTATCCCCATTTTACGGATGAAGAAACTAAGGTTCATAAAGTCTGTGCGTCTTGACTATGTCTGCACAATGACTAAGTGTTGCAGGCAGGATTTGAATATTTCATGAAAATTGAAGAGAGGAAAAAAAGGAACAAATTTTTTAAAAAGACAACCAATTAATAAGCATTCATCAATGCTCCCATGACATGCCAAGCACTTAGTTAAGTTCTGGTTATACAAAGACAAAGTGGGGAGGTTCTGAAATCCCAAAAGCCTGCATACAAAAGTTTGTATCAACTCATTTCCAAAACAATATGATTGATATGGTTATCATTATGCAAAATGAATTTGTTAAGTGCCCACTGCATGCAAGGTACGGTACTGTGCTGGTCAAGGATTCCCAGACAAAAAAGGAATGGTCCCTGCCTTGAAGGAGCTTACAGGGATATTCTATTTATGACACTGCTATCATCATCATCATAATCATCATCTTCATCATCATCATCATTTGATTTTTAATTAAGCTTTCCAAACTATTTTTATACCTTGGATTTTGAAAGTTGAGAAAAAAATATAAGAAAGAGCTGGTATAGAATCAGAAGTGCAGATGAAGGCTTACTTTTCAAAGCACCATATATTTAGGAATGGACAGGTATTTAGGGTCCAACTATTCCAATTCTCTCATTTTATGGAGGAGGAAACTGAGTATACTAGAAAAGTTAAATGACTTAGCCAAGGTCACACATATAATAAAAAGAACTGAGATTTGAACCCATGCTCTATGACTTCAAACATAGGATTTCTTCTCCTGCTTACATAGTCTCTTGAGTAATATGATTTACCTTTATTTGATTACATTCAAGAAAGCCTTCTTAATTTTGACCAGGCCCACAGCTGCTCACATTTTAATTCAGGAAGCCTTTAGCATAGCCTCATGCTATGCTCTTGGAAGCATTTCTAAATGAGGTAATTTTATTTTACACAGAGTTTCTTGTAAAAATTATCGTCTTTCTGTACATCTAATTAAAATAAAGTTGTAATAAAGAATTTACTGTTTTAATTAGAGCATAGATCTTAAAGCAATTATCGCATCATTAATAATTCTTTAACAGACTTTCTTACATGAGATGAAGAAAAAGATTTCCACCCAGTGCAGAATCAATATACATTACTCATCTACATTAACCGAGCTCCACAAAGCAATTGGAGCTTTCATCAAATTATACCTCTTGTAAATGAAGGGAGTTTGGAGAGTTATCAGTGATTTACAATGAGAGGCATTCCCTTTAACTGAGAGAATGCTCATTTCATGCTTGGGCCCCGAGATCAGCATCATTCCATATGAAGGGCCAAATATTATCAATAGATTATTAGTGGATTAGTTACATACAATCCACAAGGGGAATGAGGTGCTGATGGACAGCTCCTGTCACATTGCTACATTAGGAATGGTTCAATACTGCATTGACAAAGAGAAATTCTTAAAATAAAGAGGTAATTAGGTTAACTTCTTGATTCACTCAATTTGGAGGGACCATTATAGAGGATGCCTGGACATTATTTCTAGTTAAAGAAGGTACTCTGTCTCTTGGATCCCCCAGCTCCCTTTAAGAATAAAGTTATGTGCCATATTCTACATGAGATATTTTCTAATTCCCCCTGTTAGTTGTTAATAGTTTCCTTTTATCTCATTAATTTATACATGTTTAGTATCTATTTATCTACATATATGTTGTAAGCCCCAGAAGAATGTAAGCTTCTCAGAGACAGGGACTGTTTTATTTTTGTATCTCCAACACTTAGCATAGTGCCTTCCACAAAATAGTTGCTTAATAAGTGCTTGTTGATTTGAATCATTGCCAAATTGAGAGAGGAGAATGCTAGATCTGGAGTTCCCTATATCTTTGTAGGACTGTTTGGAAAAAGGCTTGACAGGAGAGTAGCCTTGCTACTCTAACCATGAGATAACTTGGTTATATTCCATGTTCATTAATCATCCATTCTTTCAATAAATAATTATTGAGAACCTACTATGTCTAAGGATCTGTGCTAGTTATTTTACAGATAATAAGTTGAATTCAACATGGCAGTGGTATGATTAAAGAGGCCCTAGACTTGGAGGAAGAACAAGCATTATAGTTCCAGGACTTGTTTAGTCATTTACAGTTGTCTGACTCTTTATGACCTCATTTAGGGTTTTCTTGGCAAAGATACTAGAGTGGTTTGCCATTTCCTTCTCCAGCTTATTTTACAGGTGAGGAAACTGAGGCAAACAGGGTTAAGTCACTTGCTCAGGATCATACAGCTTGTGAATATTTGAGTTCAGATTTGAACTCAGGCCTTTCTGACTCCAGGGCTGATGCTCTATCCACTGCACCACCTAGCTGCCCCTCTAGTTCCAGGTCTGACACTAATTTGCTATGTAACCTTAGTAAGTTACATTCCCACTCTGTCCCTCAGTTTCGCCATCTGTTAAATGAGAAAATGTGCACTATATGTTCTCTAAGGTTCTTTACAAATCTCATATTTTAGGTTTCTATGTAGTCTTTATCCTTAAGGGCAAAGAAGTTACCTATAAGTATCTACAATGTGAAGGAAGATGTGTAGTAGCATATGAGTAACACAACCTTAGAACTATGGGAGCCCAGAGGAGAAAGGGAACCATTTTGCCTGAAGCAATCAGGGAAGTCCTTCTAGCGCAGAAGAACTTGGTTGGAGCTAGAAGAATCAATATGTTGCAGTCTGGTCCAGAGGTCAGAAATCTCAATCTGTGATTAAGAAATGATAAATAATTCAGATTGGCAGAAGTGATTAGAATTGTGGGACATTAGGTTGGAAAGGGGCCAAATTGTGAAGGCCTTTCTGGAGTAGTGGAAAGAGTGCCTGATTTAGGTTTAGAAGATAGGGATTTAGCTTCTTCTATTACCTATGATCTTGGACGTTTCCCAACCTCAGTGGGTCTCATTTCCTCATTTGTAAAATAAAATGTTTAGACTAGCTGACTTCAAAGGGCCTTTCCAGATTTAAATTTGAAATCCTGTTATCTAATGGATCATCTTTGTAGATTTGAGGGTATGGAAATGAGATTATTAGAATGATTAGCAATTATCAGATGGTATTATTTTTGAAAAAAGGTGACTAAAAGGTTACTAATAACTATTGTACCATTTAGCTAGTTTCTCATTTCTACAAATTTTAATGGGTCTGATCTAAACAAACACACACACACATTCACACATTCATGTATACACAATGAAGGAGTCATGAAAGAAAATATGACCAGGTAGCAGATTTTGAAAATGATTTTTAGCCATATACTGTGTATCTCTTCATAGCCACACAAATGAGTAAAAAGTGCAGATAAATTTTAAAAATCATGTTTATTGATTACATAAAAAAAGAATATTTGCCTTAATAGAACAAAATTCATCCATAAAGTTTCTTCTTCAGTAAAATGTTAAGATCGTACAAAATTCTTGGACAGATGCAACCACGAAGATCACTTCATTCAAATATCCTATTTTAATAGTAATGGGGCAGGCATCCAATGGGAATGGAAATCCTTCCCAAAGTTATTTACTTCCACTGTAAAGGCCATTGTGGCCTGAAGCCTAATAGAAGAGAGATCCCTCAGAACTGGTAAGATTTTACAGATGTTCTTGTTTCCAAGAAAACATTCTGTTAATTAAATCAAAGAAAACCTTGTGTTGAATGGAGCCTCCCAAATGAAAACCACAGCTGTTCAAAAGAGAATGGTTTTGTTATGTGTACAGAAAAACCTAAGTGGATGAAAGACACCAATTTTCCAAAACAACACAATGGGATAAGCAGGCAAACCACTGAGTTACTCTGTGAGTCCATAAGCCTGGGACAGGCCCTGCAGGTGTACCATGAGTTGGGCTCAGAGATTTTTCTCTATGTGTATTTTGTCTATGGTTTTGGTTGATTACCGCTGTGGTAAGAACCAGTAGCTAAACCTTTCCCAGGTAGTTTAAATTGCCTCAATGGAGAATACCCTTCAAAGGATACTTTTAACATGGCTAATTCAGGGAAATTTTCCCCTAGGAATGGGATTCAAGTTACTTCAGACTAAAAAGACAAAATCCATAGAGAGAGTTCTAGTGCTGTCAGGGTAATAACTTATAGGATCATTCATTTAGAACTAAAAGAGTCCTTAGCAATCACTGAGTGCACCCAACTCATGCTCCAAAGAGGAAAATGAAGTCCAGAGAATTTAGGTGCCTTACCCTGGTTCACTCAATAAGTGTCTAAGGTAGAATTCAAACCCAGGTCTACTTGACTCCACATCCATCTCTCCATCTCCTATACTGCATCGACTTTCTTCTTTCTTGGCCCAATAATCCTTTGTCTCATATAAGACAAAGTGCTATGTTGTCAATTGGACAAGGAGCCTTCCATGGTGTTTAGAATAAGTACATTTTCTACTAGAATCAAGAGTGAGGAACTTGCAGACTCGAGGTCACATGTGGCCCTGTAGGTCAAGTGCAGCTTTTTGACTGAATCCAAACTGATTTCTTCTGTGAAGTTTGAATTTAGTCAAATGGCCACACTTGAGGACTTAGACTGCCATATGTGGCCTGGGGTTCCAGGTTCTCCACCCTTGTGACCTAGATCCTTCAGGGGTTTTGTTATTTGGTAGGTGTCCCAGGATAGAAACTGGGTAACAGCAGAAATTGAGATGGGGTGATGGCAACAGGACATTTATGGGGCCATGTCAGGAGAGACATTTAAAATGTAGAGTTTTAAAAAATTAAAAGCAACCATTTGCTCTTTTATTTTAATCATTTTAGGAAAGGACAATGGAATGACACCAGACTTCACTATTTTCTATAACTTTGTCCAATATTGACACAAGAACACCTAGGTAAGATAAATGAAGCCAATCTTAAAATTATTTTTCTTGCTAACAGAGGAAAGGCCTAATTATTAGAAACTGCTAAAAAAAAAGGAAAAAGAAAATCCTTAGTGTTTTTATTCACATCTTCTCTAATTGATAAAATGGCTGCTGAGGCAAGCTCACACACCAAATGAGATAAAGCCTAAGGGAACAAAATGTCCAATTAAATTCTCCTGGGGAAGAAATGGCTAATGAATTGAAACCCCGCAAATGCATAATTGCTACAAATAGGTACTTTGGGTCCTTGTTAGCATCTCCGACTTGTGTTTTGGAGCCACCAGAGGTGACAAATGATGTGAATGTGGGATTGCAGAAAAGCTGGCTGTGTCATTTGTTAAGCTCTCAATTAACACATCCTGGTTTTTGTGTGGGGCAAGTAATGACCAGGAAAATGAGAAAACAAGAAGAAAGAGTAAATGATCAAACCTGCCCATTAAGAACTAGGGTCAAATCCTTCCCTTGTGACTGGAACAACCATACTCTGGCCTCTGGAAACAGTCAAATCCAATTTGACTGCACCAGGATCCAGGAGTCTGCAAAGTATTTGTGAGCTGCTGACCAAGTTTCCTGGATGGATACAATGCCCCCTCTAGATATTTGTACCCTTCTTCTTTCCTAGTTTTCCTACCTGTCCAATCACTTCATCCAGGTTGTGCCCACTAGCCATAGGTATCCTCCATGGTTCTATTGCAGGCCACCTTCTCTTCCTCCTCTATGCCATTTCTCTTGGTGATCTCATCAATTTCATAGATTTCATGAATTCAGCTCTTTCCAGATCCCACCCTGAGCTCCTGTGTCATATCACCAGTTGCCTTTGGGACATTTGGAAATAAATGTCTTATAAACCTTTCCAACTCAATATATCCAAAACAAACCTCATTATCTTTATCGCCCAAACCTCCCCTCTTCCCAACTTCCCTGTTATTATATGGTCACCACCATCCTTCTAGTCATTTAGGCTCACAACCTCAGAGTCAACGCAACTCCACATACTCGTACTTGAGCCACATATCTAAATCAGCTGCCAAGTCTTGTCATTTCTACCTTTACAACATCTTTCATCTATCTCTCTTTCTCTACACTCACACAGCCATCCCACTGATGCAGGCCCTCATACCTGGACTACTGCAATAGTCTTCTGATTGGCTTCCCTGACTCAAGTCTCCTTCCATTCCAATTCCAACAACAGCCAACGTAATTTTCCTAGAGTGTGGGTATGACCATGCCACTCCTTTCTCCTACCCAGAAAACTCCAAGGGACTTCCTGTTACCTCCAGGATCAAATATAAAATTCTCTTTGTGGCTCTCAATGCTATTTACAATCTGGGCCCTTATTATCTGTTCAACCTTTCTACTCCTCTACATATTCACATCCAATTTCCTGACTGTGCCTTTTCACTAGTTGTCCCTTCTCCTTGGAATGCTCTTCCACCTAATCTCAAGCATTCTGGTTTCCCTGGCTTCCTTCAAAACTCAGCTCAAATTCCTCCTTCTGCAGAAGACTTTTCCTGATCCCTTTCCCACTTCAACTAGTACCTTCACTCTGAGGTTATCTTTTATTTACACTGTGTATATCTTATACATACATTTTTTTTTACATGTTGTCTCCCTCATTAGAATGTAAGGTCCTTGAGGGCAGGATTTTTTTTTGCCTTTTTTATATCTAATACTTAGCACAGTGCCTGGCACATAGTAAGAACTTAATACTTTTTGATTGACTAAGGATATACAAAATGGAGGAAACAATCCCTACCATTGAGGAGCTCACATTCTATTGGGAGAGACAATACGTAAGCAACTTGGTACATATAAGATATATACAGAGTATATGGGAGATAAAGGCATTTGTAGCTAGGAGGACCAGGAAAGGCCTCCTATGGAAACTGAAATTGACCTAACATTTGAAAGAAACCAAGGAAGTCAAGAGGTAGAGGAGAAAAGGCAGAGAGTTCTAGGTATGGTGGACAGTCAGGACAAAGACCCAGAGGAAGGAAATAGAGTACCTGTGTATGAAGAATGGCAAAGAGATCAATGTACCTGGAATGTAGAGGGTGTGAAGGGAAGTAAAGCACAAGAAGACCTCCATCTATGTCTTCAAGTTATTTATTTGAAATGTAAAGTATTTTAAGGATAGATCCCAGAGGTACTCCTCTAGACACTGCTCTCCAAGCTGACATCTACCCATTCATTAGCCTGGAAACTTTGGATCCAGTCATAGCCCCAATTCTAAATCTACCTAACTACAGCCTCATCTAGCCTATATCTTGCCATCTTGTCCACTAGAAGAGCATGAGAGGCTTGATCAGATTATTTGCTGTAATCCACATGTTGATAGGTTTCTGATTTATTAATCTAATAACCTTATTAAAAAAGAAAATGAGGTTTGTCTGGAATGACCTGTTCTTGATGAAACCATCCTGACCTTTAGTGACCAATACTTCCTTTTATAAATGTCACAAACCAAACTTTTAAGAACACATTCTAGAATTTCTCCAGGAATCCAAATCAAGCTCACAGACTTATGGTTTAAAAACACTACCCCTTTCTATTTTGGGAAAATCAAGATGTTAGCCCTTATCTAGTCCTCTGACACCTGTACTATTCATTCTAGTCTTTCAGAGACCACCATCAATGGATTATCAATCTCATCTGTTAGTTCTTTCCATTTAATGGGGATGTAGTTAACTTGGAATCTTAATCCTGGTGACTTGAACTCATTGAAAGTAGCTTAGTGCTTTCTCATTATTGCCTTCTATCTCTCAACTTTCGACTCCCTATTAATCCCTTATGTCCTGTCTTTCATCCATTTTCGTTGCATGCAGTTTCAGGGTTATAGGTACTCCTTCTACATATACAGATTGTAATTCATCCTCATATTCTCCTCTATAATTCTTGTCCATATCTTTCTATAAATTCTTCATGGGAGAATCAACTCAACATCTACAGGTTGGAGGAGGCATTCCTCTTAATAGTCTATAGATTCTGCTGCAATGCTCAGAATGTCCTGTTATTTCTTCTCTTATAATATGTTGATGCACCTTCTTTTCCTAGTATACATGTCCCTGGGATCAATTGGAAAATTGCAAATATTACATTAAATTCACCATGATCATACTACATTCAAGATACTGTGCTTTGGAGACAGAAAGACAAAACGAAGAATTGCCCCTGCCCTCAAGGAGCATACATTCTACTTGAGAAGATAATACCTAGTCAGTCTGCGTATGTAATAGTGATTCATCTTGATTTTCTAGCCCTCACGTTGGAGGCTGGAAAGCCATTCCTAGGATTTTATAGGAATAGGAAACTGATTCTCTAATTCAATGGGAGTGACAAATGGAGGCTTTTATCTACTATATGAGTTTGTATAGCTTTTAATTTTTTGAAGTAAAGAATATCTACATCTGTGATTTCATTGATCTGAAGGACTGCCCAGCGTGGAACTCCTTCTAATGCTAGTCAGCCACTCATTTGTAATTTATAGTCTTAATGAGTTTCCTGGGCAGTAAGAGGTTACTTGACTTCCTCAGGGTCACACAGCAAATTTCTATCAGAGCTGATTAAAATCAAATATTCTTAATTTTAAAGTCCACTTTCTCTAAATATCATATCACATCACATTGCGTCTCTTGGAGACTCTATAGAGCTGAAATGGGACAATGGTGCTGATTAAGATGAGGATGGTCATAGAACCATGAAATGTTGGAGATTGATGGAAACTAGAACTCATATAGTCTAGGTTCCCTCTTTTACAGATAAGGAAAGTGAAGACTGAAAGTATTATGTGACTTGTCCAGTCACACCAGTAAAGATGACTTTTTCAGGTATCAGCAAGTTGCTGCCTAAATGCATATATGCATGTGTGTGTGTAAATATGTAAGGAGACAAGAAGCAGTATGTCATATTGCATAGGGAGTCAGGCTTTGGAGCCAGTAAGAATTGGGTTTAAATTCTACTGTTAGGCCTATACCTAAAAGAGATTAAAGAAATAAGAAAAGGTTCAAAAATATTTATTGTTGCTCTGTTTGTGGTGTCAAAAGAAAAACTGAAAACTAAAAAGGATGCTCATCAACTAAAGAGTGACTGAAAAAGTGGCGTATGAAGTGATGGAGCACAGGCTGCTGGTTGTACAGAGATAGAATGCTGAGTCTAGACTTGGGAAGACCTGAGCCCAAATCTGGCCTCAGAAACTTCCGAGCAATTTGACATTGGACAAATCACTTAGCCAATGTCTGCTGAGTTTCCTCAACTGAAAAATGGGTATACCTTCCAGGAATGTTATGAGGATCAAATGTCATAATATCTGTAAAGCCTTTATCACAATGTTTGGTATATAGTAGGTGCTTAATAAATGCCTATTTCTTTTCCCTTCCCTTTTTCCTATTTTTGCATTGTAATAAATGAGGGAATAGTGGGCTTCAAAAAAGACATGAAAATACAGGTGAAATAATGCTTTAGTTAATCTAATCAATTCTATTAAAATTATTTGTTTTTATTTATTATTAATTAATCTGATTAATAAAATTTGATTAATTAATAACCTGAAATTAAGCAGAATCAAAAACCAATTAATTATTTTTGACATTTCTAAAAATAACAACACTACAAGGAAAAAGAACTTTGAAAAGCGGTAAAAACTATGACTAATACAATGACCACCTATGATTCCAGAGAACTGATGATTAAATATATCTAATATACAGACACACACAATATGTATACATATATATTGTAGTCGTTGAGGGAATGTTTTGCTTGACTATACATATTTGTTATGAAGAATTCATTTTTCTTTTGTATTTTTTTCTTTAATGGAGTAGATGGGATGATAGGAGGGAGAGAAAATAAATTTCTATTAAAGTAATTAAAAATAGGTTGGGGCTACTACAAATGTGGAATGTTGCATGTACTTTCTAATGAGGTCACTGAGTTATTCATTTTATTTAATTGTTTCCCTTTGTTACAAGAGAGCTCTCACAGAGTAGAAGTAATCTGCAAATTTCGTAATGTAAAAACAAAGTACATCAATATAACTTAAAGTCTTACCTTTGATGCCTAATACCTTAGTGACCATGATCAAGTGCTTAACCTCTCAATGTCTTCAACAACTTTCTAAGGCTATAACTGACATCTGTCCAGGGAGTCTCTGAACCTGGGGCTCTCACATTCTGTTTGATATACCCTCTTTCTGCCCTCAAAATAGGGAGCAATTTTCACACTATTGTCTCTTTCCTAACTGAGCCTCATTAAAACTATAGGGCAGAATTAGGTGGGGAATTTAAATTTCTGAAATACCAGAATGCCTTATTTGCAAAGAAATCCAGTGGCACAAACCCAGATAACAGTGTCACATTGAGGTTCTGTGGTACCCTAGCAACTGGAGATGCATTCTGTTACCATCATTGAATTTTCTGCCTGCATCATATCTTTTATTAATTACGTGATGATCATGAAATGAATTATGAACTGATCATCAGAAGACCATTACTGTTTAATAGATATAACAATTACGTGGAGGTAGTACCACATATATTCATGGCCTGACAATCTTGATGATCAAGTAGCTGATAGGTAAAACATCCATATTTAAATCCGCCAGAGGGTGGATTGATATTGTCGGAAAATCCACAAGATCGTCCCTTGTGATTCAAATCGTTGCTTAGTTACTCTCTGATTAATCACTGAAGGCGCGCTCAAAAGGAGGTTCCTGTTCTCTGAGGAAGAGAAAAAAGAGGGAATTCTGAAATCAGGCAGTTGCCTAGAAAACACCCATTCTCTGGAGTACATTTGGAAAAGGACTCCAGTAAAAGTTTAATTGACCCCCAAATGGAAGAAACTTCTTCTAGATTTTATGGCTGTGGTTATAAAATAAGAGCTGATTTTGTATTTCAAAAAGGTTGTATACGTTGGTATTTGTGTCATATCTCATTTATAACATAATATATATGAAATACATTATAAGCTAAATGTCCAAATGTACTCCTTTTCCTATACACCTCAAAGATACATAAACAAACCAATCAACTCTAAATTTAGTAGTGGTTGTGACATATGTTTCCATGCATTTCCCATAATAGGTCTGAATAGATTTTTCCAAACTCATTCCATTGGATTTGAACTTGGGTAGGAAGCTTAGAGGCCATTTGTCCAACATCTTAATTATTGAGTTGAGGAAACTTGAGTCCCTGGAGAAGGTTAAATGCCTTACTCCAAATCCCACAGACAGTAAATGACATGGCCAAGATTTGAAAAAAGGTCTTCTGATTTGAAATCCATTTTTCCGTGGATGCTGTCCTATATTACCTCCCTGTGGCTAGCTTTGATAAGTTTCTCTGAGTGTAACTAGTTATATAATTTGGAACATGATACAAAGATAGAACTAGGGTGGGACGAAGAGATCTTTGCCCTAGGGTACCAATATTTCAAGGGTGCAAAAATTTACATGTGCTTCTTTATTATGCATGTACCACTGAATGTAGCATTAGGCTAACAGGAATAATTAGTTAACATAGAACTCTATAGTAACTTATTTCCCCTTTCTCATCTGAATCTGTCTTAATCATTTCTTACATTGTTTTCATGGAGAGGCAGTGTGATATAGCACATATCAGGCCAGCCTTGGAATCAGGAGGTCTTGGGTTCAAGGCTTGATTCTGACATATGTGGGCTCTTTGATCAGGGGTAAACAATTTCACTGTGCCAGGAATCCCTCTAAAGCTGTAATTCAATGTAAAAAAGAAATCATGTAATGAATTTCAAAGTTGGTTCAAGGTAGCATTTTTCTTGCCCTGAGTACCTTTTGTGCTGCTTGTCCTGAGAACCAGAATTGCTCATATATTTTAGCTGAAACTCAGAGGTAGCAAGGCCAAATGGATAGAATGATGGACTCAAATTTATACTTCAGAAACTTGCTAGATTTGTGACCCTGAGCAAGTCACTTAATTTCATGAAACCTCCATTTCCTCTTCTCTAAAATGAAGGGGTTGGTCTTAATGACCTCCAAGGTCCCTTACTAGTCTACGTCTATGATCTCTTTATCATAACTGATGGATTAGGTCTGTGTCGTGTTGAGCTTGCCTTGCTGGTAGGTGATTCAATTGACTTCAGAAACATAATTGACATAGGAACATATCTTTTTTTGCATTTACTTTTCAAATGGGTTGCGTTTGATGCTTTAAAAATTCATTTCTTACCAAATCATAGATCATTCTAAATTGCATTTGGGCTGAACAAGTGAGTCACTCAGTTTCCCCAGAACTTACTTTCCTGAAACCCTATTCAGATAATAGCCCCCCCCCCACTCTGTTAGTCTCTCTTAAGCTTTTAAATCTTCCTGGAGAAGGGCAGATGGTTGTGTTCACCTTTCATAGAGATTTTCTGTAGTCAAGGTTACAAACAAAAACATAGAATCAAGATTTTGGCAAAGCTGTAATTAAGCAATGAAGTGAAAGGTGACAGTGACAAAACCAGCCCCCCCCAAAAAAAAAACCCTAGCTCTATAAAGTTACAAAGAGGGGCTGCTTCCAGGCTAATGCAAGGAGAATACAGAGGAGCCCAGACACTAATAGAGTTGGTTTATTTTTTTACCCAGGAAGGCCATAATTAATTTTGTTGACAACAGGCAATAGGTGGAAAGAAAAGGCAGCATATTTAAGGGGAGAAGAAAAACTCACCCTTGCCTAATACACTGGAGGAATGTTTCCTGAACTATTCACCCATGCAAAAACATAATCCTTCCAGTGCTACCAAGGTCACTAAGGACCACTGTGATCAATGGGCTAAGAAGTCACTGCATGGAGCAAAAATGCCTGGAGGTCATTTCAGGCACCTAATTTATCCAAGATGTTAAAACAAAGTCTAGCCTTAAAAATGTGTGCAAAGCTCACCAGGATCTTTTTGCATCATCTCTCTCTGTTATCATTTTTAGGACATCTTACACTCACCTCTTTGAAAAAAAACACCCAGCAGCAACATAGCAAAATAATCTAAGAAGTATATTTCATATTATAATAAAATTCTGGATCAGTTCACTAAAACAGGACAATTTGTCTTCATGTTGACATGATACAGTCAAGGAAGCTCACCATGGAGAAATTGAGATATTGACCTCCTTTGACAGGTTTTTAAACTGAGTTTTCACTGGTGTTCTGGAAGCAGTGGCATCCCAGTGAAATTCTGTTAAGCTGCTGAACCATGAATTAGCACTTTTCAGCCTGGAAACTGACACTAAAGACCAAGGGAGAGTCAACTCATTCATTATATGACCTGATGATAGGGGCAAAATAGGTCATAAGATCATGGAGCTACAGCTAGGAAGGGACTTGGGGGCCATATCCTCATTTTACACACGAGGAAACTGAGGCCCAGAGATGTTAAGTACGTGCTCAAGGTACACACAGCATCAAAGCTAGGCTTTAAAACCAGCTGCTTTGACTCTAGAGAGACAGCTTCCCTCCTGCCCTGCCACCCTTGTGCTACATGGTCTCTGTGATGTGTCCCAGTTTGACTATCATAGTATATTTCACTGACATGATTGGCTAACAAGATTTACTGTCTAGGCTGTAAGTTTAATGTGGGACAAAACCTCCTTTGAACTTGGAAAGAAAGTTGTATCATTTACTCTGCCACCCAGGACCCCCCCTCTGACCCTCAGTTACCTCATCCATGTTATGGAGGTGGTCATTGTATTATCTATCTTACAGGGTTCCTGTAAGATAATTCCATTCAATTCAATAAATATTTATTAGACACCTGCTATTTGCAGAGCACTGTTCTGGATATTGGGAGCCATAATGAGTTTAGATAAGAGAATTTCTGCCCTCCTTTGTAATCATAATGATAAATCATTTGGCATTCCCTATGCTAATGGAATTAGAGTCTGTTAAAAAGAAAATAAATGATAACTTTAAGGGGGTAGAGGAGAACGAACCTGCAATTTCACTGGCATAGGGAATCCCTGGTAAGGAAACTCCATCCAGCAATACAAATTGATACTTGCTCTGTCATTTATATTCTTAGAGATTTATCTGAGGCTCTGAGAAGTCAAATAACTTGCTCAAGGTGACAGAGCCAGCAGGCCCCCAAAGCAGAACTTGACTCTGTCTTCTTCATTGAGTTTTTGAAATTGTTTTCAACCTGACCTTAACAAACACAGAACAAAATGAACATTTTACATATTTAGCAGAACAACACCAAAAAAACCCAGATCATATGTGAAATAGCAAATCTTCACAATGTATGGTTTGCTTTTTCTTTGAACTATAAAATAAATTCAACATGTAATTTTCAAAACTGTCCTACTTGTCCATGATTCCTTCTGGTCTTTCTTCTCTTGATGTCTATGCATTTAAAAATATATCACTTACCTTTCTTTCTTTCTTTTGGCTATACTATCCCCAATCCCCCTCTACCCATCTATTCCTCCTACTTCCATACAACCCATTGAAGAAAAAAAGCAAAAACAAAAGAAAAGCCAAAAATCTTGTGAAAATAGTAATATGCAATACATTGGCCATCTCCAAAATGTATGTCTTATTCTGTACCCTGAGTCCATCTCCTCTCTGTCAGCAGGTTTATTACATCATTGGTCCTCTGAACTCATGGTTGCTCATTGCATTGATGAAAATTCTCAAATATTTCGAAGTAGTTTGTCTTTATAATGTTGTATTCATTGTTCTCCTGTTCTGCTTACTTTATTCTGAATCAGTTCATTTAAATCTTCCTGGGTTTCTTTGAAATTGTCTCTTTTGTTATTTCTTATTTGTAATATTTGTTACATTCATAGACCATAATTTGTTCTGCCATTCCCCAGTTGATGAGCACTCCAGCCTAGTTTGAATTCAGGTCTTCTTGAACTCTAAGGACATCTCTCTGCCCAATCCACTGTTTTTCATGAGGACAGAAATAAGTTGTTGTTCAGTCCTATCAATCAGTGTCCGACTCCTCATGAGACCATTTGGGGTTTTCTTGGCAAAGATACTGGGATGGTAGATAGATAAGGAAACTGAGGTAAACGGGGTTAAGTGACTTACCCAGGTTTGACACAGCTAATAAGTGTCTAAGGCCAGATTTGAAATCAGGAGAATAAGCCTTCCTGACTTCAGGCATGGTATGCCATCTAACTCCCCATAAGTTATAATAACTAATAAATCCTAGAACTCTGACATGAATCTTTTCCACTTTCCTATTTTTTCAACATTGTCACACCCTGTGGGTAGTTGGGTGAAGGGTGGAGGGAGTGTCCTCCTTTCCTGGGATCCCAAGCTATGCAGGGCCTTCTCTGGTGAGAGGCTACCCAGGTGTGCTACATTTGTTACATGGAATGACAACCTGGGTCAGCTGGCAGGTGCATAAATCCCTTTCCAGACAATGCAGACTTTGTTACTCCGTCATCTGCAGCAGGATTAGGAGACATAAAGCTGGAAAGGATCTTAGACAGAGGTTAACAAGTCCAGCCCCTTCACTTTCATAATAAAGAAACTGAGGCCACAGAAGGGAAGTGACTTAGCATCAGTTAGAGCTAGAAGAGACCTGAAGGGCCATGGAGTACAACTGACTCATTTTCCAGATGTGGAAACTGTGGCTGAGACAGGTTAAGACATTTTGCCTAAGGTCACATAAATAGTAAGTAGAAGAGTCAGGATTTGAACCCAGGGTTTGTTCCTTTACAGTTAGTGTTCTTGGGGCAGCTAGGTGGTGGAGTGGATAAAGTACCAGCCCTGAAGTCAGGAGGACCTAAGTTCAAATCCAGCCTCAGACCAAACACTTGACACTTACTAGCTGTGTGACCCTGGTCAAGTCACTTAACCCTGATTGCCTAAAAATAAAAAAAAATAAAAACAAAGTTAGTGTTCTTTCTGCCACACCATGCTGTATCCCTAAGCTGATTTCTAATATAGAAGTTCTTGATCTTAGAGCCACAGAATGGGGTTCTGTGGAAAGATTTCAGGAATCCACGAACTTGGAAGGGAAAACAAATTAAATCTTCATTTCAGTTAAATTGATTTCCTTTGCAATCCTATGTATTTTATTTACATATTTACAATCCTATGTATCTGTGTATGCATTTAAAAACACACTTCTGAGAATGGTTCAACAGCCTTCATCAGACCTCCTGTGTTTGTGTTTACAGATGAATTGTAAACACCACCTCCTGTGTTCATGAAACACAGAAACCTTAAGAACCCCCAGGGGTGGGGAACCTGTGGCCTTAAGGCCACACAGTGCTCTTCTAGGTCCTTAAGTGCAGTCTTTTGACTGAATCAAAATTTTACAGAACAATACTTACTTAGCAGTAACTTACTTAACAGAACAAAATTTGTATTCAGTCAAAAGGCTGCACTTAAGGACCTAGAAGGCCACGTGTGGCCTTGAGGCTGAAGGTTCCCCACCCCTGCCTTGTATAGTAGGATCCAAGCCTCATGTACTGAGACAAATGGTAGGAAAGGTGAGGAAACAATATCGGTTTCTATCAGATTAAAGCAAACGGCCTGGTTAACAGTATTTACAACCCACAGTCAATCTATCTGAGATAAGGAGCAATCTGAGATCCCCCACAATTGGAACATAGAGCAAGGCCAAGTGACTAACTAGAGAGTCTGGCTTCCCTTCTGCTTCAATATCCAGCTCAGAATTACCTCTACATTGCTGGGTCTCAAATTGTCTCCATTCCTATCTCATTTTCCATCAGGAAACAATTTGCCTTGGTTTATTTTTCATTGCCTCATTTACATGTCTCCTGCAAGACTGAAGCATTGATTTCACTGTGAGATAATGTTAATAGGATCGATAAACCACGAGGAGCATGTAGCAGCGTGTCTATTCTGCACCCCCACCAGATGCCAACCAAGCTGGAGTCTGGGAGAAGATGCTGAAATTGAGTCTTTCTCTCTTTCCACCTTCTCAGGTTCATGGTCTCAGGAAGGCAGTCAGTCTGCCCCTTTCTGTAGGAATTGGGAGCTAGCTGAAATGCTTTGATGAAACCCGAAAATTATGCCCAATGCAGCAAAAATTCACAGCTATTCAGGGAGCCCAGAAGCCTTGCTCAAAAGTAATTTTGTAATGTCATACAGGAAGCCAGTTTATCACATATAGTTAGGTGGTATAGTGGACAGAGTGTTGGAATTAGAGGCAGGAAGATGAATTAGAGTCTTGTCTCAGACTCTTACTAGGTCTGTGACTTTGGGAAAGTCACATAACGTCTCTCAGCCTCATATTACTCATCTATAAATGGGGATATAATACGAGTACCAGTCTCAATAGAACTGTTGTGAGGTTGAAAATAGGAAAAGTGTTTTGCAAACCTTAATGCACCACATAAACGCTAGCTATTATTATTTTTATGATATATTACCTTATTTATTATTCTATATATTATATTATGTTGTCATATTATATTATAATTACCTTAAAGCATTGGATAAATACTAGCTTTTAAAAAAATGTATACAAGAGAGTTCAGTGCATGGGAGCATGCAAAAGAGGATACCCAATCTTTGCCCCATGCTGATGCCTCCTAGACTTCTTCGTAACTCCAGCAAGTCTCAAGGTTTGTTTCATCCCTTCTTGTCCTTCCACCTGCTTTTAAAACGTTTGTATCTGGAGTTGGGTAAGAGAGACAGGTGCAAGGAATGCAGCTATTTTGAAACCAAATTAATTGGGCCTTGTGATTATATTGTTGACCCAGAAGAACCTTTAGTTCTGTTCTCTGTACTTTCATCCCCTTATCTATACAAGAAGACATAGACTTAGTCAAGAAAATGCAGGTAATTTGATGGGAAAAATGGTAGTCCAAATGTTTGGTGTCTCGTATACTAAATAACCAGACGGAGAGACTATCTCTGCACAATAGTCCAAATTTGGCAATGTTTCTTGCCACATTTTCTCAACTCTGATTTCAAATATTGAAAGTAAAGAATGGACCCAGTTTCAAATCTCAAAAAACATTTAGTAGGGACAAAAAAGTAGATAAGGTCCTCTATGTATTTATTCTATGCATACTTATTTATGGTCGTTGTGTTCACCATTTTAATGTGAACTCCTTGAGAATATGAATTGTTTTCTTCCTTGTATTTGGTTTTGTTTCAATGTATGGAATAAAGCAAGCATTTACATAGGACACAGTTCTGGCCATGATGCTTTCCTGCTCAGAGACTTTCACTGCCTTCCAATTTTCTTAGGGATAGAATTAGAACACCTTAGCCTGGCATTGACAGATTTATCTGCCTCTAATCTGCTGCTGATTCTCTTGGCACATGAGCCTCATCAAGTCACTCCTCCACTCTACACTTTAGCATTCTCATCTGGGGAATAAGAGACTTTGACAAGATGGTGTCCAGGGTCTTTTCTAGCTATGGCATTTGGCTCAACTCTCTCAGGCCGCTTTATACAGTCATACTGGTTTCTGCAGGGTTCCCAGCATTCTTCATCCTACTCTCTGGACTTCTTTTCTTCTTCCTTACTAGACACTAGACCCACTCCCCCACCAACATTTCCTAGCTCCCCTGTTCTCTTCTCCAATTTCCTTGTAAATGTGACTTTGAAAGCAAGGAATGGCTTGCTTGTTTCTATTTGTATCACCATACTTAGCCCAGGGCCAAGCACTTAATAGATCTTTAACAAATTTCTCTCTCATTTCCCTTTCTCTCTCTTTTTTCTTCCTTCCCTCCCTCCTTCCTTCTTTTCTTCCTTCTTTCCTTCCTTCCTTCCTTGATCTCATTCTGAACTTACCTGACTCCATGATTTCATGCAGGCCATCTCCAATGCCTGGAAAATTCTCCTCTACTAACTTTTCACCTGTTGAAATCCTTCCTGTCCTTCAAGACCCATTAAAGAGGTTAGTTATTTCCTTCATGAAGCATCCCTTGATCTCAAAGCACCTTTCCTTTGTTCTCTCAATTTCCCCAATCATATTTCACCTTGTAACACTTTTACTTATGTACATTTGAGTTTTTCCCTATTCAATTAAACACGGGTCACAGAATCACAGAATTTGAGAGTTGGAAGGGTCCTCAGAAGTGATCTCTAAACAAATACAAACCTGAAAGTGAAGAGGACTAAGAGGTTTGTGGGGTGCTGCTGGGGGAACCCCCGACATTGTGATGCTGGGCCCTGTCTGAAAGAATTCAACTCAAATCTTCCAGCCAGAGGAAAAGTTTATTAGTGATGAAACACATAGGCTAGGTGACACCCATAGGGATAGCAGGCATGAGAAAAGCTCAGCCTTTTGGGCATGAGATTCTCAGCTTCTGAATGGGGGCCAGGGTGGATCTTATATAGTAACTTTTTTACTAAAGTAACTTTGGGTGGCCAGAGGAGGGGGCTGGGAAAAGGGTCTAGGTAAGAATTCCAATTGGAAGGTCTGAGAGATTGAATAGACAATGGGAATAGATAATGAAGGGAAATGGAAGGCATCTGCATAAGATCAAAAGGATGGGGCTAGGGCTTTCAAAGGGAGATAAGGGGAGTCCACAAGGGGAGTCTATAAGGAAGCATTTGAGACCAGAGTAAGGGCTTTCTGGGGCCCATAGACAAAAGGGAGACAGATTCTTTTTAGGGCAAGAGGCAAAGGTGCATCAGAATAAGATCAAAAGGTCTAAGGCTTTCAAAGGGAGATGAGAAGCTGGGGCCTGCAAACAAACAGGAGTCAGATTCCCTTTGGGGCAAGGGGCTAAGATCTTGGCTTGGCCCACCCATGAAAAGGACTGTACTTTAACATACATGACAATTGTCATCTAGTCTCTCCTTAAAGATGCCCAAGGAGGGAGAACCCTCTACAGCCCTCAGAGAAACCCATTCCACTTTTATATTGCCCTAGGTTTTAGGAAGTTTTTGCTGACATGGAACTTAAATGTATTCCTTTGCATCTTCTACTGTTTCTTCTGGTGAACTCAATGCTGAAGCCTGCCAAGATGCTTTTGGATCCTGATGGCCATTAACTGTGTTAGCTATCCCTTCCTGGATTGGTTTTTTCTGCAAATTTGATGAGTAGTTCATCTATGTCTTTATTTAAGTCATTGATAAAAATGTCCGACAGCCAAGGACCAAGCCAGGTCTCTGGAGCTCTACTTTTTTGGAGACCTCTTGCCATGCTGATAATGAGCCATTAACAACTACCTTTTGAGTATGACCATATAAACACCTACATGAATCCATTTTAATTTATTTTTTGCCCGATCTATATCTGTTAATCTTATCCACAAGGATTTTATAAGATGCTTTATCAAAAGTTTTGCCAAGGTCTAGGGAAACTCTATTTGTAGCATTCCTTTTATTTACTAATTAGCTAGGGAACTTTAATTGATGTAGGGAACTCCCAGTAGAGGAAATTCCTTTTATCAATTCAGTTTGGCCTGTTCTTTGCAACTTACAGTATTAGAGAGCTGCCTAGAGAACTCAGAAATTAAGTGACTTGTTCAGGGTCACACTGCTGGTATGCATTAGAAGCAAGCCTTGAACTTGGGTCTTCCTGGCACTGAGGGAAGTTCTGTATACCTTACTGTCTCTCACTCATTAAGAAATCTTGCCAAAAAAGATCTTTTCCATGGGATACATACTTAATTCATCTCTCTATATTAAGCAGTTTCATTTTTTCATAAATGTGCAGCTCAGTTTGAATTCTGGGGGCTATTTCCTCATAGTGTTTAAAACCCTACAAAATCCCAGTTACCTATGAAAAAACATGGCTCACATGTCTTCCTCTAGATTTTTTATTTCTGAAATAGTTCAAAGTTAGACTTCCTTCAACGTTAAGGACTTTGCCCTTGAGACTCTTCAAAAACTTTGTTTGACTTTAAACAAGTTGGAAACTTTTTTTTTTTTATCATTTTGTAGCTCTGTATTAGAATAATCTCTCTCCTCGCTTCTACCTCTGGGAAATCTGAGCTCCCTCCAAAGATCAGCACAGGTACCATTTCCCTCATGAGACATTTTATCATCCGTCAGTTTTTTAACTCCATTTACTTTGATTTAGCTATGTAAAAGTTGTGCCTCGCTCACCTCCAAGAATGGGATTTCAATGATAGCAGGGACTGATTTTGTTTTTTGACTTTGTATTCCCAGCACCCAGCACAGCACTTCCTTCTCAGCTATTGCTTAATATATGCTTGCTGAATTAAATTGAATTGGATACAGAGTTCAGGGTATGTATCTAGTTTGACTTTTCCATGCCCATATAGTGCTTTACTTCATTTTCTAGATGTCCCAGATATTGGGATAGATGACATAAAATGAAGACATTCAGCATCCCCAAAATAAATCAAGATGCCAGCGAAGAAACAGTTTCAGATGGAGATAACGGATTATTGTCACCAAGTCGTCCTAAAACAATTGTCTTGAAGAAGCTCCTGTCTAACAATTCCCAACCCAAATATGATGGTACGATTTCAAAAGAATCCACAGAATCAGTGTTAGAGAGTGAGAGAGGGAGAGGAAAATGAATGTAGGTTTCTAGAAGAAACTTTTCTTTGGCCTCAGAGAAAATTCCAATGGGTTTTTTAAAAAAGGATTTGAACTCCATTAGTTTATTTGTAAGCAAATATTCAAACTTATCTGAACATCAAACAGCTTCATCTAAGATACATAAAAACAAAATATTGACTCTATTCTTTTACCTTGAGGCATTGGATTCAAAGAAGGATTCAATTGTATTTTATAGCTTGTGAACAAATATAATGGTAATAATACCTTGTGGACATGAAATAAATTTCTTCCCAGGGGCTCAAAATGCTTTCTAGACATTATCTCATTAATCGCTCCCTTAAATCTTTCCCATTGATCTTTTCTAAACCAACAAGTTCACTATTTTTGCATATAAAAGAAACATTTCACTTCAATTAGTCAGAATTTTAGGCCTTAAGTGTTTTTCAGATGTGGTGTTCTTGCCCAGACGAACATGAACTTAATGGAGTGCCTTAAAATACACAATGACCTAATATTTTATCCCTTCAAATATTGTTGTGGATGGTATGGGGCTATGATGTAAAAAATTGTAAGTATTTGCCTAATGTATGTGAAGGTGAAAGTCTTTAAATAGGGCCAATAATTAAAGAATAGTCAGACTTTGGCAAATTATTTGTAAAATGGAATGCAATTGATTAGAGGATTAATTGCTTTTAGTTGTTAACATGTTCAACCTATTTTTCATAATTGATTTAGAATTTGAAGCTGCTAATAAGCACAGTGACTAGATCATAGAATTTCAGAGTTGGAAGACAGCTCTTTAACTACTCCAACACATAGCTAGTTAGCACAGTGGATAGAGTACCAGACTCGGAGCCAGTCAGACCTAAACTATCATCTGGAACAGTGGCTCCTGTGGTGAGGGGCCAGCCATCTCCACCAACACAGAGCAGGTGAGACAGCCTAGCTAAAGTAGCAAGGGACTTGACGGACTGAGAAGAGGCCATCTGTTCCAGGTAAATCAAACCACCACTATTACTTCATCCAATGTCTTCCCCTAAGACCCTGATGGAGACAGCCCAGGATCCTCAAGCCAAGAGCTGTGGGAATAGCAGTATTCCCCAAACCACCAGACCTGCTTCCAGTCTAGCCCCCCAGAGCCATCATTGAGGAAGAAATCATTATGGAGAAGGGATCTACCTCCCTAATCACCACAAACAACAGCTGATGACCAACTGCTACCAACAGGCAGATGAGCACAGACCTGTGTGATAGCACTCCCCTTCCATCTTCCCAACCACCCAACTACTTCTAACCCAGTGTCACAGCTGACGGAGTGTGAGCTTAAGCAGAGATCTTCACCCCTTGCCCCAAAGGGAATCTGGCTCCCATTTGTCTACAGATCCCAGCTCCTTATCTCCCTTTGAAAGCCCTAGCCTCACCTTTTGATCTTACTCAGATGCCTTCCAGTTCCCTTCATTACAGGCCCCATAAAACCCTTAAACTTTCAGGTTCCTTATCGACTCCCCTTATCTCCCTTTGACAGATGCTTTTCAGTTCCTTCCATTATCTATTCCCATTGTCTATTCAATCTCTCAGACCTCCCAATCAGAATTCTTTCCTAGACCCTTTTCCCAGACCCCTTCTCTGGCCACCCAAAGTGATTTTATTGTATATAAGATCCACCCTGGCCCCCACTCAGATGCTGAGAATCTCATGCCCAAAAGGCTGAGACTTTCTCATGCCCCCTCATCCTTACAGGCGTCACCTGGCCTATGTTTTTTTTTTTTTGGTGAGGCAATTGGGGTTAAGCGACTTGCCCAGGGTCACACAGATAGTAAATATCAAGTGTCTGAGGCCAGACTTGAACTCAGATCCTTCTGACTCCAAGGCCAGAGCTCTATCCACTTCGCCACCTAGCTGCCCCACCTATGTGTTTTATCACTAATAAACTTTTCCTCTGGCTGGAAGAAGATTTGAGTTGAATTCTTTCAGACAGGGCCTAGCATCACAATCTTGGGGGTTCCCAGCACAACCCACAAACCTCTAAACCTCTAGACCTCTTCACGGCCATCATCTGAGGAGGTGACTACTGTGGAGAAGGGGCCAGTCATAACCAACTGCCAGTCAGGGGACAGGGAAGTCAATCTAGTTGAAGCAGCAAGGCATCCTGGGGAGAGACAGGAGACAGCATGTGCCAGGCAAGACAAACTACCACCATCATGTCTCTTCAGACCCTGATGACTCAGACTCCCCTCCCTTTTCTTTCCCTCCCTTTTTTCCTTCTTTTCAAGCCTGGGCATCCCTATGTTACCCAGGCTAGAAGCAGTGTCCAGTCACAGTCCTGATCCCAATACTGATTGGCAAAGAAGTTTTAACCTCTGTTTTCAGACTCAGACCAGTTAATCCTCTGTAGGCAGCCTTGTGGCCCTCAGCTTGTAGGGGGCTTGCCTCATGGGTGCTGCTGGACTTAGTGAAGACACTTGTTTGCCTCTAGCCCTACTGCAGCTCAGCAGCCTCAATTGAAGTGACCCAGTAGCCTCAGTTTCCCCAACTGCAGGGACTGACTGCTGCAGGTCTGCATCACCATGCCTGTCTTAAGTCATTTTCTATAACTAGCATTGTGGAATTTTATAAAGGGTCTGTCATTCAAAGAGTCAACAGAAACAAACAAATAAAAAAACACTTAAAATGAAGAAAACCATATTCAGTCCTAAAAAATTCACTAACAAACTAAACCTAATGCTTAATTTAGTTCCATAAACATTTCTTGAAAGCCTACTATGTGTAAGGTAGTGTTCTGGGGATACAAAGACAAATGAAATGGTCTCTGCCTTCATGGAACTTACATTTCTTTCTTTGACTTCACCATTATTTCCTGTGGCCCCATTATTCACTGGTCTCCCATTTGCAATATCTTTGATTTTTTTTCAATTCTTCTTCTCCCTTAGCTCTCATATCCCATAAGATATCAAGCATTGTTATTTATTCTCAATGTCTTTGAAATCTGTCACCTAACTCTCTCACTGTTTCTGCCTATCCTCATCACAGCCAACTAGAGCTAGGTGACCTGAGCTTCGTCACTCGATCCTGAAATTGAGAAGGCACTGATAACAACCAAATTCCTTTGGCAGCAGAGGAACTTCTATTAGCACATAGCCGGCAAAAATGATTAGTTACAATAGAAAAGTTACCAGATGGCACTTTGTCTACCTCTGGCTAATGTACTACAGGTAAACTTTCTGGCTCAATTCCCCTTCTCTGCTACCTTCCCAGCAGCACCTCCCCCTCCCTCCAATGTTTAGGAGTCTCCACCATGAGGCCCATGATCTGGGTTCTCTTTCTCCTTTTTTTTTTTTTAGATTGGATCTCTCTATCTCTGTCAGGCAATAATGAAGTGGCCATTCTTGGGCCCCAACCCACTATTAGTTGTCATGAGAGCTTTGGTCTGCTTTGTTTCTGACCTGGCAGCTTGGTGCCTCCTTATGCTTGGGGGTTTACCATATTGCCACCATACAGTGCCAATCAATTTAGCCTACTGAAGATCAGAACCCCTTATTTCAAGACATCTACTATTCTCAGTCTTCCTAGTATCAGGAATTAAAAGTATGCAGTATCAAGCTTGGTTCTGTTTGCATTAAAAAGTTGATTTGAGGATACATTTCATACTTCTTTTCATAGGATTATTTGATGAAACATGCCCTAACCCCCCAAATTCCTAGTTATAGTTTTGTTTGTCCATAGTCTTCCATGAATCTTCCATCTATCCAATGTATTGAAAGCCTTTCTCTGGTTATTTAAATATTTCACAAATACCAGTGCAACAAAACTAACCATTGAAACATTTCTTGCCTTCTTTAATAAATATGTCAACTTTCAGAAGATAGGAGAAATGAATAAAGGAACTGCAACTATGACTAACAAGGAAAGACTGGTCGGTTGTATGTAAGCAATGGGAACCTTGGAAGAAAGGAACCCACCATCTTGAATTCATAATAGCAAGAGATAAGAATCTTGACAATGTTTAGACATAGTTTCTGGACTCTAGGTCTCTAGACTTTCTGGAACATTCAGAAAAAACATATAAGCACTACCTTGCAGTTAGGAATTCTAAAAGAGAATGTAGTTCAAAATAGATGGGAGACTAAAGAATGAAATTCTGAATTTTCAAATGTTAACAATCACAATAACAAAAAATGAAGACATTTAAAAAGATCAGTGTAGTTGCCCAGAAAATTCTCAGATGAGATGATATGTTAAATAAACATGTCCAGAGATAGAAGGAAGTATATGTAACAAAGTAAAGGAGAAAAATATGGACTGGATCTATGTTCCATTGATATAGGGAACTCCTGCGTGAACAAGTCTCCCTTTATCAATAAAGATCAATACCTTCTCCGCAACTTCATTTGAGATTTAGAGAACTGACTAAAACACTGAGTGGTTAAGTGACTTGCACAGGGTCACACAGCCAGACTATCTCACAAATGGGATTAGAACCCAGGTTTTCCCAGCTTTAAGTCTGGCTCCCTAGCCATTATGCCAGGTTATTCATTGAAAATGTAAATAAACATCAAAAACGTATTCTTGCCTATAAAATTTTTCAAGGATCAGAAGTGTTGACAGGTATTAAGCTGAAAAGATATGGCCCTAGTTCTCCTGGTTAGCTTCCCTTCACTAATTACTCTATGGTGAGAGGTAAATGGTCTTTCTCTCCTATGGTTCACCACAGATTCAGGAAAGATATGTTTAATATTAATGTTACTTACTTGTAAGTTTCCTTACAGAACTTAGAAAGGTTAATTAATACAGAATAGGATTTGATACATTTTAAGCCAGCTTCTCTCCTTAGTAGAGTAAGCAAAAAATCACCCAGTAGGAGGCTCATAAATGTATATGTGCTCTAGCTTTTCCTCTGGAAAGCATTACATAATCAAAATGTGAAAGTCTATGAAGTAGAAATGGCAATATCCAGTAAATCAAAATTAATAACGCTCCCTATTTGAATAGTTTATTTCACTTCACTTCAATTCAAATAATTAAATTTAATTTGAATAATTCAATTCAATTTGAATAATTTAGTTGGATTCAATTCAGTTATTTATGAGTGCAGTTCTCTCTAGATAGATGACTCCCTTATCTTTATATCTGGTCCTACTCTCTCCTGTGTTCTGGACCTACATCAGCAACTCCACCTCTAACATTTTGAACCACATATGAAATGAAAGTTTCCAAAATGGAATTCATTATTTTTGTCCCAAAGCCTACCCTTCTTCCAAGTTTGTCTGTGGCTTCTCAGGGCACCAGCATGTTTCTAGTCACTCAGGTTTGCTACCTCACTGTCGACTCTTTCTTTGGCTACAAGGTCAATCAGTTTCTACCTTCATAATATCTTTCATCCATCCCCTTATCTCCACTCACACAGCCATTCCCATATTTCAAGCTATTACCTTTTACCTATACTGTTGCATTAGCCTCCTAATTAGTCTTCCTGTCTTAAGTCTCTCCCCACTCCAATTTTTCCTCCAAGTGATTTTCCTAAAGTATGGATCTCATTGAATTACAATCCCCAACCAATAAATAAACTCCCATAACTCCCTGTTGCCTCCAGGGTCAAACTCCTCTGTTTGGCATTCTCAAAGATTTTTCCAAGCTGACCCCACTCTACCAGCTAAATGGGCTTCTTTGCTATTCCCCACAACATGTCACCTCATCTCTTGCCTCTGTGTTTTTGACCATCCCCCATGCCTTAAATTCATTTCCTCCTTAGCTTTGCCTCTCAGAATCCCCGGTTTCCTTTAAAACTCAGTTTAGACACAGCTTCTGCATTAGTTGTTTTCTGGTCCCCCTAGCTGCTGCTGTGTTCCCCACTAAGGTTAACCTTGTACCTGCTTTGGATGGCTTTCCTTTATACCTGAATATACAAATATTCTATCCCCATTAGAATATCATCTCCTTGGGTGCAGAGACTGTATTGTATTTAAATCTTTTGTGTCCCCAATATCTAGTAAGGTGTCTGGGACATAGTAGGCATTTAATAAATGCTTGTTGCTTGAGTTAACAATAGGAGAGAAGATCATTGAATGTCAAGGCTGGAGGGGGCTTCGGAGATCATTTCCTTTTAAACTGAGGCCCGGAGAAATGAGGTGACTTGGCCAATGCCTACATATAGCAAGTTGATATTAGGCCAAGAACGCAGGTGTCCTGATTCCTAGTGCGGAGCTCTTGTATCATTCTATCCCCTGTTACACCATTTCTTTTTGGAAGGATAGACATACTAATTTTTCATGAAAAGGAAAAATACTAAAAATTCAAATGCTTTTCATTGACTTACTCAGTTAATCTCTTTTCCCAATCCTAAAATCACATATGTTAATGGTAAATAATATAATCATAAGATCTAACGAGATAGCAAAAGGCCAAATATTACATAAGAACTAAAAAGAACAGATCATAAAAGCTAAGAATCATATGGTTCTTGGGGTAGAATGAATGCTATTTTCACAAAAATGTCGACTTTAAAAAATATTGACTTCACCACAGACCTGTAAGCCATGGGGAAAAAAAAAAAGAGGTCACTAGCTCTCGGGCAGGCTGGAGCTTTAATATATGTGGCTAGATCTTTGGAGACAAAGGAAAAATAGCTCAGCTGACAGAGTTGACACTAGACATCCAACAACACGCTATGTTTTCAGTGGTACCAGGAAGGCACCTTTATCCTAAAGTCACTTTCCCATCAGGCTATTGGAACACTTGAGATTTCACCACTAGAGATTTATTCCTTTGACTCAAGACTTGGTGTTCTTAATTATCTTTGTTGAAATGATGTTGGTGATGAAAAAATGCCTTTCAAGTTGGTGTTCACCCAAATACATCAGGGTAAAGGAGCTGTCTAACTAGGTGTCCCCACTTTTGCAAAATTTTAGCTGTGGAAAAAATAGGATTAAAAAAAGTTGCCATCTATATCACAGAACTATAGAAATGTTAGAAGCAAGAAGGCACTGTTAAGATCATTGAATCCAACTATTTTATAGATGAAGAAGCTGAGAACTAGGAATGGAAAGCTGCTTATCCAAGATCATACTGTGAAGTGTTGAGAAATATAGAGAAAACTGAGACCGTTATGCATTGTACAGCTATTCCCACTTGGCAACATTACAATATGTTGTTGTTAGTATTCAGGGGTGGGGAACCTGTGGCCTTGAGGCCACATGTGACCCTCTTGGTCCTCAAATATGGCTCTTTAACTGAATTCAAACTTCACAGAACAAATCCCTTTAATAAAAGGATAATAATGTGATCTAAACTTACATGTAGTCAAAAAAAGGCCATGTTTGCTCAGAAATGATTATTTTACTCTATTTGAAATATATTTTACATACAACTCCTAAAATAATTTTTCTAAAGTATAGTCTGAATGAGTTATTCCACTACTCAATAAACTTCAGTGACTCTTGAATTACACCACCAAATAAAGGCAAAATACACCACTAACATTATTAATGCTTACTATGTGACAGGCACTGTGCTAAGTGCAGGGATACAAAGAAAAACAAAAGTTCATTTTCTACCCTCAAGATCTCACAGTGACATTGGAGAGATGCACACAAGTAGGTAGATTCAAGAGAAATGGAGATAACCTCAAGACAAAGGCACTAACATTTCAGGGGATTAGGAAAGGCTTCCTGGTAGGAGGTGGAATTTTAGCTGGGACCTGAATGAAACCAGGGAAATTAGAGGTAGCATAAAGGAAAAGAGAGAATTTCTGGCATGAAGGTACAACCAGGGGAAATATCTGGAGTCTGGAGATGGAGTGTCTTATAAAAAGAAGAGAAAGGAGGGCATTGTCACTGGATGAGAGAGAATGTAGAATGAAGAAGGTGTAAGTAGATCAAAAGATAGGAAGGTATCAGGTCATGAAGGGCTTTAAAAATCAGAAAATTTTCTACGTGATCCTGGATGTTATTAGGAGCTACTTGAAAAAATTGAATGGGTGTGTGTGGTGATATGATCAGACTTGTGCTTTGGGAAGATCAATTTGAAAATTGAGTGAAGAATGGGGCAGCCATACTTGAGGCAGAGAAACAAGCCAGCGGACGGTCGCAATAGTGCAGTCATGAGGTGAGGAAAACCTGCCGCGAGGTAGTGGAAGTTTCAAAGGAGAAGAGGTGTGTACAATTAATGTTATGAAAATTGAAATGACTTGGCCACCAATTGGATATGGGTGGGTGTGTGGCAAGAGAGTGAGGAATCAAGCTGGTAAGCCTGAGTGCCTGGGACCATAGAGGTGTCCTCCATAACAACATGGGATTTACAAAGAGGGGAGGTTTCCATTTTCACCTGTTGAGGTTGAGATGTCTATAGAACATCTAGGTTGAAATGTCCAATAGAAAGTTAGATATGAGTCAGGGCTGGATAAATAGACCTGAAAATCATCTGCATAGAGATGATCATTGAATTCATAGATTGTGGGATCACCAAGGAAAATAGTACAGCAGAAGAACGGGGCTCAGGGCACAGCTTACCTAATTCATAGTTAGAGGTTATGATCTGGATGATGATTCATCAAAGGAGACTGAGAAGGAGTGGTACCATAGGTATGAGAACTAGGAGAGAGAGGTGTAATGAAAACCTAGAGGGAAGAGAGTAACAAGAAGAGAGGTTGATCAATAGTGTCAGAAGCTACACAGAGGATAGTAAGGATGAATAGGTTAGATCTGGCAGTAAAGAGACCATTGGTAACTTTGGAGAAAGCAGTCTCAGTTGAATAATGAGGTCAGAGGTCAAACTGCAGAGGTGAAGAAGACTGAGAGGAAAGGAAGCAGAGGTTTTTTTGTTATCTTTTTAACAAGGATTTTAGTTGTGAAACTGAAGGGACTTGGAAGGGTTATATGGAACAATGAGGGTTTTTGAGCATGGGAGACATGAACAGGCACCAGGGAAGTAGCCAGTAGACAGTGAGAGATTGAGGATAAGGGAGAGACAGACAGACAGACAGACAGACACAGACACAGAGAGACAGAGAGAGACAAACAGAGAGAAACAGAAAGGCAGAGGCAGAGAAAGAGCCAGAGACAGACAGAGAGAGACAGAAACAAAAATACAGAGATAGAAACACAGACAGAGAAGAGGAGAGAGGGAACATTCTTCTGGAGAATACAAAACTGCAATGGTATTTCTTGTGCATTTAGAGAGGTTTGCCTTGGTAAGGAGGACAACTTCTTTATGTGCTAAGGGAGTGAAGGAGAAGATAGTGGTAGAAGGCATTTGAATGATATGAGAGGAAGCTCATGATGAAAGGCCTTAGTTTTTTCAGTGAAAAATGAGGCAAAATTCTCAGTTGAGAGGGTGGGGAGAAGGAGACTCATGGTGGGTTTGAGGAAAAAAGAACAGAGGTAGAAAAGGTGCAATGGCCAGTGGGTTGGTGAATCAATTTGGTGGAACCTCCAGGGTCAGAGACTCCTACATTGGGTATTTAAAGCCCCTCCCAACCTGATTTCAACCTAAATTTCAATCTAAAAATTAGATTATTATATTCTACTTCACACTTTCTAGGGTCCATCCCAAATGACCTTGCTGTTGCTTTCATGAGACATTCCACACAGGACAGTCCCACCTCTGCCTGATTCATGCAGGTTTGTTCATGAAATCCACTCCGTCTTCACTTTTGTATTTAGCTTCCCTCAAAATTCAATGCAAGTATCACTTTCTACATGAAGCCTTTCCTGATCCATCCAGGTGCTTGTGCCTTCCCACCAACACCCAACCCAAGCCAGACATCATGCACACAAACATAGGTACATATATCTGTACATACACACACACACACGTATTAATATACTTGTGTATGTACATGTTAGCTACCCCTAATTACATGTGAGCTAAAGGGAAATTCATTTTGTCTTTGTATTTCTAACATTGGAGTGAGCTCATCTAGGAACCAGGGAGATCTGCATTCACATTTTGCCTCTGACACATACTGGCTTCATGACCATAGGCGAGTCATTCGACTTTTACGTGCATTGGGTAAATGTCTAAGACTGAGTTGTAGAAAAAAGGTGGAGGAAGCTCCCCATTGGGAGCGTGCTGCCTCAATAAAGCCCAAGACCCATTGTGTCTCCCCATCTGCAGGGCTTATACAGCATGGAACACATGGCAGGCACTTAGTAAATGCTTGTTCACTGGCTGAGTGATTGGTTGGTCCTGTAAGCACTTCATGGAGGGACAGAATTCCATCAGGCACATTCAGAACCTTTGATCGCCTTACGTTCAAAGGGGGAAGAGATGACCCAGCTTTCAAGGCAACTCAAATAGACCATCACAGCCCACCCTTAACATAGGAGAAGGAACCCACAGAGTTCTCTCTGCTGTGAGCCCAGCTGTCACAGGTTTGTTCATCTCTCTCTCTCTCTCTCTCTCTCTCTCTCTCTCTCTCTCTCTCTCTCTTTCTTCTCTCTCTCTCTCTCTCTCTCTCTCTCTCTCTCTCTCTCTCTCTCTCTCTTTTAGGCAATTGGGGTTAAGTGACTTGCCCAGGGTCACCCAGCTAGTAAGTGTCAAGTGTTTGGTCTGAGGCCAGATTTGAACTCAGGTCCTCCTGACTTCAGGGCCAGTGCTCTATCCACCACGCCACACAAAAGCTATGTATATTTGGGGAGCAGTGGGGTGGAGGCTCAGTAAATAGTCCTCTTTGCCTGGAATACACAGTATGAATGGAAAAGTGGTAAGCAACAAGGCTGGGATGCTACTGCAGAGTAAATAACTTTTTATTCCGAGTCAGAAGGCGCATTGAAGCCTGGCTCTTCTATTTCCTGTCTGCATGACAGGACAAGTCACTTTATGTGTTTGGGACTCAGTTTACCTATCCATAAAATGGGGAAGTTGGAGTAGATGATCCCCAAGGCTCTATCCAGCTCAAAATCTATGACCCAGGGAATGTGGGTAATTCTGGAAGAATTTGGAAGACCTTAAATGTGAAGCTTAAGAATTTAAACTTCACTTAGCAAGCAATAGGGAGTCAATGAATATTTTGAATGACATATGTGAATGTTAGCAATATGAAGGCTGAATGACAAGGGTGGGATTAGAGATCAAAATACATAGGATCTTAAATTCAGAGCTGGAAGAGAGCTCAGAGGCTGGAGAGTTCAATCACTTTTTTTTTTTTTAGAGTGGGCAGAAAACTGAAACCCGGAGAGTTTAAGTGATTTAGCTAAGATCATAGAGGTGGTGTTTGAATCTGGGTCCTCTAATTCAAAATCTATCTTTCTACTAGATCATACCTATACATTAGGATATTGCATTAATCCAAGCAGATGGAAATAAGGCCCGTACTAAGGTGGTAGCAGTAGAAAGAGGAAGGAGGGACAGAATTGAAAACTATTATATAAGTGTAATCAAAAGAGCCAGAGCCCTGACTAGGGTGGGATGATGAATGCTTTGTCCTAGGGTGCCAAAATTTAGAGGGCATTGATTATATTTGCAGATCTTTGGCAGAATCGAAACACTCAAGCTTAGTTTCTCATTAGTCAAAGTCATTCGAATATGAAGCTCCAGGACCATTTCCCTTAGGGACCTTCCTTCTGACTTGGTGCCATACCAGCCCATCCAGATGTCCCCAACATCAGCCTTACTATGTCCTGGTTCTCCCTTTGTCCTTCTTCCCTCCACCTCTCATTTCATGACACTTAACCCTTGGTGCAAACATTGATAATTATGACTTCAGAGAAGATATATTTACTGATTGGATATAAGAAATGAGGGAAAGGAAATGTCAGAGGACCCCAAAGTTTCAAATATGGAGAAATGAGCAAATGGTAGTGCCATTGACAGTAAGAACCATTTCAGGACCTGAGATCATATTATCAACTTGATGGGACTGACCCATCACCTGTGATCTCTTTCAGTGTGTTCAAAGCAAATTCAGTCCATTAGGACTGCCTATAGCAGGTCTAGGTACGTATGATGGAGGCAAGACCCTGAATGACAATAAGGGAAAATGGGTGACATGTACCCCCCAACTGGTCCTGCTGAAGCTAAATTAAGATTGTTTTTCTGATTAAAATTGGGAACATTTTTTTAAAAACAAGAGCTGGCAGTTTGGAGAAGTAGGAAGACTCCCCTCTGAGTGCTTTTATTTTTAACACCATTATTTATCATTTGTGAAGGGAGGGATATATAAAAAATGCTGCCTCATTAATAAAAATAAAAAAAGGTGGATTCTTGGAGCAACAACAAAAAGAAAACTAGGTCATTTTAGAGAGTCTTAGACTATGTCTACTTGCATAGTCAGAGCTGAACCAATAAATATGGCCAACACTGAGGAAAAACTCTCTCGTTGGTCAATTTGGTCAGAATAGCTGAATCATATGTAAATACAGACCCTGCCATAAGAATATGAATTAATGCACTCTATAAACATGACTTGACCCAATCCTAGTCCCAGAGAAGATGTGATAAATCATAATACCCTCCTCTAGGCAGAGAGGTGGACAGCCAAATGTTGCATGTATTTTCAGGTTCAGTTACTTTGTCAACTTGGTTTTGCTTAACCATTTTCCTCTTTTACAAGGGAGCGTTTAGTGTGTGTGTGTGTGTGTGTGTGTGTGTGTGTGTGTGTGTGTGTGTGTATGTGTGTGTGTATGTGGACTGTAGTGTAAAAACAAAACTTTAATAAATCTTTTAAAATTTAAAATTAAGTGTATCTTAATTTTCTTCCTTCCCTCATTCCTTCCCTCCTTCCCTCCTTCCTTCCTTCCTTCCTTCCTTCCTTCCTTCCTTCCTTCCTTCCTTCCTCCTTCCTTCCTCCCTTCCTCCCTTCCTCCCTTCCTCCCTTCCTTCCTTCCTCCCTCCCTTCCTCCCTCCCTCCTTCCTTCCTTCCTTCCTTCCTTCCTTCCTTCCTTCCTTCTTCCTTCCTTCCTTCCTTCTCCTTCCTTCCTTCCCTTTCCTTCCTCCCTCCCTCCTTCCTCCTTCCTTCCTTCCTTCCTTCCTTCCTTCCTTCCTTCCTTCCTTCCTTCCTTCCTTCCTCCCTCCCTCCCTCCCTTCCTTCCTTCCTCCCTCCCTCCCTCCCTCCCTCCCTCCCTCCTTCCTTCCTTCCTTCCTTCCTTCCTTCCTTCCTTCCTTCCTTCCTTCCTTCCTTCTTTCCTTCCTTCCATTTATAAAGTCTCACCTGAAGTGATGTGATTTGCCCAGAATTGCACACAAATAAAATTATCTTTTTGATAGAATTCAAACTCAGGTCTTCCTGATTCCAGATTCAGCACCATATCCACTCCATCTGAGCAGGGCCAGGCCATAGAGTACAGATAAATACAGTTGATGGCCTTCTTTGCAGGCTGGGTTTTGAATAAAGCAGATGAAATAACCATTTCACATCATTGATTGTGTATATTTTAAACACCTATGACAGGGAAATTGACTTATACTCCTTCCAGTATTTCAGTCATGGGCTAAAGAGCTTTCACAATTTACTTTTAAATAGTTTAACATTCGTTTGCCTTCAATGGTTTCCTGTAGCCAACAGGATAACATTTGTCTTCATTAGATCATTTTATGAAGCCTGCACCTCAAACCTTGTCTCACATTTCTCTTCTAGGACCCTCCTCTCCAGCCAACCTAGGCTACTGACATTCCACTCACTACATTTTCTTGTCTATTTTTCTGTCACCCCTTTTCATGACTCAAATATTGTCTTCTCTCTTGTCTATGTAAATCCTTACCATCCTTCCAAGCTCAGCTCAGATCCCATCTCCTTTAGGAAGCTCTTCCTCACCGCCTCACCCCCATGGGGTTTTTTTCTGTTTCTGTTCTCCTGTCATTGTTTTCTACACTTCTCATTTGGTTCTTCAAGTAGAATAGCGTCTCTTGACAGTAGGTGAGTGCCAGTGTAACATATGGACTGTATATCAACCATCCCTTGCTGTCACTGTGTGATAACCCTCCACAAAGGTTTATTGAGTGATTGTGGCATGGAGATGAGCCAGGGTTTCATTGGCAGTAAAGAGGAGGAAGGAAGACTTCATAGAAGCATAGGATTATTTTTATCTGAAAGGGAATTTAGAAGTCAGAGCCCTGGGCCTGGAGGCAGGACTCATCTTCCCAAGTTCAATTCTGCCTTCAGACCCTTACTGCCTGTGTGACCCTGGGCAAGTCACTTCACCCTGTTTGCCTCAGGTTCATTTGTCAAATGAGCTAGAGAAGGAAATGGTTAGAGCATTGGGCCTGGAGTCAGGAAAATTCACCTGCCTGAGTTCAAATCTGGCCTCAGACACTTGCTTTGTGACCCTGGGTAAGTCACTAAACATTGTTTGCCTCAGTTTCCTCATCTCTAAAATGATCTGGAGAAGGAAATGTCAAACCACTTAACTATCTTTGCCAAGACAACCCCAAATGGGCTCACAAAGAATCGACCACGATTGAAATGACTTAACATATAAGGAAAACAAGGGGCAAGAAATGAATGAAAGAAGTTCTCCCAGGTTTGGCAGGGGGCAAGTGGCATAGTGAGAATTTGAACCCACTTCTTCTGACTCTAAATCTCACTCTTTTCATTAAAATAAGACATTTTCAAAACACGTTAATTTTCATTTGTGCTTTATGGTTTATAAAGTGCTTTCATATTCATTGTCTCATTAAATCTTCACAAGAGCCACTGTGAGGTGAGTAGTGGAAGAGTTAATATAATTTCCATAACTTGATTTGTAAAACTTAAGGCCTTTTTTTTTTGACTCCTCACTTGTGATTTAATCAGTAGAATCAAAGTGAATTTATTAAGCATTGACTACGTGCCTGCCATTCCAGCTTAGGAATTTCCCTCCACAGATGAAGACCCACAACTATTTTGTGATTTACAGTTTTAGAGAGCTATCTGGGGTACTGAAGAGTTAGTGACTTTCCCAGGGTCACATGGCTAGTATGTGTCAGAGGGAAGATGTGATCCCAAGTCTTCCTGACTGTGAGGCAGGCCCTTTATCTCTTGTATCATTCTGTCTCTCAAGGCCCTAGACAATTGTAGTTATTATTATTGTTATTATGAAGATGCATTTAAGGAAAATGAGGCTCAGAGAGGATGTAGCTATTGTCAGAGTTGAGACCAAACATTTGAGTTTCATTCCCTACATCAGGTTTCTTTCCTACTCTAGCATGCTACCTCATAAATTGAACCACACAAGTTGGTACTCTATTCAGACCATATTTACAAGTTACTTGCTGGTTCTTCCACTTAACTTTCTACTGTAGACACAGCCAAAGTTTATTCGATCTTCTAGAGGAAAGGAGAGTATAGGGTCTTGACCTGTAACCTCATTGATAGACAGCCTGGATGAGAAAACTCCCTACACCAATGCAGGTCAACACTTTCTCTACAATTTATAGTATTGAGAGTTGTGAGAGCGCTGAGAGCTTAAAGATCACATACCCTCTCTGTGCCTTGGTATCCTCTTTTGTAAAATGAGGAGGTTGAGTTCAATGGGCTCTAAGGTCTCTTCCAGTCCTAGCTGTTGGTATTGTTCAGTCATGTTTGATACTTCATGACTCCATTTTCTTGGCAAAGATATTGGAGTGGTTTGCCATTTTTTGGTTTTGCCATTTTCATCTTCAGCTCATTTTACAGATGAAGAAACTGAGGCAAACAGGGTTAAGTGACTTGCCCAGGGTCATACAACTAGTTAAGTGGCTGAGGCCAGATTTGAACTCAGATCATCCTGACTCCAGGCTGGCCAAATTATGCTTCTTTGAACATACATGTTCATCTAGTGATACCCAGAGAATATATGTTAAAAGGTGGGTCTTGAACTCAGGTCTTTCTAGCTCTGAGGCTAGCTCAATATCAGTGATAACAGGGCTCTAACACTCCTGTTATGGTCTAAATATTTAAAGCAAAATTAAACACATATACAAGTCTGCAAATGTTAGCAATGTCATCTATTTTGAAGAGAGCCTGTTTTTGACCATTTGGAAACCCTTTCAGTTCCCAGATTCTTGTTTGAATTTCCAGCTGGTTGCATTATTTCTGTCCCTATTCCCACATCTTATCTTATAAAAAAATGATCCTCAAAAATTTAAATGAATGCCCCCTCCCCTGACTTAAATACTGTTTAGATTATTCATTCTGGCTGGGATTGAAACCTCTGTAGGCATCATTCACTGGTCAGTATCACCCAACTCCCTCCCTTCTGGCTTCAGTTTCTAATGGCTTCCAGTATGTTGCTATCAGGCACACTGTAGGCTTCTGCTGTTAGTTAGCAGTTTCCTTGGGATGTTACCAATCTTTAGGCTCAAATCAACTTCTCAATCCCAGTGAAGCCCAAATTATTTTGTCGTTCTCACCAGGGAATGCAGTTACTATTAAGGTTAAGTTGGAGAGTTTTTGCAATGAATGTACTTTGTTTTTCCACCCCTTACCCCACACTTGCCTCTTCTTAATTCAGAACCCCAGTTATACCATCCAGGAGGTTTGTGTGTATGCATGTAGAAACAGAAACCAATCTGCACATAAGCAGCATGACAAATGCTTCATTGCACTGTCATTCTCCATGAAGGAGCAAGGAAAGGTTTTCCTCAGCATTTTCTTCCCCCACAGAATGAGATGGCACTGAGGCAGGGTGGGTCTGCAGCAAAGGAGAAGCTGTTTAATTTTGTGAGAGGCTGGGGAGCTTGGCTTTTCTACGTGTTTCTGTCTTAATGTCTTTTCCTAGAGACTCCAAATGGGGAGAAGTTATAGCCCTGGAAAGGACAACGTAAAGAGTTGGGAAAGGACAAAGCTGGCACAGTGATATTTTAAAAGAATACGCAATCCAGTGCCGACTGTCTGACAGCGCATTGCTGTTCAGCCCGCCAGGAGACAGCTTGCATGCCAAGGAAGATGTTTCGGGAAACCAGAGGCATTCCTCTGGGGAAACTGTGATCAAAGAAACGATTAAGGAGGAACTTTCTGGGGTCAATCTGAACTCCTTTCTAATTTTTGTTTCCTGGTACAGACAGTTTTGCTCTTAAGCAGACATTGATTATTAAATGGAGACTTGCCCACCTGAACTGCAGCTCTGAGTCTATAGTTTTTTTTTTTTTCTCTGCCAAAACTGGTTTGTGTTTACTTGCAAAACATTAAGAGGGTGGTAAGAGCTCAAGAATGTCATTTGGGCTTTATATAACTGAAGTTTTTTATATTAAATCTATTCATCTCATGGGGAGGAGGCATAAATTTCAATTCCCTGGGGCAAAGCTTTGATCACCCAGCCCTAGTTAGGACGCTGTTATGACTCTTTTGTTGGGGATATCATAGAGAGGGATGAGTAAAGTTCCAAGTGAAGTGAGATAGTGTTTGAAATTTCTTTTGATTCTAAGATTTTGTAATTCTTTCTACTATACCAAGTTGCCTCCTTATATTATCCACCCCCATGGGAGTGAAGGATTATGTCTCATTGATTTTTGTATCTTCCTGAGTGCCCAGCATTGTCCTCTACACATACCTGGCATTTATTTAGTGTCGGTTGGTTGGAATGAAATGGCATGATTTCTCTTTGAATTGAATTTATTCGGTACGTCTCAGTCAAATGTTTTTCATCCTTCTAATTCTTTACCCCATGAGCGTATTGATCCAAGTCATGGAGGAGAGTATTACTAAAGCTTATGTCCATCCTAGAGAATTGACATATGGCTCTAGGAGGAACCTTCATGTCCCGCAAAGACAGGAGAATAAAACTAGGCATGATACTTTGCTGAGACCTGAAAGCAAGGGACTTTGGCAATCCCTTTGTAAGGAATTTCACAGGAACATAAGATCATAGATTTAAAGTTGGATGGAGACTTAGAGGCCACTAAGTCTAATAACCTCACTATAAAGATGCGGAAACTGAGGCACAGGGAAGGCAACTTTCCAAGAGTCAGTAGCTTAAGGTATGATTTGAGCCCAGGACTTTCTGATTCCAAGTCCAGTGATTTATCCACTACTCCTCTGGAATTGAATTCATTGAAATGAAATTGAATACATAGAGATCAAGATGTTAATACCTGAAAAGTGCAAATGATACTATTAAACCATTGTTAAGGAAAATGCAAAAGTTCCATTTAAAATGAAACTCTCATTTCCCTTTACGTCAGGAACATTGGCAAAGGTGACAAAAAATGGTAGTAGCAGTGTTGAAGAGGCTGAGGAAAGTTAGGCACACTAACTGGAGGTGTAAATTGGTTCCACTATTTTGGAAAGCAATTTGGAACTATGCTGAAAGTGATTAAAATGTCCGTGCCCTTTGACCCAGAAAGATTACTGCTAGGATTATACCTGAAGGAGGTCAAAAAATAAAAAGAAAGGTCTGATTAATGCCAAATGTTTGTAGCAGTACTTTATAATAGCAAAGAAGTGGAAACAAAGTAGATGCCCATGAACTATGGAGTGGAAAAATAAGTTACGATGCATAAATGAGAGCCATTGTGTGTAGAACATGGCATATAATGTCAGTCAATTCAATGTCGGTTAGTTTTGCAGAATTTTCCTTCCCTCTTTTTAAAGATGGCTGGGAGACTTATAGGGTTTTGGAAATAATATAAAATATATCAAAAATCATTTAAAATAAAACTTTTAGAAAGGAAAGACATGAAAATTTAAAGCCTGAGAAAAGATATATATGTATTAATCTAAGATAACATAATGGCCTACAAAATTCCAGTTAATTAATATACTTGAGAAGAGGTAACCAAACCTTGGAAACAAGAAAAGAGGGATTTGGTTTGATTTGTGATAAGGAAATTAACCCTCCAATGCAGTAATTCAACCCATTTCCGCCTATCTGTAACCCTCTCTTCCTACTCTGTACCTTAAGGCTATCTGGTTTGACATTTTGATGATTTGTAGTTTGATGATTTCCATCATTCTCTATATCTGCATAATTTTTTTTTATCAATAATTTCCTTAAATCAAAATTCCCTAAATTTCCTCTTCTTTACTTCTATGTTTGAACCTTTTCCCTTAGGTCTGCCAGTAATACTGAAGAGTACCCACAGACATTTATTAGCCATACTGATGGCCAGAGAAGTTAGTGGCCACTTTGCTCTTGGATCATGGAATCAGAGCTACAAATGGCCTTAGATGTTTTGGCCAACAAGAAGAAAAAACTGAAGCCCAGACAATTTGAACAACTTATTCTAGGTCACATAGAAGGAGCTTGGCAGAGCTAGAATTCAAACCCAGGTCAATCAATCAATTAATAAAGATTTATTGAGGAGACAATGTGATATAGTACCTAGAGAACCGGCCTTAAAACCAATGAGAACTGAAATCCCATTTCAGATATATGTTGGCCATGTGCCTTAGAGCAAGGCACTTGACCCATCAGTAATCTAGACAACGCTCTCATTCTATGAATTGTCAGTGAAAGCGAAGATCCAGGTCCTATCACTCTCCTCTTAGAAGCTAGATGTCGGTGAAACAGGTAGAAAAACGAGGCAGTTCTTGACCTGAAGTAGTTTACTTTTTACTGAAACATCTGTCCTCTGATGTTAAATTTGTTCTGCATCACCATATTATCTCATAGCATTAAGGAATACATTTATTTTTAATCCACTGAAATTCAATAAGGTAACATAGCAAAAAGAGAAATGGAATTGGAATAAGAAACATATAAATCCTGATTTTGTCACTGGCTAACTGATGTGACTTTGGGAAAATTATTTCCACTCTCTGGTTCTCTGTTTCCTCATCTGTTAAATGAGGTTGGACCAGAAGACCTTAAAGAAACCTTCCAGTTCTCAATCATACATAAGATGTGCATGTTATAAGAAACAGGCACTATCATTGTTGCAGGGAGCAAAGGGAAGAAAAAGTCATATCATGCACCAGCGAGTCAGAGAGCCTCTTAACAGACATTGGACGCTGAACTATTTCAGAGCATCACCGGAGATCTGTGGCTAAGCTCTCCAGTGGCAGCCTTGTAGCTAAGAGGCTTCCACTCCAGTGCTTTGGATCACGTAAGTTTGTTTAAGATGCATAATTCATGAAGGGTACATAACAGCAGCCTTGAATAACGTTTCACTCACCATGGGTTGATAGGACTCAGATTGACCAAAGAGTGTGAGTCCTAAAATCAGACCTTATCACAACTCTATGGCATGGGAGGGGACAGGTAATACTGATTTCTTCATTGTCTTTTCCTCCTCTGCCCTACTCCTGGTTCTTCTGGGTAAGAAACATTTTAGGGGTCCAGATTTGGGCTTTTCAGCTATATAGATAATTCCTCATGGGATGGAAATTTCCTCCACTGATGCCAATCACAATTCTCAGTAACCAGAAGATCATGGTTCCAGAGTTGAAATGGATCTCAGTAGATTTCTATTCCAACCCCCTCACACTTTCAGACAGTCATACAAACAGTGTCAGAGGTGAGTTCTGAACTCAGTGTTCTTTTCCATTGTATTAACTCTATCTCTTCTACCCTGGAAAGATCCTTCCTTTGCAGACAGCTAAGCAGTACTGGATGAGTGCTGGACTTGGAGTTAAAAAGACCTGAATTCAAATCCAGTCTCAGTGGCTTACTAGCTGTGTGACCCTGGGGAAGTCACTTAACCTCATTCATTTTCTTATCTGTGAAATGGTGATAATAATAGCACCTCCCTCCCCAGATGGTTATGCGAATCAAATGAAATAAAATGTATAGAGTGACTTTATAAATTGTAGCTATTATAGCTATTATCATTTGTAGTCTGGGCACTGAGTATTCCTTGGAAGTCCTGAGAGAAGTGTCTTGCTTAGGGTCGCAGAGACAGACTGTGCCAGAGACATGTCCAGAACCCAGGTCTTCCTGATGCCATCCCTCCCCTCCACCCTCTCCTGGGTGTGTAGTGTGTTTTAATGGAGAGGGTATTGGATTGGGAGTCAGAAGACATAGCTTCAAGAACTGACCCTGTTGTTTGCTACCTAATGACCCTAAAGCCTTGGGGCCCAGTTTCTTCAGCTATAAATGGAGGTGATTGGCTGAGAAGACCTTTGGATACTCTTTCCAATGTAGATCTACAATGCTAGGGATTTCTAACCAAGCTTTAATCACGAAATGGGTGTTGCCTCGAAGACCAATATCTCCCATTGCATCTAGGGCCACGTCCAGTCATCTTGATCTATGTTTTGCCACTGGACCCAGATGGCTGTGTAGGAGAGAGTGAGGCTGGTAACTTTGTACAGCCCTGCCTCACTTAAATGCAATTCACTTGCAAGTCCAGACATCACCTTCCAGATGTTATTGGTGCTTTTTGAGAACTAAGAACAAACAAAAATAGCAACAATGCTAGGGCCTCAGCTGTGCCTCTCATTAAGGATCTCAATGGTGCTTATTCCTAGGAAGGCAAACTTGTCTGCTGCTCATGTGTCCTTCAAAACCCAGAAGAAAAGACACTAAGGACGTCACTGAATTAACCACATCTTCATCCACCATAAATAAACTAGGAAGCAGAAACTCACTTCTCTGCACACACACTCCACTTCTATGGCTAAGAGGAAAATGAAAAACCAAGGGCATAAATTCAGCTCTGCTCCTGCCTCCTTGTTTTTCAGTTGACACCCAGGGAAGTTAACAACTCTCTCCCTGGAATCCATATGGTTGGCCTACTTTATTTGTCATTCCAGTGTTCAACCCCAGCATAATAGTCGATTTAGGAATGATTTATGGTGTTGGCAGTAGGACCGTGATGGGTAGGAGTTGCTGAGAGGCCACACAATAAAGTTTATTTTGAGGATATCGCTGTTAGAGCTGTAATGTAACCAAAATAGCCTTCTCTTAGGAAATGTTGATTATTATTTTGTTGGGGGTTTTTATGCTATTTTTTCCTTTTTTGTCATGTGGTCATAACAGCACCTTTCTATCAATCTGTCAAGGCTGTGAAGGACACAATTGCTACCTCCTGGACTCTGAAGAGACTAAACCTCTTGACTTTTAGGGTTTGCTTTTATCAGGTGAAGGACCAGATTCTTAACAGATACCCTTAGTATGGTTGGTTCATTCACTCTATATCTTCTATCCTGGAAAAGGGCTTCCTTCAGAGAGAGCTAAATGGTACAGTTAATGAGCATTGGCGTTGGAGTCAGGAAGGCCTGAGTTCAAATGAAGTTTTAGATATATGATAGCTGTGTGACTTCAGACTCACTTAACCTGTGTCTTCCTCACTTTCCTCATCTGTGTAACAAAGATAATAATAAAACCTACTTTCCAAAGTGGTTATGAGAAGTGTCATCAGGATTTCTGGGAATGGGGAGAATAATTGATCCAATAAAAAAAAATCCTGACTTCTTAGCCTAATGTTCAAAGCCTACTTCATCAGAGGGCCTGGGTTTGAATTCCAGCTCTATTACTTCAACCAAGAGGCATGTATTAAGCACCTATGTGTGTTAGGTACTGAGGCACTGGGGATAAAGGTGTAAAGAATAAAACAATGCTTACTGGCAGTGAGCTTACATTTTGATAGCAGCTAGGTGGCACAGCCCATACGTGAAAGAACTGAAATTAGGATGAGTTTTGTCCAAATCCTGTTTCAGATACTTACCATATCTGTGACCCTGTGTGAGTCACTTAACCTCTGCCTGCCTCAGTTTCTTCATCTATAAATAGGGATAATAATAGCACCTACCTCCCAAGGTTGTTGTGAGGATGAAAGGATATATTTGTAAAGAACTTTGCAAATCTTAAAGCAGTATATAAATGTTAACTATTATTACTAATGGAGGGACAATATAATATATATGTGTATATACATACAGATACATATAGACATATAGACACACACATATATATATATATATATATATATATATATATAAATGAATACAGAATTAATGTAAAGTGAATAAAGGCAAATACAAAATAAATGTAAGGCATTTAGAGAGAAAGCATTTTAGTATTTGGGGTGTCAAGAAAAGTAGAGGATGGTACTTGAGTTGTGTCTTAGAGAAAGAGAGGGACTCTGTGAAACTGAAGTGGAGGGAATGCGTCCCATGTATGTGGGATGGTCAGTGCAAAGGCAAAGAGATGGTTGATGAAGAATCCTAGTGGAGGAATAGAGATAAAGGTATGTTGGCTGGATTGCAGAGTTCAGGACTGGGAACAGTGTCTGATATGGCTGGAAAGACAGGTTATGGCAATTTAACCAGATTTTATACTTTATTTTAGAGGCAATAAGAAGCCACTGGAATTGATTGAGTAGGGAAGTCACACGTGCAGAGAGGAAAATTATTTTGGCAGCTGTGTGTCAGCTGAACTAGAGTAGGGAAAGACTTGAGGCAAGGAAACCAATTAGGAAGCTGTTGTAATAATCAAAGTGAGAGGCGACGAGGACCTGAACTCTGGTAGTAACTTTGTGAGTGGAGACAAGATGGGAGAGGTGTTATGAAGGTAGAAATGCCAAGAGCTGGTGACTGACTGGACATGTGGAATAAGGGAGAGTGAGGGGTCTAGGATAATGCTAGGATAGGCTTTGAGGACCTTAGCTTCCTAATCTACAACCATGGGAAGCTGGACTTGCCTCTGAGGTTCTTGATAAAGCTGAATCTTCAATACTATCATTTATTTGTTTAGAGAATTGCATCTCCTTTCTAGTTCAAAATGGTCTCTTTTCATTTTGCATGGGTGAATTTGACTCACAAATAAAAGGTGGAGTAAGTTATAGTGGGTAATCTTTCATATATGGGTTGGAATAGATGGCTCAAAATCTTTGCTTCTCCCGTTCTGTCATCAGCAGCCAGATGTGTCATACCCTGTCAAGGTTGTACTAAACTTCCCAATGTTCAGGCTGCATTCAATCTGACCATTTAAATTGGCACCTTGGACTCTGCCTAGCTTCTGGGGAGTTAGGTATACCACTTGATGGTTTTCTTTTAGTCAGGTTTTCTTAATGATTTCTACTAACTAACTTCTTCCCTTCATGTCTCATACTCTTTAGGAAGCAATAGGGAACTGCATCTTTCCCCAGGCAATTTTTTTTAAATTTTATTTTTTTAATTTATTTTTAGTTTTCAGCATACACTTCCACAAGTTCCAAATTTTCTCCCAATCTCATCCCTCCCCCCACCCCAAGATAGCATGCATTCTCTGTGCCGCTTCTCCTAATCTGCCCTCCCTTCTATCTCACCCTCCCTTCTCTTATCTCCTTCCCCTTCTATTTTCCTGTAGGGCAGGATAGATTATATACCCCATTTCCTGTATTTCTTATTTCTCAGTTGCATGTGAAAACAGTTATTTAACATGTGTTTTTAAAACTTTGAGTTCCAAATTTTCTCCCTTACTCCCTCCCCAACCACCCTCATTGAAAAGGCAAGCAACTCGATGCAGGTTATACATGTGTGGTCAATGCAAAACACTTCCATAGTAGTTATGTTGTGAAAAAATAAGTATATTTCCCTTCATCCTGTCCTGTCCCCCATTTATTCTATTCTCTCTGTGGACCCTGTCCCTCCTCAGAAGTATTTACTTCTGATTACCCCTACTCCAATCTGCCCTCCATTCTATCATCCCCCTGCTCTCTTGTCCCCTTGTCCCCCTATTTTCCTGTAGGATAAGATAGATTTCCATACCCAACTGAGTGTGTATGCTATTCCCTCCTTAAGTCCCATCTGATGACAATAAGATTCACTCATTCCCTCTCACCTTCCCCTGTTTAACCTCCACTGTAAAAGCCTTTTATTGTCTATTTTATGTAAGACAATTTACCCCATTCTACCTCTCCCTTTCTCCTTCTCCCAGTATAATCCTCCCTCACCCCTTAATTTTATTCTCCAGATATCACCCTTTCTCTTTCAACTCACCCTGTGTCATCTATCTATCTATCTATCTATCTATCTATCTATCTATCTATCTATCTATCCATATAATTATTACCCTCCTACAACGTGACAAAATGTCTCATGAGTTACAAATATCATCTTTCCATGCAGGAATGTAAACAGTTCAACCTTAATAAGTCTCTTATGATTTCTCTTTCATGCTTACCTCTTCATGTTTCACTTGAGTCTTGTATTTGAAAGTCAAATTTTCTATTCAGCTCTAGTCTTTTCATCAAGAATGCTGGAAAGTCCCCTATTTCACTGAATGACCATTTTTTCCCCTGAAGGATTACACTCAATTTTTCTGGGTAGGCGATTCTTGGTTGTAATCCTATCTCCTTTGCCCTCCAAAATATTATATTCCATGCCCTGCAGTCCCTTAATGTAGAAGCTGCTAAATCTTGTGTTATCCTGATTGTGTTTGCACAATACTTGAATTGTTTCTTTCTGATTGCTTGCAATATTTTCTCCTTTACCTAGAAACTCTGGAATTTGGCTACAATATTCCTAGGAGTTTTCCTTTGGGGATCTCTTTCAGGAGGTGATCAGTGGATTCTTTCAATTTCTATTTTGCCCTCTGGTTCTAAAATATCAGGGCAGTTTTCCTTGATAATTTCTTGAAAGATGATGTCTAGGCTCTTTTTTTGATCATTGCTTTCAGATAGTCCAATAATTTTTAAATTCTCTCTCCTGGATCTATTTTCCAGGTCAGTTGTTTTTCCAATAAGATATTTCACTTTGTTTTCAATTTTTTTTTAGTCTTTTGGATTTGTTTTACAGTGTCTTGATTTCTCATAAAGTCACTAGTTTCCAATTGCTCCATTCTAATTTTTAAGGAGATATTTTCTTCAGTAAACTTTTGGACTTCCTTTTCCATTTGGCCAATTTTTCTTTTTAGAGCATTTTTCTCCTCATTGGCTTTTTGGACTTCCTTTGCCATTTGGGTTAGGCTATTTTTTAAGGTGTTATTTTCTTCAGTATTTTTTTGGGTCTCCTTTAGCAAGCTGTTGACTTGTTTTTCATGATTTTCTTGCATCACTCTCAGTTTTTCCTCTACTTCTCTTACTTGCTTCTCAAAACCCTTTTTGAACTCTTCTATGGCCTAGGACCAATTCATTTTTTCTTGGAGGCTTTGGATGGAGGGGCTTTGACTTTGTTGTCGTCTGGTTGTATGTTTTGATCTTCTTTGTTACAGAAGTAAGATTCTATGATCTGACTTTTTGTGCTGCTTGCTCATGATCTCAGCCAATTACTTGAGTTATAGACTCTTTGCTAAGGTAGGGGTCTGCTTCCAATGTGGAGAATGTACTGTCCCAAGCTTTGGGGGTTTTGTGAAGCTGTTTTCAGGGACCTGTAAATTTTCAGTTCTTCCAAGGTGCTATGATCAAGGGCAAGGTGTTTACTCCTTTCCTGGCCTGTGCTCTGGTCTATGAGTGACCACAAGCACTCTTTTCTGTCTTGGAACTGTGAGGAAGATTTCCTTTCTACTGCTACTACAAGCTCCACCACGCCAGCACTCCTTCTCACCCCAGGATTGCCATCCAGAACTGTGAGCCAGATCCAAGCACAAGCAAAGCAAGAGAATCCTGCACCAGCAAAAAGATTCCTGCAATCCCCCTCTGATCAGCCACTAGATTCCCCGTCAGTCCGTGGGCTGGAAGCTCTGGAAGCAGCCGCTGCCCCAGGGCCAAGTTCAGGGACTGGGGCTGGGACCTAGCTTCTCTCTCACCGCAGACACAGACTTTTCCCACTGACCTTCTAAGTTGTCTTTGGCGTTTGTGGGTTGAGAAGTCTGGAAACCACCACAGCTGCCTACAATTCAATCCTCCGAGGCCTGCTCCAGGTTTGCTGAGGACTGACTTTCCTAAGCACCCCCAGTGAACTGCGCTCCTTTCCCAGCCCTGTGCGATATACCTTTCAGATCACCATCCAGGTTGTCTTGGGCTGGACATTTGTTTCACTCTGTCTTTTTGTGGGTTCTACTACTTTAGAATTTGTTTAGAGCCATTTTTATAGGTATTTGGAGGAGAGTTCAAGAAAGTCTCTGCTTTTACTCTGCCATCTTGGCTCTGCCCTCCCTTCCTAGACAATTTTTAAAAAGAAGTTTTAACCCTTCTTCATAAGCTGAATGTCAGTGGTCAGCATGTCTTTTTTATCTTGGAAGGACCTCCATTTTATCTCTCCTAAATATGTTTTCCAATAATCCAGTTTTCTGGATATCTATCAGTGATGTTCTATGGCATCAAGACCTGAAATACAACAGGATCTGAAGAGTCAAAAGTGAATTGCACAGAAGGCAATGTGATAGCCCATAGGCAAGGGTGGTGTAAAGGGAAGCAGGCTGTAACCAGTGAGGAACCTCAAGGAAGAAGAGCAGTAAAAGATGTCACCAGGGAAATGTATTCTAGGAAGAGAAGAGAGAATAGTCATGTGTCAAGGGCAAGGGATAGGGCAGCTGGGTGGCGCAGTGGATAGAGCACTGACCCTGGAGTCAGGAGGACCTGAGTTCAAATCTGGCCTCAGACACATAACACTTACTAGCTGTGTGACTCCGGGCAAGTCACTTAATCTCAATTGCCTAAAAAAAGATGTTCTTCAAGGGCAAGGAATGCCAAGTGGACTGCCAGAGGGCTCCATGGTAGCCACATAATTTCAGAAGAGAACACATTGAAAGGAAATGGACAAGAGCAGGATGGGATAGAGAAGCATCAGCTGGACAAGACTGTGAGATCACAGCTCAATTTGAAGATTGGTGTCCAATTCAATTTAATTCATGGTCTATACTTTTTTTCTTTTCTTTGTCCAAAATTGCTTTAATGATGACTTTTCTTTTTATGTCCTAGCCATTTCTGGATATAATGCCACTATAAACATCACCCCCTGACCATTGAACCCTCCCTTGTAAAAAACAAATTAAAATGTATACAGTGTTGCTTAGTTGATAGTGTATACACCACTCTGCCCCATTCCCTAGTTTTTCAATGGAGAAGGATGTATAATAATAAATTAAATAATTCTTAAGGTTTCAAAATGCTTCTCCTATTTTAACTTATTTAAGCTGCAGAATAAATTCATGTAATAGCATTATTATTAATACCATTTTATAGATGAAAAAACAGACTTAAAGATGTTATGTGACTTTTCCAGAGTCACACATCTACTAACTATCTGAGGCCAGATTTGAACTCGATTCTTCTTGACTATAAGTCTAGCACTCTGCCTTTCAGTTTCTTATTATTTGTCTTCCTGAACCAAGATTCAATGGTATTAAAAAAATTCTTTCTAAAGGAAGAATGAACCAACTGAATAAAGAAGAACTTGTCAAATAACATTGCCAGGATCTGCTTTGCAGGCCTAGCCAGTATGTGTCAGAGACAGAACTGGAAGTCAGGTCTTCCTGGCTCAAAGACTGTCTCTCAATACACTATCTGGACAGCTCCCTGCACAGATGAAGTCACAGGTAGAGACCCCCTGCCCTCTCCAACAAACCAAACCAAACTTTCAAGATCAGAACTTTTAAACTCAATTCACCCAATATTTTTGTTTTTATTTTAAAATGTGGCTCATTCCAACTCCTTTAATGGGAGACTTGAGTTAAAATATTCATGGTTCATGACATGTGAAATACAGTAAAAAACAAAATGAAACAAAACAAAACTCCCTACTAACTTTGGAGTTAGAAGATCTGGGTTCAAATATGACCTTTAATTCTACATGTGTGACCTTGGGCAAAGCACTTAATCTGTCTGGACCTCATTTTATGGATCTCTAAAATTAGAAGGTTGAATGAGGTATCTTCTCTAGTTCTAGATATATGATCCTATGATAACCCCATTCGCCAATCCCCCCATCCCCAACTGGTAGTGCTCCCCTCTTCATTGATCTGTGTTTTTTTTTAATCCACTGATATATTTACATATGGTTGCCCTTAGTAGAATGTAAGCTCCTTGAGGCCCAGGATTGTTAAATTTTTGTCTTTTTACTCTAGCACCTACCACAGAGCCTGGCACATAGTAAGCAGTTAATAAAACGAGTGATTGATTGACTCCTCTTTGCTTGTTTGCTTCTTTTTTGCCTGCACAGAAGGTTGGAAATCTAGAAAGAATGATTCACTTAAAATACCATTGCTTGCTGCCAAACTCAACTTCCATCCAAGGTATAAAGAAATGGATGTGGACTCCTGGATCCTCAGAAGCCAGTTTTGAATCATCAATCAGTCAATCATTTATTAAGAGCTTACTATGTGCCACGCATTGTGCTCTCTGCATGATCCTTATCCTGATGCCAGTTGCTACCACCTCTCTCCTTCTACTTCATTGCTGGGACTCAGGCTCAAAGCCTCTGGCTCCCTGGCTTCCTAATGAGATGACCCATCTTGACAAAGGGACTGGAACCGAGTCCTAATGATGTCTATAATTGTTCAAATATTTATTCAACTTTCTGGTAAAAAAGTTTATAAAGAGGCAGATCGATATGAATTGCCCTCTGTACCTTCCTATAAAGGACACTATAAATGTATGCTGCTCTCATTTATTAATTGTGCACTATAGGGAGTTTTATCTATGATGGAAATGGAGAGGAAGATATGAAAGACAAAGAGTAAATGGCATTCTAGTACCTGTGCCCTGATGATTAAAGAATGGCCCAGGGGACGTATGATAAATACTTGACGATGATTAGGAATTTGTGATGGCAAATACGAATTTACCAGAAATGCACGTGTGTGCACACATGCTAAGTTGGCATTTAAATCTTACTTAATGCAATAGGAAAGGCCTAAATGAGGATTTAAAAACTTTAGTTCTCACACACTCATACACACATACGTCCCCATATATATCCATGGTCAGACACACTATTGGTTGTCTTTCCTCCAGAATTAACAATTGCAGCTCATCCCCCAAAGGTGTCATATCCAATGCAGTTTTTTACTTCTGCTTTGAAGAAGAAACACACATTTAGCCATTTGTCACTATTAGGTGAATAAAGAAGAGAATCATGGGAAATTTTTTCTCTTCTCTATCTCTGTCTCTCTGTATCTCTCTCTCCATCTCTCTGTCTCTGTCGCTTTCTCCTCTCTTTCTTTGTCTTTCTCTGTCTCTCTTTGTCTCCTCTTTCTGTCTGTCTCCTTCCATCCCCCATCTCTCTCTGTCTTTCTCTCTTCTCTCTGTCTGTCTGTCTGTCTCTCTCTCTCTCTCACACACACATACACACAGAATGGTTGGTTTCTTGTCTCAGATGGAGTTACACGAAACTCAGTGAATTCCAGTAGAGCTTAAAAACTCACCTGTAGTAAAGGGAATAGCCTTCAAGTTGTTCTATGATCTGGGAAAGCAAGAGAGGAGGCACCCAGAATTTAGAAACTCATAAAATGTGTGTGTGTGTGTGTGTGTGTGTGTGTGTGTGTGTAAAACCATTCTTTCCTTTCCTATGTAGAGAAAATGAGAAGTTTTCCATGAGTCACTGAACAGAACTCATCAGTCACTCTGTCTGCATTTAGATTGTAAACTCCTGAAGAATAGGGACTATCTTTTGCCTTTTTGTATCCTCAGTGCTTAGCACAATGCTCAGTATATAGTAAGAACTTAATAAATATTGATTGATTAATTATGAGTGGTAGACTGACTAATCCCTTGGCATTAGGGGATACAGAGCTTGTGTCAGAGAGACAGCATGTTACAACCTGTCCCATACTCCTATTCTCAGTATTTTTCTTATCCCAGAACTCTTCTGTGGATAGAATTCAAGACCTGGCTTCAGATCCTCCTTTTGACATTTACTAGCTATAGGATGCTGAGCAAATCACCTGACCCCTCTGGGCCTCAGTTTCCTCATCTGTAAAATGGGGATAATGATACTTGTAATACCTCACCAGGCTGTTGTTAGGATCAAGTAAGATAACATAGTCGAAGTGCTATTTAGTTATCAGTTATTATTATGTGTTATGATATTCACAAATGTTCTCATTTACAAGGAGGTGGAGTTAGCATTTTGGTAGATCAGTGATGATCTAGGAATGAGTATTCTTTTCATAGACACAGATAGCAGCAATCTCTTTTGCCTTCTCAAATGTACAGTTCTATTTCATGTGTTCCCATAAATCTCCCAGGGAGCAGCTA